>NC_135818.1:6329372-6929372 GCF_964213995.1 Mustelus asterias | reverse complement strand
GCTGATATTTTTCTCATCCCCATTCTTCTGCCTTTTCCCCATAACCCCTGATCCCCTTATTAATCAAGAACCTATCTATCTCTGTCTTAAAGACACTCAATGACCTGGCCTTCACAACCTTCTGCGGCAAAGAGTTCCACAGATTCCCCACTCTCTGGCTGAAGAAATTCCTCCTCATCTCTGTTTTAAAGGATCGTCCCTTTAGCCTGAGGTTGTGCCCTCTGGTTCTAGTTTTTCCTACTAGTGGAAACATCCACTCTATGTCCACTCTATCCAGGCCTCGCAGCATCCTGTAAGTTTCAATAAGATTCCCCCTCATCCTTCTAAACTCCAATGAGTACAGACCCAGAGTCCTCAACCATTCCTACCAGGTCCATAAACTCCCAATTGTTATTGGACTTTAAAGAAACAGTTTCTTTTATCCTCCCACTTTATAATTTATGTGTGTCTGTGCGTGTGTCTAATGCGTGTCTATGCGTGTGCCTGTGTCTGTGTGTCTGTGTCTGTGTGCCTGTGTCTGTGTGCCTGTCTGTGTGTGTGTCTGCGTGTGCGCGTGCGGGTGTCCCATCCCTAGTTGCTCCTGATAAAGTAGTGGTGAGCTGCCTTTTTGAACCACTGCAGTCCCTACATTGTACCCACACCCACAGTGCTGTTAAGGAGGGAATTCCAGGATTTTGACCCACCGACGAAGAAAAAACGGCGATATATTTCCAAATCAGGATGCTGAGTGACTTGGAGGGAACAAGGTTGACCCAATTGTGTTGCAGTAAGGGTGGTTGAAGGGCCCAGTGAACGTAAATCCTCATTGGAGGAAAAAGGAAGACCTACCAGAAACATTGGTGTTGAAGGTTACATCACCAGAACAGATGTGATCAAGTTGGAGAAAATAGGAGAATGAAATAGCCTCCCTACAAGAACAGGGGTGGAAGGAAGTGTAATCAATGTAGCTGGGCGACACGGTGGCACAGTGGTTAGCACTGCTGCCTCACTGCGCCAGGGACCCGGGTTTGATTCCCAGCTTGGGTCACTGTCTGTGTGGAGTCTGCATGTTCTCCCTGTGTCTGTGTGGGTTTCCTCCGGGTGCTCCGGTTTCCTCCCACAGTCTGAAAGACCTGCTGGTTAGGTGCATTGGCTGTGCTAAATTCTCCCTCAGTGTACCCGAACAGGTGCCGGAGTGTGGCGACTGGGGGATTTTCACAATAACTTCATTGCAGTGTTAATGTAAAACCTACTTGTGACACCAATAAATTTTTAAACTTCAAATTAAACTCAGTGGGCAAATTATATACATTTGGGGGAGTCCAGAACCAGGGGTCATAGTCTAAGGGTATGGGGTAAACCTTTTTGGACTGATATGAGACATTTCTTCACCCAGAGAGCAGTAAGCCTGTGGAATTTACTACCACAGGAAGCAGTTGAGACCGAAACATTGTATGTTTTCAAGAAACGGTTAGATGTAGCTCTCAGGGCGAGGGGGATCAAAGGATATGGAGGGGGAGAGGAGGTGGAATCAGGCTAGTGATTTGGATGGTCAGCCATGATCGCAGTGGTGCAGGTTCGAGGGGCCGAATGGCCTACTCCTGCTCCTATTTTCTATGTTTCTTTGCTTGCTCGTCCATCCTCAGAAGTGGAAATAGAGAAGGAACGGAAGGGAAGAGTCCGAGATCGGCCAAATGGAGACGGAGGAGGGTGGAAGTTGGAAGCAAAGTTGATGAAATGTCCCAGCTTGAGGAAAAGATGTTGGTAAAATTATTGAGGGCAAGTCCTGTATACAACGCTGGTGTCCAGATCAGAATCATATGGTGTCGGCAGCCTGGTGCTAATTTGATGCATTGACATCTGCAATGATAAATGGAAAAGGATTTTTATTATTATTCCATTCTACTTTGAAAGATGCATTTTGTTTCCAGTGTAGGTGTGGCCTTAACGTTTTAAAAACAAATTAAAACAAACCGGATAATTTTAATTTGCTGAATTTATCATTTTGGTTTAAGATGTGCGGGTTGGGTGGATTGGCCATGCCAGTGTCAGGGGGACTAGCTAGGATAAATATGTGGGGTTATGGGGATAGGATGTGGGTGAGATTGTGGTCGGTGCAGACTCAATGGGCCGAATGGCCTCCTTCTGCACTGTAGGGATTCTATGATTCTATATTACAAATGCACTGGATTTTACTATTGCTCCAGTTCAATTGGCTATGATATGGAAAGACGCGTTGGAACGCAGTAACAAATAATCCTTTGACAATAAGTTGACAGGAATGAAGAATTGCCACACAAAAATGTCATTACCCTGACAGCATAAACTTTATCGAATCGTGAAACAACAGGAATTAAGTGAAAGGAAACCGATGGGCAGAGACTCATTTCCTTCATTCAAAAAATTGCCATGGTGTTCAGATTTTCTTCATGAAAAAACTCAAGTTACATATGATGTTTCTGTAAAACTTCCAGTTGTTGTGTTCCTAAGCAGTAATCTATACTTCTAGAATCATGGAATCCCTACAGCGCAGAAGGAGGCCATTCAGTCCATTGAGTCTACACCGACCACAATCCCACCCAGGGCCTATCTCCATGCATTTACCCTAGCTAATCCCCCTGACACTAAGGGGCAGTTTATCATGGCCAATCCACCTAACCTTGTTTGATAGCAGCACGATAGCACAGTGGTGAGCACTGCTGCCTCACGACTGCCGGGTTCGATTCCTGGCTTGGGTCACTGTCAGAATCTTCATGTTCTCCCTGAGCCGGTTTCCTCCCACAGTCTGAAAGACGTGCTGGTTAGGGTGCATTGGCCATGCTAAATTCTCCCTCAGTGTACCCGAACAGGTGCCAGAGTATGGCGACTAGGGGATTTTCACAGTAACTTCATTGCAGTGTTAACGTAAGTCTGCTTGTGACACTAATAAATAAGCGTAAAGATGCAAACAATCAAGAAGATTAAATACACCTTATAGATGAATTCATGATTTGTTCCAGTGAAAGTTCTTTGCATTTTAAAACTGTAGAAACAAAAACTCCACCTGAACACTCAGCTATGTGTGATACACTTTCATTCCTCTTTTCCAAGTATGGAGTACTTGACTGCTGTGAATCATTTGTGTGCAAAAATCTTTTAGATTACAGCACTGTAAATGGCTTTGGGACATTTATCTGCATCAATTTCACCGCATGATCGCAAGTTGTAAATGTAAACGTACTCCAAAGGACAGCGCTGTGTTTCACACGACTGCTGCCATTTAAATCAGTGCCTTCGAAACATATAGTATACCTTACCGTGCATTTAGAGCGAATATCTGGTTCTTGATAGTGCCTTGCTTTTGAAGTTTTATGTTTTTGGAAGACCATACATGTGGTGTTGAGAGTTCTTGACTAGATGCATTGAAGTTTGTTCTGGAATGTAGTGTACAGCTGGAACCACTTTAGCAGCATAGTTCAGGCATATGTTTAATACAAGAAGCTAGTGAGTAAACTATTCTTATTTGAAAAGCAAAGTCGAATGCAGATAATTCGTTGTGGAAACATACTCTGTATGGGACAGATTCATTGAATTTTACTTTCCTCAGGGCATTGTGATTGTGAAAGAGAAGGCCCACTGGAGTTTGGGTGCAGTTGTGACTTCCTGTGTAACTTTCCACCCCTTGCATCGCCATGATATGACAGGCTTTAAAATTCGCAAAAAATAAGTTATCGACCATCTGAAGTAAAGCTTCATCGTGCTGAAATAATCCAGAATAGGGCCCATTTGCCAGGGTGGAAATTAGTTTTTTTTCCAGAATTACGAGCTAGTACTTCACTGAACTGAGCTTGAGCCCAGTAAAACCCTGGATTTACCAAAGTGTACAACCTTAAAAAAACAAAGAAACAGCTATTCACAACAGAGATAGAATCAAACATGTTGCATTGGAAAACATTACTTTTATAGATTTATTAGTGTCACAAGTAGGCTTACATTAACACTGCAATGAAGTTACTGTGAAAATCCCCTAGTCGCCACACTCCGGCGCCTGTTCGGATACACTGAGGGAGAATTTAGCATGGCCAATGCACCTAACCAGCAGGTTTTCAGACTGTGGGAGAAAATCAGAACACCCAGAGAAAACCCACGCAGACACAGGGAGAACGTGCAGACTGCACAGTGACCCAAACCGGGAATCGAACCCGGGTCACTGGTGCTGTGAGGCAGCTGTGCGAATCACTGTGCCATCATGCCACCCTTAATTAAAGTTTAAAGTTTATTTATTAGTGTCACATGTAGGCTTACATTAACACTGCAATGAAATTACTGTGAAAATCCCCTAAGTCGCCACACTCCAGCTCCTGTTCGGGTACACCGAGGGAGAATTTAGCATGGCCAATGCACCTAACCAGCACGTCTGGTCTAGATAGGACAACGTGATTGGCGCAGGCTTGGAGGGCTGAAGGGCCTGTTCCTATGCTGTACTTTTCTTTGTTCTTTTGTTCTTTGTCTTTTGGACTGTGGGAGGAAACCGGAGCACCCGGAGGAAACCCACGCAGGCACAGGGAGAACGTGCAAACTTCGCACAGAGAGTGACCCAAGCCAGGAATCGAACCCGGCTCCCTAGAGCTCTGAGGCAGCAGTGCTAACCACTGAGCCATCATGCCGCCCATAATAATAATTAAAATGGCCGGTCATTGACAAGTATCCTAAGTTTAAGTAAGATTCCAATGTTTGATAGCAAGCTATCCTGGCTTAACTAAACAGTGGGAAATAATTTGATTCCTCAGGGTTCTAATTGTAGTTTCAACTTGTACACCAGGAGCTGGCAGTGTAGTGAGTTAAATCCCCAACTTCACAGTTTAAAAGGGATGGCTCTTTTTCTCACTATTGAACCTAAGCGATTGGAGCTGAAAATGACGGCTAATGATTCCAGTTACTTGGAAACGGTCCTTGACCAAATGCTCCAGTTAGGTTAAAGAAAAATACTGCGGATGCTGGAATCTGAAACAGAAACAGAAAATTCTGGAAAATCTCAGCAGGTCTGACAGCATCTGTGGAGAGAGAATAGAGCCAACGTTGCGAATCTGGATGACCCTTCGCCACTCTTATTATAGCTCCCCACTTGCGGGGAGCTGGCAGCCGGACCCCAATGGAGTGAAGGGGGGGCCATGGAGGCCCTCCATAGGGTTGGGGGCTGAGATGGTGGTGCCCCCTGGGCGGTGCCACCTTGGCACTGCCAACCTGAGCCCCCTGTCACTGCCCAAGGGACAAAGTGGCAATTCTCAGGGGACACCTTGGTACTGCCCACTGGGCATCAGACAGTGCCAAGGAGTTGGGGCCTAATGGGGGTGGGGCCTAATAGGGAGAGGGGGGGGGTTCGGGGCTGCCGGTGGTAGAGGGGGGGAGATTGAAGTTGGCCTGGATGCATTCGGGGGGCCAACGATCTGGCCGAGGGGGAGTCGGAGGGCCAGCAATGCGGGGTCTTGGGGCTGTCCAGCAATCGAGCTGGCCAGCGATTGGGAGGCCTGCAGTGCGGGGCTACTGTGCATGCGCCATATTAGTATACAGTGAAAAGTATTGTTTCTTGCGCGCGATACAGACAAAGCATACCATTTGTAGAGAAGGAATCGAGAGAGTGCAGAATGTAGTGTTACAGTCATAGCTAGGGTGTAGAGAAAGATCAAATAATGCAAGGTAAGTCCATTCAAAAGTCTGATGGCAGCAGGGAAGAAGCTGTTCTTGAGTTGGTTGGTACGTGACCTCAGACTTTTCTATCTTTCCCACGCATACTGAGAGAATGTCCGGGGTGCGTGGGGTCCTTAATTATGCTGGCCACTTTGCCGAGGCAGTGGGAAGTGTAGACAGAGTCAATGGATGGGAGGCTGTTTTGTGTGATGGATTGGGCTACACTCACATTGTAGTTTCTTGAGGTCTTGGGCAAAGCAGGAGCCATACCAAGCTGTGATACAAGCAGAAAGAATGCTTTCTGTGGTGCATCTGTAAAGTGTAGACAGAGTCAATGGATGGGAGGCTGGTTTACGTGATGAACTGGGCTTCATTCACATTGTAGTTCCTTGCGGTCTTGGGCAGAGCAGGAGCCATACCAAGCTGTGATACAAGCAGAAAGAATGCTTTCTGTGGTGCATCTGTAAAAGTTGGTGAGAGTCATAGCTGACATGCCAAATTTCCTGGTCTGGCAGCATCTGTGGGGAGAGAATCAGAGGTAGCGGGCAGGATTTTCCTATGGATGTAGGGAGCGAATGGGGATCCTGCCTACACTTGCTGGGAGCCTGACCAGAGGAGCTGTCTGACTGAATGCAGCCTCCTAATTGGCATGCTGTCCTGTCTAAGGGCCGCAGGCAACCTCCTGGTGCTGTGCCCTCAGAGGACTTTCCAAGGTTAACATCTAACTGGTCTGGTTTGTCCTAGTTCTTCCCAATGAAAGAGAGTTAACATTATTGTCTCCACTGTTCTGGTAGAAATGTTTCTGCATGGTTTCTAAAGAGACTGCACTGGGATTACTTCGCTTTTTAAACATGATTCACAGTGTGCATGTCAATTGTCTCACAGACAAGTAAAATTGCTAACAGATGCAAGTGTTAGAATTGAGGACAAGAGTTAGACCGTCTTAATTGTTTAGCTGAGCCAGATTTGTGGTTTTTATTTGTGTAATTTATGAGTAATGCCTTTTACCATCTGTTTGCATACACACTTGTGACTGGCTGAACAGAATCCCCTCAGGGTAATAAGCAAGAACCTCAGAATAATAGTGATGTGTCTGTACGCTGATGATAAAATCAGTTATCGACCGAAAACTGTTCAGTAGGCAGGGCAGGGCTATGGGGAAAGAGTCGGGGAGTGAGGTCTAATTGATCAACCCTTCCAATAAGCTAGCACACATTCAGTGGGCCAAATGGCCTCCTCCTACACATCTGTGGCTATCAAAGGATCTGGCAAATTTGTCAAAATACCACTGGAAAGATAATCAATAGGGACAAAGTAGAAATGGTCGAGAGTTTCAAGTTTTTAGGTGTCCTGATCACCAACAACCCGGATAAAAGCAAATTACTGCGGATGCTGGAATCTGAAACCAAAAGAGAAAAGGCTGGAAAATCTCAGCAGATCTGACAACATCTGTAAGGAGAGAAAAGAGCTGATCATAGAAACCCTACAGTGCAGAAGGAGGCCATTCGGCCCATCGAGTCTGCACCGACCACAATCCCACCCAGGCCCTACCCCTACCCCCACATATTTACCCGCTAATCCCGCTAACCTACGCATCTCAGGGCTCTAATTTTTAACCTGGCCAATCAACCTAACCCACACATCTTTGGACTGTGGGAGGAAACCGGAGCACCTGGAGGAAACCCACGCAGACACGAGGAGAATGTGCAAACTCCACACAGACAGTGACCCGAGCCGGGAATCGAACCCGGGACCCTGGAGCTGTGAAGCAGCAGTGCTAACCACTGTGCTACCGTGCCGCCCTATGTTTCGAGTCTGTCTTTACAGATGCTGCCAGACCTGCTGAGATTTTCCAGCATTTTCTCTTTAGGTCAAGAACAACCTGTCCTGGTCCCCCCATGCCGACACTATAGTTCACAAAGCCCACTAACGCCTCTACTGTCTCAGAAGACTAAGGAAATTTGGCATGTCAGCTACGACTCTCTCCAACTTTTACAGATGCACCATAGAAAGCATTTTTTCTGGTTGTATCACAGCTTGGTATGGCTCCTGCTCTGCCCAAGACCACAAGAAACTACAAAGGGTTGTGAATGTAGCTCAATCCATCACGCAAACCAGCGTCCCATCCATTGACTCCGTATACACTTCCTGCTGCCTCGGAAAAGCAACCAGCATAATTAAGGACCCCATGCACCCTGGACCTACTTTCTTCCACCATCTTCCGTTGGGTTAAAGATACAAAAGTCTGAGGTCACGTACCAACCGACTCAAGAACAGCTTCTTCCCTGCTGCTGTCAGACTTTTGAATGGACTTACCTTGCATTAAGTTGATCTTTCTCTACACCCTAACTATGACTGTAACACTACATTCCGCACTCTCTCTTTTTGTTCTCTGTGAATGGTATGTTTTGTCTGTATAGCGCGCAAGAAACAATACTTTTCACTGTATAACATGTGACAATAATAAATCAGCTCAGCTGAGAATATTGTTGGAAATCAAGGCCTTTTACGAACTTTCAGCCAGACTCCTATTACCTCCCGTGTCGAGGGAAAAGCCTTTGCAGACAGAGTTTGCGTTATAACTCAAATTTATCCTTTTCCCACACTTAAACTCAGTCAATGTTGCACAGTATAGATTCTCCTGCGGCTGGGACTCTCCAGTCTCGCTGCTGTGCATGGAGATTTGGCTGAGCACCTAATTCTCCATTCTCGCTGGCAGGGGTAGTGGGGGGTGCGAGACCAGAGAATCCCGGTCTTAATGTTAACTTCAATCCTTGCTTTCAGGAGCTGTCTTCTTTCCTGGCATAGCCGCTTATATATGAACAGTTTCTCTGGTGCCTTTATTGTGACCCATGACTTCACTTCATGTGAATTTTGCAAACCCTTTCCAAGTAAGGGTAAAATGAAAAGGTTGTCGAAGTTATATTCCCTTACTCGATTGGAAGTGACACTTGCTTGAACAGAAACCCACTGTTTTCAAATCAGTCTGAAAAATTAAGAGTTAGTCAAGTGGCAGGCCGTTTTCCCACAGTTCCAGCTGTCGAAAGTTCGGAAGGGATCTACTTTCAGTTTTATACCTTCCTTTCCTGGATAACCTTCATCAATGGTGTCCAAAAGTCAGATACCAAGAACTGATCCCTCGGATCAAGTGTTGCAACCGGGTAAAATCCTTCCCTGCTACTGGGATCAATGTTGACATTTTGTTAATGACAGGAAAAGCTTAAATTTTCAAGGTGGATATATTCTTAAATCTCAGGGCTCAAGCATATGAGTCAGCTGTTCTGATGTACAGGAGAACTTGAAGCCATTCAACCTCTCACCGATCAAATTTCACAGCTCTTGCTGATTTAATATGACCAACAGTGGTGAATTCTCATCAGTCTTAACAAGGATCATACTGTCCTCCTGTGCTATAATGTGCAGTAGCTTTGCCAGCACCATAACCTAACTGGTGGATGAGAAAAAAGATGATGCCGATGACAACTCGCAGCTCCAGGGACCCGGGTTCGATTCCCAGCTTGGGTTACCGTGTGCGCGGAGTCTGCACGTTCTCCCCGTGTCTGCGTGGGTTTCCTCCAGGTGCTCCGCTTTCCTCCCACAGTCTGAAAGACATACCGATTAGGTGCACTGGCCATGCTAATTTCTCCCTCAGTGTCCTGGGATGCGTAGGTTAGAGGGATTAGCGAGGTTAATATGTGGGGTTATGGGGCTAGGACATGGGTAGGATTGTTGTTGGTGCAGACTCGATGGGCCAAATGGCCTCCTTCTGCACTAGCGATTCTATGATTCTAACAACTGGTGGCAGCAAAGGATGCCTCAGTACTTTCATTAGAGATACTTGTCAAAGTATAACCACATGAGTATCATTTATTGGTATGGAAGATACGCGCTGGCACTTTACCGCCTCGCCCGCCACAGAATCGGAGCTGGCGAGGGGCAGACAATGGAAATGTCCGTTGACCTTGGGCGGGAATTTCCAGTCTCGCTCGAGCGAGGCTGTAAAATCCCGCCCGTGAGCTGTTAATGGGGTCAGATACCTTACCACAAAAACAAGAATAACAAATGTAGGGTGGCACAGTGGTTAGCACTGCTGCCTCACAGCGCCAGGGACTCAGGTTCGATTCCGGCCTCAGGTCACTGTCTGTGTGGAGTTTGCACATTCTCCCCGTGTCTGCGTGGGTTTCCTCCAGGTGCTCCGGTTTCCTCCCACAGTCCAAAGATGTGCTGGTTAGGTGGATTGGCTGTGCTAAACTGCCCCTAAGTGTCCCAAGGTGTGTAGGTTAGGGGGATTTGCGGGGTAAATATGTGGGGTTACAGGGATAGGGCCTGGTAAGACCCTCTGTTGTGGAGTAGTGCAGATTCAAAGGGCCGAATGGCCTCCTTCTGCACTGTAGGGATTCTATGGTAGTCTGTAATAAGATACAGCAGGGCAGTGAGCGTAAGGGGTAAGACAGGTTAATCACAGAATCCCTACATGCAGAAGGAGGCCTTTCAGCTCCTCGAGTCTGCACCAACACGTGCTTCATGTATAACCTCCATTCGCAGTGATGTTGAGATAGGTTTATCAGATGAAATAGGAAGTTTATTGAGTTCAATCTCTTTCTACACGGAGTTGCCAAAAGGTTTATTTCCATTTCTTCATCGTGGCTTGGGAAAACAGTGGACTTCTTGAGATGTTGAGTTCGGCTCAGCCAAACACCCCTTGGCAACTTAGGATACCTGGATTTTCCTAATAATTTAGGATAGGTTCGGTAAAATCCTCACTACTCTGAAGCCAGGCTGGCTGTCATTTATTAGGCTGTTAGTAAGGTGATATGTTTCCATTTTGCTTTTGATTTGATTGCATTAATGTCCCAAATGTCCCAGGTGCGACTTTGCTGCCTTGCCCGAACTACATTTGCTTGGATAAGTTTAAAATGAGGTCATTTCATTCATCCATCTCAGTATAGGTTTCACTCAAATATTATAAAGTAATTGTTGCCATCATGTTCTGAATTCTTTTCACAAGCGGTCATGCTGGGAGCAACATCAAAAAGCTGAAATATTTTAAAGTTTTTTTTTTGTTGAGTAAACAAGATTCTCTACATTAACCGGAGCCCAAGAGAAATGCCTATTTAACTTACATTTCATCCCTTTAACTGCACCGAAATAGTTCTTCCATTGTGGATGCCCATCTTGTTCTGTTTATGAAAATACTGTAATACTCTGCGAAAGACGCGTATTGTAATCACAAACATAACTATTTAGGTTATTTTATCAAGCATTGACTATGTGCTTGCTACAGAAGTATTTAGCTATTATAATTGACCAGAAATCATTTCCTTTGGGAGATTTTGCTCGTATGTTTTTCATTTATGGTAAAACTCCGGATTGAATTATTCACTGCCCCCAAGTGTAAAAGCTTAACGGACATGAAATTCTGATAGGTAGCAGCCATTTTTCCATGCTCATGAAAGTTTATGTGTGGGCTTCCTTCCAGAGCTGGTTCTGAAGATATTTGCAGTGTCTCATAGTTGCAGAAGAGTGCTTCACAAAATAGACAATGCAAACCAAACGTATACATGTGACTCCAGAGTCACAGCAAAGTGCTTGATTCTCAGTTACCCTCTGAAATGGCCTAGCAAGTGTTTCAAGGCAGCTCACCACCACCTTCTCAAGGGCAACTAGGGATGGGCAATAAATGCTGGCCTGGCCACCGACGCCTATGTCCCATGAATTCATAAAAAAAAGATGGTTTCTGCTGGTGCTGCAATGGAAGCTGAGACACTGACCATCAGCGAATGCATCAGGGTTGGATCCACAAGTGCACAAATGAGAGTTGGCCACTACTTCTACGCTGGGAAGGATGGGTTCCAAGCTCTACCCAAAGCCCCCTGCCAAGTTGCTGCCAGATTTCCCCATTACACACTGGCTTTCTGACAGACCAGCCAATCATTTTACAAAGAACAAAGCACAATACAGCACAGGAACAGGCCCTTTGGTGCTCCAAGCCTGCGCCGATCACATTGTCCGATCTAGACCAACCACCTGTATCCCTCTATTCCTCACCTGTTCATGTGTCTATCCAGATAAATCTTTAATGTCGCTAATGTGTCTGCCTCGACCACCTCACTTGGCAGTGCATTCCAGGCCCCCACCACTCTCTGTGTAAAAAAACTTCCCCCACACATCTCCACTGAACCTTTCCCCCCTTATCTTGAACTTGTGCCCCCTTGTAATTGTCATTTTTGCCCTGGGAAAAAGCTTCCAACTGTTCACCCTATCCATACCCCTCATAATTTTATAAACTTCTATCAGGTTGTCCCTCAGCCTCCGTCTTTCCAGGGAGAACAATCCCAGTTTATTCAATCTCTCCTCATAGCTAATACCCTGAATACCAGGCAACATCCTGGTAAACCTTTTCTACACTCTCTCCAAAGCTTCCACGTCCTTCTGATAGTGTGGTGACCAGAATTGGCCACAGTATTCCGAATGTGGCCAAACCAACGCTTTATATAACTGTAACATAATTTGCCAACTTTATACTTGATGGCCCGTCCGTTGAAGGTGAACATGTCATAGCTTTCTTTACCACCTTTTCCACCTGTGCTGCCACTTTTAAGGATCTGTGGACCTGTACTCCCAGCTCTCTCTATGTGTCTACGCTCCTGATGGTTCTGCCATAGCTCCCACCTGAATTGGATCTATCAAAATGCATTTCCTTGCATTTGTCCGGATTAAATTCCATCTGCCATTTCTCCACCCAATTTTCCAGCCTATAATATCCTGCTGTATTCTCTGACAATCTTCATCACTATCCGCAGCTCCGCCAATCTTATTATCATCCGCAAACTTGCTAATCAGACCAGCCATGTTATCTTCCAAGTCATTTATATGTATTACAAACTGTGCATGCCCAGCAGCCTTCCCCTGTAGTCCAACTTGTCAAAGCTCTCACCTGCAGTGGAACTTGTGTGCGACCTCCCCCCTCCAGTGAGCTGGCACCACAGCAACCATTGCCCTCTTGCCTGGCTGCTGCCCACTTGTGCCCAGTGTCTCATGTACAGATCCTGTCTCTCGGATTGCCTCTTTATTGTCTATGAAGGGCCAGCAGACCCTTTCAATATTTGCAGAGGTGTTGGTTACACTTGTGCCTATCTTGAGTCACAGACTTGAATTGAGACTCTCTTTCATAACCATAGGACATCCCAAAGTGCCAATAAAGCACGTTAGAAATATCATCACTGTTGTAATATAGGAAATATGGCAGCCAATATGAACACAACATGCTTCAACAGAAAAACAATGTGATAATGATCAGATATTCTGTTCCTGCAGTGTTGTATAAGGGATAAATATTGGCCAAGACACTGGAGATAACTTCCCTACTCTTCATAGAATCATAGAATCCCTACAGTGCAGAAGGAGGCCATTCGGCCCATCAGGTCTGCACCAACCACAATCCCACCCAGACCCTATCCCCGTGACCCCATATATTTAACCTGCTAATCTCTCTGACACTAAGGGGAAATTGAGCAATCAACCTAACCCACACATCTTTGGACTGTGGGAGGAAACCAGAGCACCCGGAGGAAATCCATGCAGACACGTGGGAGAACATGTAAACTCCAGACAGACAGTGACCCAAGGCCGGAATTGAACCCGGGTCCCTGACGCTGTGAGGCAGCAGTGCTAACCACTATGCCACACATTCTTCTTCGAAATAGTACCATGGAATCTTTTACATCTTCCTGAACGAGCAGATCAGGCCTAGGTTTAATAAGTCATCCAACAGATAGCGTCTCCAACAGAGCAGCTCTCTCTCAATATTGCATTTGGAATGTCAGCCTTGATTTTTGTGCCCATGTTCTGATTTTTTTTTTTAATTCATTGGACATGGGTGTCGCTGGCTGGCCAACATTTATTGCCCATCCCTAGTTGCCCTTGGAGGGCACTTGAGAGTCAACCACATTGCTGTGGCTCTGGAGTTACATGTAGGCCAGACCAGGTAAGGACGGCAGATTTCCTTCCCGAAAGGACATTAGTGAAACAGATGGGTTTTTTCCGACAGTCGACAATGGTTTCATGGTCATCAGTAGATTCTTAATTCCAGATATTATTGAATTCAAATTCAAATTCCACCATCTGTCGTGGCGGGATTTGAACCCGGGTCCGGAGAGCATTAGCTGGGTTTCTGGATTAATAGTCTAGTGATAATACCACTAGGCCATTGCCTCCCCCTTCTGACTCAGGGCGAACAGGCGGCCAACTGAGCCATCGGTGCACTTGGACCTATCAGAAAACACCTTCCCTCAGTATCTCTGCTCCACAGGACAGGCTTGGCACAGAGTTATGCTCGCTGTTGCACATTGACTCGCAAGCAACATTTGTATAAAAGATTTCTTTTCCTGTTGATGTGAAGGTTACCGCAGCAGGAAGTTTTCACGCTGCCAGAACCTTTCACATCACCACAGGGGAGAGCTGTTACATCGTGTCACGAAGTGCCAACTGTTCTGTTTATAAGGAGCGCACCTTTTGTTACTTTTCCTGTGGAGTGGAGGCATATCTAGACTGGATGAACACCTTGCACCAGCTGTGTGGGGCACAATTAGCTCCCAACGAGGGCATCAGAGATTTTCATGTCAATTCAATAAACGTCTTTGGACTGTGGGAGGAAACGGGAGCACCCGGACGAAACCCATGCAGACACTGGGAGAATGTGCAAACTCCACATAGGCAGAGACTCAAGGAATCATAGAATCCCTACAGTACAGAAGAAGGCTATTCGGCCCTTTGAGTCTGCACCAATCGCAATCCCACCCAGGCCCTATTCCCACAACCCCACGCATTTACCCTAGCTAATCCCCCTGACACTAGTGTCAATTTAGCGTGGCCAATCCACCTAACCCGCACATCTTTGGACTGTGGGAGGAAACGGGAGCACTTGGAGGAAACCCACGCAGACACAGGGAGAATGTGCAAGCTCCACACAGTCACTCAAGGCCGGAATTGAACCTGGGTCCCTGGTGCTGAGAGACAGCAGTGCCATACTTAAGTAAAGTTCAGGTGATACTTGACCACAGAAATTTCATGACATGCATCAGTGGCTGTTGTTCAGAGGCAACTATGATTCCTTAATTGTGAAACATTTGAAATTGCCTGCATTATAAGAACACAAGAACTAGGAGCAGGAGTAGGCCATCTGGCCCCTCGAGCCTGCTCCGCCATTCAATAAGATCATGGTTGATCTTTTCGTGGACTCGGTACCACTTACCCGTCTGTTCACCATAACCCTTAAGTCCTTTACTGTCCAAAAATGTATTTATCCTTGCCTTAAAAACATTCAATGAGGTAGCCTCAACTGCTTCACTGGGCAGGGAATTCCACAGATTCACAACCCTTTGGGTGAAGAAGTTCTTCCTTAACTCAGTCCTAAATCTGCTGTCCCTTATTTTGAGGCTATGTCCCCTAGTTCTAGTTCCACCTGCCAGTGGAAACAAACTTCCCTGCTTCTATCTTATTCATTCCCTTCATAATCTTATATGATTCTATAAGATCCCCCCTCCTTCTTCTGAATTCCATTAAGTCTAGTCCCAGTCAACTCAGTCTCTCATCATGAGCCAACCCTCTCAACTCCGGAATCAACTTAGTGAATCTTCTCTGCTCCTTCTGTACTATAGGGATTCTATGATTCCTTGAGTGACTGTCTGTGTGGAGTTTGCACTTTCTCCCTGTGTCCATGTGGGTTTCATCCGGGTGCTCCGGTTTCCTCCCACAGTCCAAAGATGTACGCATTAGGTTGATTGGCCATGCAAAATTGACCCTAATGTCAGGGGGATTAGCAGGGTAAATGCGTGGCGTTGTGGGCAGAATGGCCTCTTTCTGTACTGTAGGGATTCTATGATTCCTTGAGTGACTGTCTGCGTGGAGTCTGCACATTCTCCCCGTATCTGCGTGGGTTTCCTCCAGGTGCTCTGGTTTCCTCCCACCCCAAGTAGCTTACCGAATTGACATGAAAATCTCTGATGCCTTCGCTGGGAGCTAATTGTGCCCCACACAGCTGGTGCAAGGTGGTCATCCAGTCTAGATATGCCTCCACTCCGCAGGAAAAGTAACAAAAGGTGCGCTCCTTATAAACAGAACAGTTGAGGGAGAATACTGAGTACCTGTTAGGAAGACAGGAGCCCCCTCTGAAACCCTGGCTATGAATCCGTGGATGCAGAGAACTCTCTTAAAAACAAAGGAGCCCCTTTGCTTGGAAATTTTAGCATCTTTCTTCAGCTCCTGGTTCTCCATTGCCTGGGGAAAGTATACCATCGCAGAGGGACGTCGAAAATGAGTGCAGAATGGAAACGCTTGTTCAGAATAAGTGCGCTAGATGTGGCACGTCTTGATGCCTTTGCTGCCCGCATAATTGTGTTGCCATCCAAAGACCTAAAAACCTGTCTCGTAAAGCTTGAGCAGTGGTCTCTGGCTGACCATCTGGGACAAGCTGGCAATGTCTTGGTACTTAAAGCTATATCATTATGACGTGCAGTCATCCTTATAAACCATATGTCAGCAATATATAAACACATGAAACTTAATTCAACTTTGTGCTGAAGAGCTCAATTACTCTGTGTATTTCTCAGCTGCAATTTTGTTAGTTCCACAAATTGTAAAAACAATTGATAAATAATAGGTCAGTTCCCAGCAGTGCAGCCATTCAAGGTCAAATTGGACAGGAAAATGATGTTGTAGTCCAGGTCCATAGTTTTTTTGTGGAATTCAGCCATAAATACCAGAACACTAAAAGACAAAAACGTTTCAAGATACATCTTGTTTTGTTTTGTAAGCTGTATGTGGAAAATAATTCTTTCATGGGAATATATTTTCAAGCACCAATCTTCCACATTTATCTCCGAGATTTTTTATTCATTTTACGGGATGTGGATGTCGATTAATAAAATGCTGGGCCAGCATTTATTGCCCATCTCTGACTGCCCTCCATATCAGAGGGCATTTGAGAGTCAGCCACATTGCTGTGAGTCTGGAGTCACATGTAGGCCAGACCGGGTAAGAATGGCAGATTTCCTTCCCTAAATGACTTTAGTGAACCAAACGAGTTTTTATGAAATTTGACAATGGTTTGCTGGTCATCATTCAACTTTTGATTCCAGATTTTTACTGAATTCAAATTTCACCATCTGCCATGGTGGGATTCAAACTCGGGTCCTCAGAGCATTACCCTGGGTCTCTGGATCCTAGTCTGGTGACAATACTACTACAGCACCGCCTCCGGCCTGTATTAAAGGGGCCTTATCTCCCCTCCCCCACCCTCCCCCCACCACCGCTCTGATTTTTCCTCTGGTAGGGTGAGGCCCACACCATGTGGGAACCTGGGCAGCTGGGCATGTGCGGGCTGGTGTCAGGTGGGGACCACCTTCGTGCCCATTGGGGGCACCTCCCCCCCCCCCCCCCACTCAAAGATCACACTTCCACCTGAGGGTAAAGTCCCTGCACCCCCGAGCCATCCTGACCCCGGCAATACCCCAGAGTCCAGGTTCCTCTTCATCAGGTCTGCCTGTACTCCCAGCAATGGCCACCTGTCTGATGCTCCTGGCACTAGGGGGCATCCGATTGGCTGTCAGCTCTCTATGGTGGAACTTCATCTTGAGGTAGGAGACAGAGGTAGAATCCCAACAGTGCAGAAGGAGGCTATTCACCCCACCGAGCCTGCACCCACAACAATCCCCCTGACACTAAGCGGCAATTTAGCATGGCCAATCCACCTAACCTGCACATCTTTGGACTGTGGGAGGAAACCGGAGCAGACACGGGGAGAACGTGCAAACTCCACACAGACAGTGACCCGAGACTGGAATCAAACCCGGTGCTGTGAGGCAGCAGTGCTAACCACTGTGCCACCAAACCGCCCATAAATGATTTACTGAGTATCAAATTTCACCATCTGTCATTGTGGGATTTGAACCTTGGTTCCCAGCTCATAACCCTGGGTTTTTGGATGACCAGTCCAGCAATAATACCATTATGGCATTGCCTCCGTCTGGCATCCTGCTGGCACGCGTTCAGGAAACATCGTAGCTCCCCTTTGGGGAATTGAACCCCGGTCCCCCGCGATACTAATGAGCAACTGCCTTAAAAGCGGTTAACGCCACCGCCAGCCCTAGGAATGTGGGCAGGTGTGCTACCAACGTTTTAGCCAGTGGTGGGAGAAAGTGGGCAGTGTGGAGAGATCATAGTGTCTGTAAAATCCAGCCCACATTTATAAATGGAGGATTATTCCTGTGAGATCAGACAACACTCTATTATTGAGCAGTACAAAGGGATCTTTGTGCTATGGGAACACCTTTGTAGATAATGACAGTACAAAAGGAACCGTAATAAATTCTTGATTTAAGCATGAAATTACATAATTTGAAACTGATCTGGGGCTCTGCTGAATGCTGTGACACATTCAGCGGATAACATGACTAATTCCATTTTCTAAGATCATAATATCTCCTTTCAAGGCGCAGAGAAAAATGGGACTATGACTAAGCAATAATAGGGAAGTGATATGAACAACAAGGTTAAATCAGAATGCTAATGTCAGTATAATCAAAACAAAACCAACAACTAGCTGGTGTTCAAGGTTTTGTACACCAATCATAGCTCAAAGCATGGACAAGAGTTTGGAGAATCCTCCCAGAAGATATAAACATCTTCCAGTTGGAGGTTTGGCCTTTTTGATTTGATTTGAATCAACTCTGACAGAAGAAGGTGGAAGAGAGTATGCCCGGGGTGTGTGGGGTCCTTGATATGCTGGCTGCTTTTCATAGAATCCCTACAGTGCAGAAGGAAGCCATTCGGCCCATCGAGTCTGCACTGACCACAGTCCCACCCAGGCCCTATTCACGTAACCCTACATATTTACTCTGCTAGTTCCCCCTGACACTAAGTGGCAATTTAGTATGGCCAATCCATCTAACCCGCACACCTTTGGACTGTGGGAGGAAACAGGAGCACCCGGAGGAAACCCATGTAGACATGGAGAGAATGTGCAAACTACAACAGACAGTCACCCGAAGCCAGAATTGAACCTGGGTCCTTGGCGCTGTGAGGCAGCAGTGCTAACCACTGTGCCACCGTGCTGCCCCAAATTGATTTATTATTGTCACATGTATTGGGATACAGTGAAAATGTTGTTTCTTGTTGTATGCAGACATAGAGTACATAGGGGAGAAGAAAAGGAGAGAGTGCAGAATGTAGTGTTACAATCATAGCTAGGGTGGAGAGAAAGACCAGCTTAATATATGGTAGGTCCATTCAAAAGTCTGATGGCAGCAGGGAAGAAGCTGCACTTGAGTTGGTTGGGACGGCCTGACCTTATCCCAGCTCAGAAATACACTCGGTTTTATGATCTGTTCATCCCGCTAGCTTAGTGATAGGAAATAAACACTCAGGACAAAAGTAACCCAACATTGAATGTTGCCATCACAACTAATGGAAGGGGGGAGCTCCTGCATCTGGCATTGCAGGTAAGCACAGTAAGAAGTCTCACAACACCAGATTAAAGTCCAACAGGTTTTTTTGGTAGCACAAGTCACTAGCTTTCGAAGCGAAATGCCAGCATCTCCATCATTGCAGGCAAGAGCAGGACTCATAGAATAGAACAGAATGGGCGGCACGGTAGCACAGTGGTTAGCACTGCTGCCTCACAGCGCCAGGGACCTGGGTTCGATTCCCAGCTTGGGTCACTGTCTGTGTGGAGTTTGCACATTCTCCCTGTGTCTGCGTGGGTTTCCTCCGGGTGGTCTGGTTTCCTCCCACATTCTAAAAGACGTGCTGGTTGGGTGCATTGACCCGAACAGGCGCCGGACTGTGGCAACTTGAAGAATTTCACAGTAACTTCATTGCAGTGTTAATGTAAGCCTTACTTGTGACTAATAAATAAACTTTAACTTTAGAATCCATACAGTGCTGAAGGAGGCCATTCGGTCCATCGAGTCTGCACCAACCACAATCCCACCCAGGCCCTATTCCCGTAACCCCATATATTTACCCTGCTAATCCCGTGACATTAGGGTCAATTAAGCATAACCAATCAACCTCAGTCAATATTCTTCCGACAAGGCCCTCATAAACAAGCTGCTCCAATTAGATAGGCTGGGAGGAGCAGAGGCCACAATGATAAGTTCTAAAAAAAACCAGATCTGACTTCGGTATCGGAGGCGCTCTTTTCCAATAGAATAATGGGCTTCTGCAACAAGCTTGGGTAGTAGATGCCAATTTGCTGAATTCCTTCAAGCGGCAGCGGGGGTGTTGATGGCTCGGGTGGAAATCATCTATGACGAAAGTTTGTCCTGCACAGAATTATCAGGGACAAAGTGATCTCCTGGACTCGTTTTGATTGACTTAATCACTCTGAGGCGCATTTCCCAAATTTCTTTCCTCCCAAATTGCCCTGGGTTCTTACCTGTTCATTTTTCTTTCTGAGGCAATTGTGTGGTTCTGGAAAGAGTAGAAATGGTGATGTACAAAGCATCACAATTGTATGGGATGGACTGGATGGAGCAGAGGGTCTTTGCTGCTCATTATTGCTTGTATACTTGACCGTATCCTGGACCTGTCGGCGGTGGACTTGATGAAAACCAGGAGCAGACCGAGACCATGAGGCACATAGCAATTGTTAGATAAAAAAGACCAAATTTCATTTCATTTTCCTTTCATCTTCCTGATAGTCACATGATGCAACAGCAATGGAGTTGACTCATGAAGGCAGCATCAGGTAGTAAACAACACAGCTAGATGTGAGGTGGGAAAACACCCAGTGGCGGAAAGCTTTGGGAACCTAAAAATGTGCGGGTTAGGTTGATTGGCGATGCTAAATTGACCCTAGTGTCAGGGGGATTGGAAGGGTAAATGTGTGGGGTTACAGGAATAGGACCTGGGTGGGATTGTGGTTGGCACAGACTCAGTGGGCTGAATGGCCTCCTTCTGTACTGTAGGGATTCTATGATTCTATGAACCATTGGTCCAACCTCATTTGTTGCACCCAACTAACTTGTTCCAGTTCCAATATCTCAAATGTCAAATAACTCGTTCTCTATCCCAAAGGAATCTATTTTATTCCCACTCGTTCTCTTATCTCCATTGGGTGACAGGAGGATTAGACGAACCACAGCTTAGGAACATCAAAGCAAATCTTCAGTCAATGAAGTTTTGAGGGTGCAGTGGTGTCTGGGAGGATTAACTGACCAACCTGCAGTTTCTGGGTTTATACACACTTTTTGGAACAAATCTGTAACATTTGCAATTTTCCAGTCCTCTAACCTCCGCCGGAAACTCTGACCTCTTCCGCAGCTGTGATTCTCCAGTGCCGCTGGAGTTTTGGCTGAGCACCAAATTCTCCATTCTCGCTGGCAGTGGGAGTGGGACAAACGAGATTGGAGAATCCCAACCATGTGAATCATAGCAGGCAAGGGGTGGACCATGGAAAGGTCCATTGACTTCGGGCGGGGTTTTCCGGTTTTGGGGCGAATGAGGCCGGAATATCCCACCCAGTGTCTCAAAATCCAAAGGTAATTGGAAGATTAGAGACAACATATCAACATTAACATTCCTCACATCCTTGGACACATCCCATCCAGGCCTGGTGATTGTTCTACTTTCAGCACCACCTCAACTTTATCAATTTTAAGCCCACCCAATACCTCTACTGCTGTACTTCCTCTTTCATTTTGACTTTGGCAGCATCTGCTTTGCTAAAGCCAGAGGCAAAATTCTGGGGCGGCACGGTGGCACAGTGGTTAGCACTGCAGCTTCACAACACCAGGGACCCGGGTTCGACTCCCGGCTTGGGTCACTGTCTGTGCGGAGTCTGCACGTTCTCCCCGTGTCCGCATGGGTTTCCTCCGGGTGCTCCAGTTTCCTCCCACATTCTGAAAGACGTGCTGGTTAGGTGCATTGACCCGAACAGGTGCCAGAGTGTGGCGACTAGGAGAATTTCACAGTAACTTCATTTCAGTGTTAATGTAAGCCTTACTTGTGACTAATAAATAAACTTTATCTTATCTTTATCTTTTATCTTTATCATTAAGTGAATGTGAATAGGGAAAGCAATTTTTAAAATTTACAATTGTTACAAGTCAGGTCGGATACTTCAAGCTCTTCAAAGAAGTTCATCTGATCTGTAACGCTTTACGTTGAATTTGGCTGGGACGAACATGGGAGGTTTCACTCCAGATGTGACTCAACTGACCCATGAGGAGCTTTTATCAACAACACAGTTTAATTAAGAATACTGTTGACATTATAGTAAGAAACTTAGCAAGAACTTTTAACAATTACAAACAAGAAACACAACAACCACGATAATGTACAACTCATAAGGAAATATCTCGAAGGTGTTCCAACCAAAGCCAACATCCAACATAAAACCCTCCAAATAAACACAATACAGCATAGGTTAATGCCCACTCATTACAGGAATCCAGCCTCCTGGGTTGAATATTGAAAATTCCTAGAGAAGAAACTCAGAAGAGGTTGTAGTCAAATCTGTTTCCCAAAACATAGCTTCTTTAGGGCACTAAACCTCTCCTTCAGCTAACTGATAATAGCTTCCGAACCAAACAAAAAGAAGAACAGGGAGAAAGAGAGACTGCTTCTTAGCTCGCTGCTAAACTGCTTCCAAACACACTCCCCAAAACGAAACTGAAAGCCCAAAGGAAAAAAAACCCCTATCACCTGACTGCCACATCTCAGCTCCACTCCACAATGACATCACTGAAGCTGTAAGCTGCATGATTTTAAAAAAACCTTTCTTAAAGGTACACTCACATGACACGAGATTGGGGGTCCCTGGCTAGGCCAGCATTTATTGCCCATTCTACTGGTCCTTAAGAAGATGGTGGTGAGCTGCCTTCTTGAACTGCTGCATGTGATGTAGGTGCATCCACCGTGTTGCCAGGGAGGGTGTTCCAGGATTTTGAGCCAGCAATAGTGAAGGAATGGCTGATATATTTCCAAGTCAGGATGGTGCGTGACTCGGAGGGGATCCTCCAAGCGGCAGTCTACCCTGTGTCAGCTGCTCTTGACCTTTTTTAAAATTAATTTGTGGGACATGGGTGTCGCTGGCTGGCCAGCATTTATTGCCCTTCCCTAGTTGCCCGTGAGAAGGTGGTGGTGAGCTGCCTTCTTGAATCGCTGCAGTCCACGTGCTGTGGGTTGACCCACAATGCCATTAGGGAGGTATTTCCAGGATTTTGACCCAGTGACTGCGAAGGAACGGTGATATATTTCCAAGTCAAGATGGTGAGTGGCTTGGAGGGGAACTTGCAGGTGGTGGTGTTCCCATGCATCTGCTGCCCTTATCCTTCTAGATGGTAGAGGTTGTGGGTTTGGAAGGTATTGTCAAGAAAGCCTTGGTGAGTTATTGCAGTGCATCTTGTAGATACTATATCCTGCTACCACTGTGCATCGGTATTGGAGGGTGTGAATGTTTTTGTAAGGGGTAGCAATGAAACGGTAGCTCTGTCCTGGATGGTGTCAAGCTTCTTGAGTGTTGTTGGAGCTGCACTCATCCAGGCAAGTGAAGAGTATTCCATAATACTCCTGGCTTGTGCCTTGTAGATGGGAGACAGGCTTTGGGGAGTCATGAGGTAAGTTACTTGAGTAAGAAGTCTCACAACACCAGGTTAAAGTCCAACCGGTTTATTTGGTAGCAAATACCATAAGCTTTTGGAGCGCTGCTCCTTCGTCAGATGGAGTGGAAATGTGTGAACCTGGTGTTGTGTGACTTCTTACTGTGTTCACCCCAGTCCAACGCCGGCATCTCCACATCGTAAGTTACTTGACACAGGATTCGTAGCCTCTAATCTGCTGTTGTAGCCACAGTACTTATATGGCTAGTGAAGTTCAGTTTCTGGCCAACGGTAACCCACAAGATGTCAATAGTGGGGGTTTCAGCGATAGTAATGCTATTGAATGTCGGGGAGTGATGGTTAGATTCTCTCTCGTTGGAGATGGTCATTGCCTGGCAGTTGTGTGGTGCGAATGTTATTTGTTACTCGTCAGCCCAAGCCTGGATATTGTCTGGGTCTTGCTGCATTAGGACATGCACTGCTTCAGTATCTGAGGAGTCACAAATGGTGCTGAACATTATGCAGTCATCTGCAAACCTCCCCATTTCTGACCTTTCGATAGAAGGGAGGTCATTAATGAAGCAGCTGAAGATGGTTGGGCCTAGGACACTACCCTAAGGGACTCCTGCAGAGATATGCTGGAGCTGAGATGACTGATGTCCAGCAACCACAACCATTTTCCTTTGTGCTAGGTATGACTCCAACCAGTGGAGAGTTTTACCCTTGATTGCCATTGATTTCAGTTTTGCTGGGGCTCCTTGATGCCACAGTCGGTCATATGCGGCCTTGATGTCAAGGGCAGTCACTCTCACCTCACCTCTGGAATTTTGCTCTTTTCATCCATGTTGGAACCAAGGCTGTAATGAGGTCAAGAAGTGAGTGATGGAAACCAGACTGAACATCTTTGAGCAAGGTAGTGCTAAGCTTGATAGCATTGTTGATGACCCCTGCCATTATTTTGAAGCAAAGGAAACAGCTCAAAAAAGTATAAGTTAAAGTCAGTGAATTCAATGATAAATCAAGTCCAGAAAGAAATATAAAGGGAAGTGAAGAAATGTGAAGAGCAAAAAGAGCAAGAAAGGTAAAATAAATCATTTAGAACCCTGTCGCACTGGGGGCAAAGTAAGAAGTAAAGTAGGTAAAGTTTATTTATTAATCACAAGCAGGCTTATATTAACACTGCAATGAAGTTACTGTGAAAATCCCCTAGTTGCCACACTCCAGCGCCTGTTCGGGTACACTGAGGGAGAACTTAGCACGGCCAATGCACCCTAACCAGCACATCTTTCGGACTGTGAGAGGAAACCGAAGCACCCGGAGGAAACCCATGCAGACACGGAGAGAACGTGCAGACTCTACATAGACAGTGACCCGAGGCCGGAATTGAACCCAGGTCTCTGGCGCTGTGAGGCAGCAGTGCTAACCACTGTGCCACCGAATGTGGTATGCCATTCAGAAGTCCATTGACTTTGGCGGGACCAGCCGGAAAGAGCTGTAGAATTCCACCCCATATGTTAAATTGCCACTTTAAAAATCTCCAATAACAATTAATACATGAAGGAATGAGACTCCATACCTGTGATAGATAATTTCCAAAGCTGGAGAGGTTGAGGGGAAGTATTTAATGTTGATCGTGTTCTTGAAAGGGTTCTACACATAACTTGCGGTAGGGAAATTACTTTTATCAACCATGCAAACACAGCAATTCCTATCACTCAATACATGAGTCAGACAGTGAGTTGCCATTTGTGCAAATTCATTGCCAAATGACACAACAGAGAGAGTAGCTTTGCTGGTATTGAACTGTGTGTCTGTCTCTCACCTGAAGTTGCTGCACATGCATAAATAATAGTGTCACTCGTCTCTATTATTCACCAGCAAGATATGATCCGTTATCTATCTTGAAATCAGGGCAAAAAGCTAAAAAATACACAATGGAGGGCTTTAAATGTAAAATAGAACAGCCAGAAAAAAAAGCATTGTAAGTCTATTTAACCAAAGTGTTGAGTCTGTTATATGCCACATCTGTTTCATATTCTCCATTTGCGGGTCCCGACCAGCGCCACTTTCAGTTTTATTTCAAAATTATGGCCATAAAAGCATGTCCTGATATATATTTGGACTTTATAGGTTGTGGACGAGGGGAGAAATGATAAATGGGAATATTGTTATGTGCCAGTCGCATGGATGTTATAGGAATACATAAAGAGCTGCAGTTATTTTTAAAATACAGGTTATAAAATCCCATTACAGCATGGCAAAACTGGTCAGTTGCAATAACCTACTGTAAATACCTAGTTGTACGATGTATGGTTAAATTGTATCCTCGTACTATTCAGAAATATTTGATTTGGACATTACTTGATGGAAGAAAGTTTCTAATTGAGGGAAAAACTACGTGGATGTATTATTAGGCACTGTGTTCGTCCTGTTGGTTTGTAGACTGGAAGCCATAAAGTGGTTTGCATGTTTTGAACACTAATGTAGTTACTTGGAACATTTCTTTCATCGGGGATGTCAATAAAACATTTACCTAGCAACGGTAACATAACAAAAATGTGATTTGGGCTGGCGCTTTGTTCAATCTAATATTCAGGAACCTTGGATAACATGAGATATTGTGAGCCTAGTCAAAAAGAAAAATGAAGCATCTGTCAAGGCTAGGAGGCTGGGAACACACAAAGCAAGTGCGGAATACAAGGAAAGTAGAAAGAAATGTAAGCAAGGAGTCAGGAGGGCTAAAAGGGGTCACAAAAAGTTATTGGCCAGCAGGATTAAGGAAAATCTCAAGGTTTTTTATGCATATATAAAGAGCAAGAGGGGAGCCACGGAGAGGGTTGGTCCACTCAAGGACAGGGGAGGGAATTTATGCGTGGAGCCAGAGGAAATGGGCGAGATATTAAATGAGTATGTTGCATCAGTATTCACCAAAGAGAAGGACTTGGTGGATGATGCATCTGGGGAAGGGTGTGTAAATAGTTTGAGTCATGTTGAGATCAAAAAGGAAGAGGTATTGGGGGTCTTGAAAAACATTAAGGTAGACAAGTCCCCAGGGCCTGATGGGATATACCCCAGAATACTGAGAGAGGCAAGGGAGGAAATTGCTGGGGCCTTGAGAGAAATCTTTGTA
Organism: Mustelus asterias; assembly: GCF_964213995.1. Taxonomy (NCBI): domain Eukaryota; kingdom Metazoa; phylum Chordata; class Chondrichthyes; order Carcharhiniformes; family Triakidae; genus Mustelus; species Mustelus asterias. Next base: position 6,902,993 of record NC_135818.1, on the reverse strand, counting down.
CCCTCACTGGCTACAGGGGAGGTAGTCATGATGTGGAGGTGCTGGTGTTGGACTGGGGTAAACACAGTAAGAAGTTTAACAACACCAGGTTAAAGTCCAACAGGTTTATTTGGTAGCAAAAGCCACACAAGCTTTCGGAGCCTTAAGCCCCTTCTTCAGGTGAGTGGGAATTCTGTTCACAAACAGAGCATATAAAGACACAAACTCAATTTACATGAATAATGGTTGGAATGCGAATACTTACAGCTAATTAGCTTGATTTCAGACTTGATTGGCTGTAAGTATTCGCATTCATGTAAATTGGCACGGTGGCACAGTGGTTAGCACTGCTGCCTCACAGTGCCAAGGGTCCAGGTTCAATTCCCGGCTTGGGTCACTGTCTGTGCGGAGTCTGCATATTCTCCCCACGTCTGTGTGGGTTTCCTCCAGGTGCTCCGGTTTCCTCCCACAGTCCAAAGATGTGCGGGTTAGGTTGATTGTCCATGCTAAATTGCCCCTTAGTGTCAGGGCTTTGTAGGGTAAATAAGCAGGGTTATGGGGATAGGGCCTGAGTGGGATTGTGGTTGTTGCAGACTCGATGGGCCGAATGGCCTCCTTCTGCACTGTAGGGATTCTATGATTCTCAGATATTGTTCGGAGGGCTCTCCACAGTTTGTGAAGGTCCATTACGTCCACAGGAATATTCAGTTCACCTCAGTTCACCAAATGCTCACTTTCATTTTTGCAATACTCCATTAGAAACCGTTCCATCATCCAGTAAAACCCTCAAAGGGTTGATATCTTTAAAGTAATTATCCAGTGTTTGAACCTTGCCACAAACGTTATGCTTGGGGGGATACACTGGAATAAACAGCATTTGATTCCTGGCCAGACAGCTAACTTGTGACTTCATTACTTGCTGGTCACATCCAGTTGTGGGGTAAAAATTATACAGCGCCTTTTACAGCTCTGCTATTTAAGAAGACTTGTAATAGAACGTAGAAAGATTTGTGTAATAAAGCAACAGCTGCAGAGAGCCAGGAATGGTAACCAGCTGGTAGTCCTGGGGCTGAATTCCCATCTGGGTGCAAAGACGTGGCTGGCTATGTTTACTTGGGTTTTTCCCGCACCATTTTCCTCAGGCCGCCTTCTGGATCGGGAATGCCTGGCGTGCAAAACACACACCTGGCCTCCCGCCATCCTCATTTTACAAGGTGGGGAAGGGGGGGGGGGGGGGTCAGATTCCCTCCTACATACTATTTTTGTCTAATGGTGGAGTGGGGGTTTTGGACGCCCACTAAAAGCCCATTAAAGCACATCAGGTTTGAGGGTTTGTGAAAAAAAATGGAAAGCATGTTGAGGAGTGGGGAGGTGGTCAGTGGTGGGGTGGGGGGATGTGTGGGGTTTGGGGGTGCAGTTGGTTGGTTGGGAGGTAGACGTGGGAGTGGGATATTGGGGGGGGGGGCTGTTTGGGAGGGTGGACGTAGGGGTGGAAGTGGGTTGTCGGGCAATCGGGGGGAAGTCGTGAGGATGGGAGTGGGTGCACGAAATTTTGGAAGTGTCATTGTGGGGTTGGGGGTGGTCGGTGGGTCAGGAAGGTTATGGGGGGGGTGGGGGTGGTGGTCGGGAGCGGTCAATAGCATAGTTACACAGGTGTTAGAAACAACCTTTCCTGGGTAACTATTCTGCTAAGAGTGTCAGAACCAGATAAAATCTCTGATTTAATTTGGAGTTTTGAAGGCCTCCAGATGCAGGGTAATTGTCTATTGGAAGATTAAATTTCCCGGCCAATCCACCTAACTTGCACATCTTTGGACTGTCAAACCCACCGTCTGAGCGAATCTGCGCTCAGTAAATTGGACATGTTCCCAAAATATGCATATCCTCCAATTAGGATTAGAAGAACCCCTGCAGTGCAGAAGGAGGCCATTCGGCCCGTCAAGCCTGCACTGACAACAATCCCACCCAGGCCCTATCCCCGCAACCCCACATATTTACCCTGCTTTGCTCCTCTGACACTTAGGGGCAATTTATCATGACCAATCAACCTAACCTGCACATCTTTGGGACTGTGGGAGGAAACCGGAGCACCCGGAGGAAACCCACGCAGACACAGGGAGAATGTGCAAACTCCACACAGACAGTGAGCCGAGGCCGGAATTGAACACGGGTCCCTGACGCTGTGAGGCGGCAGTGCTCACCACTGTGTCACCGTGATGGTGAAATGTGTCGAAACTTCAATTTTAAGATTTAGAGAGGAAAAATGTGAGGTGGAGGACACCTTGGTGTTGTTTGACAGTGGGTGCTGTTCCAGGTACGACTTCTGACTTGTACGCAACAGGGAAACTCCAGGACATTGATATATAAATGCAAGAATAATTGTTGGTGCTTTAGTAAAAGTAGGGTGGTTAGTAATCATAGAATCCTACAGTGCAGAAGGAGGCCATTCAGCCCATCGAGTCTGCACCGACCACAATCCCACCCAGGCCCTATCCCCATAACCCCATGTATTTACCCTAGCTCGTCCCCCTGACACTAAGGGGCAATTTAACATGGCCAATCTACCTAACTCGCACATTTTTGTAGTCTGGGAGGAAACCAGAGCACCCGGAGGAAACCCACAAAGACATGGGGAGAATGTGCAAACTCCACACAAACAGTGACCCGAGCCGGGAATTGAACCTGGGTTCCTGGCGCTGTGAGGCCGCAGTGCTAACCACTGTGCCGGATGTACCTGAGTTGCATTTTTGGAAATTAATTTAAGGGATGTGGGTGTCACTGGCTGGTCAGCATTTATTGCCCATCGCTAACTGTCCTTGAGAAGGTGGTGGTGAGCTGTCTTCTTGAACTGCTGCAGTCCTGCAGTCCATATGATGTAGGTACACCCACAGTGCTGTTAGAGAGGGAGTGCCAATATTTTGACCGAGGAACAGTGAAGGAACGGCAATATATTTCCAGGTCAGGAAATATCCACTCTGTCCATGCCTCTCATAATCTTGTAGACTTCTATTAGGTTGCCCCTCAACCTCTGTCATTCCAATGAGAACAAACCAAGTTTTGCCAACCTCTCCTCATAGCTAAGGCCCTCCATACCAGGTAACATCCTGGTAAATATTTTCTGTACCCTCTCCAAAGCCTCCACATTCTTCTGGTAGTGTGGCGACCAGAATTGAACACTTCCCTTCAGACCTTCCAGTCTGCATCGACAATAACTACCATTGAAGTCACTTGGTGAGAGGCTTGGAAGGGAACTTTCAGGTGGTAGTGTAACATTTTCCAGTGTAAATGAGTTCTGATTTTAGCCCTACCAGTGCACAGATTTGAAAATAATCAGCTTGAATTGCTTGCCTTGCTGGTTATTTCAGCGATGTTGCTTCCATCTGATAAATATGCAAAAACAGATTACCTGTTGTACCTCTAAAAATACTGGTGTTTAATGAGTTAGATTGATCAAAGGAAGCTATCATCAATTGCTTCAAATAGATATCTTATCGAACAGACAGTCGGAATGTAGTGAGATATATTTGACAGAGGGATTCGGAATCATGAGGGGTCTGAACAGAAAAGATAGGGAAAAACTGCGACTTCAATGGTAGTTATTATCGATGCAGACTGGAAGGTCTGAAGGGAAGTGTTCAATTCTGGTCGCCACACTACCAGAAGGATGTGGAGGCTATGGAGAGGGTACAGAAAAGATTTACTAGGATATTGCCTGGTATGGAGGGCCTTAGCTATGAGGAGAGGTTGGAGAAACTTGGTTTGTTCTCACTGGAACGACAGAGGTTGAGGGGCGACCTGATAGAAGTCTACAAGATTATGAGAGGCGTGGACAGAGTGGATAGTCGGAAGCTTTTTCTCAGAGTGGAAGAGTCAATTACTAGGGGGCATAGGTTTAAGGTACGAGGGGCAAGATTTAAAGGTAAGTTTTTTTACACAGAAGGTGGTGAGTGCCTGGAACTCGCTGCCGGGGGAAGTAGTCGAGCAGTTACGATAGTGACTTTTAAGGGGCGTCTGGCCAAAGACATGAATAGGATGGGAATAAAGGGATATGGTGTCCAGAAGGGTAGGGGCTTTAGTTCAGACGGGCAGCATGGTCAGTGCAGGCTTGGAGGGCCAAAGGGCCTGTTCCTGTGCTGTAATTTTCTTTGTTCTTTGTTCATTTCTATGCTGTGTGACTCTATGACTATAAGTCTATAACACTAGTGGAAGGATTGAGAATGAGAGGGCGTAGCTTTAAAGTCATTGGCAAAAGAAGCAATGGAGACATGAAGGAAAACTTGATCACATGAGGAGTGATTGGGGTGCAGTGTCAGAATTTGGTGGAGGCAGGTTCGATTGAGTGAAGAAGAGGGGGCTGATTTATCATTTGAAAAGGTAAATGCATATCTTTTCTTTCTATCCATGTCCAGAAATTGGACATGATGTGGAGATGCCGGCGTTGGACTGGGGTGGGCACAGTAAGAAGTCTCACAATACCAGGTTAAAGTCCAACAGGTTTATTTGGTAGCACGAGCTTTCGGAGCGCTGCTCCTTCATCAGGTGAGTGTAGGATTTGTTTCACAAACAGGATATATACAGACACAAACTCAATTACAAGATAATGGTTGGAATGCGAGTCTTAACAGGGAATCAAGTCTTTACAGGTGCAGACAATGTGGATGCCATTTCTAGAATTCTGTCTCTATTTGACCATGGTTCAGTTTCCCAGCTGATTGCGATCTGAGTGCATCACTATAGCAACAGATCGGACATGGTGTGTGAAAATTGGTGGGTTAGGTCTGAGGGTTTTCTGGAGCTGGTTGTTTAGTCTGTATTGCATAGAGGTTATGAAAGTTCCGTTGTACCAACCAATGAAATAAATACTGACGCAATGTCTCACTATTCCCATGGCATTCTCATGTGATGCACAAGTCGAAGTTAAATGTCTGTTGTTATCTGCCAGATGAGGATGTATAAAAATAAACGTTCTCAGAATCTCTTGGTGTCCTTAGGTTGCAGGCACTATTTTAATTGGCAGTGACAGTTCGCTTCTGTTCTTCATGTGGTGATGTTTTCTTCTCAGTTCAAAAATTGTTAAGTGATGATTTGAACTTGAGGAAAGGTTAAAAAAATACCTTCGCGAGCACCATGACCTGAAGTTGCAATCCCATTTGACCCATTTACTGGGCCTGCCCATTAAGAGCAAAGTTTCCCACAATGAAATGGATAGAACAACGATCGCCACGAGCTGTGAAGAGGTACATCTTCCATGTGTAGCAAGTTGCATCCCTTCCCACAGCAAGCTGTCGCGATCCCTGTAGAGACTAACTTTTAAAAAGAAATGAGTTTCCCAAAGACTGATGTAAAAAAATAAAGAACAACATTTTACATGAGGAGTGTGTTATCAGTGGTAGTCACTAGTGGTATTATCACTCGACTATTAATCCAGAAACTCAGCTAATGTTCTGGGGGACCGGGTTCGAATCCCGCCACGGCAGATGATGGAATTTAAATTCAATTTTTAAAAATCTGGAATTAAGAATCCACTGATGACCATGAAACCATTACTGACTGTCGGAAAAACCCATCTGGTTCACTCTTGTCCTTTAGGAAAGGAAATCTGCCGTCCTTACCTGGTCTGGCCTACATGTGACTCCAGAGCCACAGCAATGTGGTTGATCCTCAACTGCCCTCTGAAATGGCCTAGCCAGCCACTCAGTTGAATCAATCCAAGGGTAACTAGGGATGGGCAATAAATGCTGGCCAGGCAGTGATGCCCATGTCCCAGGAATGATTGAGAAAAAAACATTACCACGATGCCATCGTCTCCCCCCTTGAATGGCTCAAATAAAATACCGTTTCGTCATCGTTCATCCACACGCGTGGCCACACCACCTGACACTGGGACCTCCTCACCGCTGACAACACCTCACCCGTGGTCTTTACTGCTCTGAAAGGACCTGATGACCTGTTCTCGGTCAATAAACGAGTGCACATGAATTGACACGAGAAATTCCAGCCTGGTCAAGACTACAATTTGAGTCCAATTTGATGTGATGCAAAGATAGTTCCAACCTTTTTCCATGAAAATAACAAATATAATTCAGAGTTGTTATTTATATGTGGCCCATCGCAGCGAGTGAAACGTTTGATTCACACAATAAATAAAATAATTTACCTCCCCACTGGCTGGAGACACTTCCAAAGGAAAATCATGTACTGACCCCTGTCAGTGAACATTAAGTGTAACCACAACTTCACGGCACGGTGGCACAGCGGTTAACACTGTTGCCTCACAGCGCCAGGGACCCGGGTTCGATTCCCAGCTTGGGTCACTGTCTGTGCGGAGTCTGCACGTTCTCCTCATGTCCACGTAGGTTTCCTCCAGGTGCTCTGGTTTCCTCCCACAGTCCAAAAGACGTGCTGGTTAGGTGCATTGGCCATGCTAAATTTTCCCTCAGTGTATCCGAACAGGTGCCAGAGTGTGGCGACTAGGGGATTTTCACAGTAACTTCATTGCAGTGTTAATTTTTTTAAAGTTTTTAAAGTTAAAGTTTATTTATTAGTGTCACAAGTAGGCTTACATTAACACTGCAATGAAGTAACTGTGAAAATCCCCTAGTTGCCACACTCCGACACCTGTTCGGGTACACTGAGGGAGAATTTAGCATGGCCAATGCACCTAACCAGCACGTCTTTCAGACTGTGGGAGGAAACTGGAGCATCCGGAGGAAACCCATGCAGACACGGGGAGAACGTGCAGACTCCGCACTGACGGTGACCCAAGCTGGGAATCGAACCCGGGCCCCTGGCTCTGTGAGGCAGCCATGTTAACCACTGTGTCACCGTGCCGCCCTAAGCCAGTAATGTAAGCCTGCTTGTGACACTCATAAACAAATAATTGTTCGAAACATTCTGGATGCTCCATAGCGCAGGGAAAAAATAAAAATAACCACCGATGGAGCACAACTGACCCTCAACAGGAAGTGATTAATAAACACGATGGGTTGGGTTGTACGGCCTCGACCTAGGGAGATTCCGAATCCCTCTGTCAAATACATTCCGACTGTCTGAAATTACACACCTGGATAAGATATCTGGATCAATGGACATTTCCGTTGTCCGCCCCTTGCCTGCTTCGATTCCGTGGCAGGCGGGGGCGGTAGAATTCCTGCGGATGTATGCAGAATGAAATCAACTGAAACTCTCTCCAGTGTTACACAGACTTTCACCGAATCATTGCCCAAAGCACAATGATGTTGTGACCACACAATGTACCAAAAAAAGCTACCATACCCTGCTTATTTATTTTAAGCTGCACCATACAATTATTGGACATAAGAATTGCTTAGATAAACCACTGCGCTTGAAAATGCCAAATATTATGGGTTTATATCACTCATAAAGGAGAACCGCTGTGCCAAATGACATACTACAGAGAACTCAAAGTACTGACCGTCATATCCTGGCGTCCGGTCAGCGCCAGGTCAAAGGAGTTGAGTCCATTTTATTTTTCAATCTGCTTACAAACTGCAGAGCCTTCCCCCAGGTTTCGGGCGGTAATTGGTGGAGTGTGTCGGTGCGATGCTCACACCATATAAACCTGAGTGCCATAAGAAGAGGATTGTCAATGTAAGCCTGTAAGAATGCTGCACAAAACACAACTGCTACTCGGTTTTGCAACTCCGCTTGGTGGAGTTAGTGGATTTTACGACCGCGCTCATCCCAAAACCGTAAAATCCTGCCCAAGGTCAATGGACCTTTCCATGGTACCCCACCCCCCCGCTCTGATTCCCGTGGTGGGCAGGGCGGTAAAATTCAGGTGAATGAGTTTGAAATTTAAGATTCTTCAGACTGAGATTACTTTTTGTGATGCGTGGTTTCATAGAGTCATAGAGGTTTACAGCATGCAAACAGGCCCTTCGGCCCAACTTGTTCATGCCGCCCTTTTTTTTTAAAGAACCCCTAAGCTAATCCCAATTGCCCGCATTTGGCCCATATCCCTCCATACCCATTGTACCCATGTAACTATCTAAATGCTTTTTAAAAGACAAAATTGTACCCGCCTCTACTACCACTTCTGGCAGCTTGTTCCAGACACTCACCACCCTCTGTGTGAAAAAATTGCCCCTCTGGACACTTTTGTATCTCTCCCCTCTCACCTTAAACCTATGCCCTCTAGTTTTAGTCTCCCCTACCTTTGGGAAAAGATGTTGACTATCTAGCTGATCTGTCATTATTTTATAGACCTCTATAAGATCACCCCTCAGCCTCCTAGCTCCAGGGAAAAAAGTCCCAGTCTATCCAGCCTCTCCTTATAACTCAATCCATCAAATCCCGGTAGCATCTGAGTAAATCTTTCCTGCACTCTTTCTAGTTTAATAATATCCTTTCTATAATAGGACGACCAGAATTGCACACAGTATTCCAAGTGTGGCCTTACCAATGTCTTGTACAACTTCAACAAGACATTCCAACTCCTGTATTCAATGTTCTGACTGATGAAACCAAGCATGCCGAATGCCTTCTTCAAAAACTCTGTCCACCTGTGACTCCACTTTCAAGGAACTATGAACATGTACCCCTAGATCTCTTTGTTCTGTAACTCTCCCCAACGCCCTGCCATTAACTGAGTAAGTCCTGCCCTGATACAATCTACCAAAATGCATCACCTCGCATTTGTCTAAATTAAACTCCATCTGCCATTTGTCAGCCCACTGGCCCAATTGATCAAGATCCCATTGCAATTGGAGATAACTTTCTTCACTGCCCACTATGCCATCAATCTTAGTCTCACCTGCAAACTTACTAACCATGCCTCCTATATTCTCATCCAAATCATTAATATAAATGATAAATAACAGTGGGCCCAGCACTGATCCCTGAGGCACACCGCTGGTCACAGGCCTCCAGTTTGAAAAACAATTCTCTCCAACCACCCTCTGGCTTCTGTCAAGAACAGTAAGAAGTCTCACAACACCAGGTTAAGGTCCAACAGGTTTATTTGGTAGCAAATACCATAAGCTTTCGGAGCGCTGCCCCTTCGTCAGATGGAGTGGATATCTGTTCTCCAACAGTGCACAGCGACACAGAAATCAAGTTACAGAATACTAATTAGAATGCAAATCTCTACAGCCAGCCAGGTCTTAAAGGTACAGATAATGTGGGTGGAGGGAACATTAAACACAGGTTAAAGAGATGTGTATTGTCTCCAGACAATACACAGACAATACTGATAGCCAAGTTCCGCACACATGAGGATGGCCTAAACCGGGATGTTGGATTTATGTCACATTATCAGTAACCCCCACAGCTTTCCCCCGATCTTGCAGAATCTTACTAGCTGTTCTGACATGCAGTGCCTAATGGAAAGACTTTTAGACTTGTTCCAAGAATGTGCTGTCACTGCTTTCGAAGAGATTCCCAGGACTCTGGAGGCTGTTTCCGTTAACCTGGAATTTTTCCACTTTGACCTGCACTTCTCAGCTGTTAGCCTTCCCAGCAAGAATTTTAACAACACCAGGTTAAAGTCCAACAGGTTTATTTGGTAGCAAAAGCCACACAAGCTTTCGGAGCTGCAAGCCCCTTCTTCAGGTGAGTGGGAATTCTGTTCACATTTTGTGAATTGTGTGAACAGAATTCCCACTCACCTGAAGAAGGGGCTTGCAGCTCCGAAAGCTTGTGTGGCTTTTGCTACCAAATAAACCTGTTGGACTTTAACCTGGTGTTGTTAAAATTCTTACTGTGTTTACCCCAGTCCAACGCCGACATCTCCACATCAAGCCTTCCCAGCACCATGCGGCTCGATGTTAGCTTTCTGTGAGGGGGGAGACGGGTCCACCAAAGGCTGCCCCACCTGTGCAGGGGAACACTCAGCCACTGGGACAGGAGCCAGCCTGCTGGGCTCTGGATGAGGTGAGGAGTGGGGCGGGGAATAGGGATAAGGGATCAGAAGGTTACAGTGGTAACCTCTTTAAATGGCCCCCTTAGTGTACAGGCCATTGATCAAGGCACTCAGTTACCCGCTGCGTCTGAGGCTTCATTCAGCTAACCATTTTTTCCGTGAAGATGGAAATCAGTGCCAAGGCACTGAGACATAACAGTGGTGCTGCACTCCTCTAGTCTCTCTCCGGTGATGCTGGAAATGCTGACGCAATGTCACACATTTCCTGCTGATGCTCCAGAAATGTCCACCTTGTTGATGACCCCCCAGCGTCTGCATCTGCGTCCAACTGGGCAGAGCTTGGAGGGACGGGATTCTCCACGGCTCTCCCTGTCTTAATCACTTGTGATGTGGGAGACATCATGCGACAAGCAATGCCAGCCTTTGTGGCCCCATCGGACTGCGTTGGTGCTTCCTCCAACTGCATTACCTCCTCTGAAGAATCTTTTGACTCCCCTACAAATCCTGCGTCACACTTGAAGGACCAGTGGCAGATGAAAGACATGACTAGAGGTGAAAAGGGGAAAGGGTTCTGAGCCATCATTGTGCAGGTGATCACATTTCAGCTCTTAGAGACACCTCAACAACAAGAGTCCTGAAGGCCATACGTCTGTCTAATTATCTAATTGTGTCAGTGTGTATCTGGGAGACCTGCACCTCCCCAATGCCAATGGCCACACAATCCCATCGTCTGCTGATTTCTAATATCTTATCCTCTGTAACAGTCAGGTGGCTATTACTGGAAGCCCAACCTCAATTCTCTGCCTCTCCCTCGAGCCCTGTGATCTCCTCTTCTGCAAAGAGAGGAAGAAGAGATTTATGAATGCGAGGAATTAGTTGTGATGAAAGGATGAGGGACGGGCGTGAGGGACGGGCGTGAGGGACGGGTGGTGCATCCAGTCTGGGAGGGGGCAGTGCAGAGAATCTGTGCAAAGCCACATCCTGTTTGTACAGCACTTGCTGCTCCATTCTGGTAAGGGTTTAAATGTCCCAGATCGTCTTCGAGAAGAAAGTGAGTGCGTAAAGTGGTGGGGGAGTGAAAGGGGTAAGGTAAGATGGGTAAGGCAAGTGAATAAGAGGGTGGGTCTGGGGTAGGGTGGCAGACAGGCGAGGTGGGTTGTGTCAGGGGGCTGTAAGTTGGGTCGAGGGGGAGTCGGGTCAGGTTGGGGGGTTTAGCATGTCTGTTTAGGGGATTAAGTTCTGTCGTTACTCAGCAGTTAGACGAGAATTTTTCTTTCTAACATTACTGATTTTGATTTGATTTATTATTGTCACATGTATTAACATACAGTGAAAAGTATTGTTTCTTGCGCGCTATACAGACAAAGCATACTGTTCATAGAGAAGGAAAGGAGAGGGTGCAGAATGTAGTGTTACAGTCATCGCTAGAGTGTAGAGAAAGATCAACTTAATGCAAGGTAGGTCCATTCAAAAGTCTGACAGCAGCAGGGAAGAAGCTGTTCTTGAGTCGGTTGATACGTGACCTCAGACGTTTGTATATTTTTCCCAACAGAAGAAGGTGGAAGAGAGAATGTCCGGGGTGCGTGGGGTCCTTACTTATGCCGGCTGCTTTGCTGAGGCAGCGGGAAGTGTAGACAGTGTCAATGGATGGGAGGCTAGTCTGCGTGATGGATTGGGCTACATTCATGACCTTTTGTAGTTTCTTGCGGTCTTGGGCAGAGCAGGAGCCACACCAAGCTGTGATACAACCAGAAAGAATGCTTTCTATGATGCATCTGTAAAAGTTGTTGAGAGGCGTAGTGGACATGCCAAATTTCCTTAGCCTTCTGGGTCACCTGGGTAATTAACCAGTTAAGTAAGTTGAACCATCCCGACCATCCCACTGCTTTCCCACCCCTCAACCACCCCCTGATCCCCCAACCTGACCCAGCTTATTGAGTCCCCGACCTGGGAACCCCTCCCAACCTGACCCAGCTATCCCCCAACCCAACTACACACTCACTCACCTGCCAACCTTTCCCCTTACCCACTTACCTTACACACTTAACTTCTGTGGCTTCTCCAAGTGGCTCTGGGACCTTTAAAACTGACTGGAACGTGGCAGCTAATGCCGTAAAAGGTGGGAGTGGTTACTGCACCGATTCTCTGTGCTGCTCCCTCTGAGGTTCACCATGTCACTGGTGAAGAATCCTCCATTCGAAGATCGAGGAAAATCAGAGGGAGGTAAGGGTGCTTTACCGTCTGACCAGGATCACAAGTCGGGTTTCTGATCAGAGGATTTGGGCCACGTTTGCTAGTGAACTGAGTAAGGGTATTATGAGATGATCAGACATCATATGATGCTTAAACTACCCTGGACTGGCACTCGATTCCTTCTTGCCAGACTAATACTGCGGTGTATTGATCAAATAATTCTGTTGCGGTCGCCCATTTACCATCAAGTGTATATTGTGTCTCTTTAATAAGGAGTTACATACTTGGCAAGCAAGTTTCCAAGAAATCAGTCTCAGTAGCGGCTGCGAATCAGCAGATATTAAGACTAGTGTCAAAGAAACCCATTCACCGAGAGGTCCATAGTACCTTTTAGCTTTAGACTCCATTTGGCATGCGGTAGCTGCTGACTGTTAAGTTTTTTTGTGCAAGTTGCTGGCATACTGTGTTCAGTGTGTTTTATGGAAATATTATGTCAGGTGGCACTTTGCAATTATATTCCATCTAGGAAAACTTAATCCAACAAAACAGCTTTGTGTTCAATTAACCAGTGGTCAACCTACATATTAGAGTTCAACAGAATCATTTTTAGTTCAGCGTGTGCGTATTTCACTATCAAAATACGGTTTTACCATTTTTTTCTGACGCATACTGGTTTTTGGAATGTTGTTGTTTCTTCAATGTTTTGATACCTTAAATGGAGAGGACGACAAGGATTCATTTCTGTCTGAAGTATTCCCCGGCGATCTCACACTTACTAAAGTGATGGCAACCATTCATAGCTCTGAATAAAAAGCCCAGCAGGCGTTTATCCCACTCAGAAAGAGGGATTTCACGAGAAAGAGGCAAAATCCATGGTTACTAAAGGAGGTCAAGGATAATGTTATGTTGAAAAGCAGGATATACAAAGTGGCAAGGGATAGCGGTAGACCAGAAGACTGGGACGTTTTTAAGGTCCAGCATCAAAAGACTAAAAAGCTCATAAGAAGGGAAAAAATGAATCTTGAGAGAAAACTTGCATGCAGCATTGAAAGAAGCAGTAAGAGTTTCTATGGATATATAAATAGGCAGCGGGCGGCTAAGGTAAATGTGGGGCCTCTACTGATTGAGGCGGGTGAATTGATAACAGCAAACAAAGAAATGGTGGATTAGCTCCTTTCTTTGCATCAGCCTTCACCATGGAAGACATTGCAACTATCCCTAAAATGTCGCATGAGCTGATTTCAAATAACATGGTAGGACTTACAAAAATTCCAACCACAAGGGATAGAGTGTCAAAGAAACTCAAGGGGCTAAAGGTGGACAAGTCACCAGGACCCGATGAACTGCACGCTAGGGTTTTAGTGAAAGTGGCTGCAGAGATAGTGGACCCATTGATTGAAATTTTTCGTAACTCTCTAAATTCCGGAGGGTACCAGAAGATTGGAAGGCAGCCAATGTGACCCCCTTGTTCAAAAAGGGAGAAAAGCAGAAGGCAGGAAACTATAGACCAGTTAGTTCAACATCTAATATTGACAAGATGCTGGAGTCAATAATCAAAGAGCTAACCATTTAGGAAAGCTGAATATAATCAAACCGAGTCAGCATGGAAAGGTAAATCATGTTTGACAAATTTGCTTGAATTCTTTAAGGATGCAACAGGGAGGGTAGATAGAGGAGAACCTGTAGATGTAGTGTATTTTGATTTCCAAAAGGCATTTGACAAGGTGTCGCATAAGAGGCTGGTGTATAAAGTAAAAGCCCATGGAATTGGAGGCAGTGTATTAGCATGGATCGAAAATTGACTGTCACACAGAAAACAGAGAGCGGGAATAAATGGGTCAATTTCAGAGTGGAAAGATGCAACTCGTGGACGAGGTCTTGGCCTGCAATTGTTCACTATTTACATTAATGACCTGGAGGAAACAGAATGTAAGGTTTTCAAATTTGCTGATGATATGGATATAGTTGGAAGGGCAGGTTCTGATGAGGATGTTGTGATACTGCAACGGGATATAGATTGACTGGGTGACTGGGTGAAAACCTGACAAATGGAGTTTAATGTGGGCAAGTGTGAGGTCATGCACTTTGGTAAGAGGAATCAAAAGGCAGATTATTAATTAAACGGAGAGAGACTGCAGGTGAGTAAAGTACAGAGGGATCTGGGTGTCCTAGTGCATCCATCACAAAAAGCTGGCAGGCAGGTCCAACAAGTAGTTAAGAAGGCAAACAACATTTTGGCCTTTCTTGCAAAGTGTTTGGAGCTTCAAGATAGGCAGATTTTGTTGCAATTTTACAGGCCTCATCTGGAATACTGTGAACAGGTTTGGCCCCCTTATCTAAAAATGGATATAGTAACATTGGAGGCAGTCCAAAGGGGATTCACCAGGCTAATTCCTGGAGTGAGAGGGTTATCCTATCAAGAGAGACTAAAAAGTTTGGGACTGTATTCCTTGCAGTTTAGAAGAGTGAGGGGTGACCTTATTCATACATATAAGTGAGGGGCTTGACAGGGTAAATGGGGAGCTGTTTTCACTAGTGGGAAAGTCTCGAATAAGGAGACATAGCTACAAGATAAAGGGCCAGTCATTTCAAACTGAGGTGCGGAGGAATTTCTTCTCACAGAGGGTGGTGAATCTCTGGAATTGTCTGCCCCAAAGGATGGTGAAGGCTGGATTGTTAGAAGTATTTAAAGTGGTGGTGGATAAATATTTCATAGATTGAGGAATAGAGAGGGGACTATGGGGAAATGGCACAGAAAAGGAGTTGAGGTTGGCGAGATCAGCCATGATGGTATTGAATGGCAGGGCAGGCTTGAAGGGCTTGGTGGCCACTCCTGATTCTATTTCTCGTATTCTTGTGAATACAGATCTTTGCCTTTGCAGCTTCACTGACTCCAATAATTTTGGTCCCCTGCTTGACCTTTCTTGAGTTGTCTCAGATCCATCGACCTGAGGAAATTATCTGGTGACTATTGTGGATTTGCTGGTGGTGGCTTTTCATCAATTAGTTGGTCTCAAGGTCAATAAAGTGTTATTGGACCATTCAGGACTTGTAAAGGTACCTTTATAACCAATGGCATCACAGAGGTGAGGACCAAAGGACGCCTTATTTTATCCATTCATGGACGTAATTGGCAGGACTAGCAATTAGTGCCCATCTCACTTGTCCTTGAGAAGGTGGTGGTGAACCACTTTCTTGAACTGTTGCAATCCATGTGATGTAGCTACACCCACAGTGCTGTTAGGAAGGGAGTTCTAGGCTTTTGATCCAGTGATCGTGAAGGAACGGCCAAGAAAATACATTTCCAAGTCAGGATGGGGTATGACTAGGCGAAGAAGACACAGATGGTAGCATTCTTATGTAACTGAGCGGCATGGTGGCACAGTGCTTAGCACTGCTGCCTCACAGCTCCAAGGACCTGGGTTCGATTCCTGGTTTGGGTTACTGTATGTGTGGCGTCTGCACGTTCTCCCCATGTCTGCGTGGGTTTCCTCCAGGTGCTCTGGTTTCCTCCCACAGTCCAAAGATGTGCGGGGTTAAATGGATTGGCCATGCTAAAATGCCCCTTAGTGTCAGGGGGATTAGCTAGGGTAAATACATGGGTTATGGGGATAGGACCTGAGTGGGATTGTGGTCAGTGCAGGCTCGATGGACCGAATGGCCTCTTTCTGCACTGTAGGGTTCTATGATCTGCTGTATTTGTCCTTACAAATGGTAGAGGTTGTGGGTTTGGAAGGTGCGGTTAAAGAAACTTTGGTGAGTTGCTGCAATGCATCTGGTGGATGGTACACACTGCAGCCATAATGAGCCAGTGGTGGAGGGAGTGAATGTTTAAGATGGTGGTGGATGGGATGCCAGCCAAGCTGCCTGCTTTGCCCTGGGTGGTTTCAAGCTTCTTGAATGTTCCTGAAGCTGCACTCATCCAGGAAAGTGGGGAGGTTCCATCACATTCCCGACTTGTGCCTGAGGGTGGAAAGACTGGGAGGTCAGAGGTGAGTTACTCACCACAGGACGTCCATCCTCTAACCTTGTACTCCCAGTATTTTGTGACTGGTCTAGTTTAGTTTCTAGTCAGTTGTGACCCTCAGGCCATTGATTGTAGGGTGTTTAGCGATGGTTGAATGTCAAGGAGAAGTGTTTTGATTCTCTCCTATTGGAGATGGCTATTTCCTGGCACTTGTGTGATGCGAATTGTATTTGCCACTTACCAGCCCTCCAGATCTTGCTGCATGCAGGCATTATCTGAGAGGTTGTGATGGGTGCTGAACATAGAATCATAGAACCCCTACAGTACAGAAGGAGGCCATTTGGCCCATCGAGTCTGTACCGACCTCAATTCCACCCAAGCCCCATCCCTGCAACTCTACCCTGCTAATCGCCCTGATACTAGGGTCAATTTGCTGTGGCCAATCAACCTAACCTGCACATCTTTTAGAGAGTGGGAGGAAACCATAGCACCCGGGCCAAAGCCATGCAGACACGGGGAGAATGCGCAAACTCCACACATTCAGTGACCCAAACCGGGAGTCGAACGCAGGTCCCTGGAGCTGTGAGGCAGCAGTGCTAACCACTGTGCCTCCGTACCACCCAACATGGTGTAATCATCAGCAAATATCCCTCTCTTTCGATCTTATAATGCAGGGATGGTCATTGATGTTAGAATGGAACCGATGACAACTTTGTATCGTTTGTAATGTGACCAATGGTAACAAGCTGACCCAGTAAACCATGGAACCAATTACAGAATGATGTAATGGTCAGCTGACTCAGTATAAATAAGAACCTGTTGGGAATTGTGGGAAGCTTGGAGTGGCCCAGGGCAAGGCCCCAAGTTTGGAGTAATGAAGTTTCTTTATTAAACCCTTTCTTTGATTTATAAGTTGGAGTAAGTTTTGTTATATTTTTATTGCCTGAATTTGAAGAGTTTCTTCTGAAGAAACAATTGAAGATGGGTCTAGGGCTCTACCCTGAGCAATGCATTGGGGGTGAGATGATTGATCTCCACTAAATACAACCATAATAAACAATCATTGACTTCTGGAATAAATTACCTGAAGCATGCAGTGTGAATGATGGGAGCAAGGAAAACAAGTTGTTTATTATACAGGATAGTGAGGTTGCTTAGTTTATTTGGAGGAAAAACTCAAAGGGCGTTTAGTTATCCAGGACCTATGAGAATCATGGTTTTATGATGCGATGGTCAGTCTTCATGATGAGTGGTTACAAGTTACTTTTATGAACTACTTGATGAATTTTCCCACCTCTAGAATGGGAACTTCAATATAGCCAACTCAGTAGATTCCAGGAAATTGTCCTTAATTGTCATAGAATCATAGAAACCCTACAGTGCAGAAGGAGGCCATTCGGCCCATCGAGTCTGCACCGACCACAATCCCACCCAGGCCCTACCCCTACCCCCACCCCCACATATTTACCCGCTAATCCCGCTAACCTACGCATCTCAGGACTCTAAGGGGCAATTTTTAACCTGGCCAATCAACCTAACCCGCACATCTTTGGACTTGCAAAAACAAAATATCTTCATTTGCATGGAGTCTCGTTGAAAGGTTTTAGCTTCACTGAAGATGAAATGAATTATGAATTCTACTTCCTGGATTCTGTCTCCTCCCAATTCTATTTACTGAGGGGGGGATGGGTGATAGGGGAAGAACATTGCCTTAAAACGTCCACAGGCTATGTCTCAGGGCTGAGAGATTTCTGCTGAACCTTCCAGATTTTAGCTCAGATGCCATCAAGGAGCTTCACCCTGAGAGATGAGACTTAAAGGAAGTGATTTCCAACCTAATTGATCACCTAAGAGATCCAATAATTGTAGTTTATTTTTAATAACTGTAGTTATAAATGAGTTTATTGTTATTGCAGTTTTAGCTCCCAAACACTTACAGTATTTTAAAGTTTATTTATTAGAGTCACAAGTAGGCTTACATTGACACTGCAATGAAGTTGCCGTGAAGATCCCCAAGTCGCCACAGTCCGGCACCTGTTCGGGTACGCTGAGGGAGAATTTAGCACGGCCAATGCACCTAATCAGCACGTCTTTTGGACTGGGGGAGGAAACCGGAGCACCCGGAGGAAACCCACGCAGACACGGAGGGAATGTGCAGACTCCACACAGACAGTAACCCAAGCCGGGAATTGAACCTGGGTCCCTGGTGCTGTGAGGCAGCAGTGCTAACCACTGTGCCACCGGAAAGTGCTGCTGCTCTCATTGAATCTTTCTAATTAACGAACCCTTTATATTATTTTCCTCTATTATCATTGTCCTTGTTAAAAAATATATTTCTTTAGCTCCACGGGCATTCATATTATGATCAGTGATTTCTTCTTGACTTTATGATTCCTGTTAAAGCATTGCAGTGTTTCACATTCATTTGTGCTTCCAAGTCATTAAAATTAATACTAATTATTAAAATTTGTTTGTAAGATTAAGTCGCCATTAATCAGTGAGTATTGATAACATACCAGGCAGACTAGCTTACTTCAGCTGTGATAATATCCAGCAAGAAGGTTCTGAATTCAAATACTGTACTTCGAAATGATGTGGAACTCCCACTCACCTGACGAAGGAGCAGCGCTCCAAAAGCTAGTGGCTTTTGCCACCAAATAAACCTGTTGGACTTTAACCTGGTGTTGTGACACTTCTTACTGTACTTCTTCGAAATGCACAGACTTCTGAAGTAGCCTATGTTCCTCTGTCCTGGTTTGGTGCATTGACCTGAACAGGTGCCGGAGTGTGGTGACTAGGGGATTTTCACAGTAACTTCATTGCAGTGTTAGTCATCCAAGTTTTTCCCAAATGCAGGGCTCAGCAATTCCTGTTTTCTAATGTCATTCCGTTTTCCTGTTTAAATTGCAATAAAAAAGATGTAATGAAGGGAAAATGATTTCCGTTTACAAAGGATGCATGTTAACATCCTTCTTAAGATCACATTTCAAACTGAGGTCCAAATTCAACGATATTTTTCATTTCTGATCAAGCACCCTCAATTCCTTCGACTCTTTTTAATGAACTAAGTTGGCACGGCGGCACAGTGGTTAGCACTGTTGCCTCACAGTGCCAGGGACCTGGGTTCAATTCCTGGCTTGGGTGACTGTCTGTGTGGAGTCCGCACATTCTCCCCGTGTCTGCGTGGGTTTCCTCCGGGTGCTCCGGTTTCATAGAATCATAGAATCCCCACAGTACAGAAAGAGGCCATTCGGCCCATCGAGTCTGTACCGACCACAATCCCACCCAGGCCCTACCCCCATATTCCTACATATTTTACCCACTAATCCCTCTAACTTACGCATCTCAGGACACTAAGGGGCAATTTTAGCATGGCCAATCAACCTAACCCGCACATCTTTGGACTGTGGGAGGGAACTGGAGCACCTGGAGGAAACCCATGCAGACACGAGAAGAATGTGCAAACTCCACACAGACAGTGACCCAAGCCGGGAATCAAACCCGGGTCCCGGGAGCTGTGAAGCAGCAGTGCTAACCACTGCCACAGTCCAAAAGATGTGCTGGTTAGGGTGCATTGGCCGTGCTAAATTCTCCCTCAGTGTACCCGAACAGGCGCCGGAGTGTGGCGACTGGGGGATTTTCACAGTAACTTCACTGCAGTGTTAATGTAATCCTACTTGTGACACTTAAACTTAAACTTCGATTCCCGGCTTGGATCACTGTCTGTGCGGAGTCTGCACGTTCTCCCTGTGCCTGTGTGGGTTTCCTCCGGGTGCTCCGATTTCCTCCCACACTCCAAAGATGTGTGGGTTAGGTGGATTGGTATGCTGAATTGTCCCTTAAGTGTCAGGGGGACTAGCTAGGGTAAATGCATGGGATTGTGGGAATAGGACCCGGATGGGATTGTGGTCGGTGCAGACTCGATGGACCGAATGGCCTCCTCCTGTACTGTAGGATTCTATGATTCTATGAACTCTCCTGTCATTCACAATCAGTAGAAAATGTAAGAATATGATTTTTTTTGCACAAATGTGAAGTAATATTTTTCATGTAAGCATTAAATAAAAAATCAATTAATTCCCGTTGGTGTGAGCATCACGGGCGATTTCTGGCAACACCTTAAACATTTTCCATTCTGCTTCGTACTCTGCTAAGTCAGTGATTCCTTATTTGCAAATTGTTCACATATGACTTGAAATGCTTCTCAGCAGCCCGAGAGACTCGGAGACTTTGCAGTTTGGAAAGTGGGAGAATGCCATTGCTCCACATGATGGCTGTTGGGAGTTTGATATGTTACAGTATTATTCCCTGTGTGTGTGTAAAGTTCACGAAACATTCTTGACTGAACTGCCATTGTAAACCTGTAGCAGTATAGATTTAAAAAAACTTTGCACACAGACATAAATGATCCTTTAATGACAAATACTTGGGAGGTGGGGGGGGGCGGGGGGCAGGCTGTCTGTTGCATTTGTTGTCACAGTCTTCAAAGAAATACTCCCCCCTTCACCAAAACTTTAAAGCTCTCTTTTCGTAACATGTGCACAAGAGATGGCGGATCTAAATTATTTTGTTTTGAAGGTGGAGTGTTGAACGGTGGCACAGTGGTGAACGCAGCTGTCTTCCAGCATCAGGGACCCAGGTTCAATTCCAGCCTCGGTCGACCGTTGGTGTGGAGCTTGTGTGGAGTTTGCACATAATCCCCATGTCTGTGTGGGTTTCCTCCAGGTGCTCCGGTTTCCTCACACACTACAAAGATGTGCGGGTTCGGCAGATTGATTGGCCATGCTAAAATTGCCCCTTAGTGTTATGGGGATTAGTGGGGTAAATACGTGAGGTTATGGGGATAGGGACTGGGTGGGATTGTTGTTGGTGCAGACTCGATGGGCCGAATGGCCTCCTCCTGCACTGTCGGGATTCTACGAAACCTATCAGTTTTTTTGTACAGAATAAAGAAGATAATGTCCTAAGTTTTCTAATCATAATTCTCAGAATTAAGTTGGATTTTATTTGACGTTTTGTACATGTGCTTACTTTGCTTTGGGTGTTGACAGGGGACATAGCACTTACACCGGAACAGGACCAGATATAGGATTGACTGAAGCAAATTCTGAGCAGCATTAACCAAAACTTCTTGCCTTCTTTTCAACTCGAGATTAAATGGGTCGTAAAATTACATGCAGTTCAGTCAATTCTCCAACTGTCAAGAACGAGACCAAAAGCAAAATTTGGGGGGGGACTTCACCCGCAATTTGCCTACTTCTATTACACTTTGGACATTTTG
The DNA here is from genome assembly GCF_964213995.1 of Mustelus asterias. Taxonomy (NCBI): domain Eukaryota; kingdom Metazoa; phylum Chordata; class Chondrichthyes; order Carcharhiniformes; family Triakidae; genus Mustelus; species Mustelus asterias. Next base: position 6,881,690 of record NC_135818.1, on the reverse strand, counting down.
TGTTATCATATGCAGTACATAGTATTAAACTAACTTCATTTTAATGTTTTATTGCAATATAGCCATCGTTTTAGCTCGAGTTATGCCGTGGTCTGAAAAATTACATAGAATTTGACTTGTTTGGACAGCAGGCCTGAAACGAGCCAGCAGCCAACTTAGAAACTGTAGAAATGTGTCTAAAGAGGGGGCTGTTAGTCATGTAATAAGCACATGATACAAAATGGGTGTGCACATTGGAATTTCGTGAAAAAAAAATGCCACGTATAATGTTGATCATTTATATCTATAATGGCATTTCTGGGAACTCTAGAGTTTATTTTGGTGCGAGTTGAATTGCATTACTTGGAACGAAGTTGAATTGGCTACCATCTGTGTTTTTAATATTTTTAGACATGATCAGACCCCTCAGGTTGTGGGATATTTCCTGAATAGAGAAACTACTTTTTGTGTTTCCCCCCCCAGGATTTCCCAATCTAGGTTAACGTGGAACAGATACAGAGTGAAGCTCGTCTTCGTCTGCTGAGAAATGTGCCTCCACCCGACCACAGAGTAGCATTTCGATTGTATCCCATTTGACTTTCTCCTCAATTTCTTACGCTGGCTATTACTCTCAACCAACTAAATGAGAGTATGAATTAGTGTTGATTAATGATCAGTTTTATCTAGTGTAGCCACCTTCATTTGTTAATATTTTCTGTAGATCAAGTGCAAGTAGAGAGGAGTTTTCTCATTGCATTGGGATTTTGAACCAATATTTGAGTGCAATGGAAGGACAGTGTGAAGATGTAAAGTTCGGGGTGAAGACAAAGTGAGTACCTGAGGTCAGTGGTGGCCGAAGATGGAGGAATGGAAATTAAGAACCAGATTAGCTCTCGTTGGAGTATTTGGAAGGAATGGAGTGGAGTGTAATTTCTCTGGAGCGGTTAACAACACTGCAATGAAGTTACTGCGAAAATCCCCTAGTTGCCACACTCCGGCACCTGTTCGGGTGCACTGAGGGAGAATTTAGCACGGCCAATGCACCTAACCAGCACGTCTTTCACACTGTGGGAGGAAACCGGAGCACCCGGAGTAAACCCATGCAGAAACGGGGAGAACGTGCAGACTCCACACAGACAGTGACCCAAGCTGGGAATTGAACCCGGGTCCCTGGCACTGTGAGGCAACAGTGCTAGCCACTGTGCCGCTCCCAAGACTTGACAGTCAGAATCTTTTTCCCAGAGTTGAAATGTCTAATACTAGGGGGCATGCACTTAAGGTGAGAAGGGGAAAGTTCAAAGGAGATGTGAGAGGCAAGTTTTTTTACACGGAGAGTGGTAGATGTCTGGAACGCGCTGTCAGGAGTGGTGGTGCAGGCAGATATGATAGGGTTGTTTAAGAGGCTTTTAGATAAGCACATGAATATGCAAGGAATAAAGGGATATAGACCAAGGGCAGACAGAAGGGATTAGTTTAATTTTGCGTCATATTTGATGCAACATGTGGGCCAAATGGCCTGTTCCTATGTTGTATTGTTCTATGTTATGTGATAGAAAGGTATCGCTGAAACTGAAAGGAAGAATATACAAGAAATTGTGAGACTGGCCTTGTTATATCGTGCAGAAATTTGGACAACATCAAGAAGGGAGAAACTGGATACTAATGATGCTGTGATGGATGTGTGGAGTATTGAGAAATATTTGAAAAACAAAGGTAGTTTTAAGGGATTTATATTTGTATTGGTAAACATTCGAAATAAGATATAGTTTTAAATGGATTTAATTTAGTGTTTCTGTGCCTGGTAGGATAAAACCTATAGTTAGATTCATGCAAGATAAAGGTGTTTGTATGTGTAGGGGTTGATTTCAATTCCAACTCTGATTCCATTGTGCTTAGAGAGGGCTATGGCGTGAAGAGTAAATAAACCAACAGTGGTTGCTTAGCAACTGGAGCCTTGTAAGGTAGAGAAGCATTTAAGTTTTAGTTTGGCTAATTTGATTGCAGTTGGAGATAGGTAGTGAGAGAGAAGGCAACTTTCACAGCTCTGCTAGAAGCAATTGGTTTTAGAAGACTAGTAAGGGAACATCCCTCTCAGCCTTGCTATAAGAAAAGCCATACTATGAAGTAATGGTTAAGAAAACCGATGTCGTAAACTTAAAGTCCAGCAAGTTAAGGAAACTAGAGAAATGAAGTGAAGTTTCCAAGAAGCCTGCAGTTAACCGAACAGAGGGAACTGGGAACTAGAATGGATTACTGTTCAGTAAAATCACGGAGATTTGAAAAGGCATTGGATCATGAGAGGCCAGAAAGATATATGCAGTTGTGCTAAGATTTGTGAAAACTTACCACAGTTTGGGAGATATTATCTGAAATAATTGTGAAAATTGGTGGCTAGACTTTTGGTGACTGGACCTTGGAATTTATGTAAAAGCCTTTAAGACCAAGGATACAAAAGGAGAAGTGTAAAACCTGAAAGCGAAACCTTGCTGGAAGCATTGGGGGATAAGCATCATTTAAAAGAAGATTTGCAAATGTGACTTTTGAAAGCCGAATTTGAAATCACTCTTGTGGAAGCCAGAGTTCAATGAAACAAGGTGGCTCATGGTATGAGAATCATCTGCAAGAATTCTGAAGAGAAATCTATAGACACTAACTTGGGTTCAGAGTGGAGTGTGTATTTCACCACAGTCATCTTGTGTGCTTAAAAAGGACTTTGTGTGATAATGAGACCATTGTAGTTTGTAATCCGTGATAATCCTAAAACCTGTGCATGATTGTTAAGATAAAGGGGGAGTAAAGGAATATTGTATTATAATGCAATTTTTTAATGTTTAATAAGTGTTGTTGTTAAAACTAATTAGCGGCCCTCTGACCCTGTTCCTCCACATTTATGAAAAAAAAAGTATGGGCCACGATTCTCCCCCAAAAATATGAAGTGCCGAATTCGCACAAAAACTGGAGTAGATCCCGCTGTTTTTTACAGTGGGATTTCCAAAATGTATCTCCCACACACTGTGCATCACATAGAGCCCTAGCGTGAATCTCGATAGAATTCAGTGGGCAGGGCCTATTCTCACTGGAGAGGCTGACAGCACAGTGCTGTGCGGGCCACTGCACACGCCCCAATCTGTCAGATCGGCACCTACGCAGTAGGCACGCATTGCTGGCCTCCCGATTGCTGGCCAGCACAACAACCCTGCAAAACTGCCCCTCCGACCCCTCCCATGCCCCGATCGCTAGCCTCTGGGCCAGCCCCTCCCCCCCAACCCCCCGGCCAAGCCTCCCCTCCCTGGCAGTCTTGATCCCATAATCCTCCCATGCCCACTAGCAGCCCTGACCACTCCCCCCTACCCCCCGGCCCCCCTCGATCTCCTCCCCCAGCCTCCCCTCCCCGGTGGTTTCGATCCCCCGATTTCCCCACACCCACCAGCAGCACCGACCCCCCTCCCCAGCAGGCCGACTGCCCCCCCCCCCCGCCCCCTCCATCCCAATGGCCAGCCCTGATCGCTGTCCACCCTCCCTCTGCCACTCATTCCAAATGCAGAGTGGGAGCGGGACCCTCTCCCCCATTATTCTGTGATGGTCGGTGGGGGGGCGGGGGGGTTGGAGAAAGCATTGGTGAGGGGTGGGGGGGGGGGGGGGGGGGGTGTTGGAGCAAAATCGAATGCACACAACAGCTGAATTGCCAGCAAAGTGAAAACAAAAAAAGTCAGCAAACTCAGCTTTGATCTTAGCCTTTTTGTAACTATTGGCCCTTTTGAAAGAGCTACTTCGCAGCAAATTCCCTCGCAGCCCTTTGTAATTGGCGTTGTGTTTGCCTGAACAGAAGCAAATGTAGAAAGTTCCCACCCCGAATGTGTATTAAAATGAAACCTATTCTAGGTGTTGCAGCTGAAAACAATGCCTGTTCTGTATCGTACTTGCACATTGTGTAATTAAACACTGGAGGTCTCCTGATGAGGGCAAGCACATGGCCGCAATTACACTCCAGGCCTTCCTTTTATGTTGCTTGTTATACCTTTGAAAGAGTATTCCGGAAAGTCTGAAATCAAACAGCCACACCAACTTATGTGGACACGCCAATGCCAAAGTTGCCAGTGGAGCGGAGGTGGGATGCAGCCAGTTTCCTGCTCCCAACACTCTGATTAATGGTTGACCTGGCCCAGTTTAAAATCTGAACCTCTGTTTCTTTTCCAACATCATATACTGACAAAGGATTGGTCAGTGCATGGATCCTTACAGAGCAGCTAATCTAACAGGAAACTGAGCAGTTAGCAGTTATAATGAATTGGCCAAGTCACACGTGCCAACCTTCATTGTTCATTTAGCTTTGATCAGTAAGAAATTTGCTTATGTAAATATCCTGCTAGGTTAGTAGAAGCAGTAGGCCTGTACTTGACGAAATGACCAAAAATTAACCAAAAAAAGGCAAATGGTGTTCTCTGAAATGCGACCATGCTGTATTATCTTCTCAAACCCTCTTCAACATCGCTGCATCCTCTAGGAAGGTCAACCACATCATAGAATCTCAACAGTTCGGAAGGAGGCCATTTGGCCCATTGAGTCTTCACTGACACTGTGTGTCTTACCCAGGTCCTCTCCCCCACCCTAACCCCCCACATTCACAATGGCTAACCCATCTAACCTACACATCTTGAGACACCAAGGGGCAATTAAGCATGGCCCCCTAACCTGCACATCTTTGGACTGTGGGAGGAAACCGGGAATTGAGCCCGGGTCCCTGGTGTTGTGAGGCAGCAGTGCTAACCACTGTGCCACCGTGCCGCCCAAGTTTCTGAGTCCTAAATCCACCCTCCAGCCTCTTTGGAACTTCTTCTGGGGCATTTCCTTAGAACAAGGAACAAAGAAAATTACAGCACAGGAACAGGCCCTTCGGCCCTCCAAGCCTGTGCTGACCATTCTGCCTGTCTGAACTAAAACCCCATATCCTTCTATTCCCAACCTCTTCATGTTTTTGGCAAGATGCCCCTTAAAAGTCCCAAAGTTGGCATGGAGACAGATTACCTATAGTTCAGTTTTGTCAAATGTCATGTTTTTTGAAGTTTGACTAATCCAATTGAATTTTTTGATGAAGTAACAGAGGAAGTTGATGAAGGAAATGCAATATGAATGCGGTCAATATGAATTTTGTGATGACTTTTCACAAAGTGCTACACAAAAGACTGGTTAGCCAGACAGGCACATGGAATAGGAAATGTTGGCTTGGATAAAAATTGGCTTAACGACAGAAAACAGTGAGTCATGTAACTGGTTGTTTTTCAGAGTGAAGGATGATAGCCACAATTTTCCTCATGGATTAATACAATGACCATTATTTTTTGATATGTACAAGTAACTTGGATATTCGAATACAGAGTCACATTTCAGAATTTGCTGATGGTACCAAACTCAGAGGTGTGGCAAACAGTGAGGATGATGGAAGGGGAGGCGATGGCCTAGTGGTATTATCACTAGACTATTAATCCAAAAACTCAGCTAATGTCCTGGGGACCTGGGTTCAAATCCCGCCATGGCAGATGATGGAATTTGAATTCAATAAAGAATATCTAGAATTAAGAATCTACTGATGACCATGAAACCATTGTCGATTGTTGGAAAAACCCATCTGGTTCACTAATGTCCTTTAGGGAAGGAAGTATACCGTTCTTACCAGGTCTGGCCTACATGTGATTCCAGAGCCACAGCAATGGGGTTGACTGTCAACTGCCCTCCAAGGGCAACCAGGGATGGGTAATAAATGCTGATGTGGAGATGCCGGCGTTGGACTGGGGTGAACACAGTAAGAGTTTTAACAACACCAGGTTAAAGTCCAACAGGTTTATTTGGTAGCAAATACCATTAGCTTTCGGAGTGCTGCTCCATCGTCAGATGGAGTGGAAATGTGCTCTCAAACAGGGCACAGAGACACAAAATCAAGTTACAGAATACTGATTAGAATGCGAATCCCTACAGCCAACCAGATCTTAAAGAATCAGACAATGTGGGTGGAGGGAGCATTAAGCACAGGTTAAAGAGATGTGTATTGTCTCCAGACAGGACAGCCCACAAGTCCAGGGGGCAAGCTGTGGGGGTTACTGATAATGTGACATAAATCCAACATCCCGGTTTAGGCCGTCCTCATGTGTGCGGAACTTGGCTATCAGTTTCTGCTCAGCGACTCTGCGCTGTCGTGTGTCGTGAAGGCCGCCTTGGAGAACACTTACCTGAAGATCAGAGGCTGAATGCCCGTGACTGCTGAAGTGCTCCCCCACAGGAAGAGAACAGCCTTGCCTGGTGATTGTCGAGCGGTGTTCATTCATCCATTGTCGTAGCGTCTGCATGGTTTCCCCAATATACCATGCCTCTGATCTTTGGGTAAGCGTTCTCCAAGGCGGCCTACACGACAGCGCAGAGTCGCTGAGCAGAAACTGATAGCCAAGTTCCGCACACATGAGGACGGCCTAAACCGGGATGTTGGATTTATGTCACATTATCAGTAACCCCCACAGCTTGCCTCCTGGACTTGCAGAATTTCACTAGCTGTTCTGTCTGGAGACAATACACATCTCTTTAACCTGTGCTTAATGTTCCCTCCACCCACATTGTCTGTATCTTTAAGATCTGGTTGGTTGTAGGGATTAGCATTCTAATCAGTATTCTGTAACTTGATTTTGTGTCTCTGTGCCCTGTTTGAGAGCAGATTTCCACTCCATCTGACGAAGGAGCAGCGCTCCGAAAGCTAATGGTATTTGCTACCAAATAAACCTGTTGGACTTTAACCTGGTGTTGTTAAAACTCTTACTGTAATAAATGCTGGCCAGCCAGTGACGCCCATGTGCCACGAATGAATTAAAAAATATTGCAAAGAGACATAGGCTGGACAGACAAGTGGCAGATGGAATTTAATATGGAGGATGTCTGAGATGATGCATTTTGGCAGCAGGGGCAGGGCAGGGAAATATAGACCGAATGGCACAGTTCTAAAGAGTGTGTAGGGACAGAGACTTTGGGGTGCATGTGCACAGATCCTTGAAAATAGCAAGACATTGAGAGAGTAGTTAACAAAATATATGGGATCCTGGGCTTCATAACCAAAGATATTGACTACAAAATCGGAGAAGTTATATGCTGAACCTTCGTTAAGTTCTGGTCAGGTTACATCTAGGGTATTGCAACCAGTTCTGGTGAGGACAATATCAGAACGATATGAGGTTCTCTTGAAAGAGAGGAGATTTACCACAATAGCTCCAAGAATGAAAGAATTTAGCTACAAAGTTCGGTTGGAGAAACTGGAGTTGGTCTTGAGCAAGGGAGGTTGTGAGGAGCTCTTTTAGAGTTGTACAAGATTATTCACAGTTTAGATTAGGTAGACAAAGAAAATTTCTTCCCATTAGCTGATGGTACAAGGATTAGGGAATACAGATTTAAGGTTTTCGGCAAGAATTAGGGGCGGCATGGGGGCACAGTGGTTGGCACTGCTGCCTCACAGCGCCAGAGACCCAGGTTCAATTCTGGCCTTGGGTGACTGCTGTGGAGTTTGCACATTCTCCCCGTGTCTGTGTGGGTTTACTCCGGATGTTCTGGTTTCCTCCCACACTCCAAAGATGTGCGGATTAGGTTAATTGGCCATGCTAAATTGTCCCTTAGTGTTAGGGTGATTGTAAGTGTAAGTATGTGGGGTTATGGGGATTGGGCCTGGGTGGGATTGTCGTCGGTGTAGACTCGATAGGCTGAATGGCCTACTTCTGTACTGTAAGGATTCTATGAACTACAGGGGGAGTGTGAGGAAGAAGGTTTCTTAAACAGTGAGTGGCAATGATCTGGAACTCGCTGCTTAGAAATTGGTGGAAACGGAGAGGATTAATGATTTCACAAGGGCATTGGGTGTTATTTGAGGTAAATAACCTTGCAGGACTAAGGAGATGGTGTGGAGAAATGAGACAGGCTGGATTATCTCAACAACCGTGCCCTCCAAATAGTCAATCACGATCGATAGATCGATCCTGGAGTCTCGAAATGTCAGTTGCCATTGGCTGAACCACTGCCGCAAATACGCGGGAATCAGGCTTCTCGTGATGACGAGCGAATCAGCCCATCGACTGTCGAAGTCAGCGGCTGAATTAGAAGCGGAGTGAAGACAAAATGATGAGCAAGGAGCCAGGGACCTCCAAGAGGGCAAAAAGCTCCCATTTCCATTTCTGTTTACGAATGCTAAAGGCAAGACCATTTGGCTCATTTGTCAACAGAGTGTAGCCTTGAAGAGATCATTTGGAACGGCATCACAAGACAATGCAAATTTTCATGGAAGTTTCCCTTTAAGCAGCGCCATTCGGACAAAGAAAGTTGGGGAGTTAAAGGAATGTTGCAAGCTCACTCTTTTCAAAACCTGTGCTAAAGGAAAGGTCGGCAAAGAGCAATTCATGCTGGAAGAAGGTTCAGGGCTTCAAGGTGAGACTTTCATCCATTTTCCCGGTGCAGCTAGAGAGCTGCTGGTGAATTGGACTGGCTAGGAGCAGTGGCCTCTGTTGGGACTATAGGAAGTCATACCATGTGAGGAGTCTAGGTAAGTTCTGGGATTTTGGGTAGTGACGGGGACAGGTTCAAGAGGGGGAAGGTTAAAGAAGTGATCTACCTTGGGTCAGGGTGCGCCTCTGATAGGCACAGGGGGCACACATAGGAGCCCTCCCCCCCCCCCCCCTCCCCCCCAGCACAATCCCCTTGCCCGACACCAGTCTGTACCTCTAAAGCTGCTGGATTTCCCGTGTGGTTTGAGACTCCGGCTGCCACAGGTAAAATACTGGTGAGGGTGGGATGAGACCCTCAGCTGGCCACTTAAGAGACTCGATGGGGCCAGAGGTGGGGAGACTGCCCTCCCCCTCCCCCAACTCCCCGTAACATCTCAGGCAGCTCGGTGTGATTAGGTTGGTGGTCAGAAGGTCATCGCTGGATTTTACGTGACTCCCCGACCTTCAAGCCTGCCAATGGGGAGGGTAAAATTTAGCTGTATGCTGGGCAACCGTACAGTGTAAAATTATTTTGTTGTTGACAGATTTAGTCTATGTTTTATTCTCAGTTTCTAAAAAAAAAAATGAAAGTTGATATCCAGGAGTCTGTTCATTTTATTTTGGTAAGGTCTTTAATAATTATTCTGGCAGTTGAGCCACATTTTTCCATGGCAGAAGCTTATGTAAGGACATCATGTAGACATCCGTACCCTTTATGTATAGTTACAATCTCTGTGGGTGGATTGAGTTCATCTGCCAGTTTGCTGACAGTTTCTTATTGGCCCCAGGAAGAGTGTTTTTTCTTTCAATCATCCTCTTTTAACCCACGGTGAATTTGACAGTCCTTTACACATTAAAAAAAAACATGCTTCTGTTGTGCAGCGCTCTTTCTGGAATATTTCTGCGGCTGAATGCAGTAAAAAGCTAAAAATGTTGAAAGATTTGTTTTTTCTCCTCTTTACTGGCGCTAACAAGCTGTAGGATTTAACTTTCAATGCTGCGGGGTACACATACCTTTATAGAGTTCAAAGGGTAAACTTTTTTTTTTAAAGTGCCATAATTGAAGTAACAAAATCCTCTGGAGCAAATTTTTATTCCTGTTTATTTTAGTAATATGAACACATCTGACTTTTAAATTATAGTTTTCAGTAGTTAACGGGGGCAGTGTGAAGGTCTAACTGAATTCAATATGATTTGTTTTTGTTCTTTTATAATTATCATTTTTAAGATGTCGGGGTTCACTGTCAAGGCTTTACGTACTCTCAGCCTTCATAGAATGATAGAATCCTAGAATACCTACAGTGCAGAAGGAGGCCATTCAGCCCATCAAGTCTGTACCCGCCATAAGCCCACCCAGACGCTATTCTGCAACCCCTCATATTTACCCTGCTAATCCCCCTGACACTAGGGTCAATTTAGCATGGCCAATCCACCTAACCCGCACATCTTTGGACTGTGGGAGGAAACTGGAGCACCCAGAGGAAACCCACACAGATACGGGGAGAACGTGTAAACTCCACACAGACAGTGACTCGAGGCCAGAATTGAACCTGGATCCCTGGCGTTGTAAGGCAGCAGTGCTAACCACTGTGCCACCGTGTCACCCTAGTCTTAGTCACTTTCCCTGACCTTCAAGCCTGCCAATGGGGAGGGTAAAATCTAGCTGTATGCTGGGCAACCGTAAAGCTCTCACCCTGAACCGTTTGTGATGATGGTTTCCCACAATGATGTGAGGGAGAGATTCTGTTGTTAATGAGGAATTCCTGTAGATGCCCAAAGCAGTGCATTGGAGATGATAGTGTTACCATAACACAACTGTTCTTGTCCATGATGGTTAATGTCACAAGGGAAGGGAGATGCTGCCAAGGTAAGCTAGGCAAGTTGCTGCAATGCATGCTGCAGAGTGTACATACTGCAGCCATTGTCAGCCAGCAATGAACACTCTTGTCACTGTGAAGGGATGCCAATTAGTGGAACTGCTCTGACCTGTTGTAGAGATCCATGAATCTTTTTGTAATTGTCCACATCCAGGTGAATGTTGAATATTTAGTGGTGCCCCTGATCCTTGGAGACATTGGCGAGATTTTAAGGGGTCAGGGTTTGAGCTATTCTTACAGGGTCATCGCAGCATCTGGTGAATGGTCAGTTTTGTCTGCTGGATCAATTCCTACGCCATCTCGCTGAGCTTGGTGGTGCTACCGTGGTACTCAACAGAGGGTTCTTTCATGTTGGAGAGGAGATTTATCTTTATAAGTGGCACGGTGGCACAGTGGTTAGCGCTGCTGCCTCACAGCACCAGAGACCCCGGTTCGATTCCTGGCTTGGGTCACTGTCTGTGTGGAGTTTGCACGTTCTCCTCGTGTCTGCGTGGGTTTCCTCCGGGGTGCTCCAGTTTCCTCCCACATTCGGAAAGACGTGTTGGTTCGGTGCGTTGACCCGAACAGGCGCTGGAGTGTGGCGACTAGGGGAATTTCACAGTAACTTCATTGCAGTGTTAAGGTAAGCCTTACTTGTGAGTAATAAATAATCTTTAAAAATAAAACTTTTCTTCACAAGAGCTGAGCTGTTGTTACACCTACCTGCGCTATCACGGATAGGTAAGTCTGATAAGATTAAGCAGGTTACTTCCTCACCACCTCATGAACTCTACTCTGATACTGGCCCTCAGCTGGTGGTGGGGCTCCAGTGCCAGCTTGATGGTGAGTATTGAATCACTCCACCCAGAGTACCCATGCTTCCCTCAGCAATTCCTCCACGTATTGTCCAATATGGAAGAGTACTGAATTGTCAGTTAGCGGGAGAGAGTGGTAGGTGATAATGAGCATGAGATATTCTTGATCTTATTTCATCTGTAGCCATGAGACTTTATGGAATCCAGAATCAATCTTGAAGACACCCAGGGTCTCTTTCATTCATCCGCATCTAACTGTGCCCTGACTTTGTTTCCTCCGTCTTGCTCAGGTAGCTGATGGAGGAGTCTGGGATATGAATCTTAAGTACCAACTATTTTGGGGTGTTATTTGATTAACCTGTGTGACAACTCTGATACATAGAACATAGAACAGTACAGCACAGAACAGGCCCTTCGGCCCACGATGTTGTGCCAAGCTTTATCTGAAACCAAGATCAAGCTATCCCACTCCCTATCATCCTGGTGTGCTCCATGTGCCTATCCAATAACTGCTTAAATGTTCCTAAATGTCTGACTCCACTATCACTGCAGGCAGTCCATTCCACACCTCAACCACTCTCTGTGTAAAGAACCTACCTCTGATATCCTTCCTGTATCTCCCACCACGAACCCTATAGTTATGCCCCCTTGTAATAGCTCCATCCACCCGAGGAAATAGTCTTTGAACGTTCACTCTATCTATCCCCTTCATCATTTTATAAACCTCTATTAAGTCTCCCCTCAACCTCCTCCGCTCCAGAGAGAACAGCCCTAGCTCCCTCAACCTTTCCTCATAAGACCTACCCTCCAAACCAGGCAGCATCCTGGTAAATCTCCTCTGCACTCTTTCCAGCGCTTCCACATCCTTCTTATAGTGAGGTGACCAGAACTGCACACAATATTCCAAATGTGGTCTCACCAAGGTCCTGTACAGTTGCAGCATAACCCCACGGCTCTTAAACTCCAACCCCCTGTTAATAAAAGCAAACACACTATAGGCCTTCTTCACAGCTCTATCCACTTGAGTGGCAACCTTTAGAGATCTGTGGATATGAACCCCAAGGTCTCTCTGTTCCTCCACAGTCTTCAGATACTTGGGCCTGAAATACAATTGCATGCCTTTGACCGGAATCAAATCAAAGATTATTACTTGAACGGGTGTAAATTGAGAGAGGTGGATACTCAGTGAGACCTTGGTGTCCTCATGCATCCGTCCGCTGAAAGCAATTTGATTTTGATTTGATTTATTATTGTCACATATATTAACATACAGTGAAAAGTATTGTTTCTTGCACGCTATACAGACAAAACATACTATTCATAGAGAAGGAAACGAGAGAGTGCAGAATGTAGTGTTACAGTCATAGCTAGGGTGTAGAGAAAGATCAACTTAATGCAAGGTAAGTCCATTCAAAAGTCTGATGGCAGCAGGAAAGAAGCTGTTCTTGAGTCGTTTGGTCCGTGGTCTCAGACTTTTGTATCTTTTTCCCGAAGGAAGAAGGTGGAAGAGAGAATGTTTGGGGTGCGTGGGGTCCTTAATTATGCTGGCTGCTTTGCTGAGACAGCGGGAAGTGTAGACAGAGTCAGTGGATGGGAGGCTGGTTTGTGCGATGGATTGGGCTACATTCACGAGCTTTTGTAGATCCTTGTGGTCTTTGGCAGAACAGGAGCCATACCAAACTGTGATACAACCAGTAAGAATGCTTTCTATGGTGCATCTGTAAAGGTTCGCGAGAGTTGTAGCTGACATGCCAAATTTCCTTAGTCTTCTGAGAAAGTAGAAGCATTGGTGAGCTTTCGTAACTATAGTGTCGACATGGGGGGACCAGGACAGGTTGTTGGTGATCTGGACACCTAAAAACATGAACTCTCGACCCTTCATACTTCATCTCCATTGATGTAGACAGGGGCATGTTCTCCTTTACGCTTCCTGAAGTCGATGACAATCGCCTTCGTTTTGTTGACATTGAGGGAGAGATTATTGTCACCGCACCAGTTCACCAGATTCTCTATCTCATTCTTGTACTCTGTCTCATCATTGTTTGAGATCCGACCCACTACGTGGTGTCATCAGCAAACTTGAAAATCGAATTGGAGGGGAATTTGGCCGCACAGTCGTAGGTGTATGAGGAATATAGTAGGGGGCTGAGAACACAGCCTTATGGGGCACCGTTGTTGAGGATGATCGTGGAGGAGGTGTTGTTGCCTATCCTTACTGATTGTGGTCTGTGAGTTAGGAAGTTCAGGATCCAGTTGCAGAGGGAGGTGCCGAGCCCAGGCCACGGAGTTTGAAGATGAGTTTCGTGGGAATAGTAGTGTTGAAGACTGAGCTCTGGTCAACAAATAGGAGTCTGATATAAGTGTCCTTATTATCTAGGTGTTCCTGTATTGAGTGCAGGGCCAGGGAATTGGCATCTGCTGAGGACCTGTTGCAGCAGTAGGCTAACTGTAGTGGATCCAGGTAGTCCGGGAGGCTGGAATTGATTTGCCATTACTAACCTAAGCTAAGCAAGCGTGTAGGTACAGGAGGCAGTAAAGAAGGCAAATGGTGTGTTGGCCTTCATAGCGAGAGGATTTGAATAGGGATAGGGATGTTTTACTGTACTTGTATAAGGCATTGATGAGGCCACACCTGGAGTATTGTGTGCAATTGTGGTGTCCTTATTTGAAGAAGGATGTCCTTGCTATAGAGGGAATGCAGCGAAAGTTTAGCAGGCTGATTCCTAGAATGGCAGGGCTGTCATTTGAAGGGAGACTAAGTTGATTAGGATTATATTCACTGGAGTTTAGAAGCGTGAGAGGGGATCTCATAGAAACTTATAAAATTTTAACAGGGTTAGACAGGGTGGGTTCAGTAAGAATGTTCCCAATGGTGGGAGATTCCAGAACTAGGGGTCATAGTTTGAGGATTAGAGGTAAACCTTTTAGGACTGAGGTGAGGAGAAATTTCTTCACCCAGATTGGAGAATGTATGGAATTCACTACCACAGAATGTAGTTGAAGCCAAAATGTTGTGTGATTTCAAGAAGAAATTAGATATAGCTCTTGGGGCTAAAGGGATCAAGGGATATGGGGGATCAGGATATTGAATTTGATGATCAGCCATGATCAAAATGAATGGTGGAGCAGGCTCAAAGGGCCGAATGGCCTCCTCCTGCATGTATGTTACATGAAGTAGCATAATAAATGAAATTTGTATTTTATATCTGCAAATAGCATGTGCGCTGTGCAATAGTAAACAATAATGCACGTTTAAATATTCTGTTGATATGTTATTTTTAGGAATGGGGAGCCGAGCTTCATAAACCTTTTGATTGGTGGAGGTTGGCAGCTTCCAATGCATATATTATTTCGTTAGCAGGAAGAGATGTGGACGTTTTGAGTAAATTATGTTTTGAATGTGTTACTTCATGTAACATACATGCAGGAGGAGGCCATTCGGCCCTTCGAGCCTGCTCCACCATTCATTTTGATCATGGCTGATCATCAGATTCAATATCCTGATCCCTCCTTTCCCCCCCAATATCCCTTGATCCCTTTAGCCCCAAGAGCTATATCTAATTTCTTCTTGAAATCACACATTTTGGCATCAACTACTTTCTGTGGTAGTGAATTCCACACATTCACCACCCTCTGGGTGAAGAAATTTCTCCTCACCTCAGTCCTAATTGCAGTGTTAATGTAAGCCTACTTGTGACACTAATAAATAAACTGTAAAAAAATGATTTTTCTGCAGTGTCATAAGAAACCAATGACATTTTAATAATGTATTTTTGTTTCCTTCTGCTCAGAGTGAAATGTGCTTCAATGTGCGATTTCTTAACCACTGAGAGATTTATTAGTCTGTAGAACAAAGGCCAATTATAACTAAACACAGTTGCACACAGTTGTCTTGAATGTCAGAACTCCAAGAGTGAAACATGCACAGATAAAGACATTTCCATTCTCAACACTGAATATATGAAGGGAGCGAGAAAAGTCAGGCTTGCCCCTATCCACTGGACCGTATGCACCAACTGGGAGCAATGCTGACTGCTCAGAGAGACAAAAACACGGGGAGAAAACTGCAGCCAACTTCAAGAGAGGCTGAGAAATTCCTTCCAGACTCTGTAAGGCAACCAAACACTCTCCGAGAGACCTGCATTACTAGTGACACACCACTGGGCAACTTTATACTAACCCACACGCTCCATATGTTGTCTTATGCTCCTCACTCAGGAGCTTGTGAAATCCCTTCATAATGGAGTGTTATATATTCAAGCTTAACCTTATGCTTGCGGCTTGTTTGAGAGGCACAAATCATGATTCATTTTGAATATCTTATGCAAATCCATGACGGCAATCTTTTTATAACTGAAATAAATTCCGTCTCATCTGCCGATAGCCTCCATTTCTTTAGTTTACAAAGTTTATTGATTAGTGTCACAAGCAGGCTTACATTAACACTGCAATGAAGTTACTGTGAAAATCCCCTCCAGCGCCTGTTCGGGTACACTGAGGGAGAATTTAATATGGCCAATGCACCCTAACCAGCACGTCTTTCAGACTGTGGGAGGAAACCGGAGCGCCCGGAGGAAACCCACGCAGACACGGGGAGAACGTGCAGACTCCGCACAGACAGTGTTGGGCCGAAGGGCCTCTTTCTGTCCTGTAAATCACAACTCACAATATAAAATTTGTTTTTCAGCTCCCCGTATCTATGGTATTCCCACTGTATGCTGCCAGCCTTTTTGTTATGTTTGGTTCTGTTCAATAAGTTTGAAAGCTGTTTTCAGTTTGTCTATATATGAATGATGGACGCCCCATTTGTTATTCACAGAAATTGGAAAGGAATTCTACATTATCCATTTTGAGCACAAAATGTAATGGGTAAAACTAATAAATCTTGGACTCTTGAGTATTTGGAATACAGACTGTAATCTCATGCATAAACCACTTCATTTGGTTGTATCATGTGGGGCTGGTTAATTCAGTTGGCTGCATGGCTCCTGTGTGGTCCCGAATAACGCCAACAGAGCGGTTTGGTTCCAAAGAGGAAAACTTAGGACCTGCCTCCTCACCCTGCGCGTGGAAGGCAATAGCAAACCACTGTTGATAAAAACTGCTAGGAATAAAGGTTCAGGATGAAGCAAATAAGCCAGGGATCTGCTTTCAGACAGAGCACCGCATGATAAAGTTCATTTATTAGTGTCACAAGTAAGCTTACATTAACACTGCAATGAAGTTACTGTGAAAATCCTCTAGTTGCCACATCCTGGCGCCTGTTCGGGTACACTGAGGGAGAATTTAGCATGGCCGATGTACCTAACCAACACATCTTTCGGACCGTGGGAGGAAACCGGAACACCCGGAGGAAACCCACGCAGACACGGGGAGAACGTGCAGACTTCGCACAGGCAGTGACCCAAGCCGGGGAGAGATACAAAAGGGTCCAGGGGGGCAATTTTTTCACTCAGAGGTGGTGAGTGTCTGGAACGAGCTGCCAGAGGCACTAGTGGAGGCGGATATAATTTTGTCTTTTAAAAAGCATTCAGACAGTTACAAGGGTAAGATTGGTATAGAGGGATATGGGCCAAATGCGGGCAACTGGGACTAGCTTAGTGGTAAAAACTGGGCAGCGTGGACAAGTTGGGCCAAACAGTCTGTTTCCATGCTATAAAACTCTGACTCTCTGACCTCTAAGCCGGGAATCGAACCCGGGTCCCTGTCAATTTGAGACAGCTGTGCTAACCACTGTGCCACCGTGCCACCCCAACGTTACAGTGATAACATGGCTTTAGAGCTACTTTATATTACGTTCTTGAAAAACCTCACCAGCCTTTTTTTTTCCCACTTTCCACGTAACTTTACAATGTTGGAGGTATTTTGATTCCTGTTAAGCACCCATTTTGAGTAAAAGCCTTACTTGATGTACCCTAGAAGTAGGAGTAAATGAGCTGTCACTGCTACCGGTGAACTATTAGCTGAATAGGGTGAAATATGTAAAACGAAACGGAGCTGGGAGATTTTCAAAGTTTTAAATTGTTTGGAGTGTGAATTGCCACGCGAGGCACATGAAACTGAAAACGTAAAGAAAACAGGAAAGGGAATTATGAGGATTATTTAAAAGAAATTATATACTTGAAATATTAATTAAAATGTCGAGCATCATGTCACTCGCAAGAATGCCAACAGTTTATTAAAAGGACCCTGGTGGAGTGAGACTGGGAAATGAGGAGTTAAGACACATACTGCTAATCGTAGAATCCCTACAATACAAAAGGAGGCCATGCAGCCCATCGAGCCTCTTTTTTATTCATTCGTGGGACATGGGCGTTGCTGGCTGGCCAGCATTTATTGCCCATCCCTCGTTGCCGTTGAGAAGGCGATGGTGAGCAGTCTTCTTGAATGGCTGCAGTCCATGTCCTGCACTGACAGCAATCCACCCAGGCCCTATCCCCGTAACTCCATGTATTTACCCTGAACAGAAAATAGCCACCAGGTCTGTGTAAATAAATATCTCCCACTTTCTATGCCTTTTAGCTTTGACAAAGGCTCATCTGGACTCGAAACGTCAGCCCTTTTCTCTCCTGACAGATGCTGCCAGACCTGCTGAGATTTTCCAGCGTTTTCTCTTTTGGTTTCAGATTCCAGCATCCGCAGTAATTTGCTTTGATGCATAAATATTTGGTTGGGCTCAGAACTGGAGGCATTACCCAGGACGACACAAGGTAATATACAATAAGACACAGTGGTTCCTGTTAAGAAGGAATAGTCGTAGGAAATTCTCCATGAAAGACAGGTTATAAAATGAAGGTGTGGCATCAAAGGGTTTTACTTTATTGGCTTTATTTGCTGTCACTGGGCAATAGATGGTGGTCTGGCCTTTGTACATTTAGGTTTGTTGTTGGAAGTGGGAACTGGTAACATCATGTGGAGTTGCTGGCGTTGGACTGTGGTGGGCACAGTAAGTAGTCTCACAACACCAGGTTAAAGTCCAACGGGTTTATTTGGTAGCGTGAGCTTTCAGAGCGCTGCCCCTTCATCAGACGCTACGACAACGGATGAATGGACACCGCTCGACGATCACCAGGCAAGAGTGTTCCCTTCCTGTCAGGGAACACTTCAGCAGTCAAGGCCATTCAGCCTCTGATCTTCGGGTAAGCATTCTCCAAGGCAGCCTTCACGACACACGACAATGCAGAATCACTGAGCAGAGACTGATAGCCAAGTTCCGCACACATGAGGACGGCCTCAACTGGGATCTTGGCTTCATGTCACACTATCTGTAACCCCCACGACTCACCTGGGCTTGCAAAATCTCACTAATTATCCTGGCTGGAGACAATTCACATCCCTTTAACCTGTGCTTAACCCTCTCTCCACTCACATTGTCTGCACCTATAAAGACTTGATGACCTGTTAAGACTCACGTTCCAACCATTATCTTGTAATTGAGTTTGTGTCTATATATGCCCTGTTTGTGAACTGAACTCTTCACTCACCTGGTGAAGGGGCAACGCTCCGAAAGCTCGTGCTACCAGCTAAATCTGTTGGACTTTAACCTGGTGTTGTGAGACTTCTTACTGATAACATCACGTAGAGAAAACGAGGACATCTAGGATCTAAGCGAACAGGGCAGCTCCTTGATTACTCACATTGAAGGATTGTGAAATGCACAGTGCAAATTAAGGTGTGAAAAGGAAGTTTGAATTAGAATGGGGTGAATTTGATGTCAAATCAGTTACAGTACGAGAAATGACTGTGCACAGTTCCAGTCGCCGAACTATAGAAAAGATGTGATTGGACTAGAAAGAGTGCAGAGGAGATTCACCGCGAGGTTGCCTGGGGCTGGAACGCTTAAAGTAAAAGTTTTTTTTAGTTGATTTATTAGTCACAAGTAAGGCTTACATTAACACTGCAATGAAGTTACTGTGAAATTCCCGCAGTCGCCACACTCGGGCGCCTGTTCGGGTCAATGCACCCTAACCATCACATCTTTCAGACTATGGGAGGAAACCGGAGCACCCGGAGGAAACCCACGCAGACACGGGGAAAATGTGCAAACTCCACACAGACAGTGACCCAAGCCGGGAATTGATCAGGGGTGAATGATTTCATCAACCAGCACAAAGTTGTTACAAGCAAGTCATACTTGATCATTGTAAGAATTTTCCTCTAAATAACCGACTCACTGGTTGGACAAATGAAATGCATAAATGTAAACGGATTTGCAGAAGGCATTTAATGAAATGGCTCGCGAGCAACTTGTTGGAAAAAATCAGGCAGATAGAAAGTTGGTTGACGGACCAAATACAGTCAAACAGGAGGCTGGGCTCAGTGCGAGGTAGCTGCTGTCAGCGATTGCTGTTCTTGGTACATGTGAATGATTTGAACTTGGATTCCACAACTCTCACAGAATCATAGAATCTCTACAGTGCAGAAGGAGGCCATTTGGCCCATTGAGTCTACACCGACCACAATCCCACCCAGGTCCTATTCCCCACACACTTACCCTGCTAATCCCCTTGACACTAGGGTCAATTTAGCATGGCCAATCAACCTAACCCGCACATCTTTGGACTGTGGGGGGAAACCGGATCACTTGGAGGAAACCCACGCAGACACGGGGAGAACGTGCAGACTCCACACATACAGTGACCCGAGGCCGGAATTGAACTCGGGTCCCTGGCGCTGTGAGGCAGCAGTGCTAACCACTGAGCCATCGTGCCGCCCCATAGTGACTTAATAGGTGATCTCAAGCAGCTCGCTCGTGAAGAGGAATCGAAGACACCAATCGCAGACCTTAGGTAATTGGTTAAAGGGAACAATTCGAGATGGAAGCGATGGCTAGCAGGGTTACGGATGGTGATTGGAGATGCCCGAGGCTGGGGTTGTGGGCGCGGGGGTAAATTAGCAATAACAATGATGAGGGATGGTAGTGATCGGCAATAATGGCTCACGTGCTTCAAGTATGAGATTTGGATGAAGCAATTGGATAGTTAGTCTAATACAGAAGGAGGGTTTTATGGATGCCCACAAAACATTTGATGGAAAATGAGCCACCCACACCCACTGGATTGGAATACCCTGTGGGATGTCATTCAGAATTCAGAGCCAGAATTCTGGCACAAAAGAGGAAACTATATCACTAAGCGAAAGGCTCACTCCCTCTAGGATATTAATAGATTTAGACAGCACCACCCTTCAGGCAAAGTTTCTCATTCCATAAGAGCTTGGTCAATTATTCCCAAAACAGTCGTTTACTAAGTGATTATTTGAAAGCATTTCCTTATGCTCCTCACTGTGTGCTGGCAATAAGAAACCTGCCAAACCCAGTTAGATCAAGACTGGCCTCATGGGTATGTTTGTAGGCAGGTCTTCTAATTTAGATTCATAAAGCTTCGTCGTGAAGCAATGTTCGCACTTTACAGAAAGCCGCAGAGTCGACAGCGTAACAGCAACGGAATTCAACCACGTGGCCCCATCTTCTGTTCTACTCTTCTAAAAATGCAGCACTTGGTTTGTGGGTGGACCAGAAAACAGATGCACTGTGCAGCTTAACTAGCTTCTCAGTCTCAATGTGGCACAGTTCCCGTATTGTGGGCTCATGGAGATGTCTTGAGTCCCCGTAATTAAGGGAGGAAAAAAAGGCCAAGAATTGTAGCCTTTGTTTTGAGTATCCAGCACATATTCCGCTATGGTTTACAGATCCCTGGACCATTGCCTAGTCTTAATGAAGTGGAAGTGGACCAATGGAGTGGTGATAAAGCCAAATATATTAAGGATGGGGTGTAATAAGAACACTTCTAAATTTTGCAGCACATCAAAAAATCTCAAAGGTGCTCCGACAATTATTGTTGCAGTGCACCATTTGTGCAGATAAGTGTATTTTGCATTAGCAATGCTGCCCCCCCCCCCCCCCCCCACACCCCTGCCGCCCTCCACACATTAGTGAGATGAACAATCAGTAGATGTGTTTTATTTAGTGGTTCTATCAGCTGGCCAAGATAATGGGAAGGACTCCTTGTTTCTCAGGTGATGGGTGCACACAACAGAGGTGATGGGTGCATACAACAGGCAGGAACCTCAGTTTGATGAGCCATTTGCAGATAGTCGGTGGAACTTTCCATTTACTAAGTTCGGTGACAGGTGGTTTTGGAAGCGTCCAACCCTCTGATCAGAATAGCGGGGATCTCGCGCCCAATTCAGATTTGGAAGCTCATTAATTATTAACAGGCAAGTATTGGGCCAAAGCAACTGGCGTGTCGGGAACTGATTCAGCCACCTGATATAAGCTGGCCGGTTCTGGGTGCCATATTTAAACATCAGTCCAATATTTACATCTCACTCCCTCCAGCCCACTTGTCTTCATCAAAACTTTACATTGTCTGCAAACCAGAAGAACAAGAATTGCAGGCTTGAGAATAAGGCAGCGGCCCGCTTCACCCATCAAGCCCTCCAGATCTCAACCAGAGGGGTGCGGGCGCACGTGCATGTCCCAGGGATGACCGTAGCAAACATAACCAACCTCACGGTCGGAACTCTACCACCTCACCCGCCACGGAATCAGCACGGGCAAGGGTCCGACGAGGGAAATCACCGTTGACCTCTGGCGGGGAATTTCCGGTCTCGCCCGAGCGAGGCTGTAAAATCCCACCCCACATCCCTGACCTGGGAAGCTGTCGCAGGGCAGGTCAGCGGGGTGGGTAACTGCGCGATCCAGTGCAGGAAGAGGATGAATGATCTCATCCGCTCTGCCAGGGCAAGTCATGGTTCAATTTCCTCCTGTATCAGACTCTCACCATAGCAACATGCACTCAAATGATGACGATTCTATGATCTCTATGATTCTCTTCAAAGATCTCAATCAACCAGTAGCAGGGGACACATATCAACACACATTCTCTCACAGAGACTTTCACATCACCACCATCCCATCTATCATGTTGCATGAGCACCTAGCACAGTGCTGTCATAGAATCATAGAATCCTACAGTGCAGATGGAGGCCATTCGGTCCATCGGGTCTGCACCGACCACAATCCCACCCAGCCCCTATCCCCATAGCCCCATGCATTTACCCTAGCTAGTCCCCCTGTTACTAAGGGGCAATTTAGCATGGCCAATCAACCTAACCCGCACATCTTTGGACTGTGGGAGGAAACTGGAGCACCCGGAGGAAACCCACGCAGATACAGGGAGAACGTGCAACCTCCACAAGACAGTCGCCCAAACCAGGAATTGAACCCGGGTCCCTGGCGCTGTGAGGCAGTAGTGTTAACCACTGTGCTACCGTGCCGCCCAAATGTTGTCCTTGTGACAACATTGGCAAAGAGCAGAACCAACCCTACAGCCCCAGCAGTGTGGTGTTCATCGCAACAAGAGCAGCACAGCGCTACGGCGGGCAGGCTCTGTGAGTCGCACTCACCTCAAAATCAAGAGCAAACTGAGGTCCGAATTGTGCACTCCACACTTTTCAAATGGTTCTGAGGCCGACGTAATTTCCCGCCAGGGTGGCTGAAGTGGGGAAGGTGTGCGGAGACTCTGGCGAGCGGCTTTAATGAGCATTCATGAGATTTACATAAACGCAAATGGCGTTCACGTCACTATCCAACCGGTCAGTAACCCGACATCGGGAGAATCGCAAATTGTTTTTATGCTGGTGGCTTCCCAACTTTTTGCCTGCTGCTGGATTCTCTGCTCCTGCCTGTCGCAGGATAGAGGGGAAAATTCCGCCAGCGTCTCTGACAATGCAGCACTCAGATACTGGTGTGTTGGCCTGGACTCTGATTTAGTTAAGGAACTTCTAACAGCTCGACTTGGAGGTGAAATGGTAGCTATAGAACTGAGCTCACAAATATCAGAATCACAGGTCAGTCATTAAGATGTGAAAGTGCAAAAACATATATTTATACTTCCTCAATCTATGGATTAACAGTTATGCATAACACTGAAGCATCAACTTAATGCGATGACTTCAATCAGGCCATTGAGGTTGGCCTATTGGAGTTTTTAGCTCCCTGATTAAGGATCCAATTGATAGGCCAATCAGGGAGTCTTTGCCTTGTATTTAACCGGGAGTGTCAGTTCCTCTGGCACTTCCGAAGGTAGACTGCTGGCACTCTGTGTACTGCTGTGAGAGTTTGTAAATAAAGGGGTTTTGATGCAGAGACCTCCGAAGACTTATTACACTTAAGCTACAAGATGTCCATGTTGCCAACTGTGAAAACTAATTTAAAGCTATTTTAAGGTTTCACTTGATAAGTGACTTCACTCGTTGAACTCTGGATCCTTTTGAAAATGGTCTTGATAGAAACGATCTGTGCGTTCACTCTCTTGCCTGCCCTCTTAAAGAGTTTCATTTCATCTCAAACAAAGGCGTTTCCCTTTTGACTTTTGAACATTAGGGCTGAAGATTTGTTGTGGTGGACGAGACAGAAAATTCAACAGATCGTGTGAAAGCCCACGGACCTCGGATGGGAATTTCTGGGCTTCGTGAGCACATGGTCGGAGAATCCCACCCTTGGTGTCTTTTAATTGGGTAAAAATATGTTCAACTATTTGGTCTTAGTAAATGTTCTGTGCATCTGTAAAACACTAGCTTTCGGAGCGCTTGCTGCTCCTTCGTCAGGTGAGTGGGAGTTCTGTTCACAAACAGAGCATATAAAGACACAAACTCAACTTACAAAATAATGGTTGGAATACGAGTCTTTACAGATATCCATCACACAAACCAGCCTCCCATCCATTGACTCTGTCTACATTTCTCACTGCCTTGGAAAAGCAGCCAGCATAATTAAGGACCCCAGATGCCCAGACATTCTCTCTTCCACCTTCTTCCGTCGGGAAAATGATACAAAAGTCTGAGGTCACATACCAACTGACTCAAGAACAGCTTCTTCCCTGCTGCCATCAGACTTTTGAATGGACCTACCTCGCATTAAGTTGATCTTTCTCTACACCCTAGCTATAGCTGTAACACTACGGTATGCTTTGTCTGTATCGCGCGCTAGAAACAATACTTTTCAGTGTATACTAATACATGTGACAATAATAAATCAAATCAAATCAGATGTGCAAGTAATAAAAAAATTGTTATCTACCATTGTTTCCCCAACAATACATTTGAATCCGGATGATTGGAAGAAAGTCAAGCTATTTGTTTCACTGTTTGCAAAGTCAACATGCATTTTTGCAAATGGATCCTCTGAAAATGCTGATTGTCAGAAGGAAGAAACTAATTGCAAAGATATATTCTACAGGGTCATCCTTTACTTCGCAGTGAGGCAGCAAAGCATGTAGGTGTGGTGTGGGAAATTGTTCAACACATTTTGTTTTGTGCAGTTTCCTCCTGTAGATTACTCTTGGCTGCATTAACAAAAGGACATGGGTTCGGCTTTCAGTCGGAACTATAATTGGCAATGGGTTGTAAGACGGGTCTAAATTGCACGCCAGCAAAGCACATTTAAAGAAAATCTTGCCGTTAGGCTCCCTGCTGAAAAAGGTTTGAAAACATTCGCAATTAACGTGGAATTTGTTCTGCTTGACATGCTTTTTTTAAAAAACAGTTTTGTCTAAATGTGAATGCTGGAATCGCGAGGGAGATTGGAAACATTATCGTTAACAGCGAAGATTCTAAACTGTCTTAACGATCCAATCAATCTCAGTTTCAACCCTCAGACTTACAAACCCTTGATGCTATCAGGATTCAAAGATGTCGAAATCAGACTGCAATCTTAGGAACAGACACATTAACATCATCAAAAAAATATTTTAACATCTTTAACAAATTTAGTACGGGTTTACTACTGAATTCATTTTTAAAACTGCGCAACATGATTCCAGTTGCAACGCCTCAGTGAAAATTTACCAATATATCTTTCGTCTTGCTCCTTTTAAGTCGCCTGCTTATGTGCCCAAACTCAACCTAAATTATTTCACACACAATTAAACTTCCCATGCAAATGTGTGGATGCTGATCCAGTTGTCACTAATATTGATTCACAGCTATTGATTGTACTTAGCCAATCGGATACAAAATTGGCTTGACAATAGAAGATGGAGGGTGGTTGTAGAGGGTTGTTTTTCAAACTGAAGGCCTGTGACCCGCGGTGTGCCTCAGTGATTGGTGCTGGGTCCACTGTTACTTATCATTTATATTCATGATTTGGATGAGAATTTAGGAGGCATGGTTAGTAAGTTTGCAGATGACACCAAGATTGGTGGCATAGTGGGTAGTGAAGAAGGTTATTTAGGATTGCAACGGGATCTTGATCAGTCAGACCTGTGGGCTGATGAATGGCAGATAGAGTTTAATTTAGATAAATGCGAGGTGATGCATTTTGCTAGATTGAACCAGGGCAGGACTTACTCAGTTAATGGTAGGGTGTTGGGGAGAGTTACAGAACAAAGAAATCGAGAGGTACGCATTCATAGCTCCTTGAAAGTGGAGTCACAGGTGGACAAGATGGTGAAGAAGGCATTTGGCCTTCTTAGACAGTTACATGGGTAAGATGGGTATAGAAGGATATGGGCCAAACACAGGAAATTTGGACTAGCTTAGTGGTAAAAACTGGGTGGCATGGACAAGTTGGGCCGAAGGGCCTGTTTCCATGCTGTAAACCTCTATGACTCTATAACAATGAATTTAAATTATATTTACCCACAGTTTAATACCTAAGCAAATACCTATGTTTCAGCCATTTAGAAAGGCTTTGGTGTATTTTGTACTGCTCCTGTAAAACCATGCATGAGAAGTTAGAAACCAAATGAACCTACTGGGACCATGGTGTGCTATATATCACCCAGAAATGCAGCAAAATATAACCCTGCGTGACACTACAGTAAGAATAGGTTGTTCTCTTTTCTCAGACTGGCTATTTCTTTCAGTCACAGACAAAACTGTTGTGACTGCTGTAACCGCAAATTGAAAGTGCATAAATCAGAGTCCAAGCCCAGGAGAAGATCAAGAAACAAGATGATGATTGCACCTTTGCTTTTTTTGGCAGCATTCAGGTTAAATGTGTCCGTCAAGTCAGTTTGAGTTTGTAGAACAGGATCGAGTTTCATTATGATTGAATCACAGACCGCATGAAACAAAGGGTTTAGGGACGGTATTCTCCGGTCTAAAAGCTGGAAATTGCTGCCCGACCGTCGACGGCGTTTCACTTTCTCCGCAACCCGCCCCCTAAAATTCCAGTGGTGGGTGGGATGGGAGAATTCCGGCCTAGATCTGTACTGCCAGGTGGGAAGAATATGCATAGTGTCTGTCCCAGAGCACAACAGGCAGTCTAAGGGGCAATCTATTTCATTCTCATGATTAACACACAAGTACAATGAGGCTTTCTTATTAAAGCAACCACGCAGGTGACTTGCAATGTTGTTTGTACGACTCATTTGAAATTCCGCAATTTGATTTTAGTAGCCAGTGTCTACAATTAATTCATAAACTTTGAATCAAGGAATTCCTACAGTGCAGAAGGGGGGCCTTGAAAGAATTGGATTTTACATGGCATGATTTTATTTTACTTTCATCTGAAAACACTGCATTTGATAAAACCAATAGCAATAAATCCACTATGGAGGGAGTGCTTCCCAGAGAAAGCTCCAGTCTACGTCAGATTTCACCACACTTTATGTAGGAGCTGTCACATCTTGATGCAGCACAGCTATAAGCACATACATGTAGAATCATAGAATCCTACACAGCAGGAGGAGGCCATTCGGCCCATTGAGTCTGCACTGACCACAATCCCACCCAGGCCCTAGCCCCATACATTTACCCTAGCTAGTCCCCCTGACACTAAGGGGCAATGTAGCATGGCCAATCCGCCTAACCCGCACATCCTTGGACTGCGGGAGGAAACCGGAGCACCCGGAGGAAACCCACGCAGACACGGGGAGAATGTACAAACTCCACTCAGTGACCCAAGCCGGGAATCAAACCTGGGTTTCTGGGGCTGTGAGGCAGCAGTGCTAACCACTGTGCCACCATGCTGCCCTCTGGAGAAAGAGACGAGAATATAAAATGATAAGCTTGTTCCGCTCAGGTTGGAGTTCAGGTTACAGTAAGAGAATTATGCAGTGGAGGTATTTCTAATGGATCATTGCCTATAGGAAGCATGTGGCTCCAAGGAAAGAGAGACAGCCTGAATTCTTCCATGGCTGGAGATCAGAGAGTTATCTCTGTGCAGTTTCAGGCTATGCAGTTTCTGCTTTGTAGCCACACATAGGTAAGTGACAGTGTCATTTCAGACTTATTCCATCCAAAATCCTGAAGGGAGCTTTAAGAGACCCCTTTGAGGGAAATCATTCAGACCATCTGAGTGACAGCATGGAGTATATCTCGCATGGCTGCAGGGATCGGGGGGAGGACTGGAAGCGTCTATTTGTGCTGTACCAGCCATCATGAGTGTGGGCCTTATGGGCCTGCTGATCTTTTCCTGTTTGTCATTTTTGTACATTCTGATGTCACTCTGATGAGCGAAAATTCCTCAGTGGCTTTATTGCCTCTCCTGGGCACTTGATAAACTGTGAATAACATCTCTCTCCCTGGCAACAGTCTGAGATTAAACCGGTTTATTCACAACCTTGGTGCCACATTTGATCCCAAGATGAGCTTCTGACCACATTTTTGTGACAACACTAAGACCGCTGATTTTTATCTCCGTAACATCACCAGACTTCACCCGGATCCCAGCTGATCGGCTGCTGAAATCCTCACCCATGTTGTTGCTACCTATAAATTTGACTATTTTAATGCACCCCTGGGTTCTGCCCTTTGTAAATGTGAAACCAAAACCCTGTCTTTCATCTGATCGTCCCTGCGCTCTCTGACTTTTATTGGCCCCCAATCAAGCGAAAATCTTCATTTTAAAATTTTCATCCTTGCATTCTGATCTCTTCAGGGCCTCGCACCTACCTACTCTCCGGCAGCTCCACAATCCTCCAAGAAATCCGCACCCCTCTAATTTTGGCCTCTTGTGTATCCCTGATTTTAATCATTCCATCATTGGCTGATGTATCTTCAGCTGTCTTTGATTTGATTTATTATTATCACATGTATTAGCATACAGTGAAAAGTATTGTTTCTTGCACGTTATACAGACAAAGCATACCGTTCATAGAGAAGGAAAGGAGAGAGTGCAGTATATAGTGTTACAGTCATGGCAAGGGTGTAGAGAAAGATCAATTTAATGCGAGGTAGGTCCATTCAAAAGTCTGTTGGCAGCAGGGAAGAAACTGTTCCTAAGTCGGTTGGTACGTGATCTCAGATTTTTGTGTCGTTTTTCCGACAGAAGAAGGTGGAAGAGAGAATGGGATCCGTGGGGTCCTTAATTATGCTGGTTGCTTTACTGAGGCAGTGGAAAGTTTAGACAGAATCAATGGATAGGAGGCTGGTTTGTGTGATGGGTTGGGCTACATTCGTGACCCTTTGTAGTTTCTTGTGGTCTTGGGCAGAGCAGGATCCATACCAAGCTGTGGTACAACCAGAAAGAATGCTTTCTATGGTGCATCTGTAAAAGTTTGGGGTGCAGCTACGACATGTCAAATTTCATTAGTCTTTTGAGAAAGACCCAAAGTTCTGGAATTCTCTTCCTATACCTCTCTGCTCTTTCCCTTGCTCATTCCTGTAAGACTCTCCTGAAAACCTACCTCTTTGACCCAATGTTTGGGTCATCTGACTTAATATCCCTTCAATGGCATGGTATCATTTTATTTTGTAATTCTCTTGTGAAGCGCCTTGGAATTTTTCTATTATGTTGACAACACTATATAAATATAGTTAAACTAAAGGCAAAATACTGCGGATGTTGGAATCGGAAACAAAAACAGAAAATGCTGGAAAATCTCAGCAGGTCTGGCAGCATCTGTGGAGAGAGAATAAAGCCAACGTTTCGAGTCCGGGTGACCCTTCTCTGCTGAGATTTTCCAGCATTTTAGGTATATAAATATAGGTTGTTGTTAGTAAGATGCGGAAGGAATCCATAGAATCCCTACTGTGCAGAAGAAAGCCATTCAGCCCATCAAGCCTGCACTGACTCTCCGAAAGAGCATCTTACCCAGGCTTGCAGTGGTGCTAACCACTGTGCCACCATGCTGCCTTAAGTAGCACTCATTTTCATATTCTCAGTACACTTAAGGTTTCCTAACAGAGGCTGGAGTTTTGCGTTTATGTATGAGCATGCATGGCAGACCTCTGTCCTGGCCGGTAGAGACAGATCTGTAGCCAAAGAGTATCATAGAATCCCTACAGTGCAGAATGAGGCCAGTTGGCCCATCGAGCCTGCACTGACAACAATCCCACCTAGGCCCTTTCCATTTAACCACACGCATTTACTCTGCTAATCCCCCTGACACTAAGGGGCAATTTGGCATGGCCAATCAACCCAACCTGTACATCTTTGGAGTGTGGGAGGAAACTGGAGCATCCGGAGACACTGGAGAGAACGTGCAGACTCCACACAGACAGTGACCCGGGTCCCTGGTGCCGTGAGGCAGCAGTGCTAACCACTGTGCCACCGTAGAAACAAGACACTGCTAATCAATGCTGCAGCTCCCATCTGCCAGTGACAACAAGTGTATAATGGCGGATTTCTTGTCTTGGATGCAGATGTATACTAATTATGACAATGTTCTTTTCCTCTTTATTTCAAAATCCTTTGTAAATAATGGAACTCGACTTGAGGGAAGATTAATCTATCTAAAACCTGCTGAAAACAGCAAGATGCGTTAAAGTTACACTTCTGACTTGTTTTAGGAGTATATTCTATCCGTGTTCCTTTCTTCTCAAAATAATCGATTCCCTAATAATCAGATATGTCTATTGACTAAAGAGGCAATATTGTCCATTCATTTCCTAGCGGTGCAAAAGTTAGTGCGCTTTGTACAACATTACTTTCTTTTAACAAAACAAAACTGTATTTGAATCTTCACGTGCACTGGATGTGCACAGGCAGGACTCTCGGTGTTTGTTTACATGCCAGGTTTTAACCTGGGGGTCATACTGATTTCCCTATTTTCCAAGTAAAATTGAGTAAGACTGAGTCGCCACAGGTTGAAGACGAGGTTACAAGAATGTTACTGCAAGTCAGTACAAGCCCCGAATCAGATTTACTTAAATATTTACCTTGTACATTGTATTATTTGTCATTTGTGGTTCATTCTTTCAATTTCTAGGTGTTGTGTAATCAAAAATGTTTCATTGAACCTGTTCTTAAGAATTCAGGAGAAGCTAAGAATTGGCATTAGTTTAGAATACATTTTACTTTATAATTCAAAGCAAATTCTTTGTCTTCATAACTAGAATCATAGAATCCTTACAGTGCAGAAGGAGGACCATTGGCCCATTGAGTCTGCACCGAGTCTCTGATGGAAACACTATCCCTGTAACCCCACATATTTACCCGGCTAATCCCCCTAACTTACACATTTTGGAACCCTAAGGGGCAATTTAGCATGGCCAATCCACCTAACCTACACATCTGTGGGAGAAAAGCGGAGCACCCGGAGGAAACCCATGCAGACATGGGGAGAACGTGCAGACTCCACACACACAGTCACCCAAGGTTGGAATTGAATCTGGGTCCCTGGTGCTGTGAGGCAGCAGTGCTAACCACTGTGCCACCATGCCACCCTAGTTCAAATCATTTTTGTACATTTAAAAAAGGTTTTACTTTTGGAATGTTTTATTTCCTAATATTTATATTTTAATTTCATATATTAAAATTGCTTATTATTAAGATATTATATCTTGGCTAAAAAGATTAATGGTATAGTACAGCATATATCAGAAATAACTGTAGATTCTAGTTTATTAGAACTTGGAATGCACTTAGCAAATCCTTGATAGAATAATAGCCTATCTGGTACATCTTAAGTGCAATTTAATTATAAATTAATATTTTCCAGTGTTGCATGGACCAGCAGTAAACAAAGTTCTGATTGAATATTAGTGTTTTATTAACTCCACTGCATTTTGAGAAGCCAGCAGAGTGTCCAGAAATTCAGTATTAAATGAAGCAGTAGTGGTTCCAGTTAATGGCACAATATTGCCTGAGGTGCTTCACACTGCGTAACAGAAGCATCAAGTTAATAATTCAAAATGAAACTCAAGTGTGAAACTTATTACAGACTGGACTCTAAATGTCTCCTTAATTACATCATTAATTAGTTCCATTTGTTTGAATGACTGTTTGTTTTCAGGACTCTGTAAGCAGCTGTGTAGAGATTGAGCCAGGTGAAGAGGTCCTTGTACAACTGCGTGCCGAACGGGAGCATCACTTGCGAATGGAAGAGATAGAACAACGCCTGAAATGCCTGGAGATAGCCTTCAGTGAGTCTTCAGTGAGTAAAGATCTCCATAGAAAACCTTCTGGTAGCTGAAAATGTTTCAGGGAATGGTAGAGGTGGAGAGGATGAGTTGAAGATGAAAACCTTTTTCTTTTATTTCTTATTTGATCAAATTATTGACTTTCCTTTTTGTTTTCAATTACTTGTTGCTTTATCACTGCTTCACCACCTTGGTATCTGCAGATAAATCAAATTAGAACACATTTTGCAATGGGTTAGTTGCCACATTTTGTGGCCTATCAACGATTCTTTTCATCTTCTGAAGGTTCCATCTCTCCGAAAGCCTAATTTTACCGCCATGCCCCCCCCCCCCCCCTCCCCCCGGAATCGAGGAGGGCATGACTCGCAGAACGGAACTCTCTGTTGGCCTTGGGCGGGAATTTACGAGCCTCGCCCGAGCGAGGTCGTAAAATACTGGCCCCAATCTCCGAAAAGGTCATGTAATCCGAATGAAGCCTGCTTTCACTCGCTTAGGGTACTTTTGTTGTATGCATCATACTGTCTTTACTAACTTTCCAGTAAGCCTGTGGCTGGGGACGGATCCATTGTAGCCAATGAAGGAAATTAAGCCTCTTTAAGATGAAGCTCTGTTCAGAAGAACAACCTTTAGTCTCCCATGAGTTTTTAACGCTGAGGTTTTAAATGGAATGAATGAGAACTTCAATGCCATGTTTGACTGCTATCTTTTCTCCATTCCCTTTTAGTAAAATTATACCTAATTTAATGTGCATGGCTACGCAAACTGACCACAAAATACTGTACCTGTATGCATTATTTTATGAAAATGTTCAAATGGCTTAATGGGGTGGTGATAGGTAGAAATGTTGGTAGTTTACAGTAAACTAGGAAAGGGTAGTATCTCTCTGAAAACCTTAGAACCTGGTAAGTTACATGTTACAAAATATAATCGTAAAATATCTCCATAAAACTGACACCAGGCACAAAAGTGTTATTGCTTAAAAATTAATAGAAATGATCTCAAAACAATACGTTGTTTTTGTTCATAATCCTAAAGCTACTGTTGAATTGTAATGAAGAACTTGAATTTCTGCTTTAAGGAGATATAAATCCTTATTGATGATGTAGTGTTTTGAAAAGTGCAATGTACATTTTGATCACTTGAAGCTACCAAATGCATTTGTACCAGCAGATGGAGTCTGCTAGAGTCTGCAGAAGCAGTTTTAATAAAAGGAAGCCATTAGGCTCATTTTAATTCTGCATGTCTCTGGCTGCTTTCCGTCCCAAGAAATTCATAGATGATTGCATGGGGAAGTTATGGTGTACTGGTAATTTAATTATGATGTGGAGATGCCGGCGTTGGACTGGGGTGGGCACAGTAAGAAGTCTCACAAGACCAGGTTAAAGTCCAACAAGTTTATTTGGTAGCACAAGCTTTCGGAGCACTGCCCCTTCATCAGGTGAGTGATGTTCAACCTGATGAAGGAACAGTGCTCCGAAAGCTCGTGATACCAAATAAACCTGTTGGACTTTAACCTGGTCTTGTGAGACTTCTTACAGAAATTTAATTGCACCAGTAATCCAAAGGCCAAGGTTAGTGCTCTAGGTGCATGAGTTCAAATCCCACCAGGGCAGCAGGTGGAGTTTGAATTCCGTTAATAAATCTGGAATATAAAGCAAGGGGGTGATTCCCCAATTAAATTTTAAGTGTAGAATTCGTGTAAAAACTGGAGTAAGTCACGCTGGTTTTTTCAGCAGGAGTTTCAAGAAGAATCTCCCGTACTCTGCACTGCAGAATGCACGAACGTAAATCAGTCTGAAAATCAAGGGACTGGCCCTATTCCCACTGGAGAGACTGGCAGCATAGTGCTGAGCGGGCCATTGCGCATGGGCTGATTTGTCAGCACCAAGCTCACATATGTGCAGCGCCCTGCACTGTCGTCCTCCCGATGGCCACCAGCCCTGCGAACCCCCAAAACCGGCCCTCCAAACCCCCCCTCGGCTGGAACCCCGGACATTTCTGGGCCAGCCTCGACCCCCCCCCCCCCCCGCCTCGCCACCCTCAGCCCGCCTCAATGTTCCACCCTCCCCCCGCAGCCCCGATCTCCCCCACCAATCTCCCCCCCCCCCCCCCCCTCCACTGGCAGCCCTGACCTTCCCCAAAGCAGACTGCCCCCTCCCTCCCCAACCCCCCCTCCCTGAAGTCCAGCCCCAATTGCTGGCCTCCCTCCCTCTGTCACTCAGCCCAAATACTGAGTGGCAGCAGGACCCTCCACCCCCACCTATCGTCCCCCCATTAGGCCTTGCCCCCATTAGGCCTTGCTCCCATTAGGCCCCGCCCTCTTGGCACTGCCCTATGCCAGGTGGGCAGTGCCAAGGTGCCTCCTGGGCATTGGCAATTTGCCACTTGGGCAGTGCCAGGGGGCCCAGGCTGGCATAGCCTTGCTTGACCCCAGTTCGAACGTGAATTGTGACAAACCTTTGAAGGCAGCCGGAATGGAAGAAGTTATCTTGGGGCAGTCAGAGGGAGGGTGCTGTAGCCGTTTCACAAGCTTAAAGTGTCGCACCTTTCATACATTGTTCAGTTCTTGACACAGGCTGTGTATCAATCCAAATGGATTGCATGGTCAAAGTCCTGTACCTCTGCTGTACACTAGCTTGTCATTGCACGAATCCGCAGTATTTTGTCTTGGGGTGTAATTTAATTTTGTTCCCCTGCTATTTTTGCCCAAGATGTTTTATCTTCAGTGGTTTGGGACAGCTGTTTATTTCAGTGTGGTAAAACATCCCATAATGTTTCCATGTGTCACTATGCCAACCTCCAAAAAACAGAGCGAGGTATCGAATTCAAACACATTTCCAGACTCACTCAAAAGCCACTTTCCTTCGTTACTTCTTCAAATCCATAGAAATTCAATTTTCATCATGGATTTATAAGATGTAATTCAAAGTGGAATCATAGAATCCCTGCAGTGCAGAAGAAGGCCATTTGGCCCATCATGTCTGTACCGACCACAATCCCACCCAAGCCCTATTCCCGTAACCCCACACATTTACCCTGCCAATCCCCCGACACTCGGGGCAATTTAGCACGGCCAATCCACCTAACCCGCACATCTTTGGACTGTGGGAGGAAACCGGAGCACCCGGAGGAAACCCACGCAGACACGGAGAGAATGTGCAAACTCCGCACAGACGGTAACCCAAGCCGGGAATCGAATCCGGGTCCCTGGCGCTGTGAGGCTGCAGTGCTAACCAGTGTGCCAAGTAAGGCAATATTTCAGTCAAAGCACAATTAAACATTTAGTAATTAATGAAAGAAAAAGATTGCAGATGCTGAAGTTTATAATTAAAAACAGAAATGCTGGAAAAACTCAGCCAGCCTGGCAGCATCTGTGCAGTGAGAAACCAAGTGAACATTTCGAGTCCAGTGTGACTCTTTGCGGAAGGATGATATTGGACTTGAAACGTTAGCTCCCTTCCTATCTCCATCGAAGAATTGGTGTCTGATGGTGAATTATACTGATCCTACTGTGAAGGATTTGATTTGATTTGATTTATTATTGTCACATGTATTGGGATACAGTGCGCGCTATACAGACAAAGCATACGGTTCATAGAGTACATCGGGGAGAAGGAAAGGAGAGAGTGCAGAATGTAGTGTTACAGTCATAGCTAGGGTGTCCAGAAAGATCAGCTTAATAAATGAAGATATCATAAGCCCCGGCAAAGCAAATAATATTTAACGAGTGGTTTGTTAAATTAATTGAGTGTTGTTTTGTTATGTGTGAATGTTTTACCACAACTTCTGGCAGAACCTTTGTCTTGGTAGCGCCTTTGTTGGCTGGGATCTTGCTTGGCTGAGGTACCACATGGTGGACCCAGCAGTTAGACTCTATCCCTCACCCTTCAGCTCAATTGTTGGCCTGTGAGTTGCTGGAAGCGCGTGCAGATAATGGCAACGGGGCATCTGAGAGCTTGCTGTTTGAGGGAATCAAGAGTGTGGGCAGGATTTTCCATACCCGCTGTGCTGTGATTGGAAGAGGCAGCCTGCCATTGGCCAGTGGCGGGATCTTCCAGTCCTGCTGCTGTCAACGGGACTTATCGTTGTTCATACCCTCCGCTGCTGGGGAACCCATAGCAGGGGGTGGGGGGGGGGGGGGGGGGGGGGGTGTCGCCACTGACGGGATCAAATCCCGCCAGCAGGAATAACTGGAAAATCATGCCCTATAACCTCTTTAACCAATGAAATTTAAAAATTGAGAAAGGAACAAAGGAAGGAGCAGAATGGATTGGAAAGTTAAGTCAAGTACAGAAAGGGAAACAGAAGAGAAGAAAGGATGGATTCAGAAAGTAGGAAAAATAGACAGAAAGGTAAAGTTAAAAAGCAAAAAGTTTAAATCTAAATTTTTCTAAATCAAAGAATCCCTCCAGTGCAGAAGGAGGCCATTTGGCCCATCGAGTCTGCACCAACAACAATCCCACCCAGGCCCTACCTATCCCCATAACCCCACGTATTTATCCCACTAATCCCCCTGACAGTAAGGGGCAATTTAGCATGGCCAATCCACCTAACCCGCACATCTTCGGATTTCTAAGAAGAATTGACTACATGCAGAAAAGGAGACAAACTGAGTTGTTTCCTTCTTGGTCACAGAGGTTGATTGGCATTGTTAATAGAATCATCGTGTCCCAACAGGGCTGAGAAGGAGGCCATTTGGCCCATCCAGTCTGCACCGACCACAATCCCACCCAGTCTGCACCGACCACAATCCCACCCAGTCTGCACCGACCACAATCCCACCCAGGCCCTATCCCCGTAATCCCACTTATTTACCTTAGCTAGGCCCCCTGACACTAAAGGACAATTCAGCATGGCCAATCCACTTAACCCACACACCTTTCAGGCTGTGGGAGGAAACCGGAGCACCTGGAGGAAACACACGCAGATACGGGGAGAACATGCAAACTCCACACAGATAGTGACTGGAGTTTGGAATTGAACCTGGGTCCCTGGCGCTGTAAAGCAGCAGTGCTAACCATTGTGCCACCATGCCGTCAATAATTAACACTTGTGCAATTGGATATAAGCCCTAAATTACTGCATCGGGTTTAATTTTAATATGCAAATCCAGCAAGTTTTTAAAAGTAACAGGGAGGTCGAGAGAAAGGCTTTTCCACTACAGCACTACGAGTGCAACAGTGCAAATCATCCAGCACAGATCTCTGGGTGATTTGCACATTAATAATCCTGACTGCTGGTAAAATCATTATTATTTTATCAACAAATTTGGGACAGAATATTTATACAAACGTAGATTTTGAAATCTATTTATTTGTGTAACTCCGATTATTTCTGTATATTTCCCCTTCTATTTATGTTCCCATTAACTCTGACGAGGCCCGATTACGATTTTGGTGGATAACTTTCCCTAACTCTTTTGGATCCGGGTACGGTTAAATCAGGTACAAATTCAATTCTGTTAGATTGGGACCATTCCTCTGAGCAGGTACTTCAACTAATACATCGCAGCCCTTTTTATGAGGGCAGCAGTATTATGATCACGAACATTGTGCGCTTGTAAAGACTTTTATGTCACAGGTATAAATATCTGAAACGCATTCGCTTTGATCTCGCAAAATGCTTTGATGTATTAGCTCCCAGACACAAAGACTGCCCTGGATCTCTGCACATCATGTCCATTTCCTGCTGACAGCGCGTTCTAACTGTTGATTAACAAGGCAGAGACATTAATTGGGCCATCAGTAGATGCAAATTGAAGTGACCTTAAACAGAGTCCATTGGGATCATTTTTCATAGCACCTTGTTTAAGTCCGATTTGGATCAGTTCACATCTTTTATTTGAACTAGGTTGTCTGCTCGCAGTGGAACGCGATGCCAATGAGTACAGATATAACAGTGTAGCCTATTGGCAGTCAATTCCCCACCAAAAGATTCCTTTTGTAGTGCCAGATGTCTGGCTGGAGCTATCATTACAAGGATCAGAGGTCCCTTTTGGGGTTTTTTTAAGGTGGTGGATTCATCAGGAATTGCTGACTCTGCAGACTCCAGAAAACCTCTGAATGGTTGACAGTTGGGGACATTATGCGAATGTGAGACTTACAAAGAAAAATCTGGAGCAAGATTCTCGGGCCTCCCAGCCGTGTGTTTCCCCCTGGCGGGAGGATGTGTGTTGTTTGCTGAAAGTTAAAGTTTATTTTATTAGTCACAAGTAGGCTTACATTAACACTGCAATGACGTCACTGTGAAAATCCTCTGGTCGTCACACTCCGGCGCCTGTTTGGGTACACTGAGGGAGAATTTAGCATGGCACCAGCATGTCTTTCGGACTGTGGGAGGAAACCGGAGCACACAGAGGAAACCCATGCAGAGACGGGGAGAACGTGCAGACTCCGCACAGACAGTGTCTGTGACCCAAGTCGGGAATCAAACCCGGATCCCTGGCGTTGTGAGGCAGCAGCGCTAACCATGCTAGCAGCGGGATTCTCTGATCCCGCTTCTGTCAATGGGAATTCCCATCGACGTCACCCCATGCCGGCGGGATACCTACGGGCGGTGGTGTGCTGCCGGCTGGATCAGAGAATCCCACCGGTGTGAATGACTGGAGAATTCTGGCCCCTGGTGTTTTAGTTGCCAGCTCCTTGATCACTGGAGCCCTTTGGTTCAATCCCATCCATCATCTCTGATGGTACAAAGGTTTGGAGATGGAAGAACAGTGACATGTTTCCAGTATTCTGGCCAAAGCCATGGGTTGAGATTTTCACAGAAAACACCAGGGACGCGATCATACTGGCTGTTCACGCCACACTCCCGCTGCAGGAGGTCGGAGAATTTGGCGCCCAGCCCAATCTCCGTTTACTGCAGTGAGATTGAAAAATCCTGCCGGCGTGAACAGGCCCAGATGTGATTTACAGGGAATTGTTAAATACAAATTCAGCTCAGCAGTGACTGAGGACAACAAGCTGAGTTCATTCCTAATTTTATTCACGTTATCACATTACCTCGGCCAACATGTCTAGCAAGGAAATGACATGAATGTGAACTCGCCTGTTCTAAGCCGGTGGGGGGCGGGGACTGTAATGCAATCTCTGACCCACATTCTGAAATCTACAAG
The DNA here is from genome assembly GCF_964213995.1 of Mustelus asterias. Classification (NCBI taxonomy): domain Eukaryota; kingdom Metazoa; phylum Chordata; class Chondrichthyes; order Carcharhiniformes; family Triakidae; genus Mustelus; species Mustelus asterias. The sequence goes on along the minus strand of NC_135818.1, from coordinate 6,843,109 downwards.
CACTTGTCAATCTGTAGAGCTACTGGACACATCAATTCAATTCTTTTTTTTATTCATTTGGGGGATATGGGTGTCGCTGGCTGGGCCAGCATTTATTGCCCATCCCTAGTTGCCTGAGAGCAGTTGAGTCAACTACATTGCTGTGGCTCTGGAGTCACATGTAGGCCAGACCGGGTCAGGACGGCAGATTTCCTTCCCTAAAGGGCATTAGTGAACCAGATGGGTTTTTCCAACAATCGATAATGGTCACCAGTAGATTCTTAATTCCAGATATTTTTTGTATTTTATTGAATTCAAATTCCACCGTCTGCCGTGGCGGGATTCGAACCTGGGTCCCCAGAACATTAGCTGAGTTTCTGGATTAATAATCTAGTGATAATACCACTAGACCATTGCCTCCCCCTGTCTGGGCTTGTATCTAGTTAATGATACTTGGATCTTGTGGTATTAAATGGACAGCCCCCTATCATAGTGGAAGGATAATATGCAGTGCATTAGATTGTGTACACTCCTAACTTTTCAGATAGCATGTTATTCTACATAGCCGCATGTTAGCTTGATTCAATGGTAGCATTCATTCCTAAGGCAGAAAAATTAATTTCCAATCCTAAGGTGGTGGCGTGTTATGGGCCACTCAGGAAGTCTGAGTTGTTGTGACAACAGGCAGTTACACATATTAGTTTTAATCTGGGGCTATGGACAGTGATGGTAAAAGCTCCAACTTTCTTTCCAGTAACCAGTCCCACGCTTACTGCCAGCCATTGGTGTGTGTTGGAAGGATTTGGATGTTGACACTTAACCTGTAATGTATCTTCCTTGGCCTGGGCTGCAGTTCAAACCCAGAGCTCTGACTCAGAGGGAGATAGAATCCTGACAAAGCAGAAGGAGGCCATTCAGCCCATCGAATCTGCACCGACAACAACCCCACCCAGGCTCTATCCCCGTAACCCCATTTATCCTGCTCCACCGCTGCCACTAAGGGGCAATTTGACATGGCAGGTCCACCTAACCAGCACATCTTTGGAGATATTAAGTGAATCCAAGCCAAATGGTGCAGTACAAGTTAAGGCACAGGTCTTTTCCTTAGTGAAAGCACAATACTGGGCATGCTGGAATCTGAAACAAAAACAGAAAATGCTGGGTACAGGTCTGACAGCATCTGTGGAGAGAGAATAGGCATGATGTGGAGATGCCGGCGTTGGATAGGGCCAACGTTTCGAGTCTGGATGAACCTTCATCATAGCCCTGCAGTTTGTCCTGCCCAAGTACATTACCTCATGCTTATCCGGATTGAATTCCATTTGCCACAGATCAGCCCATCTGACCAGCAGATCCTACATCGAATGGCACATCTCCCAAACAGTGAAGGCAAAAATCATCCCCACTGAGGCAGAAAGAAGACTGATTTAGAGATTGAAAAGCTCAAAACATGTAAATGAGACAGCTGGGAAGTTATTATGCAAGCCAACATGGACTGGACCAGCCTCGTTCATAGAACCATAGAATCCTTACAGTGCAGAAAGAGGCCATTTGGCCCATCGAGTCTGCACTGACAGCATCCCATCCAGGCCCTATCCCTGGAACCCCACATATTTGCCCCGCTAATCCCTCTAACCTACGCATCCCCGGGACAGTAAGGGGTAATTTAGCATGGCCAATCAACCTTACCCACACATCTTTGGACTGTGGAAGGAAACCAGAGCACCAGGAGGAAACTCACGCAGACACAGGGAGAACGTGCAGACTCCACACAGGCAACGACCCAAGCTGGGAAGTGAACCTGCTGTGAGGCAGCAGTGCTAACCACTGTGCCACCGTGCTGCCCTAAAGATCTTAATTCTTCACCCTAAAGATCTTAATTTTATTACACTAGAGTGAGTTACAGACTCTGTTAACAAATAACAACATTTTGTTAATGGGCAAAAGTGGGTTCCGTGGATTTGTCATAGATTTCCAGGAATTGCGGGGAATTTTGCCATTCGTGATCTCTAAGCCAAGAAGCTGGACAACTGAATTGAAGTCCTTGATTCTCCAAACCGGAGATAGTCGATGTGCAATATTCTGGCCTAACTTTCCTGATGGGAAACATTTATAGAATCATAGAATCCCTACAGAACCAAAGGAGGCCATTCGGCCCATCGAGTCTGTACCGACCACAATCTCACCAGGCCCCATTCCCGGAACCCCGCACATTTACCATGCTAGTCCCCCTGCCATTAGGGTCAATTTAGCATGGCCAATCAATCTAACCCGCACATCTTTGGACTGTAGGAGGAAACCGGAGCACCTGGAGGAAACACGGTGGCACAGTGGTTAGCACTGCTGCCTCACAGCACCAGGGACCCGGGTTCGATTCTGGCCTCGGGTCACTGTCTGTGTGGAGTTTGCACACTCTCCCTGTGTTTGCGTGGGTTTCCTCCGAATGCTCTGATTTCTTCCCACACTCCAAAGATGTGTGGGTTAGGTTGATTGGCCATGCTAAATGGCCCCTTAGTGTCAGGGGGATTAATGGGGTAAATATGTGGGGTTATGGGGATAGGGCCTGGGTGGGATTGTGGTTGGTGCAGACTTGATGAGCCGAAGGGCCTCCTTCTGCACTGTAGGGATTCTATGAAACCCACGCAGACATGGGGAGAATGTGCAAAACTCCACACAGACAGTGACCCGAGGCCGGAATTGAGCCTGGGTCCCTGGCGCTGTGAGGCAGCAGTGCTAACCACTGCGCCACCGTGTCTTTTGATCTGTATAGTATCTTCTCAAATTTCATTTTGTGCAGCAGGGACCATTATTGCAGAGCAGAAGTTTCTTTGTTTTAAAGTTTCACCACCATCAGAGAAAGTAAAAAAGAGTTGAAAACACAAAACTAGGAAATAAAAGAATTCTCCGCAGGAATTAAGCAGCAAGTGTTACTCTGTCAATCACAATTTGAATGACCTGTGGCTTTTAAAAAAAAACTGATGCGAGGTAATATATGCATAAAAAATAGATCAAATACTAGCTGTCTAATTAAGTCCCAAAAATGGAATATAAAGACAACCATTAATAGCGTGGGTTTCTTTTTGTGAAAGTTTTGTATTGGCTCCTATTTTGCTTTTGGTTTATTTGGCCATGAATTTTCGGATCCCCTTGAGATGATGTTTCATTTGCTTCCCTCGGTGCCCCGCAGTTACATATTGCTCACTGTGATCAAAGCAAGGGTGATTCTTCCTGCATTCCTTTCAACTCGGAGCCCCTGGAGACCATTCAGTGCTCCCTCATTTGGTCTGCTTCAACGATGGTACAATTAAAAACTATATTCAGGTTTTAATCACACGGTTACTAAGTGCTAGGTGAAGGAATCTGATGGACAAAAGGTGACAAATTTGTTGTTTCATTCTCAGTGAACGGCTGTGACTTTAGTTCGATGATTGTGACGGGATCGTCAAAGCACTGAATTCCTGAATTTTGCTGTGTCATTGTTCAAATTGCTTCCATTAACACATTTGAACAAAGAGACCCGATTAAATATACATTTTCCCTTCTTTTACATCCATCTTTTCAATGCAATTTAGTAAACCAGTGGGCTTTTTAAAACTTGTTGAAGCTTTGCAGTATTTAGCGATATTGGCAGTCCCAGCTTTCTCACAGCTCCGGAAGTTAACAGTATCATCTTGCAGGATTTTATACCTTTCCTTACTAAAGCAAACCGTTTTGGAGATGCTGGAATTGTTTCACGGGATTTATAACAACAGAACAGTAGTTAAGAACTACTGCACAGGATGTGTTGCGGACAGGTAATATATTCTTGCGACCATTATTTTTCTTTACGGACTGGATTCAGGCACGATCGATTTCTCTCACAGGCACCCAAAGTAAACTGAAAACCATTTCAAAAGCAAATTTTGATTTTGAAGAATGATCCCAAAGCAAGTGTTTCATGTTGTGCTGCACTTACAGCTAACACTGAAAGTAATATACACCTGGTGAAAAATGCAGCATGTGTATGCATGTGTGTGTGCGTGTGTGTTGTGTTGTGTTGTGTGTGCATATATTTGCAGTGTGTGTGTATGTGCGTGTGTGCATATGTTTGCAGTGTGTGTGTGCTTGTGTGCTGTGTGTGCGCATGTGTGTTTGTGTGCTGTCTGTGAGTGCATTGTGTGTGTGTGTGCATGCTTGTGTGCTGTCTGTGTGTGTGTACATTGTGCGTGTGTGTGTTTAATGTTGTGCTGTACTTGCAGTATCATCTCTGCTAACACTGTGAAAGCAATATACATCTGGTGAAAAATGCAGCATGCGTGTGCGGTGTGTGTGTCTGCGAGCATGCGGTGTGTGTGTGTGTGTGTGCGGTGAATTTTTTTCATTTTGATGAACACAAAACGTGATTAAAAATAAGGAGTTGTGATTTTTCTCAGAAAATAGCTGCCTAGGAAATGAAGGGATTTGGGGAAGTTTTGATATTGGGACCCCTGGGACTCCGACTTTTTTGTGTCTCGTGGAATAATTGAGATGTAAAGTAGAGTCTGATATAAAGCAGATTAAAGCTGGTATTTTCCTTTTCTGACAGCTGCCTTATCATCAAAGTGTTCCCCGCTGGTACTTTATATAAATATGCCCACAATGTTTTCCTTTCAGATATGCAGGTGCATTTCATTCTTTGCCATCTTCCCCCATTGGAGATACTGCAGACGTTCATATGACTGAATGTGCTATGATGCAGTTTAGATACAAGAGCCGTGATTCTCCCCAAAAAATTCTAAGTGTCAAATTCGCGTGAAAACTGGAGTAAATCGCGCTGGATTTTTCAGCGGGATTTTCAAAATGAATCTCCCACACTCTGTGCACTGCAGAGTGCACTAGCAGTAATCACATTAGATATCTGCGGACGGGGCCTATTCCCGCTGGAGAGGCCGACAGCATAGCGCTGAGTAGGCCACCGTGCACGCGCCAATCGGTGAGCGCCGAGATTGGCACATGCGCAGTGCCGGCCTCCCGATCGCTGGCCTGCTCGATCGCTGGTCAGCCCCGTGACCCCTGTAACGCAGGCCTTCTCATCCCCCCCCCCCCCCCCGCCCCCCTCATGGCCTGATCCCCTGCACCCCAAGCATGGACCTCCCCGCACCACTTCGATCACTGTCCTCTCCCACTCCCTGGCAGTCCCGATCTCCCCCCTCCTCTTTGGCAGCCCCACCCCTCACCTCCAGACGCCCAGTGCAGATTGCACTAATCTGGCCCCGTTGAAATCTCCCATCCTGCTGTGCTAAACAATCAGCGCAACAGGATGGGAGGATCACCCCCAAGGTTGTTGCTTTTTACTTTATAGTTAGACAGCCAAAACAGTACAACTTAGCTTATCAGAATGATTAAGCTTGAGATCAATTTATTTCATGGTAGTAAGATTTTTTTGTGTTGGTTAAACCTAGTTTCATAATATCATAGAATCCCTACAGTACAGAATGAGGCCATTCAGCCCATCAAGTCCACATCAACTCTCCGATAACAATCCCACCCAGGCCTTATCCTGGTAACATCATGTTATAGACACCCTGCTAATCCTCCTTATCTACCCATCTTTGGGCAATTTAGCATGGCCAGTCAACCTGACCTGCACACCTTTGGATTACCTGACTTAAGATCAGCATTTCTAACTCCCACTGCCAAAAGCAGCAGGAATTATATATCCAACCACAAAAAACAGAAAGTGCTGGAGAAACTCAGCAGGTCTGACAGCATCTGTGGAGAGAGAATAGAGCCAACGTTTCGAGGCTGGATGATGCTATTAGGCTACAAATAAGAAATAAAACCTCTAATATTTTAACAGTCAGCAGGGGTACAGCTGAACTGAGCTTGAGAAAGGCTTGCAATTTTGCCATGGGGGTAGAACAAAATGTTTTTGTGAGACTTTGAAAAGGCATCTACTTTGCCGAAGGAATGGAACAGCATCTCAGCACAAAGCTGAAGTCAGAGAAACAAGGCTAGAGCACTGGAGAAGGCTACAGGGACAGGGAGGGGCAAGGTCTGGGTGACACAAATACAATACGAAGTCTCACAACACCAGTTTAAAGTCCAACAGGTTTATTTGGAATCACGAGCTTTCGGAGCACTGCTTCTTCATCAGATGACTCACCCGAAGAAGTGGCAGCACTCTGAAAGCTCGTGATTCCAAATAAACCTGTTGGACTTTAACCTGGTGTTGTGAGACTTGGTACTGTGCCCACCCCAGTCTAATGCTAGCATCTCCATATCACTTAAATACAAAAAGACAGGTCCCACCAGGAGTTCTCACATCTATAACTACAGAGGTGGCAGGGGTACCATTGTATTATGTCCAGTGAGAATTTGAGTTCACTGGTGTTGCTCAGATTGGGGTACTGTGAAGTCCAGGGGTCAGTTTGGATCCATTTTTATTCTCAGTCTATATGGTCTTGGCAAAAAAACACCTCAAACTTTTAGAATTCAACAATAGGTGATTGGTGGACAAAGGATTGCGGCTTTAGGAAGATGTAAATGGATTAATGTGTGAGATAGTAAATTGTATGATATAAATAAGGATTGGAAGTATATGCTCAATGGAAAAACACTGAGGGGTGTAGATTACTGACCCCTAGAGATCAAGGGTACAATTGCATTTTACACAGGAGTGCAGGCAGAAAAATGCCAATAGTATTTTGAGTTTTATAAATAGGGCCATAGTGCGCAAGAAGGAATAAATAATTTGGACAGGGCACTAGTTAGGCCACTTGTATAGCAGGGCACTAGAATTACCTTTGGATTGCTCGAGTGAAGATACAGCACGGACATGATGGTCTGAATGCTTTGTGCTTTAAACTTCCATGATGTGCATTGCAAAAGATCCTTGTTGTGATATGCCTTTGAAGGATTGCAGCATGGCATCACTAGGAGGGAAGTGTGTCATGCGATCCGGTTTTAGTTTCACTTTTGCTTTTAAGCAGAACATGTACACACAGCTCTGCGGCTCTGATGTCCCCAAGCTTTCTAACAACGTATAAATGTTCAAGTGTGCCTAGATTAATCAATGGACCCACCAAGTGTTCACCCAATCCCTTATGAGTGATTGCCTTTTCATCATTATAACACACATGACAATCTTCACAGTCAACCACTGCAATTGTCTTCATTTCATTTAATCCAACCCGTCGATTTAAACTCCTCGTTCAACATTGTTTTTGGTCAGGTTTTGATTTTTTTTACGCCCCTTTGGTCAAGGCTTCACAAATACTAATTACTGCAAAAGTGTTGACGTTTCAGTAAATGTAACCTCTGTCTTTGTCTGATCATTTTCACTTTTGTATTCTTTGGCACTAGATCTGCATTGATTCACATTTCCACAATATTTTATATTTCCACATTAAAGATCTTCACCATTCCTAAATATCTAACCGAAAATGCATCAATCCTCTCAGAAATGCTCCCTAAGTTTCAACAACGCTTTAGAAGCTTGACATCGCATCACTATTTTGCAAGTGCATTTCGGTCCTTAGGCTGACATTACCAGCATCCAAGTGTCCAGAACTAGGAGTCACAGTCTAAGAATAAGGGGTAAGCCATTCAGCACTGAAGAACTTCTTCACTCAGAGAGTTGTGAACCTGTGGAATTCTCTACCACAGAAAGCTGTTGGGGCCAATTCGTTAGATATGTTCAAGAAGGAGCTGGACGTGGCCCTTGCGGCTAAAGGGATCAAGGGGTGTGGAGAGAAAGCGGGAGTGGGATACTGGAAGTGCCTGATCAGCCACGATCATATTGAATGGTGGTGCAGGTTCGAGGGACCAAATGGCCTCCTCCTGCACCTATTTTCCATGTTTCTATGTCTCTAAGTATTCCACAGCTGATTGGAGGAATGACCACACACGTTGGGCGGGATTTTCCATCTGCGCTTGCCCCAAGACTGGAAAATCCGGCCGAGGTCGATGAACCTCTGCGTGGTCCGCCCCCACCCTCCTGGCGGGCTGGACAGGAAAATTCTGCCCATCATCTTTTGTGGCTTCATTTTAATTTAATTTTGTTTGTACCACTGCAATAACTGATCTGACCTCACAATTTCAAAGATTCCAACAACGTCCATATTCTGAGTTCTCTCCCTTTCTTGATCAAATTGTCTTCACTTTATGCTTATGGTGTGAATTGTAACATCCCATTCTGATCAGTTTCATCATTAATTAATGTATTTTCTCTTTTAACAATTGCTAGATTGAAGCTCTAACTTTTGTAGTTTCTTGCGGTCTTGGGCAGAGCAAGGAGCCAGACCAAGCTGAGATACAACCAGAAAGGATGCTTTCTATGGCGCATCTGTAAACGTTGGTGAGAGTCGTAGCTGACATGCCAAATTTCCTTAGTCTTCTGAGAAAGCAGAGGCATACATGTATTAGAGATAAATATCGTGCTTCATTTGAATATGCCAAGCACTTTGACAGTTACGTGGACATGTTTTCTTGGATTTCTACTTGTGTTTATTCTCCATTGGCACAAACTGAACTCCTAATTTGCTACTTTTTCGTAAAACACAAGATTGGGAAACTCTTTGACATTATTATACAAGGCGGTGTATTGTTATCAAGGTGTCAATGTAGTATCAGTTGCTAAAAATGTAAAATACGGAGGCTCTGCAAATCTAATATTTGAATATGTTGCAAATACCTTTGGAGAGAGAAACAGGAACCTTTCATCAAATTATCGACTAGAAACATTAACTCTGTTTCTCTCTCTACAGATGTTACCATCAGGAGTTTGTAGATTAATATGAAGTTTTCAGAGCCATTACTCTGGCATTAAGTTGGATTTAATTTCTTAAATGAATTGCACGCAGACATCATTCTTATTCTTTACTAGACAGGATCCTCCGATTTTTTTTAAATTGAAGGATTGATGGACACATGGTTCACATTACAGAATTTTCTAGGCCACCCACTCAAAACTATGCTAATTAGCTTCGATCAGAATAGGTGCCAACGCTATCCTGATGTAGGAATAAAACGAGGAGATGAATGCAAATATGACTGCTTTTCTTTGGATCAGTGCTTGTTCTCTGACAAAATAACCCTACTCATTTTTAAACCATCGTTATGAAATTAAATAGGGTTTGCAGCCAGAAACTGCAGCAATGTCCCACCTCCCCTGCCTCCTCCCTGTAACACCGCTCATTTACCATGGCTAATCCACCTAACCTACACATCTGTAGACACCAAGGGGAAACTTAGCATGGCTAATCCTCCTAACCTGGGGCTTCACTGAAGCTCAGTCAATAGGAGGTGCCATATGAAGATCCCTTCACTGACCTTGCGTACTCATGCCAGATCATTGCACTTTTACCGGGACTGCCACCAGGCCCTCAAGGCCAAATTCCAGGAATTCACCTCCCTGGCCAACTGTTCCTGGCCTCCTCCCTCTCGCTTTCAATCTTCAATGAGATTCTGAGAATCAGAGAACCTGGGAGCGCACCCCTGCCCTCCATGACACGTTGCTTCATTTGGAGTCATGCTCCTTCATTCGAAGAATTTCTGATACTGTTCTAAGGGCTGCTGTAGCCTGAGTGTATCCAACACCCCCCCCCCCCCCCCCCCCCCCACCCCGCTTTAAGAGGGCCAGGATGTCTTTAAAAATTGCAGGCTAGCTGTACGTCACGCAGCTAGTCCCCTGCTGAGCAAGCAGTTGTTCTCCAAGAACAGAAAGTTAGATTTTATCATCCCTTTAATGCACTAAAACTAAACAATAGCAAGGACTTTACCGGAGTATTATAAAGCAAAATATGACACTGAGCCTCATGAGGCAATATTAGATCAGGTGACCAATAGTTGGTCAAAGAGGTCGGTTTTAAGGAGTGTCTCAAAGGAGGAAAGAGGCGAGAGGTTGAGGGAGGTTATTCCAAGGCTCAGTATCCAAAGAACTGAAGGCATGGCCACCAATTATGGAGTGATTAAAATTAGGGATGCTCAAGAGGCCAGAATTAGAGGAACGCAGAAATCTCGGAGAGTGGTGGGCTTGTGGAGATTCCAGGGATATGGATGGTGTTGTGGGAAATTCTTCTCAGTGGCCTGATTAATTTAAAGACTAAATTTTTTCATTAAACATTTCATTTAACAAAAGCTAACAAAAAAAGATTCAGTACAATGAAATTAAACTAGTTTTATTAACACATTGAAATGTTAGAATCAAAAACATTACAAATTAACAATATTCAGATAAACATGCAATTAAGACAAGACAAATTTCTTTTGTATATATCGGTGATTTACTTTGTTGCATAATTTGTGCCTGACTTGTGCTGATATCTTTCATGAAAACATCTTTCATTTTACTGGCGTGTTACACATTTGTTTCTTAGAGACATTATTAATATGTTACTTAAATATTTTGTATTATTCTCAAACCACATATTAAAACATTAGCTGCTAATTATCTTATGTTGGGTATTTAGAATCAGAATTCTCAACTACAGTTGGGCAATGCCACAGAGGAATTAAAAACAAGATGCGTCCCTTTCAAATATAGAATACGCCACAACTCAACCTGACTGGGCACAGAGTATCCACACAGCAAGATCCCATTTACATGCTAACAGCCTGAATCAAAATCTATCCCTATCGCTGGAAAGACCCTTCATCTGAACATTACATTGTTTCTCAAATGCTACGACAACATCTGTAGAATATATAGGAGTGGCACAGTGGTTAGCACTGCTGCCTCACAGCGCCAGGGACCCGGGTTCAATTCCGGCCTCAGGTCATTGTGTGTGGAGTTTGCACATTCTCCCTGTGTGGGTATCCTCCGGGTGCTCTGATTTCCTCCCACAGTCCAAAGATGTGCGGGTTACGTTGACTGGCCATGCTAAATTGACCCTAGTGTCAGGGGATTAGCAGGGTAAATATGTGGGGTTACGGGAATAGGGCCTGGGTGGGATTGTAGTGGGTGCAGACTCGATGGGCCGAATGACCTCTTTCTGCACTGTAGGGATTCTATGATTTTATTCGATGATTCTATGATCTTGAAATTATCACATCGTGTTGCATCTGATTTGTTCGGCTGGTTCGTTCAGTTCTGAATGAATTCAACCCTATCATCAAACTCTGGCGAACAGCCAGTCCATACTCAACACTATTAAGTAAATGTCAGATATGATACCAGAGGCCCAAGTCTGGTGTTTGAGCATCAGGAAATATAAATCACGTCTGCAATGGGATTCAATCCAAAGAATTTTCTGTTGCAGTTTACAGTTTCTCCTGGCAGTTCTGGCCCTTTAATGTGAGATAAAATACTACGCGTGTAATTGAGGATGGAAAACATGACTTCCATCGGATAAATACTTTTCTTGAAACTTCAGGGATTCTATGGCACCAACCTGAGAAAATCAGTTTTCCTCTCATGCTGTTATGCAATACAGTTGTACTTCACAAGACATAAATACTTCACTGACTGCAAGAACCAGGTTTAAGTAAAGCTTTCAGGGATTTGTAGGCTTGATGCAAAGCATCTGTGTCTAATCCAGATTTCACATTCTTGCTGCCAGTTACTGCCCCTGAAAATGTATAGTCTGGAGAACAAAGTGTCTATTTTAAGAAAGTTGTGGAATTGTGCTCCCAAATACCTCTCCCTCCTGGAGACCAATCCTTTGAATAATAAATGTGCAGTTTGCAGCATTGAAAAGTTTGGAAAAGGAGTCGTGAAGAATTGGCAAGACACAAAAAAGAAACTCGTTGTAAATGTAAGACCTGGAATCAGAGATATACAATAAAATGCAACTATCATCTTTCCATATATTTGTAAGTATACGAGAAATATAATTTTAAAAGATGCCTAACAGGTGGGAGATGCCACTCGATAAACCACTCCAATAGATACACCGACCTTAGAGGATTGGAGTGTTTACTTTGGTCATTATTACACAGAAATATAAATAGAAGTTTAACAACCTCTTTCTGGTAACGAGTTTGCATTGCTCAACACTCATATATTTGAAGATTTCCGCCTCCCGAGAGTTCTAAGCATAATCTCTCCTTCACATTTTTCCAGCTCATTTAAAACCGGCTTGTTTCAATAGATGTAGAACTGTGATAATGGAGGTTTTTTTCTCACCCGCTCGCTGCAGTAATTGAAATGCAGTTTTATTGCTAAATGCTTTTTTATGAGTCAAAAAGAATTTCATTGTTGTGAATATTGTCCAGCATCTCATCAACAGAACCAAACAGAATATGTATTCTAGAACAATTCACTCTTTAAGAGGAAAAAATCTCTATAGTTGTTGCCAACTTACACTTTGTTAACGAATGAACAAAGGGCGGCACACTGATCTTAGGGGGTTAGAGTGTTTACTTTGGTCACTTTTACGCAGAAATAAAAATAAAAATCTAACAACCTCTTTCTGGTAACGAGTTTGCATTGCTCAATAACAAAGTTAATTCATATATTTGAAGATTTCTGTTCCCTGAGAGTTCTAAGCATAATCTCCCCTTCACATTTTTCCAGCTCATTTAATCGACTTATTTCAATCAATGTAGAAATACAATAATTTATAACACAGGCATTTCTTTTCACCCACTCACTGTAATAATTGAAATTGAAGCGCAGTGGTTAGCACTTCTGCCTCACAGCATCAGGGACCCAGGTTCGATTCCCGGCTTGGGTCACTGTCTGTGTGGGGTCTGCACGCTCTCCCCGTGTCTGCGTGGGTTTCCTCCGGGTGCTCCGGTTTCCTCCCACAGCCCGAAAGACGTGCTGGTTAGGTGCATTGGCCATGCAAAATTCTCCCTCCGTGTACCCGAACAGGCGCTGGAGTGTGGCGAGGGGAGTTTCACAGTAACTTCATTCCAGTGTTAATGTAAGCCTACTTGTGATACTAATAAATAAGCTTTAAACTTAAGCGGCAAATGAAATGTGTAATTGGCACAACCAAGCAATTAACATGTTTTAATAAACTCACAGAAACTAAATACATCTTTTTATTTGAATGAAAAAACAGAGCAGCCAGCTCAGGACAGCCCTGTTGTATTTTTTTTGTCTGAGCACTTTAGATTCCAGTCAGTGACTCGAGTTCTGAAACTCTGAACTCAGCAACACAAGATCAGAAAAAAAAACAACTCCACTGTGAAGCTATCTGAGTTCTCACCCAGAACGCACAAAGTATTAAAAAGGCAGAGGAAAAAAATGCTTTTTCTCTTTGGTGTCTTTTCTCTTATTAGGTTTGTGCATTGTTTCTTTTTGCTGATCTCATTTCTTCTGCAGTCGTAATAGCTGCAATCTGAATAATGCAGAGGATTGAAGCGACAGGAAAGATCAAGTATGCAGCAAAAACCTCCAAACTTTTGCTGACTCAGATCTGTGTGACATTCACCATCATCATGAGCTGTGCAGATGTGTGAAGCTATAAGCATAATGACCATTGGGGAGAGGAGGAAGAGACAGGATATTCTACACGATAAAGACTTAAAATAAGAGTTCATGGTTTTTGAACATTGTGCAATTCTTAGAATCATACAATCCCTACATTACTTTATTATTAGTTTATTTATTGTCACAGGTATATTAACATTGCAATGTAGTTATTGTGAAAATCCCCGAATTGCCGCCTCCGGTGCCCATTCGGGTACATGGAGAATTTTAGCATGGACATCCAGCAAGTCTTTCGGACTGTGGGAGGAAACCGGAACACCTGGAGGAAACCCACGCAGACACGGGGAGAATGTGCAAACTCTACACAGACAGTGACCCGAGCCGGGAATCGAACCCAGGTCTCTGGCGCTCTGAGGCAGCAGTGCTAACCACTGTGGCACCGTGCAGGCCCAGTGCAGAAGGAGGTGATTTAGCCCATTGAATCTGCACTGACTCTCCGACAGAGGATCCCAACCAGTCCTTTTCCCATAACCCCACATATTCACCCCACTAATCCCCCTAACCTACACATCTTGGGACACTAAGCGGCAATTCAGCATGGCCAATCCAGCTAACCTGCACATCTTTGGAGTATGGGAGGAAACTGGAGCACCCGGAGGAAACCCATGCACGGGAAGAGTGAGCAAACTCCACACAGACATGAGGTGGAGATGCCTGCTTTGGACTGGGGTGGGCACAGTAAGAAGTCTCACAACACCAGGTTAAAGTCCAGGTTTATTTGATGAAGGAGCAGCGCTCCGGAAGCTCGTGATTCCAAATAAACCTGTTGAACTTTAACCTGGTGTTGTGAGACTTCTTACTGTGTCCATACAGACAGTTACCCGAGGCCGGAATCGAACCCGGGTCCCTGGAGCTGTGAGCCAGCAGTGCTAACCACTGTGCCGCCCTTTATTTTGTATCAGGATTTCAATTATTATTTGTGTTGAGACGATTAACAATCTTCTTCATGCACCATTAAATTCATGCACACTTTTAAGAGAGAAAATGGAAATTCTTAATTATTCCATTGTGCAGAAAATGCATTAGTTTATGGAAATGTTTTGTGTTTTAAATTCTGTGCAGCTGGTAGTCTGGTCTTTCTGCAGATAATGTGATAACGATTATTCCTCAGATTGAAAAGTAACAGTGACGGACACTTACATACTTATACCAGCAAAAACTGGGAGAAAGTTGCTCATAACATGACACTTTGCAACCCCAACAGGAAACTTTAAAAAACATAAAATGTGGGCCAGAGGTTGGCTGCTTCTTGAGGACCATTCTTCCCAGAATTTTAATCCTTGCCCAAATCTAAAAGAATGACACGTCTTCTCAAAGAAAATGTTAAAAATAAACAAATGACAGGAAAAATTACTGCAGTTCTGTCAATACTGAGAAAAAGTTAATTACCTATGGCTTGATTGACGGGGTTTTTTTTTCCTATAGAATAAGTTTAGAGAACACTCTAGCCGTTGGCGGGATCGGAAGACCCTGCTGGTCTGTAAAGTTCTGCTATAGTGTTCTTTAAAACTTATTTGATAGGCAAAGAACCTCCAAGGCTTCTTGGATCGCATGAATTTGTTTGCACTGGCAACTACAGATGGCATTAATGGGTGTTTCTTTGTTATTTGTTCTTGGGATGTGAGCGTCACTGTCTAGGCCAGCATTTATTGCCCATCCCTAATTGCCCTTGAGATGATGATGGTGAGCCACCTTTTTAAGCTGCTGCAGTCCATGTGGTGTAGACACAGTGTATTATTTTCAACAATAGTTTGATACAACTCGGTGTCTTGCTCGGCCATTTCAGAGGGAATTTAAGAATCAACCACACATGCGAGTTTATTCAGGTCTTTTTGTAGTTTGTTGCTGTCCCCCTCCGAATTGACAATTTGGCATCAGCCACAAATTTAGATGTTGCGGTGGAATCGTGCATCCTGGGATATAAATTCAGTGATGGACATAAAGTGAGATTTTTTTTTATTCATTTGTGAGAAATGGGCGTCACTGGCCAGCATTTATTGCCCATCCTTAGTTGCCCTTGGAGGCAGTTCAGAGTCAACCACATTGCTGTGGCTCTGGAGTCACATGTAGGCCAGACCAGGTAAGGACAGCAGATTTCCTTCCCTAAAGGACATTACTGAACTCGGTGGGTTTTTCCGACAATCGACAATGGATGGTCATCAGTAGATTCTTAAGCCTGGATTCTAATTTTAATTCAAATTCCACCATCTGCCGTGGCAGGATTCGAACCCTGGTCCCCAGATTCTTTTGGAAGAACACTTCCGCCTTCTGCCACTCTGAATTCTCTACCCTCCACTCTGTGCTTTCTGTCTTCCAGCCAGTTAGCTATACATACTGTTGTCGGTAAAATAATACCTCTGAGACTGTTAGTGAGTCAAAGTACAGTGGCTTTATTGCAGAAGCTTTTGGGAGAAGCCCGGTTTCTAAAGCGGTTCACCAGACTTCTCCCCGAACACAAATAAGAGTAGGTTTTTATACATCCCAGTTCCCGCCCCGAGTCACGTCCGCAGTTCTCGAAGATGTCTGTCATGGTTCGTCCTCCATCATGTAGTTATTGCTGCCACAACGCTTTCGTCCTTTGCGTAGTCCGTGTAATCGTAGCCGTCTCAAGCTACTGTCTCTGTACTGTTCCTCTATTGTCACAATATTATTCCTCTTTAGTGATTAGCCGTTATCACATCTCGACACCTGTGGTTTGTTTAGCCAGCATACAAGGTTACAAGCTTGCACAAACAAATTAACTGGGCACACAAGGTTACAGGGGTGCACAAATCTTTAAGTATTACAAAGTTCATTAACCCATTCCCTTCTTCAATACTAATACTCGTCTCTGACTCTATATGCTCTGCCCTTATTTATTAGTTTGTAATATGATACCTAATCAAAGGCCTTTTGGAAATCTATATTGCTGCTTATTTCAAGTTCCTGGCAGTCACAAAATACGCATTACCATTCATTTGACTTCTAATTGTTATCTTTGATGTAAATGTCTAGAAATGATAGCTTCTCCAAGTTTACGGGTTGGTGTCGGCCTTAATTTGTTAGGCAGGCAGGTAGTGTTTAGCTTTGTGAGGTTGGAGGAATTTCTCAAACATGCACACTATCAGACCTAGTAATTTGTGAATAATTGTTCCCCATGGGCGGCACGGTAGCACAGTGGTTAGCACTGCTGCTTCACAGCTCCAGGGTCTCGGGTTCGATTCCCGGCTCGGGTCACTGTCTGTGTGGAGTTTGCACATTCTCCTCGTGTCTGCGTGGGTTTCCTCCGGGTGCTCCGGTTTCCTCCCACAGTCCAAAGATGTGCGGGTTAGGTTGATTGGCCAGGTTAAAAATTGCCCCTTAGAGTCCTGGGATGTGTAGGTTAGAGGGATTAGCGGGTAATATATGTGGGGGTAGGGCCTGGGTGGGATTGTGGTCGGTGCAGACTCGATGGGCCGAATGGCCTCCTTCTGCACTGTAGGGTTTCTATGATTTCTATGTCCCTTTCTGCTTTTATTGTGGAGTGCTTTGAGTTATCTTCTTGCACATGAGTAGCAGTGCGAGTTGTTGTTGCCGTTTTGTAACCTGAACATTGTAGAGAGAACACGATGAACATGTAAAGCCTGTAGCCCGGCGTGGCTGGCAGGAACTAAAATGTCTTCCACAATTAGGAACCCTCAAGCCCTCTATTATCTGGTATTAAGGTGAATTTGTCAGCCTTCGAGTTACCAATGCTCCACTTATCCGCCCCTTCAGCACACAAGCCCTTGCAACTCTTTGTTTACTTTGAGATTATCTTTGTCATCCTTGAGGTGTCCTGAGGTATTAAGTGTCCTTCTAGAGTTGCTGCATTCTCTGTGGAAGAAAGTGGAGAACAAAGATGTGGCTTTATTCACTGCCGTCTCCGTTTTCAGGTAACACAATGACACTGCGTTCACGGCAAGTCCATTCCCCTGTGAATGGAAGGTGGCTCTCCAAGCTGTGTGCCAAACAAACTGAGAGGGGCTATTACCCTCTTCTCTGCCTCCAATCTGACATTTTGCTTTCCAGTTTTTTGAAACAGTTATTATTGCCCTGAACGCTGTTCTTGCAAGGTTTCCTCATATTCATCAACATGGGCGGCACAGTGTTTAGCCCTGCTGCCTCACAGTGCCAGGGAGCCAGGTTCGATTCCCGGCTTGGGTCACTGTCTGTGTGGAGTTTGCACATTCTCCCCGTGTCTGCGTGGGTTTCCTCTGGGTGCTCCGGTTTCCTCCCACAGTCCAAAAGATGTGCAGGTTAGGTGCATTGACCATGCTAAATTCTCCCTCAGTGTACCCGAACAGGTGCTGGGAGTGTGGCGACTAGGGGGATTTTCACAGTAACTTCATTGCAGTGTTAATGTAAGCCTACTTGTGACACTAATAAATAAACTTAAAATGTCACCATTAAATCATTCACGTTTGCAAACTTTGGTGTGTTTGTAGACTCAACTGTTACAGTCAGGAAAATGCAGATTGCCCTTTTGCTTCACAATATAAAATGAATATTTGCTCTTGATTCTGTATATAATAAATAATTTGATTTAGAAAGCCAACTTTGTGATAATGGAGATTTTAATAGCTTCCATCAGGGCCACAGAGGGGAAGGAATGGATGATTCATTTTGATTGGTGTGTCAGGGATCAGATTGCATTTTGTGGTTTAGTTCTGAATCCTTTTCGATGAATAGAAGAGTATCCACAATGCTCCTGGAGTACTTAGAGGGCTCAGAAGCATATCCCATTTTGGGTCTTGGTAAATCGACAGTTCGTTTTGTTGAGTGTCCAAATACCACTGCAGTACTCCTTAATCAGTGGTTAGCACTGCTGCCTCACAGCGCCAGGGACCCGGGTTCAATTCCCAGCTTGGGTCACTGTCTGTGTGGAGTTTCCACATTCTCCCCGTGTCTGCCTGGATTTCCTCTGGGTGCTCTGCAGGTTAGATGGATTAGCCATGCTAAATTGCCTCTCAGTGTCTCAAGATATGTAAGTTGGGGGAATTAGCAAGATTAACATTTTGGGTTGTGGGGTTAGGACAGGGGATAGAGTCTGGGTGGGATGCTCTGTCGGAGAGTCGATGTGGACTCGATGGTCCAAATGGCCTCCTTTTGCACTGTAGGAATTCCATGATCATTAGATAAGGATGCTACCTCAGTAGGGGTGAATTATTAAGACAATTGCTTTAATATTAATGTACAAATGCTTCGGAAGAAACGGAAACCAGATGTAAAATGATTGATTTGATTTGTTTTATTATTGTCACATGTATTCGGATACAATGAAAAGTATTGTTTCTTGCGCGCTATATAGACAAAGCATATCGTTCATAGAGAAGGAAAGGAGAGAGTGCAGAATGTAGTGTTACAGTCATAGCTAGGGTGTAGAGAAAGATCAACTTAATGTAAGGTAAGTCCATTCAAAAGTCTGATGGCAGCAGGGAAGAAGCTGTTCGTGAGTCGGTTGGTGCATGGCCTCAGACTTTTGTATCTTTTTCCTGACGGAAGAAAGTGGAAGAGAGAATGTCCGGGGTGCGTGAGGTCCTTGATTATGCTGGCTGCTTTGCCGAGGCAGCGGGAAGTGTAGACAGAGTCAATGGATGGGAGGCTGGTTTGTGCGATGGATTGGGCTGCATTCATGACCTTTTGTAGTTTCTTGCGGTCTTGGGCAGAGCAGGAGCCATACCAAGCTGTGATACAACCAGAAAGAATGCTTTCTACGGTGCATCTGTAAAGGTTGGTGAGAGCCGTAGCTGACATGCCAAATTTCCTGAGTCTTCTGAGAAAGTAGAGATGTTGGTGGGCTTTCTTAACTATAGTGTCGACATGGGGGGACCAGGACAGGTTGTTGGTGATCTGGACACCTAAAAGTTTGAAGCTCTCGACCATTTCTACTTCGTCCCCGTTGATGTAGGAAGGGCATGTTCTCCTTTACGCTTCCTGAAGTCGATGATAATCATGATTGTGTTTGAGCTGTAGAAAATCATCATGAGAGCCTCAGCTTGTAGTAACAGTAGGTGGGGCTTTCCAGCACTGCGTACCCCCAGGATTATCCAGTCCCGCCAAATCTCCCACAGCAGGGTTCCGCTGCGATGAGGTCAGAAAATCCCGAACCGTGTCCTGTAAATTACAAAAGGGCTGCCTTCAAGATTCATAGTGGAAATGTCTATAAATGGTCCCAAATATGCCTAATTTGGAGTTAGCTGCTCAATTAAAATGGAATAAAAACAGAAAGTGCTGGAAAAATTCAGCAGGTCTGGCAGAATCAGTGAGAAACAGAGTTAATGTTTCAAGTCCAATATGACTCTCCTGTGGATCTATAGGCTCCCTGACCCATCGTAGTAATAATTGCTGGAAAATCTCAGCAGGTCTGGCAGCATCTGTAAGGAGAGAAAAGAGCTGACGTTTCGAGTCTTCCCCTCCCCCCCTCACTCTTTCCCCTTTTTAAAATCCCTCCCTTTCTTACCTTTTCTCCCCCTTTGCTTCCCCTTTTCCCCCCTTTTCTCAATTTTACCTCTCCCCCACCCATCCCCCTCTTCCCCCACATCTTCGTCTGTCACAGTTTACCCTCTGATTTCAGCTTCTCTGCCGTTTGGACATTCACACCCATTATTCTCTCTCTGATCTGCCATAAGCACCTCTTAGTCTTTTCCTGTGTTTTTGTGGCTATGACTCATCTTTCATTCCCTCCCCCTGCAGTATAAATATCTCCCACTTTCTATGCCCTTTTAACTTTGACAAAGGGTCATCTGGACTCGAAACGTCAGCTCTTTTCTCTCCTTACAGATGCTGCCAGAACGGCTGAGATTTTCCAGCATTTTCTCTTTTGGTTTCAGATTCCAGTATCCGCAGTAATTTTCTTTTATCCATAGTAATAATTACCTGACAGCTTGGGGAGCCTTTAGTTCCCCATTGCTTTCTCCACGACAACACCTCACCCAATCAGAAAATGCTGGAAAATCCCAGCAGGTCTGACAGCGTCTGTGGAGAGAGAATCGAGCCAATGTTTCGAGTCTGGTTTGCTTTTACCTCATCCAGTCAGAGTTGACTTGCCGACCAATCACACCTTTTTCTCCTGTGGTATAAATTGTTCTGAAATTTGCCATTCTTGTATAAAAGCAAATTACTGCGGATGCTGGAATCTGAAACCAAAATCTCAGCGGGTCTGGCAGCATCTGTAAGGAGAGAAAAGAGCTGACGTTTCGAGTCCAGATGAGCCTTTGTCAAAGCTAAAAGGCACAGAAAGTGGAAGATATTTATACTGCAGGGGGAGGGAATGAAAGATGAGTCAGAGCCACAGAAACCAGGGGAAAGGCTGCTAATGGCAGCCCATAGAGAGAATAGAAGGTGTGAATGACCAAACGGCAGAGAAGCTGAAATCAGAGGGTAAACTGTGACAGATGAAGATGTGGGGAGAGAGGGGGATGGGTGCGAGAGAGGTAAAATTTAGATAAAGGGGGAAAGGGGAAGCAAAGGGGGAGAAAAGGTAAGGAAAAGGGGATAAAATAGGGGGAAAGAGTGGGGGAGGAAGAAAAATAAAGAAAGACAGTAAACAAATAAAAGGTAGAGAACAGTAAAAAATTAAATAAAATGAAAACAAAGGGGTGGAAGTGGGGTAGAGCGAGTCATCTGAAGTTGTTGAATTCAATGTTGAGACCGGAAGGCTGTAAAATACCCAGCCAGAAGATGAGATGCTGTTCCTCCAGTTTGGGTTGAGCTTCTCTGGAACCTCGTAGCAGAGTTAGAATCTCACAATACCAGATTAAAGTCCAACAGGTTTATTTGGTAGCACAAGCTTGTGCTGCCAAATAAGCCTGTTGGACTTTAACCTGGTGTTGTGAGACTTCATACTGTGCCCACCCCAATCCAGCGCCGGCATCTCCACAACATTGCAGCAGGCCAAGGACAGACATGTGGGCATGGGAGCAGGATCGTGTGTTAAAATGGCAGCAACCGGAAGGTCAGGGTCCTGATTGCGCACAGACCGAAGGTGCTCAGCAAAGCGATCACCCAGTCTACGCTTGGTCTCTCCGATATAGAGGAGGCCACATTGGGAGCAGCGAATGCAATAGACCAAATTGAAAGAGGTGCAAGTGAAACACTGCTTAACCTGGGATGAGTGTTTTGAACCTTGGATGGGAAGCATGGAAGAGGTAAAGGGACAGGTGTCACACCTTCTGTGATTGTATGGGAAGGTGCCATGAGTGACGGGAGAGGTGTTGGATATGGTGGAGGAATGGGCTAGGTTATCCCGGAGGGAACGGTCTCTGTGGAATGCTAACAGAGGGAGTGAAGGGAAGATGCATTTGGTGGTGGCATCACGCTGGAGTTGGCGAAAATGGCAGAGGATTATGCTTTGCATGCGGAGGCTGGTGGAGTGAAATGTGAGAACAAGGGGGCTCTATCCTTGTTCTGGAAGGGGGGGGTGGGGGTGAAGGTCGTGGTGCAGGAGATGGGAGCTTTGACAAAGGGTCATCTGGACTCGAAACGTCAACTCTTTTCTCTCCTCACAGATGCCGCCAGACCTGCTGAGATTTTCCAGCATTTTTTCTTTTGGTTTGCCATTCTTGTGTTTGTCCTGATGAGTGCAAGACAAAAAGCTTTGGTAACACGCCTCTCTTTTTTGCAATATAACTATTCTTATCTAGTCAGGGCACCTGCACCAACTTTTAACCTTATGTTGTGGTTTTGTAACCAGTTGCTTTATGATGCACAACTAAAGGCCTGACTTCTTCCTCGATGATTTGGTAAAGAGAGGGTTAATTCACATCAAATGGAATGATGTCAGGATCCTAATGAAAGGTTGAAGTAAAATTTCAAATGTAGGACATTTTGGAAAACTGACTTAGGTGTCAAACACTTCTAGATCTACACGTGTACTTTGGAATGCAACAGAATGTATGGACCTCTGCCTAAATCATAGAATGGCAGTGTGGAAGGAGGCCATTTGGCCCATCGAGCCTGCACCGACCACAATCCCACCCCGCAACGCCACACATTTACCCTGCCAATCCCCCCGACATCCCCCTAACACGAAGGAGCAATTCCACCTAACCCGCATATTTTTGGATTGTGGGAGGAAACAGGAGCACCCGGAGGAAACCCATGCAGACACGGGGAGAACGTGCAGACTCCGTACAGACAGTGACCCAAGCCGGAATCGAACCCGGTCACTGGCGCTGTGAGGCAGCAGTGCTAACCACTGTGCCACCGTGCTGACCAAAATGGCAAAAAATGTTAATGTGCAACAATAATATCTGAAGTAACTTGAATGGATCGCTACGTTTGATGCGGAGAGATAAAAAAGAAAACAGGTTACAGGAAGTGTAAACTGAAGACGCAGAAATCACAAAGAATCATAGGATCCCTACAGTCAAAACAGGCTACTCAGCCCATCAAGGCTGCACTGACTCTCCGACAGAGCGTCATACCCAGACCCTATCCCCATTACCCCATGTTTTTAATCCCCACAACCGACACATCTTGGGACACTAAGGTGCAATTTAACATGGCCAATCCGCCTCGGGCAGAGGATCAGAATTTGGATGTAATTGTGGAAGATTACATGAGGAAATGCGCATATGGCAACAGTGAGTACAACTGTTTGAAGCCGGTAATATTGAGGGAAATAGAATTAAAATTGTTGCTGATTGGGAGAATTGGACATTTGATAGGATATCTATCAATGGCCTTGTACCTTATGGTTCATATGTGGGCAGCACGGTGGCACAGTGGTTAGCACTGCTACCTCACAGTGCCAGGGACACAGGTTCGATTCCCGGCTTGGGTCACCGTCTGTGCGGAGTCTGCACGTTCTCCCCGTGTCTGCGTGGGTTTCCTCCGGGTGCTCCGGTTTCCTCCCACAGTCCGAAAGACGTGCTGGTTAGGTGCATTGGCCGTGCTAAATTCTCCTTCAGTGTACCCGAACAGGCGCTGGAGTGTGGCGACCAGGGGATTTTCATAGTAACTTCATTGCGGTGTTAATGTAAGCTGACTTGTGACACTAATAAGTAAATAAAATTAAAAAATATTGAGGGAACTGGAATTAAAATTGTTGCTGATTGGGAGAATCAGACATTTGATAAGACATTGATCAGCGGCCTTGTGCCTTATGGTTCATACTAGTCCACATGGTCAGTGCAAGCTTGGTGGGCCGAAGGGCCTGTTCCTGTGCTGCAATTTTTTTTGTTCTTTGCTGTATGCAGCTAGCTGGACACAGCAGAATTTTGATTTGATTTGATTTATTATTGTCACATGTATTAACATACAGTGAAAAGTGTTGTTTCTTGCGTGCTATACAGACAAAACATACCGTTCATAGAGAAGGAAATGAGAGAGTGCAGAATGTAATGTTACAATCGTAGCTAGGGTGTAGGCAAAGATCAACTTGATGCAAGATAGGTCTATTCAAAGGTCTGACAGCAGCAGGAAAGAAGCTGTTGAGTCGGTTGGTACGTGACCTCAGACTTTTGTATCTCTTTCCCGACGGAAGAAGGTGGAAGAGAGAATGTCCGGGGTGCATGGGGTCCTTGATTATGCTGGCTGCTTTGCCGAGGCAGCGGGAAGTGTAGACAGAGTCAAGGGATGGGAGGCTGGTTTGCGTGATGGATTGGGCTACATTCACGACGTTTTGCAGTTTCTTGCGGTCTTGGGCAGAGCAGGAGCCATACCAAGCTGTGATACAACCAGAAAGAATGCTTTCTATGGTGCATCTGTAAAAGGTGGTGAGAGTCGTAGCTGACATGCCAAATTTCCTTAGTCTTCTGAGAAAGTAAAGGCATTGGTGGGCTTTCTTAACTATAGTGTCAGCATGGGGGGACCAGAACAGGTTGTTGGTGATCTGGACACCTAAAAACGTGAAGAATTTACTAATACTCTATAATTTTGTGGATCTTACAATTGTAAAGTAAATAGTAAGGGAAATGCCTTATTTAATGCAATTGAATCAGTTTAATTTTAGCGGTCTGTTTGCTGTGGTAGCGAACATAAAAAAGAAAGACTCCTATAGCACCGTTTCATTCTAATTGTGGTTCGAACCTAGCGTAACCTGATGCAGTTTTGTTTGTAAACAATTCAGTTTTTCTGACAAAACACTAGCATTGTTGCCCACATTGTTAATGTGTGAACCACTGACTGTACTCTGCCTCTTTCATAAAACATTTCCTTCTCAATTTACCATTTAATTACACTTCGCAGCTCTGCGATATCTTAATTATTGTGTGTGATAACTAAAGTGTGACACCGGTCAATGGAGGAAATGCTTTGGAGTTGCACTGAAATGACTCAAGTCAGCAGTCCAGCTCTGCCAGGCTTTTTAATATCCCTTTGACAATCTGAATTTTGGCAGCAACTTCACATTCTGATGTCAGAGTTGCAGGCTCATTTCCCCATAGAAATGGGCCCAGCACAGTGGGATCTCTCTGTGTTGTAACCAGGTAGCAAGTACTGCAGTGAGAAATAGGCATAAATCAGCCGTGATTGCGTTCAGGGGACTGTACTTAGCAGACGGACATGTCTTGTTTTATTCCGATTGATTCAGACTAAAATGAATTCGCACAGCTGTTGTACGAACAGAAGGATCATTCCAGCTGGATGCGACATTCTACATAATTACGTTCTGGGAAGCTGTTCCATCCACCTAGGTCTAATTTACCATGACTGACAGAATTTCAAAATGCATCCCTTTTGCACCGAATCAAATTAGGTTTGTCTTTATTTTGAATCAATTGTAAATGGCGCTTTCGAAAAGCCCGGACTTCACTTTCTTGTGCTAATACCCTTATCTGAAAGAAGTGTTTGACTTCTTGAAATCAGCGGTTGTTAAGATAAGCATTAAACAAAAGCATGATGGATGAGTTCTTTTTGCCACAGACTAATGTGTGCCATTCTTAATACC
Organism: Mustelus asterias; assembly: GCF_964213995.1. Taxonomy (NCBI): domain Eukaryota; kingdom Metazoa; phylum Chordata; class Chondrichthyes; order Carcharhiniformes; family Triakidae; genus Mustelus; species Mustelus asterias. The sequence goes on along the minus strand of NC_135818.1, from coordinate 6,817,841 downwards.
AGAAACAGCGGCCGTTTGAATTTAGTTTGTGGATTAAAAAAAAAAAAATCCTCGCTTGCTAAACAAATTTAATTTAATTGGGACAACTGAAAAGTTTGAAGGTAAATCAAGTTGAATTGCTGGATAATGGCTTTAAGAGAAACTCGTTCTCACAAAGGGTTCTGGGACTGTGAAAGACACAATGATAAGTTGATTGAGTCATTTAAAAGGGAGGTAGAAACTTAGTAAGTAGGGGTATTGAAGGATAAGGAGGACATACCATAAGCTAAAATAATATTACAGTGCTGACGCCTGCTATTACATTCCACCACAGTTCAATTGCTCACTTGAAGTCCTGATTGCAGAAGAATGGTTCCTGATAGTCTTCCTTTGTTCCGTACAACATAACATTGCGTACCAAACTGTCCTTATCAATGTAAATGATTTGAATACTGTACTCCTCACGCACTCAGTCAACGACAGTAATCAGATGGTAGACCCATTCTCATGGGAGTCTTTTCAAGCTTTATTTTATACAAAAAAATGATCAACTTTTCCCCAGTTTGGAGATCTTGGAGTAAGTTTATTTATTACTGTCACAAGTAGGCTTACATTAACGCTCCAATGAAGTTACTGTGAAAATCCCCGAGACGCCACACTCCGGCGCCTGTTTGGGTACACTGAGGGAGAATTTAGCACGGCCAATGCACCTAACCAGCACGTCTCTTGGATTGTGAGAGGAAACTGGAGCACCCGGAGGAAACCCACGCAGACACGGGGAGAATGTGCAGACACCGCACAGACAGTGACCCAAGCCGGGAATCGAACCCAATTCCTCGGAGCTGTGAGGCAGCAGTGCTAACCACTGTGCCACCGTGCTGCGTTGTGTCACACCATACAGTGCACAATGTCCTTCACCTTGTTGGAGAACCGCGATTACAAGTACTACTGTGCAGAATTAACTGGTCTTTTGCACCAACCACTTTATTTCATAGGTCTGGAATTTTGGCACTGGGCACTGTGTAAATGTTGGGTTTGGAGGATGACACACCTGAGTTTCCTTGGTCTTATGTGTATGCCCATCCTAAAACAACCTAAAACAGGACCAAGCTGAGCAACAAGGAAACCTGTGCAGAATCTTCCGAAAGATATTTCAGCCCACGCTCTTCAGCTGGAAACAAAGCTAAGAGAACAATATTTGACTCATTCACTTCACCCTCTTAGAACTTCACTCTGTGTCTTAATGACACATTTGGGATGGTGGGAGGTGGGGAGATGGAATCCAAGTGCCTGTAAAGGGGAGGGACGGGTGGCGGGCCAGATTTTGGAAGGCAGGCAGTGGGGAAGGAATTGGGGGGGGTGTAACCTTGAGGGGGGTGCATCCCCTGATGCACACAGGACCCCCCTCTATTGCAGTATCCCCCCTTCCCGCCTTTTCCATTTAGCCACGAAAAACAGTCTGCCCATTTTCGCCTGCCTGCCCACACCACTTGTATAATGACACGGGCAGTGTATTATCCCCGTTAATGGGCTTGCTAACAAGCCTAATTGACCTTTAATTATTAATTTAAATATGGCACCCACCCACTGAGTGCACCTGTTTCTCCGCCTACAAGTCCAGAAACTACTCTTTCCCCTTACTGGAGATCTCTCTCTCTTTGACCAGATGACTACTCCGTGCCATCTTGAATAAAAAGAGAAGACCCAAAGGTCAAACCAGAACCACTGACCTATCCCTGCTCCATCCTTCCTCAGCTCTGCGTCCGTGCTCCCTGTTCCTCCACTCGCTGTGTGGCACGGTACTGATGCCCTTTTATCCGCATGCTTCGAGGCCGACCAGACGCTTGTTTTGATTTGATTTATTATTGTCACATGTATTAACATACAGTGAAAAGTATTGCTTCTTGCGCGCTGTACAGACAAAGCATACTGTTCATAGAGAAGGAAAGGAGAGAGTGCAGAATGTAGTGTTACAGTCATAGCTAGGGTGTAGAGAAAGATCAACTTGGTGTGAGGTAGGTCCATTCAAAGGTCTGATAGCAGCAGGGAAGAAGCTGTTCTTGAGATGGTTGGTATGTGACCTCAGACTTTTGTATCTTTTTCCCAATGGAAGAAGATGGAAGAGAGAATGTCCGGGGTGCGTGGGGTCTTTAATTATGCTGGCTGCTTTGCCGAGGCAGCGGGAAGTGTAGACAGAGTCAATGGATGGGAGGCTGGTTTGTGTGACGGATTGGGCTACATTCACGACCATTTGTAGTTTCTTGCAGTCTTGGGCACAGTAAAAAGCAACATGTAATTACTGCCCATGACAATGTTTAGGACCAGTTACGTACACACTTGTCCTCAGGTCTTGCAAATGGTTAGAGGTTAATCACAATGATATTTGGACCGGTGATAGATGGTGGTTGTGGACTGATATTAAACTTGGAATTCAAGCCTTGAGTGATTGTCTGGTACTGAGGATGAAAGACAATCATTTTATATTGCAAAGCAGAATACTGAAATTAAAAACAGAAAATGCTGGAAACATTCAGCAGGTTGTGACAGCATCTGTGGACAGAGAAAGAGAGTTGGTGTAACACTTCCTCAGGACTGGGGAAAGGTAGAAATGTAACAAATTTTGAACAAGCGATAGGAGGGGACAAGGACAAAGGGAAGGTCTTTGATAAAGTGGAAGATAGTGTAGAAGTGCTCGGGGCTCAAAGTCTGACGGCCATGGGCTAGTAACAAACAGTACTTTAGTAACGAGCTGGGCAGCGACTCCATGCTTGCACTCTTCCTTCACTCCAGCAGAACTCCTGCACTTTGGTCATGTGACCTCTTAAGTAACCGCGTCATCACATTATCATGTGACCACTCACAGGCAAGGTAGATTGAATGACAGAAAATTAGTCTTCTCGGGCCAATGGGGATGGGGCTGGAAAGGAAACCCAGAGGAGGTTTCTTGCTGCCTGAAAACAAAAATTAAGGCTGGAATTCTCTGGCCCCACTATCGCTGCGAGCAAGAATGGAGAATTCACAGGCAGTAAAGAAGACAAATGGTATGTTGGTCTTCATAGCGAGAGGATTTGAGTGTAGGGATAGGGATGTTTTGCTGCAATTGTATAGGGCATCGGTGTGTGCAGTTTTGGTGCCCTGATCTGAGGAAGGATGTCCTTGCTATAGGACATTCACAGCAGCGGGACTGGAGAATCTCAGGCCTAAGAGCAAGAAACAGAGGATGCAGGATGGCACAGTGGTTAGCACTGCTGCCTCACAGCCCCAGGGACCCGGGTTCGATTCCAGCGTTGGGTCACTGTCTGTGTGGAGTTTGCACATTCTCCCCATGTCTGCGTGGGTTTCCTCCGGGTGCTCTGGTATCTTCCCACAGTCTAAAGATATGCAGGTTAGGTGGATCAGCCATACTAAATGTGTAAGGTTAAGGGGATAGGGTGGAGGTGGGACCCTGGGTAAGATACTCTGTCAGAGTTGATGCAGACTTGATGGGCTGAAAGGACTCATCTGCACTGTTAAAGGTTCTATGATTCTATGAAATGAAACACTATCCATGACTTGAATGCCGTGCATTGTTTAGAAAGTAAAATTAGATGTATTGTGGAAAATACGACCCATTCAATTATTTTTGTCCCACAGTGAAGAACCATTGTAGCATTTATAGCTAAAGGAATAGAATATAAAGGTAAGGAAGTATTGTTGCAACTATACAAGGCATTAGTGAGGCTGCACCTGGAGTATTGTGCACAGTTTTGGTCCCCTTATTTGAGAAAGATGTAGTGGCATTGGAAGCAGTTCAGAGGAGGTTCACTAGATTGATGCCAGAGATGAGGGGTTTATCGTATGAAGAGAGATTGAACAGTTTAGGCCGATACTCTCTGGAATTTAGAAGAATGAGGGGAGATCAAATTGAGGTATATAAGATGATAAAAGCTATGGATAAAGTAGACGTGGAGCGGATGCTTCCTCTTGTGGGACATTCTAGGACGAGAGGTCATAGTCTTAGGATAAGGGGAAGCAAATTTAAAACAGAGTTGAGGAGAAACTACTTCTCCCAAAGGGTTGTGAATCTGTGGAATTTGCTGCCTCAAAGTGCGGTGGATGCTGGGACAGTGAGTAAATTTAAGGAAGAGTTAGACAGATTTTTAATTGGTAATGGGTTGAAGGGTTATGGGGAAAAGGTAGGAAAATGGGGATGATGAGCATATCAGCCATGATCGAATGGCGGAATGGCCTCGATGGGCCGAATGGCCTAATTTGGCTCTGATATCTTATGAACTTATGAACCTTCCATATATGCAGTGTTGAAATGTGCTGAAATATTTCCAATCTTTGAAGAATGAAGGGGAATTTCAGGAATGAACTTCAATCGCATTTTGCTCTCTGGTAATTATTGCTGATTTATGAAATGCAACAAAAGAATTTTCTTAGGATTTAGTAGATTAACAATGAACCAACTGAAAATAAAATCCACCCACAGTCAGTAAATATAGCACAAAATGTTGGCTTTTTTTGGGTAGCCATTCATTGGTTGCCTTCCGTCCACTTCTCACTGCCAACACCTGCAGGTTCGTGACCCTGAATTCATCCCGGTACCAGAGATCAACATTCAGGAATGAAAACTCAGCTCTTATGTCTGGTATGCACAGAATCCTATCACTATAGAAACTAGAAGCAGGAGCAGGCCTTTTGGCCCTTCGAGCCTGCTCCACCATTCATTTTGATCACGGCTGATCATCAAATCCAATATCCTGATCCCTCCTTCCCTCCCATATCCCTTGATCCTTTTAGCCCCAAGAGCTATATCTAATTTCTTCTTGAAATCAGACAACGATTTGGCCTCAACTACTTTCTATGGCAGTGAATTCCACACATTCACCACCCTCTGGGTGAAGAAATTTCTCCTCACCTCAGTCCTAAAAGGTTTACCCCTTATCCTCAAACTATGACCCCTAGTTCTGGACTCCCCCACCATCGGGAACATTCTTTCTGAATCTACCCTGTCTAATCCTGTTAGAATTTTATAAATTTCTATGAGATCCCCTCTCACTCTTCTAAACTCCAGTGAATATAATCCTAACCGACTTAGGCTCTCCTCATATGACAGACCTGGCATCCCAAGTCACTGTCCGTACGGAGTCTGCATATTCTCCCTGTGTCTGTGTGGGTTTCCTTTGGGTGCTGTGGTTTCCTCCCACAGTCCGAATGACGTGCTGGTTAGGTGCATTGGCCAGGTTAAATTCTCCCTCGGTGTACCCGAACAGGCGCCGGAGGGTGCCGACTAGGGGATTTTCACAGTAACTTCATTGCAGTGTTAATGTAAGTCTACTTGTGACACTAATAAATAAACTTTAAACTAAACATTGGGACAAATGAATGTTGCAACATTTTGGACAATTTTGGACAATAACCAGCCTCCCATCCATTGACTCTGTCTATACTTCCCACTGCCTTGGCAAAGCAGCCAGCATAATTAAGGACCTCACGCACCCCGGACATTCTCTCTTCCACCGTCTTCCGTTGGGAAAAGGATACAAAAGTTTGAGGTCATGTACCAACAGACTCAAGAACAGCTTCTTTCCTGCTGCTGTCGGACTTTTGAATGGACTTACCTCGCATTAAGCTGATCTTTCTCTACACCCTAGCTATGACTGTAACACTACATTCTGCACCCTCTCGTTTCCTTCTCTATGAACGGTATGCTTTGTCTGTATAGCGCGCAAGAAACAATACTTTTCACTGTGTTAATACGTGACAATAATAAATCAAATCAAAATTTATTACCCATTTTTGTGCCCATATTGGTCATTATTCTATTTACTTAAGAGCATTTTCTGTTGTACAAATAGAAAATGTTCTTTTATAAATTTAGGAGACTTCCTACTCAAAATGGTAAACTTATACGAATGAAGGAGAGATTTTTTTGCCAGATAGATTTTTCTTTATAGCTGGCTGCAGCATTTTCATACAGGACAGTTCTTGAGTGTGAAAAACAACAACGCTAATTGTACATCTGTTTCTGCTGCCAAAGGCAGTGCCTGGCAACAGACTAAAAGACCGCTGCAAAGGAATTAAAAGTTGACCATTCCCATGCTGAGCACAAGAGGACGGGACAGAAAAACCCCCCTGCCTCTCCGTGGTGTCTCATGGGCCACTGATCATGAAGTAGTCGGAGACTTTGGGGAGTGGAACATTCTGATGATGATTCTAAGTATGTGTAAATTCACACGCACAACAAGATGTGTTTGCGTGAGAGAGTGAGGGGAGAAGTGCAGGTGCTAATTCTATAGCCTTAACACATTCCCTCTTTTCAAGACGGGAGATTTCATGGAAAGGCCCAGAGTCTCCGTTGTGTATGAGTGATTAGACAAGCAGAGGTCCGGCATAGCTTCCCAATTTTTTTTTTCTCTGCCTCTCTTGTCGACAAGCCTGGAGTTTCTTTGTTTGCTGGAGCAGATTGAATGTTTCACACCAGAATGGCGATCGATGCTGCTGATTAATAACAAAACATGTTGAGCTGAGACTGAGGCTTATCCCGAACCAACACCAGGAAGAGGGCAGGTCCCTTTCAGTGCTGATAAATGAACCAGCCCACATATTTTCTCTTTAGCAATGCCTTATAGGTACCAAACAGCAGCGAGCCCCCAGAAGCTTTGCAATTCCAGTCCATGTTTGGAATTACGATGTGCTTCTGTTTCTTTTACGTTTTATAAGTTTATTTATTATTGTCACAAATAGCCTTAACATTAACACTGCAATGAAGTTACTGTGAAATGTGAATATTGTGTGGAATAAAAATTAACTTGTACAGATTACGTGCAATTGGCAAGTAATTTTTGTACATGCGTTTCACTTTTTGTTACAGGATGCAAAAATGTGTTAGATTTCCAATCAAATGTAATTAACAGCCATGACTAACAATTTAACATTTTTTTTGAGGACGGTTATTTTAACTTTCAACACCTAAAGAGGTTTAACGGACGTCTGGTGCACGAACCTTACCTTTTTAGTAATAAGCAAGCATGGAATTCAAAGTTTAGACATGGATTCAACTGAATATGGGCAGCACGGTGGCACAGTGGTTAGCACTGCTGCCTCCCCGCATCAGGGACCCGGGTTCGATTCCCGGCTTGGGTCACTGTCTGTGTGGAGTTTGTACGTTCTCCCCTCGTCTGCGTGGGTTTCCTCCGGGTGCTCCGGTTTCCTCCCACAGTCCAAAGATGTGTACGTTAGGTGGATTAGCCGTGCTAAATTGCCTCTTAGTGTCTAAAGATGTGTAAATTAGGTGGTTTGGCCATGGTAGATTGCCTCTTTGTGCCTAAAGGTGTGCAGATTAGGTGGTTTAGCCATGGTAAATTGCCTCGTGGTATCTAAGGATATGCAGGTTAGGTGGATTGGCCATGCTAAATTGCCCCTTTAGTGTCCAAAGATTTGCAGTTTAGGTTGTTTGGTCATGGTAAATTGCCTCGTAGTATTCAAAGATGTGCAGATTATTTGGAATCGCCATGCTAAATTGCCCCTTAGTGTCCAAAGATGTGCAGGTTGGGTGGATTGACCATGCTAAATTGCCTCATCGTATCCAAAGGTGTGCGGATTAAGTGGATTTGTCATGCTAAATGCAATGGGTTAAGGGGATTGGGCGGAGGTTGGACCTGGCTAAAATGCTCTTCTGGAGAGTCGGTGTAGATATGATGGACCGAATGGCCTCCTTCTACACTGTAGGGATTCTATGATGCTATGAATTCAGTAACAATGAAGTTATATTCTGAGTGTTCATTTCTCATATTAAAAGATGTAATCTAATGGTTCTTAAAGAGCTCAAATCTATTTTCCCTCTTGTGTAAGAGGGTGGTATTATTATTTTTAAAGGTGGGCGAGGTAACAGGCAGATTAACACTCAATGGCCAAAGGTGGAATGACACAAGGAATATAAAGAATAAAGAGGAGAAAAGTAAAAGAAAGTCAAGCTGGAAAGCAAATGGAGCTATGGAATTAACTTATCTAGGGATAGAAAAAGAAATAAAGTATTGTACAGACACACACAAGAAAAAGATCAGATTTGTGATAAGACTGCTAAAAGATGCACAAATCAAACTTATAGGTTAAGACAGTCAAATGACAGAAATATTTGTGACCTTGCCTCAGGATTTACCAAGGAGACTAACAAGTTCCTCAGGAAGAAGAGATCAAAAAAGGTATACAGATTTTTGAGATAGGAGGGAGGAGATACTGTGGGCGGCACGGTGGCACAGTGGTAAGCACTGGTACCTCACGGTACCTTCAGAAAGTCCACAAGGATCCTGAACTTCCTAATCCACAGACTGCAATCAGTAAGGATAGGCAACACTTCCTCTATGATCATCTCAACACCAGTGCCCCACAAGGCTGTGTCCTCAGCCCCTTACTATGCTCCTTATACATTTATGACTGTGTGGCCAAATTCCCCTCCAACTTGATTTTCAAGTTTGCTGATGACATCACCGTAGTGGGTCGGATCTCAAACAATTACGAGACGGAGTACAGGAACGAGAGACAGAATCTGGTGAACTGGTGCGGCAACAATAATCTCTCCCTCAATGTCAACAAAACAAAGGAAATTGTCATCGACTTCAGGAAGCGTAAAGGAGAACATGCCCCTGTCTACATCAACGGGGACGAAGTAGAAATGGTCGAGAGCTTCAATTTTTTAGGTGTCCAGATCACCAACAACCTGTCCTGGTCCCCCCATGCCGACACTATAGTTAAGAATGTCCACCAATGCCTCTACCTTCTCAGGAGACTAAGGAAATTTGGTATGTCCACTACGACTCTCACCAACTTTTACAGATGCACCATACAAAGCATTCTTTCTGGTTGTATCACAGCTAGGTATGGCTCCTGCTCTGCCCAAGACCGCAAGAAATTACAAAGGCTCAAACCAGCCTCCCACCTATTGACGCTGCCTACACTTCCCACTGCCTCAGAAAAGCAGCCAGCATAATTAAAGACCCCATGCACCCCAGACATTCTCTCTTCCATCTCTTTCCATCAGGAAAAAGATACAAATGTCTGAGGACACGTAACAACCGACTCAAGAACATCTTCTTCCCTGCTGCCGTCAGACGTTTGAATGGACTTAACACTACATTCTGCACTCTCTCGTTTCCTTCTCTATGAACGGTATGCTTTGTCTCTATAACGCGCAAGAAACAATACTTTTCACTGTGTACCAATACATGTGACAATAAATCAAATCAGAACATAAAGGAACAGGAGTAGTCCATTCAGCCCCTCAGTCCTGTTTGCCATTTAATAAGATGATAGCTGACCTTTGACCCCACTTTCTCACCCCATCCTCATATCCCTTGATTCCCTTCAGAGTCTAAAAGTCCACCAATCTCAGCTCTGAATGTATTCGATGACTGAACGTCCACAGCCTCTGGGTTAGAAAGTTCCAAAAATTTGCAACTTCCTGAATGAGGAACTTTCACTCTGTTTCTAGACACTTCAGCCAGAGCAAGCTCAGCATCAACCCAGTCAAGCCCTCTCACAATCTTTCAACAAGATCACCTCTCCTTTTTCTAAATTTCAAAGGGTATAAACCCATTTTACTCGGTCGCTTGTCTGTGGCCTGGAGAGGTGCTATCCCCTGTTTTAATTCTGTCATGGGGTGAGGGTGTTGCTTTTATTGCCTATCCCTAGTTGTCTTTGCATGGTTTAGGTTACTTTGGTCTGCAGTTAAACGTTGACATGGGACTGGAGTGACAGATAGGCAAGTTTCCTTTCTTATTGGACTTTATTGGGGATTAAATTGGATAGCTCATCTTGTTAGATTTGATTTGATTTATTATTGTCACATGTATTAACATGCAGTGAAAAATATTGTTTCTTGTGCGCTATACAGACAAAGCATACCGTTCATAGAGTACATAGGGGAGAAGGAAAGGAGAGAGTGCAGAATGTAGTGTTACAGTCATAGCTAGGGTGCAGAGAAAGATCAGCTTAATGCAAGGTAGGTCCATTCAAAAGTCTGATGGCAGCAGGGAAGAAACTGTTCTTGAGTTGGTCGGTACGTGACCTCAGACTTTTGCATCTTTTTCCTGACAGAAGACGGTGGAAGAGAGTATGTCCGGGATGTATGGGGCTTTGAGTATGCTGGCTGCTTTTCATAGAATCATAGAATCCCTACAGTGCAGACGGAGGCCATTCAGCCCATTGAGTCTGCACCAACCACAATCCCACCCAGGCCCTATCCCTGTAACCCCACACATTTACCCTGCGAATCTTCCTGACACTAAGGGTCAATTTAGCATGGCTAATCAACCTGACCCGCACGTCTTTTGGACAGTGGGAGGAAACCGGAGCACCCGGAGGAAACCCACGCCGACACGGGGAGAATGTGCAAACTCCACACAGACAGTGACCCAAGCCGGGAATCGAACCTGGGTCCCTGGCACTGTGAGGCAGCAGTGCTAACCACTGTGTCACCTTGCCGCCCTTGAACTATCCTGCCACACCCATCACAAGGAAAGTCCCAGAAATTCCAACGTGAAGTTATAACGTGATATGTCACAGTTCCCTTTTCCTCCCCTTTGTTGGAACATGTTTTCCAAGGCAGCAGGAAGCGTTGACGGAGTCAATGGATGGGAGGCTGGTTTGCGTGATGGGACTAGGCTACGTTGACGACCCTTTATAGTTCCTTGCGGCCTTGGACAGAGCAGGAGCCATACCAAGCTGTGATACAACCAGAAAGAATGCTTTGTATGGTGCATCTGTAAAAGTTGGTGAGAGTGTGGTGCAGATTTATGCCAGCAGCATTGGTTCAATCCCGATACCAGCTGTGGCCATTCCTGCCTGCCCGCCTGACCCCATGCTTGCCGAGTTGTGCCCCTCAAGCTATAAATAATCAGTTGTCTCCTTCTAATAGCGAGAGATGCCGACAGTGCTTCATGTATGGATTACAATTAAAATTACCAAGGCTTTAGTGAGCCCCTTGGCTTTTTTCTTTACACAACAGTCAGGCAGTCTGATGGTCACTTTTCCTGCTTTATTCCCAGATGTTCAAAAAGTGAATTCAAATTCTCCAGCTGGTATGGTTAAATTTTAAATCACATTCTCTGGATTATTAATCCAGACCTGTGAAAACAGCTACTGCTTGTTAAGCTGTGTTGTGCCAATTCGACACACAAGCAAGGAGACTGTGGAACATCAAGACCAATGTTTATTGCAAGCTTATTATTGGAAAGTAAAAGGCAACAGACATTATAGCTCTGCGTGGTTAAACTTTCCTTAACTACTAGGTAAATATGCGATAACAATACTAACGGTATTCAGCACCCTTGCTTCTTGTGTTCCTGTGCCATGGTACATATGAGGTTTATGAGGTACGTGGCACATGGTACTGATTATGGGCAAACATATTCGATCATAAATTTATATTTTTGCTGCAGTGGGATACCATTTAGTAAGCACCAAGAAACCAATAACAGATGTATGCAAAAATCCTCCATCCAGTCAAAAATATCTGTGTAGGCCGCAAAATTCAGGACCTGAAAATGAGCACAGTCACAGCTAGGGTGTAGAGAAAGATCAGCTTAATATAAGGTAAGTCCATTCAACTGTCTGATGGCAGCAGGGAAGAAGCTGTTCTTGAGTCGGTTGGTACGTGTCCTCAGACTTTTGCATCTTTTTCCGATGGAAGAAGGTGGGAGAGAGTGCTTGATTATGCTGGCTGCTTTGCCTAGGCAGCGGGAAGTGTAGACTGAGTCACTGGATGGGAAGCTGGTTTGCGGGATAGACTGGACTACTTTCAAAACCCTTTGTAGTTTCTTGCAGTCTTGGGCAGAGCAGGAGCCATACCAAGCTGTGATTCAACCAGAAAGAATGCTTTCTATGGTGCATCTGTAAAAATTGGTGAGTCGTAGTGGACATGCCAAATTTCCTTAGCCTCCTGAGAAAGTAGAGGTGTTGGTGGGCTTTTTTAACTATAGCGTTAGCATGGAGGTTGCTGGTGATCTGGGCACCTAGAAACCTGAAGCTCTTGACCATTTCCACTTCTTCCCCATTGATGTCCTCCACTATGCTTCCTGAAGTCGATGACTATCTCCTTCATTTTACTGACATTGAGGGTGAGATTGTTGTAACCTTCAGCCAACTTTAAGTGTTCTGTTGAATGCCAGGGCATTGGGTTTCAAGATCATGGGAGACTAACTTGAGTTCAAACTGGCCAGCACTATTGAAACCCAGTTTGTGTTTCGTTTGGGTGTTTGATTCCGGCTTGGGTCACTGTCTGTGTGGAGCCTGCACGTTCTCCCCGTGTCTGCGTGGATTTCCTCCGGGTGCTCCAGTTTCTTCCCACAGTCCGAAAGACGTGCTGGTTAGGGTGCATTGGCCATGCTAAATTCTCCCTCAGTGTACCCGAACAGGCGCCGGAGTGTGGCGACCAGGGGAATTTCACACTAACTTCATTGCAGTGTTACTGTAAGCCTTACTTGTGACCAATAAATAAACTTTAACCTTAATTTTAACTTTAAATGGGGAGAGGTGGAGTGGTGTGGGGCGGGCGAGTGGTGGGAAGGGTCTGGGCATAGTGGCAAGCACTGGACACCTGGGAAAGACAGAGAATGGTACAATGTGGAACAGAACTGGTTCTAAGATTTTCTGGCAGAGCACCTGGAGGCATGGCACAGGGGGGCAGAGAGGAGGAGAGATGTCAACTTGCCAAAGGGGATTGGCAGGAGCCCTGTTTTATTTTGCTGGCTGTTTGTGCATTTTATATATCGCAGAGAAGTGCAGAGATAATGCTATTTCTCAGGTTTATTTGCAACAGTTTTAAAATATCTCTTCAATATCAAACTGTCTGCACCATATTTATCCCAGCTCAGCCTTTACTTTGCTCTCAGTCAACATCCAGGCTTAACCAATCAAGCACAGTAACCATAGATGAGTTACCAGACTCTCTTAATCAAGCACAGCACAATTGAGACATTGAACACTATCCTCGTGACAAACTTGGCAAAGCCAATGGGATCAGATAGCCATGGTGGCCAATGCCAAGAATCTGGTCCTGATGATCTGGATGCAGTGTCAATGAACTCTTATAAATGGTCAAGATCAGTAAAGGTATCTTCTATTTCTATATCCCACCAAGGCACCAATTGCCTCACTCAGCACTCAGTGCACTACACTCACATTACTTCTGTATCAATATTCTCAATCATTTGCAATTAATAATGATTGTTCAGGGCTTACGTCACCCTCCCACACTTAGTAATGCGAGAACCATCACACCCATACCTCACAATTTGCCAGCTATTCGATCATGTCAGCCATATCATCCAAACACATTGCACTGCACTTACTGACTCAATTCCTTCTCTCTCGCAGTACAAGGTTGGGGCGGCACAGTGACACAGTGGTTAGCACTGCTGCCTCACTGCGCCAGGGGCCTGGGTTCAATTCTGGCCTCGGGTCACTGTCAGTGTGGAATTTGCACGTTCTCCACGTGTCTGTGTGGGTTTCCTCCGGGTGCTCTGGTTTCTTCCCACAGTCCAAAAACGTGCGGATTAGGTTGATTGGCCACGCTAAGTTGACCCCAGTGTCAGAGGGATTAGCAGGGTAAATATGTGGGGTTATGGGGATAGGACCTGGGTGGGATTGTGGTCAGTGCAGACTCGATGGGCTGAATGGCCTCCTCTGCACTGTAGGGATTCTATGATTCTGTGATAAGGTGGTACAGATCTGGAGCAGTTAACCAGCAGAAGGTAGGCACGGTTTCATATCCTTATCCTTCCCCAGTGGAGGAGATGGTCGTCGCCATCATTAGAGTAGCCAAGACTGCAGCTGTGGCCAGTTGCAGGACTAAACTCATCCTCATACCCAATCCTCCATCTCACATCCCGCTCCCTTTCATCTCGCAATCCCCTCTGCTTCACAAGTCGTACATGGTGTAAACATAGAATCATAGAATCCCTACAGTGCAGAAGCTGCACCGACCACAAACCCACCTGGCCCTATCCCCGTAACCCCATGCATTTACCCTGCTAGTCCCCCTGACAGTAAGGAGCAATTTAGCCTGGCCAATCAACCTAACTCGGAGGGAGGAAACTGGAGCACCCAGAGTAAACCCACACAGACACGGCGAGAAGTTAAAGTTTATTTATTAGTCACAAATAAGGCTTACATTAACACTGCAATGAAGTTGCTGTGAAAATCCCTTAGTTGCCACAGTCCGGTGCCTGTTAGGATCAATGCACCTAACCAGCACATCTTTCACAATGTGGGAGGAAACCGGAGCACCCGGAGGAAACCCACACCAACACAGGGAGAAACTCCACACAGGCAGTGACCCGAGGCCGGAATTGAACCTGGGTCCCTGGCGCTGCGAGGCAGCAGTGCTAACCACCCTGCCACCGTGCCACCCAAAACAAGGACTTTGTCATGAAAAAGGTTGATAGTTAAGAAGCTGATTTCTTCTATGGTAAAAGGCAGATAATAGGCAGACTTCAATTTGTTCCCAGTGAGGCTTTTACATTCTATGGGGGGTACTTTGCGCCCCCGTTTGCCGTTGGTGTAAATAGTGACCGAGAGGTGGGACAAAATCTCGCAAGACTTGGAAAATGTGAATCTCATGATGTGGAGGTGCCGGCGTTGGACTGGGGTAAACACAGTAAGACGTCTCACAACACCAGGTTAAAGTCCAACAGGTTTAGTTGGTAGCAAAAGCCACTAGCTTTCGGGAAAGCTAGTGCTTCTTCATAAACTACCTTTATTTCTTTGATTTAACTCCACACACAATTCTCCACCAACACCCAGTGCCACCCGAAAGCTAGTGGTGTTTGCTACCAAATAAACCTGTTGGACTTTAACCTGGTGTTGTGAGACTTCTTACAATGTGAATCTCGCCAGCGAGACCTCGTTTTCGGATTTTCCCCACCCCTGCTAATGGGCGTGAGCCACATTTACATATTATTAGTGGGCTTTCCACCATATCGAACTCCACATTAGAAATAACCTCATGTTGGTGAGGTTTACAACTGCTTTTGCAAAACATGAACCAGGTGAAGGGAATCCACTGGGGATGCACAGCTGAGCATAGCCCACGGGGGGGGGGGGGGGGGGGGGGGGTGTGATAAAGCCTGGGCAGTACCCTGGCACTGTCTCCTGGTACTGTCCCCTGGCACTGCCTTCTGGCACTGCCCCCCTGGCAGTTTGGCACTGGCCCAGCACAGCCCACTTGCATTCCATATCTATTCTAATCTATTCACCTAACACCTATCTATTCTATTTGACAGCACTTGGTTTATAGCCTTGTGTGCTATGGCATTTCAAGTGCTCATCTAAATACTTCTTAAATGTTGAGAATGTTTGCAGTTGCAGTTCAGTAAAGGAGACACGAGTTCTGCTTCTTCATAAACTACCTTTATTTCTTTGATTTAACTCCACACACAATTCTCCACCAACACCCAGTGCCACCCGTGGCCCCTTTATATATCAGTGACTTCTACTGAATAATTGACATCAAATTAGGACTTAATTAGAAGGTCTGTTAACCCATTCCTAACAGTGAGGGTTCCCACCTCTGCCATCCTTTCAGGCAGAAAGTTCCAGATTCCCACCACCCTCTGGATGAAAAAGTGTTTCCTCAAATCCTCTCTAAACCTCCTGCGCCTCACCTTAAATCTCTGCCCCCCACTTTATTGAGCCCTCAACTAAGGGGAAAACTTTCTTCCTATCTCATCTACGATCCTCATAATTTTGTACACCTCAATCCGGCCCTTCCTCAGTCTTCTCTCCCAGAATCACAAAATACTACAGTGCAGAAGAGGCCCTTCGGCCCATCGAGTCTGCATTGACGCATGAAAGACCTTGAACTGCCCACCTAATCCCACTTGCCAGCACTTGGCCCATAGCTCTGAATGTTGTGGCGTGCCAAGTACTCATCCAGGTATGTTTTAAAGGATGTGAGGCGTCCCGCCTCCACCACCCTCCCAGGCAGCGCATTCCAGACTGTCACCACTCTCTGGGTAAAAAGATTTTTCCTCAAATCCCCCGTATTTCTTTTCATACCAATCAAGTAAACGAACTCAAATTAACTTAGGGACAAATTAAAAGGGGCAGCTCCCCAAAAGGAAGGGGGAACAGCCCGAACCAAAATCAAAGTCGAAAGGAAACTTAAAACATCAAACCAAAAGGTGATTATCAGGGTCGATAATACACCCCAGCCCCTGCGGCGCCCAGCGGTCGCGTCAAATCCCCCGTAAACCTCCCACCCCTCACTTTTAACTTGTATCCCCTCGTAACTGACCCTTCAACTAAGGGGAACAGCTGCTCCTTATCCACCTTGTCCACGCCCCTCATAATCTTGAACACCTCAATCAGGTCACCCCTAAACCTTCTCTGCTGTCAGGAAAACAATCCCAGCCTCACCAGCCTCCCTCATGGCTGCACTTCTGCACACGTCACCATAAATGTACGAGATTTATAGTCTTAACTCTTTATTGTTGGGAACATTGTGAACTAGGAACATAGTTATTATTCTTGGAATGAATATAACTGCAGGTATCAGGTTGGAAGCAGGAAATAAGCAATTTACCGCTGCCTCTTTATTTGATGTGGGAATGATTCAGGCTGTCTGCTCTGGACCGGGCATCTTTACCACGGACATTAGAATGTGCGACTCCAGGGGAGGGAGATTCTTATTTGAAATCAGTTTGAGGTATTGTGCTGGTGTTTACAAAAAGAAAATGGCAATTTTCCAACTAGCCAATAGCGATGTAACTTTAGCATGCTTTATTGCCAGATGCAAGCGGAAGCTGTGTGTGTGGATGTTCCAGTCAAAGCATTTTACGGTATCTGTCAAAAAAAAACTTCAGATACGGTTCCAACACTAATTGGCATTACCTTGGTCGATAGGAGCTGAAATTCCTCTGAGAGTCCGGGAAACTATTGTCCTGCTGGAAATTTAATCTCAGCAGATTTATTGTAGCTCTGGACCAAGGTTGTTAGCTTTCCAAGCGTGTGAGTCGCTCAGGTCATTGACTAACTCTGTTGGCAAGTGTGAAGCATATAAAAGAGGTTCAGCGCTCCTGACAATAGTAAGCGCAGCAAACCAGAAATAGTGGGATTACAGCCTCAGAAAGCAGGTAATAAAATTACTCCAGATAGAACATTAAACAGGACGGCACGATGGCACAGTGGTTAGCACAGCTGCCTCACAGCGCCAGGGATCCGGGTTTGATTCCCGGCTTGGGTCATTGTCTTTGCGGAGTTTACACATTCTCACCGTGTCTGCGTGGGTTTCCTCCGGGTGCTCCGGGTTCCTCCCACAGTCCGAAAGACGTGCTGATTAGGTGCGTTGGCCGTGCTAAATTCTCACTCAGTGTACCCGAACAGGTGCTAGAGTGTGGCGAGTAGGGGATTTTCACAGTAACTTCATTGCAGTGTTAATGTAAGCCTACTTGTGACACTAATAAATACATAAATTAATAAATAAACATTCTGAAGTTTTGTTAAAAATTTCAATAAATGACAGAGCAGGCTTGAAGGGCTGAATGGCCTCCTCCTGCTTCTATTTTCTATGTATATTTCTACATGACATATTTAAAATTATGCGGGAATAATAGGGCTGCACGGTGACTCAGTGGTTAGCACTGCCGCCCCACAGTGCCAGGGTCCCAGGTTCAATTCCAGCCTCGGGTGACTGTCTGTGGTGGAGTTTACATGTTCTCCCTGTGTCTGTGTGGGTTTCCTCCGGGTGCTCCGATTTCCTCCCACACCCCAAAGATGTGTGGGTCAGGTTGATTGGCCATGCTAAATTGACCCTAGTGTCAGGGGGATTAACAGGGTAAATGTGTGGGGTTAAAGGAATGGGTCCTGGATGGGATTGTGCTCGGTATAGACTTGGTGGGCTGAATGGCCTCTTTCTGTGCTGTAGGGATTCTATGGAATTGACAAGCGTTGAGTTAGAATCCTTCTTCTAATAGTTGAATAAGAAAACATAATCTTCAGATTAAGGGTGGCATGGTAGCACAGTGGTTAGCACTGCTGCTTCACAGCTCCAGGGACCTGGGTTTGACTCCCGGCTTGGGTCACTGTCTGTGTGGAGTTTGCACATTCTCCCCGTGTCTGCGTGGGTTTCCTCCGGGTGCTCTGGTTTCCTCCCACAGTCCAAAGATGTGCGGGTTAGGTTGATTGGCCATGCTAAAATTGCCCCTTAGTGTCCTGGGATGCGTAGATTAGAGGGATTAGTGGGTAAATATGTAGGGATATGGGGGTAGGGCCTGAGTGGGATTGTGGTCGGTGCAGACTCGATGGGCCGAATGGCCTCTTTCTGTGCTGTAGGGTTTCTAAGATTCTAAGATTCTAAGAAAACTAAAGTGGTGAAAAATTAATCCCAAAAATCATCTTCCCGCAAAATTTGCAGCTGTTGTAAACAGCCAGAGCTGCCAGCCTCCTGTACGAAGTTTCGCTAATAAATAAATACTTTTTGTCCCGAACAAACAGTGAAATCTACTGACGACGCCAAAAAAACCACAACGTAACAAAAAGATGGTGAGAATGTGGAATGTCTGGAAAGCCACAGATCATAGAATCCCGACAGTGCGGAGGGAGGCCATTCAGCCCATCGAGCCTGCACCGACAACCATCCCACCCAGACCCTATCCCCCTATCCCTGCAACCCCACGTCTTTATTTATCCTGCTAGTCCTCCTGACGCTAAGGGACAATTTAGCATGGCCAATTCACCTAACCCGCACAGCTTTGGAATGTGGGAGGAAACCAGAGCACCCGGAGGAAACCCATGCAGACACGGGGAGAACTCCACACAGACAGTCACCCAATGCTGAATCAAACCCAGGTCCCTGGTGCTGTGAGGCAGCAGTGCTAACCACTGTGCCACTGTGCCACCCCAGATGCAGAATGAATGGAACTGTTTCAAAGTGGGACTTATACTTGGAACACAAAGGGTATTAAGGGACCTGGAAAATGGTGAGACATTGACACTAAAATGTATGAATCATAGAATCTTACAGTGCAGAAGGAGGCCATTTGGCCCATCAAGTCTGCACCAACCATAATCCCACTCAGGCCCTATCCCCATAACTCCATGCATTTACCCTAGCTAGTCCCCTGACACTAAGGGGCAATTTAGCATGGCCAATCCACCTAAGCTGCCATAAGGACAACAAGATGGCATAGCAGTTCAATAACCTAATCCAGTTCCGAAATTCACCTGCTTACCTCTGCCAGAAACTGAGGTGAGTGATAAAGATTCGGCGATCATGTAATATTCTTCCATTAGACTCTCAGACGCTCTCGATCATTTTATTTTTTTCACTGTTTTGCAAAGATGTTGTCTTTTTTTTGAGACGTACACATGTTCCTCTGGGAACAGCTGAACTGTATTTGCACAGGCGGTGACTGCTTTTGGCTCTACAGTTGGCTCCTGTTTTCACTAGCCACAATATAATATTGCCTTTGCAAACCCTCAGACTTAAGTAAATATTCCATCTTAGTCAGCAGACTTGAGCAAAGTATTTGATATCGGAGTCTCCACAGACTTTGATCTGAAATTATCAGGTACCCTGGAAATAATAGAGTCATAGAGTCATAGAGGTTTACAGCATGGAAACTTGTTCATGCTGCCCTTTGTTTTTAAACCCCTAAGCTAGTCCCAATTGCCCGCATTTGGCCCATATCCTTCTATACCCATTTTACCGCCTAAACGCTTTTTAAAAGACAAAATTGTACCCGCCTCTATTACTACCTCTGGCAGCTTGTTCCAGAATAGGGATGTCTTATTGCAATTGTATAGTTAAAAGTTTATTTATTAATCACAAGTAAGCCTTACATTAAACACTGCAATGAAGTTACTGTGAAATTCCCTTAGTCACCACAACCCAGCGCCTGTTCGGGTCAATGCACCTAACCAGCACGTCTATCAGAATGTGGGAGGAAACTGGAGCACCCGAAGGAAACCCATGCGGACCTGGAGTATTGTGTGCAGTTTTGGTATCTTTATCTGAGGAAGGATGTCCTTGCTATAGAGGGAGTACTCTGAAGGTTCACCAGACTGATTCCTGGGAGGGCAGGTCTGTCACATGAGGAGAGACTAAGTCTGTTAGGATTATATTCCTTGGAGTTCAGAAGAGTTTTAAGTTTATTTATTATTGTCACAAGTCGGCTTACATTAACATTGCAATGAAGTTACTGTGAAAATCCCCGAATCGCCAGATTCCGGCACGTGTCCGGGTTCACTGAGGGAGAATTTAGCACGGCCAATGCACCTAACCAGCATCTTTCAGACCATGGGAAGAAACCGGAGCACCCGGAGGAAACCCACACAGACAAGGGGGCTGGAATTTTACTGGCCTGCCTGCCACAGGAATCGGAGCGGGCAGGGACAGACCATGGAAAGGTCCATTGTCCTCGGGTGGGATTTTATGGTTTTGAGATCAGCGAGACTGTAAAATCCCACCCGGGGAGAACGTACAGACTCCGCACAGTGATTCAAGACGGGAATTGAACCCGGGTCCCTAGCGCTGTAAGGCAGCAGTGTTAACCACTGTGCCACCCGTGAGAGGGGAACTCATAGAAACTTATAAAATTCTAACATTAGACAGGATAGATTCAGAAAGAATGTTCCTGATGGTGGGCGGGCCCAGAACTAGGGGTCATAGTTTGAGGATAAGGGGTAAACCTTTTAGGATTGAGGTGAGGAGAAATTTCTTCACCCAGAGAGTGCTGAATGTGTGGAATTCACTCCCACAAGAAGTAGTTGAGGCCAAAACCTTGCGTGATTTCAAGAAGAAATTAGATATAGCTCTTGGGGCTAAAGGGATCAAGGGATAAGGCCGGGGGGGGCGGAGGGATCAGGATATTGAATTTGATGATCAGCCATGATCAAAATGATGGAGTTGGCTCGAAGGGCTGAATGGCCTCCTCCTGCTTCTATTCTCTATGTTTCTATGGTCTGTCTGAGGTTGGGGTGGAGGGGGTAAACTTTCATTCCATGCGGCAGGTCTTTGCTCCCTCATCCCAGATTGTCTCCCACAATTACTGCTACCGTTGTGAATCCTGCCAAGGTCCCTTCTTTACAGATGAGAATTGCTGCTTTAGGTGTCTCAACAGGAAGGATCTTGAACCTAATTCAGTGTGTGAAAAGTGTTTATGTATGCGTGCAGTTTAGGATCTAGTGATCTCACCCAAGGCCATCAAATTGCCCTGCCTGCATTCAGAGAGTGTCATAGAGGTCATAGAGGTTTCCAGCATGGAAACAGGCCCTTCTGCCCAACTTGTCCTTTTTTTAACCCCTAAACTAGTCCCAATTGCCCGCATGTGGCTCATATCCCTCTATACCCGTCTTACCCATGTAACTGTCCAAACGCTTTTTAAAAGACAGCATTGTACCCGCCTCTACTACTACCTCTGGCAGCTTGTTCCAGACACTCACCACCCTCTCGTGTGAAAAAATTGTCCCTCTGGACCGTTTTGTACTAGTGTACTAGATAACTTGTCCTTGCGGGGTTAAACTGTTTGGTTTTTTGACCTTCTTTGACCGAATAAATTTGTATTTCACTTCTATTAGCCCCGACACTTGATGAAAAGTTTAACAAGATGAGAGCTCGGTAATCTGAGATGAACAGAAAGTCTAATAAATAGAAGTCAGCACATTCTAGCTTTAAACATTCTTTAGCTGTTAGTTTAGTGGTTTGTCAATAAATATCAGAACAACCCATGCGTTTCATAAAATAGGGGACGACATTATACCTACCGCTACACTGCGATCATTTCACCACAGCAATTCCTGTCGAGAATTGTTGGAATATTTGCTGCTTTCATCTTCTTCGAGTCCAGTGTAAATGTACATTATCTGGTCTGTGCCGATGTTGCCGATAAAGTAATATGATTACAAAGCGACCTTAACACTGACGGTGAATCAGAGAACAAAGTTGCTTATGTCCCTTTGTGGATTGTGTTCACCAGATGTCCTGTGTGGAATGAGAGTTGGCTGCCAGCCAGATCTCAGCAGCATTGATGGAGTTTAACTGCTTCTTGCAGCTGGATGGCAGGGCAGTTCAGGCCACTGTACAGCAGAATGCTTAACCCTGATGCTTTTAGTTTGACATTGTGTGTCAGTAATATGGTAAAACTCGCATCCCCTTTATTCAATATCAATTTGGACTTCATCATTCCAATTTTATCACCTTTGAAAGTGTCTGGTAATGATCAAGAATTATATTACGGCACGGTCGCACAGTGGTTAGCACTGCTGCCTCACAGCGCCAAGGACCCAGGTTTGATTCCTGGCTTGGGTCACTGTCTGTGTGGAGTTTGCACATTCTCCCCGTGTCTGCGTGGGTTCCCTCCGAGTGCTCCAGTTTCCTCCCACAGTCCAAAGATGTGCAGGTTGGGTGGATTGGCCATACTAAATTGTCCATTAGTATCGGGGGACTGGCTGGGGTAAATGGTTATGGGGATAGGGCCTGGGTGGGATTGTGGTCGGTGCAGACTTGATGGACTGAATGGCCTCCTTCTGTGATGTATGATTCTATTCTATGAGAAGTTGGGCAGTTTATTTCCACATATTGTTTGCAGCGGTAGAATTGTGACACTTTAGGTTTTTTTTATAGAACTATCTTCACACCTGATTGCTTGACAGCAATTCCCATAAACCTACTTGATAGTTTACCAGCCCAGAAGTTGTGCCTATTCCGTAATCGTGCAGTGTGGATGTGTGGACCCCGAGGATTAACTATCACGCTGCTTGCAAGGGTTCAGCTTAACATAGAAACAAAGAAACAGAGAAAATGGATGCAGGAGTGGGCCATTCGGCCCTTCGAGCCTGCTCCACCATTCATTTTGATCATGGCTGATCATCAAATTCAATATCCTAATCCCCTCCCCCCCCCCATATCCTTTGATCCCTTTAGCCCCAAGAGCTACATCTAATTTCTTCTTGAATTCAGACAAAATGTTGGCCTCAACTGCTTTCTGTGGTAGTGAATTCCACACATTCACCACCCTCTGGGTGAAGAAATTTCTCCTCACCTCAGTCCTAAAAGGTTTACCCCTTATCCTCAAACTATGATTCCTAGCTCTGGACTCCCCCACCATTGGGAACATTCTTTCTGAATCTACCCTGAATAACCCTGCTAGAATTTTCTAAGTTCTTATGAGATCCCCTCTCACTCTTCTAAACTCCACTGAATATAATCCTAACTGACTTAGCCTCTTCTCATATGACAGACCTGCCATCACAGGAATCAGCCTGGTAAACCTTCCCTGTACTCCCTCTTTGGAAGAACATCCTTCCTCAGATAAGGGCAGCCAAACTGCACACAATACTCCAGATGTGGCCTCACCAATGCTCGATACAATTGCAGCAAAACATCCCTATCCCTGCACTCAAATCCTCTCGCTATGAAGGCCAACATACCATTTGCCTCTTTTACTGCCTACTGTACCTGCGCGCTTTCTTTCAGTGACTGATTTATATCATCGGGCGAGAAACAGTCTGTGGGGAATCAGCCACCCATGTACACCCAGGCCAACTTTGTGTTTCTTTGACCGCTATGGCAATGAAGATTGAGGTGGGTGTAAAATAGATAGAAACATAGAAACTAGAAGCAGGAGTAGGCCATTCGGCCCTTTGGGCCTGCTCCGCCATTCACTTTGATCATGGCTGATCATCAAATTCAATATCCTGATCCCCCTTCCCCCCAATATCCCTTGATCCCTTTAACCCGAAGAGCTATATCTAATTTCTTCTTGAAAGCACACAACGTTTTGGCCTCAACTGCTATCTATGGTAGTGAATTCCACACATTCACCACCCTCTGCGTGAAGAAATTTCTCCACATCTCAATTCTAATCCTTATCCTCAAACTATGACCCCTAGTTCTGGACTCCCTCCACCATCGGGAACATTCTTTCTGAATCTACCCTGTCTAACCCTGTTAGAATTTTAGAAGTTCCTATGAGATCCCCTCTCACTCTTCTGCGAGATTGTTGATTTGTTTTCAAAGCTTCCGCCATGGTGTTCTGTTTACTGGGTCAAACACAGCTACCATCTGGAATGGCAGAATTATTAAATAGACATACGGTGAGCGGGAGCAGGAACAACTTTCAACAGGGCGTCTTCTGCTCATCCTCCATAACATGAGTGGGCGAGCCACACTCACCCAGGAAGAAAATACCCAGCTCTTGGTGTTTCTGGCAAACTTACAACAGAGAAATGGGAGAATCCCTGTGGTTACTCACCCCCCCCATTGATACGCAGATATTAGACAAAAAAATGGAGGTACAATACTTCGAGATTCGGAAAAGGAAGTTCAGAACAGTGGGTTATTTTTTGTAAGAATCTTTTGAGCCGGGATACTGGCTGGAAATGTTAGTTCGAAAAGACAAAACATTGCTTGAAGGCTTGGAAAATTCAAACCATTCATCTTCACATGTGGCTTTCAGTGTTGGGGTGTCATTATGCAATTTAATGCATCATGACTGACAGGGAGGGAAGGAAATAAAGTAATTTATCTGACAATTTATTAGGATTCCATGGAACTGCTAAACTTTAACCAAATCCAGATTTGCGTCGGGGGTTCATTCTGCCCCCTTTTTATTGCAAAATCATTCGCACGTGAAAATCAGCAATTTGGAATTCATTATAAATAGCGGAACATTTTCACCCCTAATTTTTCTGAAGACAAAATATTCAGACAGAATAATTGATACTGCGTCCAAATATAATATGGCACATACGGCATAGAGAAGTACAAATAACAACTCTATGGGGAGCTGAGCAACATTTATAGAATCCAGTCATGGAATCATACAATGCCTACAATGCAGAAGGAGACCATTTGGCCCATCGAGCCTGCACTGACAACAATGGCTCCTGCTCTGTCCAAGACAGCAAGGAACTACAAACGGTCATGAATGTAGCCCAATCCATCATGCAAACCAGCCTCCCATCCATTGACTCTGTCTACACTTCCCGCTGCCTCGGAAAAGCAGCCAGCATAATTAAGGACCCCACGCACCCCGAACATTCTCTCTTCCACCTTCTTCTCTTGGGAAAAAGATACAAAAGCCTGAGGTCACGTACGAACCGACTCAAGAACAGCTTCTTCCCTGCTGCTGTCAGAATTTTGAATGGATTAACCTCGCATTAAGTTGATCTTTCTCTACACCCTAGCTATGACTGTAACACTACATTCTGCACTCTCTCCTTTCCTTCTCTATGAATGGTATGCTTTGTCTGTGCCGTGCGCAAGAAACAATATTTTTCACTGTATGCTAATACATGTGACAATAATAAATCAAATCAAACACAGATTAATCCTCCTGGACTATTCTGGAGTCTTCAGGAATTAAATGTTAATCCCCCAGACATTGCTGCCAGTTCTCCCCAGTGACAAATCATGGAGGCTTTTCAGAATTGATTTTTTTTTCATCTTCTTTTGAACACTTTTGTTTATTAGTTACAGAAATATTGGAGATTTGATAAAATCCAAACTGGGGGAGTGGGACAGCGCAGGGTGGGGTGGTTGGAGGTGGGAGATCAGTTGATGAAATGCCTTGAATATGCCCAGCCAAAGTTAGAATCATAGAAGAATCATAGAAACCCTACAGTGCAGAAAGAGGCCATTCGGCCCATCGAGTCTGCACCGACCACAATCCCTACCCCCACATATTTACCCCCTAATCCCTCTAACCTACGCATCCCAGGACACTAAGGGGCAATTTTTAACCTGGCCAATCAACCTAACCCGCACATCTTTGGACTGTGGGAGGAAACCGGAGCACCCGGAGGAAACCCACGCACACACGAGGAGAATGTGCAAACTCCACACAGACAGTGACCCGAGCCGGGAATCGAACCCAGGACCCTGGAGCTGTGAAGCAGCAGTGTTAACCACTGTGCTACCGTGCCGCCCAGTTAGCAAACCTATGTTGAAATCTTGCTGCCGTGCACGCTGGCACGATGGTTAACACTGCTGCCAGGGACCCGGGTTCGATTCCCGGCTTGGGTCACTGTCTGTGCGGAGTTTGTACATTCTCTGTGTGGGTTTCCTCCGGGTGCTCCGGTTTCCTCCCACAGTCCGAAAGACATGCTGGTTAGGGGCATTGGTCGTGCTAAATTCTCCCTCAGTGTACCCGAACAGGGGCCGGAGTGTGGGGGATTTTCACAGTAACTTCATTGCAGTGTTAATGTGAGCCTACTTGTGACACTAATAAATAAACTTTTAAACTTTAGTGTGCCGTCAATGGCACACGCCGCCATGGATTTCCCAGCAGCAAGGGATGCTTTTGACTGGAAACCCCATTGACAGCGGGGGAATCGGAATATCCCACCGCCAGTGAGTGGCGCCCTGCCTTCCATCACCGTGAAACACTGCGCAGGGGGAGGAAAATCTCACCCCTAATTTTAGTGTTGACTGAGGGTTTATAAATGAGAGAAATAGAGGAACCAGACATGCGATCATAGTGGAAATTAGTTTGAGATTATAATCTAAAACAGATGTTTCTGAAGAAAAGACAGTCCTGGATCATTTTATTTGTGTAGTTTGTTCATGTTTGGCACTGGACACTTTCTCTTTTATCTTCTTGTACTTTATATAAGTATAGGATATAGAATAGAATCATACAGCACAGAAGGAAGCCATTCGGCCCATCGAGTCTGCACCGACCACAATTCCACCGAGGCTCTATCCTCGTGCATTTACCCTAGCTAGTCCCTCTGATACTCAGGGGCAATTTGGCATGGCCAATCCACTTAATCCGCACATCTTTGGACTGTGGGAGGAAACCGGAGCACCCGGAGGAAACCCACGCAGACACGGGGAGAACGTGCAAACTCCACACAGACAATGACCCAAGCCAGGAATTGAACCCGGGTCCCTGGAACTGTGAGGCAGCAGTGCTAACCACTGTGCCACCATGTAGTGTTACTCTTCAGAGACCTTGACAAAAAGTGTTCAGTTCTGATGCTGAACACCAGGCCACCTCATCCTCAATCTATCTAATAAAAGTACCTCCAATCATTATTTACCATCGAATGGATTCTGTTTTTTCTGCTCCTTTGTGTGGAACAGAAAAAGGAGCGATGCTTACTAAAGCATGCAGTAAAATTCCAAGTGGCCTTGGCTCCTAATCATCTTGTTGACACCCAAGTCTCTAGTATGTTCCTTCCCTGCAAATGGGTTGAAGCGATGAGGTGCTGGATGATACTGTTGCAAAGCGATGGGGCGTAAACCTGTTTTAGGGGATTTATTAAGCCTGAAGATCTTAGAATGCAGAAGGGTGGCACAGTGGTTAGCACTGTTGCATCACAGCACCAGGGACCCAGATTCAATCCTGGCTTCGGGTCACTGTCTGTGTGAAGAACAAGGACATAAGCACATGGGAACACCACCGTGAATTTCCCTTCTAAATCATATACCATTGTGATGTGGAAATGCGTTGTTGTCCATTCACTATCACTGGGTCCCAAACCCTCAGACTCCCTCCCGAACAGCACCGTGGGTGTACCCACACCATATGGACTGCCGCGGTTCAAGAAGGTGGCTCCTTCAAGGACAGTTAGGGACTGGCAATAAATGCTGGCCATTGACAACAAAGCCCACATCGCGTGAGTGAATAAATATTTAAAAATCCATTTCAAGAACTATTCATGTTCCTAGCAGTGGCTGTCAAACCTGCACATTGTAAATGGGTGATAATTAGCATAATTCCTCCAGGAGTACACTAGGTGGAGCTTGTCACCTCAGGGGAATGACATTGACCTGTTTTGCTGGAAAGTGAATACATTTAATAATATCCCAACAATTCAGGAAAGTCAGGGGGCAGAGTTGAATATGGTTGCCATCACAAAGGAGAAAGTGCTAGAGAAACTAAAAGGTCTGAAAATTGATAAATCTCCGGGCCCAGATGGGCTACATCCTAGAGTTCTAAAGGAGATAGCTGAAGAAATAGTGGAGGCGTTAGTTATGATCTTTCAAAAGTCACTGGAGTCAGGGAAAGTCCCAGAGGATTGGAAAATCGCTGTTGTAACCCCACTGTTCAAGAAGGGAACAAGAAAAAAGATGGAAAATTATAGGCCAATTAGCCTAACCTCAGTTGTTGGCAAAATTCTAGAATCCATCGTTAAGGATGAGATTTCTAAATTCTTGGAAGTGCAGGGTCGGATTAAGACAAGTCAGCATGGATTTAGTAAGGGGAGGTCGTGCCTGACAAACCTGTTAGAGTTCTTTGAAGAGATAACAAATAGGTTAGACCAAGGAGAGCCAATGGATGTTATCTATCTTGACTTCCAAAAGGCCTTTGACAAGGTGCCTCACGGGAGACTGCTGAGTAAAATAAGGGCCCATGGTATTCGAGGCAAGGTACTAACATGGATTGACGATTGGCTGTCAGACAGAAGGCAGAGAGTTGGGATAAAAGGTTCTTTCTCAGAATGGCAACCGGTGACAAGTGGTGTCCCGCAGGGTTCAGTGTTGGGGCCACAGCTGTTCTCTTTATATATTAACGATCTAGATGACGGGACTGGGAGCATTCTGGCCAAGTTTGCCGATGATACAAAGATAGGTGGAGGGGCAGGTAGTATTGAGGAGGTGGGGAGGCTGCAGAAAGATTTAGACAGTTTAGGAGAGTGGTCCAAGAAGTGGCTGATGAAATTCAACGTGGGCAAGTGCGAGGTTGTACACTTTGGAAAAAAGAATAGAGGCATGGACTATTTTCTAAACGGTGACAAAATTCATAATGCTAAAGTGCAAAGGGACTTGGGAGTCCTAGTCCAGGATTCTCTAAAGGTAAACTTGCAGGTTGAGTCCGTAATTAAGAAAGCAAATGTAATGTTGTCATTTATCTCAAGAGGCTTGGAATACAAAAGCAGGGATGTACTTCTGAGGCTTTATAAAGCACTGGTTAGGCCCCATTTGGAGTACTGTGAGCAATTTTGGGCCCCACACCTCAGGAAGGACATACTGGCACTGGAGCGGGTCCAGCGGAGATTCACACGGATGATCCCAGGAATGGTAGGCCTGACATACGATGAACGTCTGAGGATCGTGGGATTATATTCATTGGAGTTTAGGAGGTTGAGGGGAGATCTGATAGAAACTTACAAGATAATGAACGGCTTAGATAGGATGGACGTAGGGAAGTTGTTTCCATTAACAGGGGAGACTAGGACGCGGGGGCACAGCCTTAGAATAAAAGGGAGTCACTTTAGAACAGAGATGAGGAGAAATTTCTTCAGCCAGAGAGTGGTGGGTCTGTGGAATTCATTGCCACAGAGGGCTGTGGAGGCCGAGACGTTGAGCGTCTTCAAGACAGAAATTGATAAATTCTTGATTTCTCGAGGAATTAAGGGCTATGGGGAGAGAGCGGGTAAATGGAGTTGAAATCAACCATGATTGAATGGTGGAGTGGACTCGATGGGCCGAATGGCCTTACTTCCGCTCCTATGTCTTATGGTCTTATGGTCTTATTTCCTGGAAGTGGGGCCATAAAGTTCCATTCCTCTCAGAAGTGTCTTGTGATTGGCTTTGCTTGCAGGAGAGTTAGCTTAAAAGCGAGTATGTTGGAAAATAAAACACTTACCACCGACCATGGATCGGGATAATTATAGGGATACACAGCATATAAAAAGTTCAAATTTAGTTCCATGGTAAAGACAAGAAATATATTTCTCCAATGTAAAAACAGAAAATTCCGGATAACCGCAGCAGGTCTGGCAGCATCTGTGGACCGTAAGAAGTCTCACAACACCAGGTTAAAGTCCAACAGGTTTATTTGGAATCACGAGCTTTCAAAGCATTGCTCCTTCATCAGGTGAGTCTTACCTGATGAAGGAGCGGCACTCTGAAAGCTCGTGATTCCAAATAAACCTGTTGGACTTTAACCTGGCGTTGTGAGACTTCTTACTGTGCCCACCCCAGTCCAACGCCGGCAACTCCACATCATGTCTAGCTTCTGTGAAGAGAAAAACAGAGTTAATGTTTTGAGTCCATTATGACTCTTCTACAGAACAAAGGCAAGAAATGTATTTGTCTATTTGGCATTTATAGGCAGTCATGAATCTGTGATCGCTTACGATCATTTCAAAATAAATGATCAGTCTATTGTGACGATACTGTGCCTTTTAGAAATGTATTTGAGTCATGTTTCTTGTGCAGGATTTTCTTTAACGGTTCGCTCTAACACTGGTGTCGCTGGGTCTGTAACTGGCCTTCTCTGCTGTTACTGCAGCAGCATAATTGCTTCAAATTGCTGGAATGTTTGTTTTAATCTGGACTAATGCTGTTCTGCTATTTTAGTGTTTTCCCCTGGGGTTTTGCAGAGTAGGACTTGATTGGGTTGACTGACAGAAAAATCAGGTGACTGGGTGGAGCTAGGCTTACACAGAGAAATCGAGCTCTGTTTTCTGCTTGGGGTCTTTAGAGAGAGGTCGCTTTCTCCGTGTTTCTCTTTCTGGATTTGGATTTTGGCTTCTGTGAAAAATATGTCTCTCTCTCTCTGAGATTGTGCTGTTTGGGAGTTTATCTTTCTCTGGAGGTTGATGCATGAAGGCAGAAGGCAAGTGTCTTTCTGTATCTGCTCAGAGGAGTTAAAAGCATATCTGTTTTGTGCTGATACTGCTTACATTGGAACGATAGCGATAGCTAGCTGTTAACAATTATACCTTGTCATGTTTAAATATTTCAGTTGGTAAAAGTTATGCTTATTCTTTTTGTTATATTATAACAGTGTTGTTAAAAATAAAGTTTGTTTTAATAAAAGCTTCCTAGTGGCCCAATCCAATCATACCTGGAGTGAAACACCTTATGCTCACCTTAATCACAGAATCCCTACAGTGCAGAAGGAGGCCATTTGACCCATCGAGTCTGCACTGACCATAACCCCACATATTTACCCTGTTAATCCCTCTAACCTAAGCATCCCGGGACACTAAGGGGTAATTTTAGCATGGCCAATGCACCTAACCAGCACGTCTTTGGAGTGTGGGAGGGAACCGGAGCACCCGGAGGAAACCCACGCAGACACGGGGAGAATGTGCAGACTCTGCACAGACAGTGACCCAAGCCGGGAATTGAACCCGGGTCCCTGGCGCTTTGAGGTAGCAGTGCTAACCACTGTGCAACTGGTAATGCCAAATAAATTAGCATCACATCCAACTGCCCAACAGGACTCTGATGCACACGTACAGTGTTTTGCTTCATAGACGACAGCTGTTACAACTGCAAAACACCCAACCACCTCAGAGAATCATGTCAGCGACCTGAATGTGAGTTAATATAATGTTTACTGGCCAAACACACTGACATGATTAATCACATTGATGATGTCCTGTACAAAGAAGCCAAGTAGTCCGAATGGGAAACTCCCCAAAATATGCAGTTTTAGCAGTTGCAGAGAATGTGCTTAAGCTGTCCCTGATGGAAGGGAGAAGTCAGAGTAAATGACCAGGAAAGGGGGGGACAGACACACAAAGCCAGGCGAGAAAACACTTTTGGGTGAGTCACATGAAGCACTGAAGGAAATCTGTGCCACCTGGTTTCACTTGGTAAAACGCTCAGCACTGGATCAGTTGGGAGAGGTTTTGAGTCCTGTAGCATGGTTTTGAGCTGTATAGCATTGGTTAGCTGATTTTTGCATGTGCCGTACTTTGGACAATGGGGATCAGATGAGTTTTGAGCTGCTGTGCCCAGCTGGTTCAGGTGACATTAGTGAAATCAGTCATCACGAGACAGTCTCACTCAGTGTGAAGTTACTGGCACAGAATTTACTGGAGAAATTGTTTCCATCAGAACACTTTGAAAATCATTTCAGATATTTTGACATCGATAGAACATCAATGCAAGCTTTACTTATTTTAAAATATGATAAAATATTGATATTGCAGCAACAGGATTCCCCATGTGGAATTTTACAACCTTACTCGGGCGAGATGGTAAATTCTCGCCCAAGGCCAACGGAGAATCCCACTCTGCGAGCCTCGCCCGCCCCGATTCCCGAGCGAGGTGGTGAAATTCTAGCCCCCCATCTCTCTCTAATCAGATGGAGAATTCTTGGAATGTTGTCCAAAGCATTGAACTGATTTGGGACGCTCTACCTTACACTATCTCTTCATTCAATTGTGTCATTTTACATCTTAGAAGTAGCAATAAGATTCACAGAAAGATCGTAAATTAAAATCTACATGAATAAATTTAACTAGTTTAAAGGGACAAGGGCGGCACAGTGGCACAGTGGTTAGTGCTGCTGCCTCACAGCGCCAGGGACCCGGGTTCAATTCCGGCCTCGGATCACTGTCTGTGTGGGTTTCCTCCAGGTGCTCCAATTTCCTCTAAAATCCAAAGATGTGCGGGTTAGGTGGATTCGTATAATCATAGAATCCCTACAGTACAAAAGCAGGCTATTCGGCCCATCAAGTCTGCACCGACTCTTACCCAGGCCCTATCCCTATAACCCTATGTATTTTACCCCACTAATCCCCCTAATCTATATATATCTTGGGATGCTAAGGGGCAATTTATCATGGCCAATCCATCAGACCTACCTATGTCATTGGCCATGCTAAATTGCCCCTTAGTGTCAGGGGACTAGCTAGGGTAAATGCATGGGGTTATAGGGAGAGGGCCTGGGTAGAATTGTTGTTGGTGCAGGCTCGATGGGCCGAATGGCCTCCTTCTGCACGGTCAGGATTCTATAAAGAACTGACAGATGGAACTGTGGCAGATTTTTAAAAATGTAAATGCCTTGAATATCAATGTCGGGCGTCCCTTGATTCAAGGATGACATCTACGCGGATTGGAGTTTACCGGCCGTTCATGCTGCCAGGAACATCTGGTCTCTCTGACGGCTCACCCTTGCTACGCGTTTCCCGGTGTCAAGGGGGGCAGTCAGTGGGAAATCCCGTTGACAGCGGCGAGACCAGAAGATCCCGTCACTAGCCAATGGCGGCCGGCTGCCTCCGCAGCTGTGAAATACGAGGTGGGTTGTGTGGAAAATCCCGCCCTGGTCTCGAATTTCTGACACGGGTTTTTGTGAAAAGTCTTTCGAGGCAGAAGTCCCTTCACCAAAATCCCTTTATTTACAAACTCTAACAGCAGTACACAGAGTGCTATCAGTCAGCAGTCTATCTCCACGGGTGCCAGAGGAACTGACACTCCCGGTTAAGTACAAGGCGAAGACCCCCTGATTGGCCCATCAATTGGATTTTTAATCAGGGAGCTCAAACTCTAATAGGCCAACCTCAATGGCCTGATTGAAGCCATTGCAGTTTTCCAACAAGCCAATTCCTGGCCCACAGATCTTTGATCACATGAGGCAGGATGTCCCATGAGGTAGTGGGATCGGAGTGCAGGATTTATTTCCTTTTCTCTCCTTTCCACCTCTTCATTAAGACGTTGGAACCCAAACTTGATGGACAAATTGTCGCCATTTTGAACAGTTGGCAACAAGCTCCTCCTAGTCATTGATGTCAATGCTGCCATGCTTCATGGAGAAAACACGTCTTTGAAGTGTTTTCTTTGCACTCCCTTGGCCATTTGAGAGTTGAGAGAACAGAATCTGGCACGGACCTGACCTGATTCTTGAATATATGACTCAAAGGAAAAGGTGGAGAGTGATTGTATCTTTGCCCAGAGCAGGTACAGGGACTATAAAGCATGATGTCTTGTCAAGACCAAACAAAGGGAGTTTAAGTTGAAAAAATGGGGAATTTACAAAATACCCATTATGTTTAAAACCACAATTGGCAACACGCTAAAAAATGCTTAAGTAACCAGTTCAGTGCATAAACACTTCAATTAGAATCGTAATGAAGGTAGCGTTCCACTCGCTCACATGCCAGAAATGTGCACTTACTGGAAATCAACTGAGGAAAAAGTTGCAGCAAATTGACAGTTGTAGTCCTTGCCTCTGTGAGTGCCAATAGTGTGGCTCTGGCTAATTAACAATAGACTTAAAGCCAAAGCATGAGGGGAAGATCATAATTTGCTCAAATCGCACCATCAGATTTGAAGTTCTTTGAAGGATGTTGTGGTGAGAGTGGTGAGATTGAATAAGACAATTCCACAGTTACATCATGAAAAATTTACTCTCGAAAGAGCGGTAGTTATCTCAGAGAATTCCCTGGAAGAACTGGTAGGCCTCGATGTTTCAGGTAGCCGTTCACTCTTATAAAACCAAAAGAGAAAATGCTGGAAAATCTCAGCGGGTCTGGCAGCATCTGTAGGGAGAGAAAAGAGCTGACGTTTTGAGTCCAGATGACTCTTTGTCAAAGCTAAAAGGCATAGAAAGTGGGAGATATTTATACTGCAGGGGGAGGGAATGAAAGATGAGTCATAGCCACAGAAACCAGGGGAAAGGCTGTTAATGGCAGCCCATAGAGAGAATAGAAGGTGTGAATGGCCAAACGGCAGAGGAGCTGAAATCAGAGGGTAAACTGTGACAGATGAAGATGTGGGGAGAGAGGGGGATGGGTGGGGGGGAGGGGGGAGGTAAAATTGAGAAAGGGGGGAAAGGGGAAGCAAAGGGGGAGAAAAGGTAAGGAAAGGGGGATAAAATAGGGGGAAAGAGTGGGGGGGGAGAAAAATAAAGAAATAAAAGGTAGAGAACAGTAAAAAATAAAATGAAAACAAAGGGGTCGAGGTGGGGGAGAGCGAATCATCTGAAGTTGTTGAATTTGATGTTGAGACTGGAAGGTTGTAAAGTGCTGAGCTGGAAGATGAGATGCTGTTCCTCCAGTTTGCGTTGAGCGTCACTGGAACATTGCAGCAGGCCAAGGACAGACATGTGGGTTAAAATTGTGTGTTAAAATGGCAAGCAACGGAAAGCGATCACCCAGTCTACGCTTGGTCTCTCCGATATAGAGGAGACCACATTGGGAGCAGCGAATGCAATAGACCAAATTGAAAGAGGTGCAACTGAAACGCTGCTTAACCTGGAATGAGTGTTTTGGACCTTGGATGGTCAGCGTGGAAGGGCTGTATATTCTTCCAGACAGGAACAGGTGAAAAAAGTAGCTATATATTTTTGATTTGATTTGATTTATTATTGTCACATATATTGGGATACAGTGAAAAGTATTGTTTCTTGTGCGCTATACAGACAAAGCATATCGTTTATTGAATATAGAGGGTAGAAGGAAAGGAGAGGGTGCAGAGTGTTGTGTAGAGAAAGATCAGCTTAATATAAGGTCGGTCCATTCAAAAGTCTGATGGCAGCAGGGAAGAAGCTGTTCTTGAGTCGGTTGGTACGTGACCTCAGACGTTTGTATCTTTTTCCCGATGGAAGAAGGTGGAAGAGAGAATGTCCGGGGTGCGTGGGATCCTTAATTATGCTGGCTGCTTTTCCTAGGCAGTGGGAAGTGTAGACAGAGTCAATGGATGGGATGGGACTATGGGCCACTCTTTCTATCTATGTTGTTGATACCCTAATGGACCACGGCCTCTGGTTGGTCATCTTCCCCCTCCCACCCCCTCCTCGATTTCAGTGTGGTCTCTGATACCCCCGACCCTGGCTCCAAAGAGGCAATGTGCCATCCTGGAATCATGTGTACATCTGTTGAAAATCCTGTTTCTAACTATAAAATCCCCTTATCACTGTTGCTTTCTCTAACAATGCCTTGCCCCACATCGATACCCGTGGTGCTGTGGCCTTGACTCTGGGCGCACTCCTCATTCGAACCATCACCCGTCACCAGTGTTCAGGACTGAAAACAAGTTGGAAAGTGAGGTGCGCTCAGGGGCAGTCCTACACGTCCCAGCTGGTCTTCGACTTCTTGATAATCCTCTATTCCCTCTCTGCCTCCATACCCTTAAGCCGTGGTGTACCCATTTCAAGAAAGGTTTGGAGGGTTTTAGGGCGGGAGGAGGTTACCTAGAGGGAGTAACAATCCACGTCATGGTTCAAATTCAACTCAAATTGTTAAATCTGATTCCCTCTCCACAGATGCTGCCAGATTTGCTGAGTTTTTCCAACACTTTCTGCTTTTATTCCACCTAATGGCTCTATTAACACTGCTATCAATGCTTGAAACTCTTCCTTGTGTGTTGGTGACCAGACTAAACACAACACAGTTTTGGTCGGACCAGGGCACTGCATGGTTGAACCATGCCTCTCTTTGACTCGTAGCCCACGATTTTGGTTACATGGTTGAATATTCTATTGGTTTTGTTGATTGACTTTGAAAGCTTGTGCTGCCAAGTAAACCTGTTGGACTTTAACCTGGTGTTGTGAGACTTCTTACTGTGCCCACCCCAGTCCAACGCCGGCATCTCCACATCATTGTTGATTGCTAACAGAGCAGGTCAAAGGTCAGAAATCCTGTGACGAATAACTCACCCCCTGACTCCCCAAAGCCTGTCCACCATCTACAAGGCACAAGTCAGGAGTGTGATGGAATACTCTCCATCTGCCTGGATGGGTGCAGCTCCAACACTCAAGAAACTCAACACCATCCAGGGCAAAGCAGCCCGCTTGATTGCTACCCCTTCCACAAACATGACAAACAGTGGCAGCTGTGTGCACCATCTGCAAGATGCACTGCAGGAACTCACCAAGGTTCCTTAGGCAGCACCTTCCAAACCTACGACCACTACCATCTAGAAGGTGAAGAGCAGCAGACACATGGGAACACCACCACCTGGAGATTCCTCTCCAAGCCACTCACCATCCTGACTTGGAAATATATCGCCTTTCCTTCGTAGTCACTGGGTCAGAATCGTGGAACTCCATCCCTAACAGCAGTGTAGGTGTGCCTACACCTCAGGGACTGCAGTGGTTCAAGAAGGCACCATCTTTCAAAGGACAACTGGGAATGGGCAATAAATGCTGGCCCACAAGCAATCCTCGTAAATGAATTTTAAAAAAATGTTGCTGTATAGTTAGAGATCTTCAGTGTTGTGTTTAAGACAGTCAGTCTCTTTCTACTTCATCCTTGAAATATGTCTTTTGTATGTTTTTTTCTGATTATGTACCAGACTTGACACCTGTCCATATTGAATTTCATCTGCCATGTTCAGCTGAAACATGTTTTGTCCACCTGCTTTTCAAAGTCTGAGTTGTTTCCTCCAAATGCACTGCCCTTTCTAATGTGATATTGGGGGCGATTCCCCCACCCGCTGTGCTGCTCGAGTAGTACAGTGGGCCGGGAGACATCAGTGGATGCCGTTACGCGGGTTCCCCCTGGGCATCCAGGCCTCCGTGCGCCTCCCAGCCGAAGATTCCAACGTGAAGCTGATTACCACATGGAAATCAGCATTTCAATGTCATTAGCAGGCCCAGGACTGAAGTCTCCAGGCTCCGCTGGCATCTCTCCCTCGCCAGGAGTGGTTCACTCCAGCAGGGTTTACAACTGCTCCCCACTAATGGAGAACAGGCGGCCAATCCCTCTAGAGTGAAGAGAGGCCATTGGGGCCCCTCCAAGAGGAGGAGGGTAAGCGGGGTGCCCCTTGGGTAGTGCCAGCCTGGTCCCCTGGCACTACCAAAGGACAAAGTAGCAATGCCCAAGGGCCATTTGGGTGGTGGGGCGGAGGGGGGTGTCGGCGTTGTAAGGTGGGGTGGGGATGGTGGCTGTCGGGGTGGGGGGGTAGATCGGGAGATTGGGGCTGGCCAGGTGCGGGGGTGGGACACTGGGGCTGGGCCCAGGAAGGTCCGGGAGGCTGGTGTGATCGGTAGGCCAGCGATGTGGGGCCCTGGGACTGGCCACTGATCGGGAAGTTGTCACTGCGCATGTGCCAATCTTGGTGCTGACAGATTGGCGCATGCACAATAGCCTGCTCAGCGCTAGACTGCCAGTCTCTCCAGCGGGAATAGGCCCCGCTGCTTTTCAGAGCGAATCTTGCTGGGGCACTCTGTGATGCACAGAGTGTGGGAGAGTCAATCTGAAAATCACGCAAAGAAATCTGCAGGAGTTACTCCCGTTTTCATGCGAATTGGGACTTAGAATTCCTTTGGGAGAATCCTGGCCATTATATGCAATTTATTTGCATTGTATTTTGCAATCGTGTTTTTGAATCCAGGTCAGTGAGGTAGGCGTCCCACATCTTACTGAACCCCCTCTCCCACTCCTCACCCTGGCAACACTGCAGCCCACATCCTACTGAACCCCCTCTCCCACTCCTCACCCTGATAACACTGCAGTCCACATCGTACTGAACCCCCTCTCTCACTCCTCATCCTGATAACACTGCAACATGCCACCCAGACATAACCCCTCTAACAAGTATCCATTCCTGATCCTTCATCCAATTTCTGATCTATTCCTGGGATTTACTCCAAAGCCCCATGTATTTATCTAATCATCTTTCATGTGAGACTTTCTCCCAATATTTGGGATGACAAGTTCTCAGAAAGTCCAAGAAGCTGTTGAACAAGATTGTCTCGTTCTGAATCGATGTTTACTAGATTAATTACTGTGCAGACAATCCTGAATTTCACTCCAGATAATTGTTCTTATTTTTTTACACAGGATTGGAGGTCAGTGGGTCTGTAGTTGCCTGTGTCTGTTTTTCGAACCTTTTTAATATGGGCTCCATGTTGGTCTGTTGGTAATACACTGATTCCTTCCCAAAACCTTGTGACTCACTCATAGTGACTATCAATGCTTCTTAAGTCTTCTCCCTGAGTGGTTTAGCACTCTGCAATAAATGTCGTCCATCATTGGGGATTTCCGAGAAAGGCTAAAGGAACTCAAAACAAACAAGTCCCCAGGAAACCTTCTTCCTTATTCATATCCAAGTCATAATTCTGTTCAGTTATCTCTGTTTGGAGACACGTATGTCTTCCTTTTGAATACCTGGAGGAAACAATTGTTCAGGATATTAACTACCTCGTCCTCCTGTGTTCCTAGCCTGTCTGTATATTTTATACCCTTTTCTCTGATTACCCACTACACATGAAGCACTGAAAGAATCTCTTATACATTATATTCTGATGCTATAACCTTCTGCAAGGTTTGGTTGTGTCTTTCTTTTTCCTGAACTGACGATTTCTCCTACCCTGGTTGACAGGGCAATTGACTGCCCCTGGCCTATTTCCCAAATTCCTGCCCTCACCCATTCCCTTTCCTCCCAGAATTGTGATTCCTCACATTCAGTGGATTATCCTGTGCTATTTCTGCCACCACCACCAAATACATCTTCCTGTCCCCCGTCAGCATTCCTGGAGGGAACCGTTCCCTCTGCGATGCCTGGGTCCACCCCTCGATTACCCAACGTTACCTTGGCCCCCCTCCCACGGCAATCATAGAAATCATAGAAATCATAGAAACTCTACAGTGCAGAAGGAGGCCATTTGGCCCATCGAGTCTGCACCGACCACAATCCCACCCAGGCCCTACCCCCATATCCCTACATATTTACCCGCTAATCCCTCTAACCTACGCATTTCAGGACTCTCAGGGGCAATTTTTAGCATAGCCAATCAACCTAACCCGCACATCTTTGGCAATATCACATGCAAATACAGGAGATGTAACACCTGCTCTTTTCCCTCCTCTCTCCTTAAGATCCAAGGCCCCAAACATTCCTGCAAGGTGAAGCAGCGATTTGTGTGTGCTGTATTCACTGCTCACAGCAGGGCCTCGACTGCACTGGGAGGGAGCCATGCACTTCTTTTTTATTCATTCGTGGGACATGGGTGTCGCTGGTTGCCCAGCATTTATTGTCCATCCCTTGTTGTCTGAGGGCAGTTGAGAGTCAACCACATTGCTGTGGCTCTGGAGTCACATGTAGGCCAGACCAGGTAAGGACGGCAGAAAGGGCATTAGTGAACCAGATGGGTTTTTCCGACAATCGACAATGGTTTCACGGTCATCTGTAGATTCTTAATTCCAAATATTTTGTATTGAATTCAAATTCCACCATCTGCTATGGCGGGATTCGAACCCGGGTCCCCAGCACATTAGCTGAGTTTCTGGATTAATAGTCTAGCAATAATACCACTAGGCCATCACCTCCCCCCTTCACGGAACACCTCTGCTCAGCTCACAAGCATGACACTGACCTTCCTGCCATTTTAATTCTCCACCTTACTCTCATGCTGACACCTCTGTCCTTGGCCTGCTGCACTGTTCCAATGATGCTCAGTGCAAGCTTGAGGAACAGCTTCTGATTAGGCACTGTGCAGCCTTCTGGACTGAACACCAAGTTCAACAGGAACTCTGTCCTCCTGTTTTGTTTCTGTTTTCTTGCATGTGCCGGTCTTAATCTTGTCTTTCTTGTTTTTGCTTTTTGATATGGGGTTCATTATTCCACCATTCACACCCACTTTGGCCAATCCTTCTTTACTACACCGTAACCACTCCCCTTGCCTTTTGTACCATGTAATATTTCACCATGTAATCTCTTCTGTCATCCACCCGATCACAGACTTCCCCTTTTGTTCATTCTCCCCCATCACTTGCACACAACCCATCACATTTCCATCTTCCTTCAGATCGGAAGAAAGGCCCTTGACCTGAAATGTTAACCCCGTTTTTCCGATGCTGTCAGACCTGCTGAGTATTTTCTGTTTATATTTCAGATTTCCAGCATCTGTGGTATTTTGCTTTAGCTTTAGCCGCCCTTTAGGGTGGCACGATGGCACAGTGGTTCGCACTGCTGCCTCACAGCACCAGGGACCCGGGTTCGATTCCTGGCTTGGGTCACTGTCTGTGTGGAGTCTGCATGTTCTCCCCGTGTCTGTGTGGGTTCCCTCCGGATGCTGCGGTTTCCTCCCACAGTCCAAAGATGTGCGGGTTAGGTGCATTAGCCATGCTAACTTGACCCTCAGTGTTCGGGGGATTAGCAGGGTAAATACATGGTGTTATGGGGATAGGGCCTGGGTGGATTGTGGTCGGTGCAGACTCGATGGGCTGAATGGCATTGTAGGATTCTATGGATGTTCCTTCTGCAGTGATATTTTAAATAGCTGTTTTATTCTTTTAAGCATCCTTTCAAACAGCTTTCTGCATATACGGAAGCCATCTCAGTGCACCCATTCTTTCAACTGGTTTTGTATGTACTTATTCCTTTTCCTCTTTATTAATCAATTCTTAAATGGGCAACCCCCCCCTTACTCTTTGCATTATTGACTACATACGAAACTTTGCTGCCATTCAAGCCAGTGGGATCTTGCGGTCTCGCTGAGGATGCACCCCTGCCCCAGGGTCCCGGCAGCGAGGGGAGCATTCAACAGGAAACCCCATTGACAACAGCAGGAGCATAACATCCCGCTGCCAGTGAGCGGTGCGCCGCTTCCTGTCACCATGAAACAAGCCGCGGGAGAGGGGGAAAAATCCCACACATAGGCTGGAATTTTACTGCCTCGCCCACCCCAGAATCCGGGGAGGCGACGCTCGTAGAACGGCATTCTCCGTTGGCCTCGGGCGGTATCCTATGAGCCTCGGGTGGGCGAGGTCGTAAAATACCAGCCATAGTCTGTAAGTTAGTTGAGGCTAGGATATGAAGGGGTGGCACAGTGGTTATCACTGCTGCCTCACAGCGCCAGGGTCCTGGATTCAATTCTGGCCTCGGGTCACTGTCTGTGTGGAGTTTGCACATTCTCCCTGTATCTGCGTGGGTTTCCTCCGGGTGCTCCGGTTTCCTCCCACACTCCGATGATGTGTGGGTTGGGTGGATTGGCCATGCTAAATTGCCCCTTAGTATCAGGGGGACTGGCTAGGGTAAATGCACGGGGTTATGGGGATAGAACCTGGGTGGGATTGTGGTCAGTGCAGACTTGATGGGCCGAATAGCCTCCTTCAGCACTGTAGGGATTGTATGATTCTAAGAGGAACCACACAGAGCAGCAGTTTAGCAGTCGGAATCACGGCAGGTTCAGAGAAAACCAATACAGAAGATGTCATGTGATGGCCTCGGGTCACTGTCCGTGTGGAATTTGCACATTTTCCCCATATCTGCGTGGGTTTCCTCCGGGTGCTCCGGTTTCCTCCCACACTCCAATGATGTGCGGGTTAGGTGGATTGGCCATGCTAAATTGCCCCTTAGTGTCAGGGGGACTGGCTAGGGTAAATGATATGATGTGATATGATGTGATTGAAAATGATCATTTTTAAAACTCTAATCTATTTACAACCCAGCATTGCACCTGAGGACTGGCTTTATCTTCCCAAGTGCTTTCCTCTGGCAATTACTAAAAAAAAACTGTCTCTGACAAAACATTTCACTGAAAAGTAGTTGATGACTTTGAGTTTGGGCTCGAGTTAGAACAGACCTCTTAATATTTCCATTTCTGTATCATCACAACCTACAAATACATTAATGGCAATAGATGTGGTTTGTGAACACTGTCAGGGCAGCATAACTGGGATCTGTGCCCTCGTGCCAGATGCAAGTTCACCACACCCTCCACACAATTCGCTATATTTTTCAAATTTCCTTTGATTAATAGATTATGAGATTAGAGGATTAATCCTTAAATCCTTCAAGGCTTAAGCAAAAGACCAATAATTGCTGTGGTTCTGAAGCCCAGTTAGAACACAGTAAGAAGTCTCACAACACCTGGTTAAAGTCCAGCAGGTTTATTTGGAATCACGAGCTTTCGAAGCGCTGTTCCTTCATCAGGTGAGTGGACACTGCTCGCCTGATGAAGGAGCAGCGCTCCAAAAGCTCGTGATTCCAAATAAACCTGTTGGACTTTAACCTGGTGTTGTGAGACTTCTAACTGTGCCCACCCCAGTCCAATGTCGGCATCTCCACATCACAGTTAGAAAACGATATAGGAGCAGGAGCAGGACACATGGTCCCTCGAGATTGCTTTGCAATTCAATAAGATTGTGGGTGTCAACAGGTCAAGAGTTTTCTTGTTGAGAAAAGGGCTTCATATTTATTATAATTTACAATACTAACTGTGCTCAGAAGTGCAAAACCTCAACGGCTGAAGAAAATAGCACAAAATACATTGGAAAGGGATGAAAGAACCCAGTATTATAACTGTATCCAGTAACCAGTGCTGGAAAATGTGATCCTTTGGATGAATACAGGATTGGACATGGCCATGATTAATCACTTCTTTGCATTCAAATATCCTTGGGCCACATGGTTTAATTTTGAACTGCAATATAGCGCAGTGTCTAATCCTGTAATGATGGCTTTGCAAGGATTCATCATGTTGATAAATTAATTTGTATATAGAACCCTTGAATATTTACGCACCACAGGCAGCACGGTGGCACAGCGGTGAGCACTGCTGCTTCACAGCGCCAGGGACCCGGGTTCGATTCCCAGTTTGGGTCACTGTCTATGTGGAGTTTGCACATTCTCCCCGTGTCTGCATGGACTTCCTCCGGGTGCTCCGGTTTCCTCCCACAGTCTGAAAGATGAGCTGGTTAGGTGCATTATCCCGAACAGGTGCTGGAGTGTGGCGATTAGGAGAATTTCACAGTAACTTCATTGCAGTGTTAATGTAAGCCTTACTTGTGACTAATAAATAAACTTTAAAAAAAAATTTTTCCTCCTATTATCCGAAAGACATGCAGGCCATGCTAAATTCTCCCTCAGTGTACCCGAACAGGCGCCGGAGTGTGGCGACGAGGGAATTCTCACAGTAACTTCATTGCAGTGTTAATGTAAGCCTACTTGTGATACTATTAAAAATCCAAAAACTAAACTGACATTATACAAGGTACTTCAACAAAGTGCACTGCATTTAAATAAGATTTTTCTGTAATCCCCTAAGAACTCCAAATTCTGTTAGCTATCCTACTGAAAATCCTTTTGCCCATTTGGCTGATTGATTCATAATATTTTCTTGATTCCCTTAAATTTAACCATTTTACACTTGAGAATCGATGCATGAGGGCGGCACGATGGCACAGTGATTAACACTGCTGCCTCACAGCGCCAGGGACCCGGGTTCAATTCCGGCCTCGGGTCACTGTCTGTGTGGAGTTTGCATGTCCTCCCCATGTCTGCGTGGGTTTCCTCCCACACTCTAAAGATGTGGCAGATATGGTAAATTTGCGGGGTTATGGGGATAGGGCAGGGGAATGGGCCTGCGTAGGATGCTCTTTGGGAGAGTCGGTGCAGACTTAATGGGCCAAATAGCCTCCTTCTATACTGTCGGGATTCTAGTGGTATAATAATGTGGTAACACCCTAGCGTAGAAACCTCTCCCCAGGCCCTCAGCAGTTTTATGTTCAAATGACGAGAATGTACAGTTTTGTGACAGTGTAAATCTCGTGACGTGCATTTGATGTTGTCTTTAGTCTCTCAGATATGCCATACATTTCTTTTTTGGAGGCCATTTTCCAGCATTATTAGACAGTCTCAGTAAACCTTAGTCTTATACAGTATTATGTTCATTTGGATTGTTTTTGCGTTAGTGATTTATGGATATTTCAGGGGAATGAATTGTGTGTGGTCAAACTGTGTGGCTATAGGTAAAGACAGATCTGTATGCAATGTGTTCTGGATCATGAGTCATGTCTGGATAACATGCCAGGTTTGGTTCTTATCAATAGTGCCTGCTGTGAATTCTAGTGCAAGGAAAATGGTTCATAATTTATTTGTCTGCTACCCACAGGGACTCCTACTTGAACTGCCCTGTGGTGTCACTAAACGCGTATCCTTCAAACTGGCTTTGCCTGTTCCTCACAGCTATGAATAGGCAATTATGGAGTAGATTTACAACTGGCTGTCCATATGTGACATTGGCATTGCAG
This sequence comes from Mustelus asterias, assembly GCF_964213995.1. Classification (NCBI taxonomy): domain Eukaryota; kingdom Metazoa; phylum Chordata; class Chondrichthyes; order Carcharhiniformes; family Triakidae; genus Mustelus; species Mustelus asterias. The sequence continues at coordinate 6,773,210 of NC_135818.1, read as the reverse complement.
ATAGGCTGCCCGTAATACACTTCACCCAATTTTCAGTTTTAATATAAGGAACTGGCTGCAAAGTTTGAGTGTGTGGCAATTCTGTATTTCACCACGAATGGAGCTGTTCCACATTGAAAATGGTGGCCAGTTGTAGACGCTTCGAGAGCGGTCTGCATTGGATGCCACTTTGTTGAGGTTATTAGTGTGCAGAAATGTTCAGATATACGGGGCGGCACGGTGGCACAGTGGTTAGCACTGCTTCACAGCGCCAGGAACCTGGATTCAATTCTAGTCTCGGGTGACTGTGTGTGTGGGATTTGTACGTTCTCCCCGTGTCTGCGTGGGTTTCCTCCAGGTGCTCCGGTTTCCTCCCAAGGTGTGCGGGTAAGGTTGATAGGACATCGTAAATGGCCCCTTAGGTGTCAGGGGGATTATCCCTGTAATGCCACGTACGGTAAATATGTGGGGTTACAGGGACAGGGCTTGGGTGGGATTGTTGTCAGTAGAGGCTGGATGGGCCAAATGGCCTCCTTCTGCACTGTAGGGATTCTTTGATACCAATTAGGCAGATCATGACATCAGTCAGTGTGCCATTCTAATTTGATTCCCACGGTACCATTTTGAAACTCTGGTGCTCTGGTTAAAGCTCTCTCTTAAGCTCATACAGCTGAAGGCGCAGCAGGAAAGACAACACAACAGTGCTACTTTCAAAGGACCATCAACTACTTTCAGGTTAGAACAAAGAACAAAGAAAAATAAGGCCCAGGAACAGGCCCTTCGGCCCTCCAAACCTGTACCGACCATACTACCTGCTTAAACTAAAACCATATGCACTTACAGAATCTGTATCCTTCCATTCCCATCCTATTCATGTATTTATCTAGTTGCCCCTAAAATGCTGCTATCATACCTGCTCCCACCACCTCCCCGGGCAGCACGGTCCAGACATTCACCGCCCTCTGTGCAAAAAACTTGCCTCGCACGTCTCCTCTAAACTTTTCCCCACGCACCTTAAACCTATGTCCCCTAGTAATTGACTTTTCTACCCGAGGAAAGAGCATCTGACTATCCACTCTGTCCATGCTGCTCATAATCTTGTAAACCTCTATCAGGTCGCCCTCAACCTCTGTCGTTCCAGTGAGAACAAACCGAGTTTATCCAACCTCTCCTCATAGCTAATATCCTCCTCACCAGGCAACATCCTGGTAAATCTCTTCTGTAGCCTCTCCAAAACATCCACATCCTTCTGGTAGTGTGGCGACCAGAACTGTACACAATATTCTAAATGAGGCCTAACTAAGTTTCTGTGCAGCTGCAGCATGACCTGCCAATTTTTAAACTCAATGCCCCGACTGATGAAGGCAAGTATGCTGTACGCTTTCTTGACTACCTTCCCCACCAGTGTTGCCACTTTCAGTGATCGGTGGACATGTACACCCAGATCTCTCTGCTAGATATTTGCTGATTGATTTCTATTGGCTGTTAGTAGAAATGTTTTGGTGTTCCTCAGGGATCAGTGCTGGGATCTTTGCTGTTTGTAATGTATATAAATGATTTGGAGGAAAACTGGTTTGATTAGTAAGTTTGTGGATGACACAAAGGTTGGTGGGGTTGTGGATAGTGATGAGGACCTTCAGAGGATACAGCAGGATATAGATCAGTTGGAGACTTGGGCGGAGAGATGGCAGATGGAGTTTAATCTGGACAAATGTGAGGTAATACATTTTAAAGGTCTAATACAGATAGGAAATATACAGTAAATGACAGAACCCTTAAGAGTATTGATAGACAGAGGGATCTGGGTGTACTCAGGTCACTGAAAGTGGCAATGCAGTGGAGAAGGTAGTCAAGAAGGCATACGGCATGCCTGCCTTCATCGGCCGGGGCATTGAGTTTAACAATTGGCAAGTCATGTTGCAGCTTTAAAGAACCTTAGTTAGGCCGCACTTGGAATATAGTGTTCAATTCTGGTTGCCACACTACCAGAAGGCTTTGGAGAGGGTACAGGGAACATTTACCAGGACGTTGCCTGGTATGGAGGGCATTAGCTATGAAGAGCGGTTGGAGAAACTTAGTTTGTTCTTACTGGAACGATGGGGGTCGAGGGCGACCTGATAGAAGTCTACAAGATTGAGAGGCATGGATAGAATGGATAGTCAGAAACTTTTTCCCCAGGGTGGAAGAGTCAATTATTAGGGGGCACAGGTTTAAGGTACGAAGAGCAAGGTTTAAAGGAGATGTACGAGGCAGATTTTTTGCATAGAGAGTGGTGGGTGCCGGGGGAGGTAGTGGAAGCGGATACAGTAGTGACTTTTAAGAGGCGTTTCGACAAATATATGAATAGGATGGGAATAGAGGGATATGGTCCCTGGAAGGGTAGGGGGTTTTAGTTAAGTCGGGTAGCATGGTCGGTGCAGGCTTGGAGGGCTGAAGGGCCTGTTCTTGGGCTGTAATGTTCTTTTTTCTATACTGCTGCTGTGTGTTGTGGTAATGTGCTGAAGGCCTTGGTTCTCAATTTAAAAGGACCACTTGTTCCCAGTCATGGGTGTCTTAGTGAGTAGCCCCCTTGGCCTGAACTGAGGCTACACAGAGGAGGACAAGCTGTTTGAAGAGGGAGGAGGAGGAAGGGGAGGAATCCTCTCACCAGGAGGCTATCCTGGATTCATTGCCCATGATTGATATCTATCCCCATTGCCTTCTGAGTGTTTGTCAAAAGGACTGCTATAGTGCTTTGTCTCAGATCCTCGGGGCACAGTTTCTTCCCTGTTATATCATTAATCACGTCACAGTGGCACAGTGGTTAGCACTGCTGCCTCACAGCACCAGGGACCCGGGTTCAGTTTCGGTCTCGGGTCACTGTCTATGTGGAGTTTGCACGTTCTCCCCATGTCTGCATGGGTTTCCTCTGGTTTCCTCCCACAGTCCAAAGATGTGCGGGTTAGGTTGATTGGCCACGTTAAATTGACCCTAGTGTCAGGGGGATTATCAGGGTAAATATGTGGGGTTATGGGAATAGGGCCTGGGTGGGATTGTGGTCGGTGCAGGCTCGATGGGCTGAATGGTCTCCTTCTGCACTGTAGGGATTCTATGACTTCCCCAGCCACTTCCTGTCCCAGCGGCAAACAGAATGAACAACCTCCCCTTCAAGCAGTGCAGGCTGACTTTATGTATTACTGGCATGGCCACTCGACAGTGTATGTACCACTGGCTTCCTGCCGTAGTCATGGGGTAATGAGTAGGAAGACTAAGTCTGTGTGCTGCCTGCATCTGAAGGAGTGGCCGTGAACTAATTACACGTCTTGTTCCCCCAGTCATTTTTGACAGCTGTCCAATTTTGTTCCCCACATGTTTAATCTTTTTTTTTAGAACTATCACTGCCCAGTGACATTATCATTGCAAAACTGTTCTCATTACTTTTAACACTGCAGTACGGGACCCGCTTTGGAATTTCTTACTGTCTATCAATAAAATTCTGGAGCAGTGCATGGCTTTAATCCAATGTGGCAACAAGAGAGGAATATCTGTTATCCATTTGTGCTGTCCAAGGGCAACATTTAGTCACCTTAAGAATGTAATGTTCTTTTACGCTTTAGTCAAGTTCCTCATTTGCCTTCAGTTCATCAAATACCAAGCTCTTTTTAAAAGAAATCTAGACACCTTTGACCTATTGGTACATCTGGAAAGTTTTTGTTCCTTAATCAACCCTAAAGCATGAGTGTTCTCCAGTTGTTCGGGGACTTCCTATTGAGTGTCTACTTATTTCAAGACTGGATGAACCTCAGTTCACTTCTGACCCCGGCCACTATTCTAAAAAATAAATGAGAACTAATTGTTGTTTAATAGTTTTATATTTAGATTATAGATAACCTCCCCAAAATTATTTTATTTGATGGTTCTTTCATGAAGGACCTGAACTTTATGAGCTCTAGTCACTAGTGAGTTCGATCAATCTTTTAAGCAAATGAAAGAGCTTAGGCACGATATTTAACCCTATCAGCTGAATTTTCTTCTACATGTGCCTTAGCTTATGTTGTGAGATTGTTACTTAAAGATGGTGGCACAGTGGTTAGCACTGCTGCTTCACAACGCCAGGGACACAGGTTCAATTCCCGGTTTGGGTCACTGTCTGTGCAGAGTCTGCATGTTCTCCCCGTGTCTGCATGGGTTTCGTCTAAAAGACGTGCTGGTTAGGTGCATTGGCCGTGCTAAATTCTCCCTCAGTGTACCCGAACAGGCGCAGGAGTGTAACGACTAGGGGATTTTCACAGTAACTTCATTGCAGTGTTAATGTAAGCCGACTTGTGACACAAATAAATAAACTTAAACTTAACTCTACCTGAGTTTATTGTACTAAATAAGGAAACAAAATCAAGGATTGAGTAAATACCATTCGGTGCAGGCTTGGAGGGCTGAAAGGCCTGTTCCTGTGCTGTAATTTTCTTTGTTCTTTCTCGCTGCCGGGGGAGGTAGTGGAAGCAGATACGATAGTGACTTTCAAGGGGAGCCTTGACAAGATGGTCTAGTTTAGTCGGCACTTCTCTTTAACCCGTGTGTAATCAATAAACCAAATCTCTAAAATCAGGAGAAGCACCCACGCTATCAAGCCTAAACCATTCAGAATAGGATTACTGTGTTATGGGTTTACCCTATCTACCTCTGATTATTAAAAATGAAATCAGAGAAGTACCACTGATATCTTTGCCATCTTCAACCTTGTCTTTATGGGAATTGTTCCAACTCTCTTTAAATGGTATTAATTTGCCCCAGTCAGCAGTCCATATCAATGTGGAAAATGCTTCATTTCTCTGCCCTAAGTTGAGAAGTTTACGTGGGTGCTTTTCCTGATTTTAGAGATTTGCTTTTATTGATTATACACGGGTTAAAGAGAAGCGCCGACTAAACTAGACCATCTTGTCAAGGCGCCCCTTGAAAGTCACTATCGTATCTGCTTCCACTACCTCCCCCGGCAGCTAGAAAGAACAAAGAAAATTACAGCACAGGAACAGGCCTTTCAGCCCTCCAAACCTGCACCGATCATGCTGCCCGACTGAACTAAAGCCCCCGACCCTTCCCTCTATTCCCATCCTATTTGTGTATCTTGTTGGTGGCAGTGTTCTCGGCTGCCTTTCTAATTAAACCTGTGGGAGTTTTTTTTATTCACAGGACATGGGTGTCGCTGGCTGGCCAGCATTTATTGCCCATCCCTAATTGCCCTTGTTCAGAGGGCAGTTGAGAGTCAACCAGATGTGACTCCATCTGCATCAATGACCTGTACCTGGATATGCTGCACATCATTTCCCAGTTTGCGGATGATGTGAAATTGGGAGAGGAAGGGGTTTGGGGGACCGGTGGGAAGGCAAAATCTTTAAAATTCTCAAACTCGATCCAAATTCACCCAGTTCTGGTTTAAAGAGACAGTTAGCGGGCAGGCCATTAATATTCTTTCGGAAGGAAGGTTGGGGCAGGTGGCACCCACTGCCAAGAGGTGGATCGGAGGGCATGGGTGATGAACCCGCTGTCAGGAAGCAGATCTCACCGATCGTAAACCAACCCTAACCCTTGGAACGATGTGGAGATGCCGGATGGGGTGGGCACGGTAAGAAGTCTCACAACACCAGGTTAAAGTCCAACAGAGCAAATGCTGGAAAACCTCAGCAGGTTTGGCAGCATCTGTAAGGAGAGAAAAGAGATGATATTTCGAACTTTGACAAAAGTCATCCGGACTCGAAATGTCAGCTCTTTTCTCTCCTTACGGATGCTGCCAGACCTGCTGAGACTTTCCACTATTTTCTCTCTTGGTTTCAGATTCCAGCATCCGCAGTAATTTGCTTTTATTAAAGTCCAACAGGTTTATTTGAAATCACGGGTTTTCAGAGCGCTGCTCCTTCCTCAGGTGAGTGGTGATGAAGTCATCGTCACTCACCTGATGAAGGAGCAGCGCTCCGAAAGCTCATAATTTCAAATTAACCTGTTTGACCTTAACCTGGTGTTAACAAAGAACAAAGAACAAAGAACAGTACAGCACAGGGGCGGCACGGTAGCACAGTGGTTAGCACTGCTGCTTCACAGCTCCAGGGACCTGGGTTCGAATCCCGGCTCGGGTCACTGTCTGTGTGGAGTTTGCACATTCTCCTCGTGTCTGCGTGGGTTTCCTCCGGGTGCTCCGGTTTCCTCCCACCGTCCAAAGATGTGCGGGTTAGGTTGATTGGTCATTCTAAATTGTCCCTTAGTGTCCTGGGATGCATAGGTTAGAGGGATTAGCGGGTAAATATGTAGGGATATGGGGGTAGGGCCTGGGTGGGATTGTGGTCGGTGCAGACTCGATGGGCCGAATGGCCTCTTTCTGCGCTGTAGGATTCTATCTATCTATTCTATCTATCACAGGAAACAGGCCCTTCGGCCCTCCAAGCCTGTGCCGCTCCTTGGTCCAACTAGACCAATCGTTTGTATCCCTCCATTCCCAGGCTGCTCATGTGACTATCCAGGTAAGTCTTAAACGATGTCAGCGTGCCTGCCTCCACCACCCTACTTGGCAGCGCATTCCAGGCCCCCACCACCCTCTGTGTAAAAAACGTCCCTCTGATGTCTGAGTTATACTTCGCCCCTCTCAGCTTGAGCCCGTGACCCCTCGTGATCGTCACCTCCGACCTGGGAAAAAGCTTCCCACTGTTCACCCTATCTATACCCTTCATAATCTTGTATACCTCTATTAGATCTCCCCTCATTCTCCGTCTTTCCAAGGAGAACAACCCCAGTCTACCCAATCTCTCCTCATAGCTAAGACCCTCCATACCAGGCAACATCCTGGTAAACCTTCTCTGCACTCTCTCCAATGCCTCCACGTCCTTCTGGTAGTGCGGCGACCAGAACTGGACGCAGTACTCCAAATGTGGCCTAACCAGCGTTCTATACAGCTGCATCATCAGACTCCAGCTTTTATACTCTATACCCCGTCCTATAAAGGCAAGCATACCATATGCCTTCTTCACCACCTTCTCCACCTGTGTTGCCACCTTCAAGGATTTGTGGACTTGCACACCTAGGTCCCTCTGTGTTTCTATACTCCTGATGACTCTGCCATTTATTGTATAACTCCTCCCTACATTATTTCTTCCAAAATGCATCACTTCGCATTTATCCGGATTAAATTCCATCTGCCACCTCTCCGCCCAATTTTCCAGCCTATCTATATCCTGCTGTATTGCCCGACAATGCTCTTCGCTATCCGCAATTCCAGCCATCTTCGTGTCATCCGCAAACTTGCTGATTACACCAGTTACACCTTCTTCCAAATCATTTATATATATCACAAATAGCAGAGGTCCTAGTACAGAGCCCTGCGGAACACCACTGGTCACAGACCTCCAGCCGGAAAAAGACCCTTCGACCACTACCCTCTGTCTCCTATGGCCAAGCCAGTTCTCCACCCATCGAGCCACTTCTCCTTGTATCCCATGAGCCTTAACCTTCTTAACCAACCTGCCATGTGGGACTTTGTCAAATGCCTTACTGAAATCCATATAGACGACATCCACGGCCCTTCCTTCGTCAACCGTTTTTGTCACTTCCTCAAAAAACTCCACCAAATTTGTAAGGCACGACCTCCCTCTTGTTGTGAAACTTCTTACTGTAACCCTTGGAAGGCAGTTCTGAATCTTTAAAGAAGACCCCCGTATGCCCCCCTTTTAATTGAATTTTATTTTTAGCAAATGGGGGCCAGGATTTCCCGGGCGTTGGGAATCCCAGCAGATAAAAGAAGGCGAGAAGCACTGGCTCCATGAGGTAACTGCCTCTATTGCACTGCCTGTGGACTAAGAGGTGCCAGAGTTTAACAATACACAATCAGCCTCCATAACGATCATCCACCCCTCCACATCCACGATGCCATTGTTACCATGTCTGATACCCCATGCGATATCCAACACAGTCCATACAAAGTCTGACCCCCCTCCTCCTGCCCCCCTCCTTCCCCCCTTCCCATTGCAATGTCAGATTTATCTGGCATCTGTTTCCCAGCCCTTTTCTCTGCCCCGAAGACAGCCAGCCAGGATGCTGGGCGGAAAACCTATTAAAATGCATTAAAACTCCTGTGGCGATTTCACGAGGACATGTGTTAACCCTTAATTCCCTGTTTCCTGTCTGAAAATCCGCCCCATCTCTGTTCTCCTCCCAATCCTGACCAATGAACAGGGCAGCAGTAATCAGCAAGGCGGATGGTCTCAGGTGGACGCAGACAGACTGGCGAAGTGGGCAGATATACAAGACCATAAAATCCTACAGAAGGAGGCCATCCGGCCCATCGAGTCCGCACCGACCACAATCCCACCCAGGCCCTATCCCCATAATCCCATGCATTTACCCTAGCTAGTCCCCCTGATACTAAGGGGCAATTTAGCAAGGCCGATCCACCTAACCCGCACATCTTTGGACTGTGGGAGGAAACCGGAGCACCCGGAGGAAATCCATGCAGACGTGGGGAGAACGTGCAGACTCCGCACAGACAGTGACCCAAGCCGGGAATCCCAGCAGCTCTGTGAGGCAGCAGTGCCAACCACTGCGTCACTGTGCCACCCAAATTTAATACAGGGAAGAATTAAGTGGTACGTGTTAGTAGGAAGAATGAGGTGAAGCAATAGAAACTAACTGGCACAAGTTTAAAGAGTATGTAGGAAAAGAGAGATTTGGGAAGTATACACGTGGATCTCTGAAGGGGACAGGGCAAGTTGAGAAGGCTGTTTGAATAAATATTCATAATCCTTGGCTTTGTTCATGGAGAAATCAATTGCGGATATAGGGGAGTTATAAAATACCAAGTAGGTTTCATAGAAACATGGGGCTAGATTTTACGAGACACTGAGGTTGCCTCACTTGTTCCCGGGCTGAAAAGCTGGGGACGAGAGCAGCACATCCATGGTCCGGGAGTGATTGAAATGAGGCAAACTGTTCACTAGTTTAGGTGAGACTTGCGACCCTTTCTGTAGAGGATGTTCAGCCTTAGGAAGGTGTTAGCCTATTAGGTGGCTGACCGGTCTGAAGTTCCGGCAGTGTCAGTCAGGAGGGGTGGCCAGTAGAATCATAGAATCCTACACTGCCAAAGGAGGCCATTCAGCCCATCGAGTCTGCACCAACAACAATCCCACCCAGGCCCTATCCCCATAGCCCCATGCCATGACCCTAACTAGATCCCTGAACACTAAGGGGCAATTTAGCATGGCCAGTCCACCTAACCTGCATATCTTTGGAGTGTGGGAGGAAACCGGAGCACCCGGAGGAAACCTACACAGACACGGGGAGAATGTGCAAACTCCACACAGACAATGACCCGAGGCTGGGAATCAAACCCTAGTCCCTGGTGCTGTGAGGCAGCAGTGCTAACCACTGTGCTACTTGGCTGCCTCTAATGGGACGATTGGGACTACAGGCTGTCCCATCACACTGAGGAGCTCAAGTTAGAGTTGGGTCTCAGCAAGTTGGGGGGGGGGGGGCGGGGGTGACAGTATGTTGGTACGTTCATTGTATTATCCAGGTTACGGATACACCGCTAAAGGGCATTGGTTGATTAATTATCTGAGGCACAAATAAAGGAAGACTGCTGAGACACTGCGGCAGGCTGTTCACGCCCCCGCTGTCAGGCAGCACAGAGAATTTGGCACTCAGCCAAATCTTCACTCACTGAAGCGGGACTGGAGAACACTGTTGGCGTGAATGGCCACAGGATCCCACTCTGGGTGTTGGTTGGAGGTGAGGCAGTCACATGTAACATTGCATTCTGTAAATAGACCTAGTATTAAGTAAAACGATTAGCGTCTGGCTTCTTACATAGCAAGGTGGGTGGGCGAGGCCAGGTTCAAGAGGTCAGGAGGAGGGTTAAAATGGGCGGGGGAGGGAATGGGAGGGCAGGGGTAACTTTTAGAGTGGGGGGTTGGGGGGGAATGCCTCCGATGGGCCATGGGAACCCACAAAGGAGATCATATCATAGAATCCCTACAGTGCAGAAAGAGGCCATTCGGCCCAACGAGGCTGCACTGACAACACTCCCACCCAGACCCTATTCCTGCACCCCTACATATTTACCCTGCTAATCTCTCTGACTTTAAGGGGCAACTTAGCATAACCAATCCACCTAACCTGCACATTTTTGGACTGTGGGAGGAAACCGGAGCACCCGGAGGAAACCCACGCAGACATAGGGAGAACATGCAGACTCCGCGCAGACAGTGACCCGAGGCCGGAATTGAACCTGGGAACCTGGCGCTGTGAGGCAGCGGTGCTAACCACTGTGCCACCTGTGCCAGACCATGCCAATGTTTTACCAGACCTGAACTAGGTGGGGAGACCTCAGCAGAACAGAATAAGGAAAGTAGTTCGCTCATCTAGTCCTTTCGAGTAGCATCACAGCCAAGACACAGTTGCTGCATCAGTAACTTGCTGTGTTCGACATGATGTATACAATGTGTAATGGTTCCAAATATTGTCCACGTAACTCTTTGTCCAAAATGAAGGGTTTGAAAATAATTCAAATTGACCTTGGAATCTCTGGGCTGAACTAAACGTTTCATGGCCCATTCCTGTTCATTTAAAAAAAAGCTGAAGGAGATGTACGAGGCAGAGGGTGGTGGGTGCCTGGAACTCGCTGCCGGGGGAGGTAGAGGAAGCGGATACGGTAGTGACTTTTAAGGGGCGTCTTGACAAGTACATGAATAGGATGAGAATAGAGGGATATGGTCCCCGGAAGGGTAGGGGGTTTTAGTTCAGTCGGGCAGCACGGTCGGTGCAGGCTTGGAGGGCCGAAGGGCCTGTTCCTGTGCTGTAATTTTCTTTGTTCTTTGGAATAAGTACTGGGGAGTTCATCGATAATAGAGGTGGGCGGTGGTTGCTTTATCAGGTAACGTGACAAAGCTGGGCGAGCAGTGATCTTGCCATGAACTGCTGCTTTTTATTTATTTTTTTTGTTGTTATTTCAACTTCTCGTGCTATTTTAGCTCTCATACTTAAATGGCAAATCCTGCAAGCATCAGTTCACGTCACAGCTCACTGTTCAGGCAAGCATTTAACACAAAAATGTCAGAAAACACACAAATACAATGTTTTGAGGTAATTATGCTTCTTATGAACTAATTTTTGAAAAACATATCAACCATGTCTGCTGTCAAGTTCAGATAATTACTTTTTCAAAAGAGGCTCGAGGCAAGATGAAAGAAACATTCCAATCAAACTAATTGTGTGTCTAGTACGAATCAAGTTTCAACTAATGCACTTTAAAAACTGCGTTGTTGTGCGACTTTACTGCTATGTGCGTTGCTAATTGAAAGCCTTCAAAAGTTTGGCTTTTTGATGGGTTTCCTTTATACTTAATGGAGTTGGTTTCCTTGATGTTGAATCTGTTCAGTTTAGATATAGCTGGGTCAAATTATAAATCAATTGAAATTATAAGCCACTGACAGTTAGTATAAGTTAGCATAATTCTATGACAGCCTATTCTAAGTGAGTGTTAGCGATTTTAAAAAACTCTGGGCCAGGACTTGCATTGAATCACTATAGAATAGAATCCCTACAGTGCAGAAGAGGCCCTTCGGCCCATCGAGTCTGCACCGACTCCGTGGCAGAGTATCTTACCCAGGCCCTCGCCCCCCAGCCCCATTCCCGTAACCCCACACATTTCCCATGGCTAATCCCCCTACCCTCCACATCTTGGAGCACCTCGGAGCAATTTAGCATGGTCAATCAATCTGCATATCGTGGGACTGTGGGAGGAAACCAGAGCACCCGGTCACGCAGTCACGGGGAGAACGTGCAGATTCCACACAGACAGTCACCCAATGCTGGAATTGTTAAAGGTTTAAAGTTTATTTATTATTGTCACAAGGAGGCTTACATTAACACTGCAATGAAGTTACTGTGAAAATCCCCTACTCGCCACACTCTAGCACCTGTTCGGGTACACTGAGGGAGAATTTAGCATGGGCAATGCACCTAATCAGCACGTCTTTCGGACTGTGGGAGGAAATCGCAGCACCTGGAGGAAACCCACGCAGACCATAGAAACCATAGAATCCCTACAGTGCAGAAAGAGGCCATTCGGCCCATCGGGTCTTCACCGACCACGATCCCACCCAGGCCCTATCCCCGTATCCCTACATATTTACCCACTAATCCCTCTAACCTAAGACCTCCTTCTGCACTCTAGGGATTCTATGGGGTGGCACGGTGGCACAGTGGTTAGCACTGCTGCCTCACAGCGCCAGGGACCTGGGTTCAATTCCGGCCTTGGGTCACCGTCTGTGTGGAGTTTGCACGTTCTCCCCGTGTCTGCGTGGGTTTCCTCCGGGTGCTCCGGGACACTAAGGGGCAATTTAGCTTGGCCAATCAACCTAACTGGCACATCTTTGGACTGTGGGAGGAAACTGGAGCACCCGGAGGAAACCCACACAGACACGGGGAGAACGTACAAACTCCACACAGACAGTGACCCAAGCCGGGAATCGAACCCAGGTCCCTGGCGCTGTGAGGCAGCAGTGCTAACCATTGTGCCACCATGCTGCTCCTATCTATTTGGTGTACGGTAGCAGGATTTCAGAAAGTAGGAAGCTTTGCCTGGAGAGATCCCCAGGGAATGAAATCCTGATCAGGGAGCGTCGGATGGGGAAAAGGGGGAAGTGCGAGAAAGAGGAAGTAAGGTCCACTTCTACTAAGTGGGACTGGAGGAGCACCTGGTCCACACAAAAACTTCAAAAAGTTTCTTCTTAAACAACGTTATTTTCTGGATCTAATCTGAATCATAGAATCATCCCAGACTCCCTACAGTGCAGAAGGAGGCCATTTGGCCCATCGAGGCCGCACCGACAACAATCCCACCCAGGTCCCATCTCAGTAACCCCACATATTTACCCTTCTAATCCCCCTGACACTAAGGGGCAATTTAGCATGGCCAATCAACCTAACCTGCAAACCTTTGGCGTGTGCAAGGAAACCGGAGCACCCGGAGGAAACCCACGCAGACACGGGGAGAACGTGCAAACTCCACACAGACGGTGGCCCAAGGCCGGAATTGAACCCAGGTCCCTGGCGCTGTGAGGCAGCAGTGCTAACCACTGTGCCACCGTGCCACCCCATAGAATCCCTAGAGTGCAGAAGGAGGCCATTCAGCCCATCCGCACCAACTCTCTGACAGAATGTTTTTACTCAGGCCGCATCCTCTGCCCGATCCCCATAACCCTGCACATTCACAATGCTTAATCCAACCAACCTACACATCCTTGGGAGGAAACCCACACAGACACGGGGAGAATGTGCAAACTCCACTCAGACAGTCGCCCAAGGCTGGAATTGAATTGCGGTTAAAAGGCAATGCTAAGCACTGTGCCCCCATAAATAGCACTGTGCCACTGCTGAGGTTAAAGTTGCCGCTGGAGCCCAAGTGACATCCTTGGAGTCTGATCTGCATGTTTAAAGAAGACCTAATTGAATAGGACACCAAACCTTTCTGAGGATTCCTTGTGGACCAGCAGGAGTAGGATTGCCCCCCAGGGTTCACAAGAAGTGTTGCGAATATCTGGTTTCATAATACGTATGTTTCAGAAACATATCCTTTGGTTTGAGATTTGATTTTTTAAAATATAGAGAAGTGGAAAGGCCTGATTGAAAGCTGGGAAACACAACTCTGATATAAATACAAATTAAACAAGCCTGTTTTAATCGCACTTAAGAGGCAAGCTGCATTTATTCAAAAAGGTCAGAGTGGATAGTGAGAAATGTAAACAGTGGACGGCCCTTCATTGATTTAAGGGTCAACTACAAATATTCCAGCAATGGTTTTAAATTATTCATGTCAATTTTAGATGAAAATAAGTTGAAGGCAGCTTTGTAAATGAAAGAGGTTTTCTCATGGATGTGGAGATGCCGGCGTTGGACTGGGATAAACACAGTAAGAAGTCTCACAACACCAGGTTAAAGTCCAGCAGGTTTATTTGGTAGCAAAAGCCACACAAGCTTTCGGAGCACTGCTCCTTCGTCAGGTGAGTGAGAGTTCTGTTCACAAACAGGGCACATTAAGGAACTTCTAACAGCTTGACTTGGAGGTGAAATGGTAGCTATAGAACTGAGCTCACAAATATCAGAATCACAGGTCAGTCATTAAGATGTGAAAGTGCAAAAACATATACTTATACTTCCTCAATCTATGGATTAACAGTTATGCATAACACTGAAGCATCAACTTAATGCGATGACTTCAATCAGGCCATTGAGGTTGGCCTATTGGAGTTTTTAGCTCCCTGATTAAGGATCCAATTGATAGGCCAATCAGGGAGTCTTTGCCTTGTATTTATCATAGAATCATAGAATCCCTACAGTGCAGAAGGAGGCCATTCGGCCCATCGAGTCTGCACCGACCACAATCCCACCCAGGCCCTACCCCCACATATTTTACCCGCTAATCCCTCTAACCTACGCATCTCAGGACTCTAAGGGGCAATTTTTTTTAACCTGGCCAATCAACCTAACCCGCACATCTTTGGACTGTGGGAGGAAACCGGAGCACCCGGAGGAAACCCACGCAGACACGAGGAGAATGTGCAAACTCCACACAGACAGTGACCCGAGTCGGGAATCGAACCCGGGACCCTGGAGCTGTGAAGCAGCAGTGCTAACCACTGTGCTACCGTGCCGCCCAAACCGGGAGTGTCAGTTCCTCTGGCACTTCCGAAGGTAGACTGCTGGCACTCTGTGTACTGCTGTGAGAGTTTGTAAATAAAGGGGTTTTGATGCAGAGACCTCCGAAGACTTATTACACTTAAGCTACAAGATGTCCATGTTGCCAACTGTGAAAACTAATTTAAAGCTATTTTAAGGTTTCACTTGATAAGTGACTTCGCTCGTTGAACTCTGGATCCTTTTGAAAATGGTCTTGATAGAAACGATCTGTGCGTTCACTCTCTTGCCTGCCCTCTTAAAGAGTTTCATTTCATCTCAAACAAAGGCGTTTCCCTTTTGACTTTTGATCATTAGGGCTGAAGATTTGTTGTGGTGGACGAGACAGAAAATTCAACGGATCGTGTGAAAGCCCACGGACCTCGGATGGGAATTTCTGGGCTTTGTGAGCACATGGCCGGAGAATCCCACCCTTGGTGTCTTTTAATTGGGTAAAAATATGTTCAACTATTTGGTCTTAGTAAATGTTCTGTGCATCTGTAAAACACTAGCTTTCGGGGCGCTGCTCCTTCGTCAGGTGAGTGGGAGTTCTGTTCACAAACAGGGCATATAAAGACACAAACTCAATTTACAAAATAATGGTTGAATGCGAGTCTTTACAGGTAATCAAGCCTCAAAGGCACAGACAATGTGAGGGGAGAGAGGGTTAAGCACAGGTTAAAGAGATGTGTATTGTCTCCAGCCAGGACAGTTAGTGAGATTTTGCAAGCCCAGGCAAGTCGTGAGGGTTACAGATAGCCGTGTGTCGTGAAGGCCACCTTGGAGAACGCTTACCCGAAGATCAGAGGATCAAGTCTTAAAGGTACAGACAATGTGAGTGGAGATCCTCGGGTAAGCGTTCCACTGACCTTCGGGTAAGCGTTCTCCAAGGCGGCCTTCAAGACACACGACAGTGCAGAGTCGCTGAGCAGAGACTGATAGCCAAGTTCCGCACACATGAGGACGGCCTCAACCGGGATCTTGGGTTCATGCCATCTGTAACCCCCACGACAAATGGTAAGTTAGGTTCCTGAGTGGTATTACTGAGTGGTATTTTTCCTGAGTGGGTGGCATGGTGGCACAGTGATTAGCACTGCTGCCTCACGGCGCCAGGGACCCGGGTTCAATTCCTGGCTTGGGTCACTATGTGGAGTTTGCATGTCCTCCCCATCCCTGTGTGGGTTTTCTCTGGGTGCTCCGGTTTCCTCCCACAGTCCTAAAGCTGGTTAGGTGCATTGACCGTGTTAAATTCTCCCTCAGTGTACCCGAACAGGCGCCGGAATGTGGCGACTAGGGGATTTTCACAGTAACTTCATTGCAGTGTTAATGTAAGCCTACTTGTGACTAATAAATAGATAAACTTTAAACTCTATTACTGAAAATCGAAATGCTGGGGTGAGTTGGTGGGGGGGTGGTGATGGAGGAGGAGGGATTGTAAAAGTATAATACTGACCGGCAACTTCTATCTGTTTGTGGCTAACCTGTTTTCAATCAAAATTGACTCAATGGAATGTTTAGTCTGTGTGATGATTCGAGTGTCTGCAAATATCAAAGTGATGCTGAAAAACAATGAGGACATTCAGCTTCGATTTCTCTGATGTCCAATTCTTGAGAAGAATATTCGCGATGCTGGGAGAACCTTCTTCCTTCGACTTGATCCAAATTAATTGAAGCAAAGCCAAACACGGGTGTTGAAAGCTCGACACCTCCATCCGTCTGTCCCTCTGCGGCATGTGGGAAATTAAAACACGGGGTATCATTTCAAAGCAGAGTGTCAGGTTCAGACCAGTTTACACCATGCCTATCATTGTAAGATCTGAGGCTTGAGATGCAGGTGGATTAGTGCACCGTCTGCAGGTTTTGACCCCCAAGTTTTGGAGTTCAAATGTCTAAAGGGCTTAGTGGTAAGCAGACAGGGAGATCATGTTAAAACAGCCCTTTAGTAGCTGAGCCAAGATTATTTTTTTTCAAAAATACGGTTGAAAGTGATCCGCTTCAAACTTCTTTGTCACTAATTTTTTCCCATCCTTGAAATGGATGAAAACATTTGAAAAGAACTTGACTGGTAGCCTGGATTGCTCTGATAGTTAACTGTTGTGTGATGTTACAGAGTCATAGAGGTTTACAACATGGAAACAGGCCCCTTCGGCTCAACTTGTCCATGCTGCCCAGTTTTCACCACTATGCTAGTCCCAATTGCCCACGTTTGGCCCATATCCCTCTGTACCCACCTTACCCATGATGTGGAGATGCCGGCGTTGGACTGGGGTGGGCACAGTAAGGAGTCTCACAATATCAGATTAAAGTCCAACAAGCTTATTTGGAATCACGAGCTTTTGGAACGCTGCTCTTTCATTGGGTGAGACTCACCTGAGGAAGGAGCAGCGCTCCGAAAGCTCGTGATTCCAAATAAACCTGTTGGACTTTAACCTGGTGTTGTGAGATTTCTTACTGTACCCACCTTACCCATGCAACTGTCTAAATGGTTTTTAAAAGACAAAATTGTACCCGCCTCTACTTCTGCCTCTGGCAGCTCGTTCCAGATACTCTCCACCCTCTGTGTGAAAAAAGTGCCCCTCTGGACCCTTTTGTATCTCTCCCCTCTCACCTTAAAGTTATGCTCTCTAGTTTTAAACTTTCCTACCTTTGGGAAAATGTTGAGGTAGTGCTATCATCGACACAGATCAATTCTCAGAGATGATGGACAGTAGAAAGTGTGTGAACTATAACTTTTATGTTGCTAAAGAAAATCTAACATTTTAAAATGCATGTTTAGAACAATGAGAAGATAGCTTTAAGAATTCACATCAGACAAAGTTACATGCTGCAATCTATAAGTGAGATGGGATCATGCCATAGAAGAGTGAGAGGGGATCTCAAACAAACTTATAAAATTCTAACAGGATTAGACAGGGTAGCTTCAGAAAGAATGTTCCTGATGGTGGGGGAGTCCAAAACTAGGGGTCATAGTTTGAGGATAAGGGGTAAACCTTTTAGAACTGAGGTGAGGAGAAATTTCTTCACCCAGAGAGTGGTGAATGTGTGGAATTCACTAACACAGAAAGTAGTTGAGGCCAACATGTTGTCTGATTTCAAGAAGAAATTAGATATCGCTCTTGGGGATAAAGGGACCAAGGGATATGGGGGGAAGGGGGGAAATCAGGATATTGAATTTGATGATCAGCCATGATCAAAATGAATGGTGGAGCATGCTCGAAGGGCCGAATGGCCTCCTCCTGTTTCTAGTTTCTATGTTTAAGGCCAAGCGTCTTCTATTTGTAAAAGTTGAATGAATAAAACAGAATGATTAAGGAAGGACTAAAAAAGACCACTTGGCCTGCCAAGAAAGGAAAGATACGTTTGTTGATGTTTTTTGTCCCAGATGTTGGTAATAAGCTTGGAAAGATCAGAACGCGTTGGGCGCAATCTGACCAGCATTCAGCTAAATCTCCGTTCACTGCACCGGGATGGGAAAATCCCACCAGCATGAATGGCCGTAACATTGCAGCCTTCGTGTTGCCATGTTGCTTTGTACTGTAGAAAACCTTGGCGTTTGTAATTCTTTCATGGGATATTGGTGTCGGTGGCAAGGCCAGCATTTGTTGCCCATCCCTAATTGCCCTTGAACTATTACAGAGGGCAGTTAAAAGTCAGCCACATTGCTGTGGGACTGGAGTCACATGTAGGCCAGTCTGGGTAAGGACGGCAGATTTTGTTTCCTACTGAACCAGATGGGATTTAATGATCGACAACCGTTTCATAATCACTATTGCAGAGATGAGATTTGTTTTAAAATTTTGAGTTCCAGACTAATGGAGTGAGATTAATGGAATGTCCAGTGACATTACCGCTACACTACTGTCTCCTCCACCATTTTGCACTGTTCTGTTACACATCATATTCATCTTGAGCACAGCCATGAAATATGACCCCCGGAACACTCATACATAACAATTAGTTCCTAGCTAATTATTTCCGATCAAACAGCACACTCACAAGTGAGTCCTTACACCCTCTGAATTGCTGTAGTGAATTAAACTGTAAAGGCAGTGTGGGTAGTAATGGAACCATGGCCAATTATGTCACATCCTTTTCATGTCAGCCTCCTCACTGGAATTGACAGGAGCCTTGCGATGTCCTCCAGGTCTTCGGATAGTGGAAAAATAAACATTCCATCAGGCTGTGTAAATCAGGTAATTGAAGGTGAAGACGAAATAGCAGCAGAAGTTTAACAGCGCCAGGGTCCCAGGTTCAATTACAGCCTCGGGTCACTGTCTGTGTGGAGTTTGCACATTCTCCCCGTGTCTGCGTGGGTTTCCTCCGGGTGCTCCGGTTTCCTCCCACAGTCCAAAGATGTGCGGGTTAGGTTGATTGGCCATGCTAAGTTGACCCTAGTGTCAGGGGGATTAGCAAGGTAAATGTGTGGGGTTGCGGGAGTAGGGCCTGGGTGGGGTTGTGGTCGGTGCAGACATGATGGGCCGAATGGCCTCCTTCTGTACAGTAAGAAGTTTAACAACACCAGGTTAAAGTCCAACAGGTTTATTTGGTAGCAAAAGCCACACAAGCTTTCGGAGCTCCAAGCCCCTTCCCGTCACTCCTTCTGTACTGCAGGGGTTCTATGACTGTCAGTGCGGAGTCTGCACGTTCTCCCCGTGTCTGCATGGGTTACTTCCGGCTGCTCTGGTTTCCTCCCACAAGCCGAAAGACGTGCTGGTTAGGTGGTTTGGCCGTGTTAAATTCTCCCTTAGTGTACCCGAACAGCGCTGGAGTGTGGCGACTAGAGGATTTTCACAGTAACTTCATTGCAGTGTTAATGTAAGCCTACTTATGACACTAATAAGTAAACTTAAAATATCTCTCCATGGCAAAGGATCAGTAGTTCCATGAATGTTCTCCAGGTGGCAGAGGTACAAGTATTCTGCCTTCTTTTTGATCCTGCCATTGACCCCATCCAAAATTTCAGGGCAGAGCAATTCACATATTCAGGATGGCGGCTGGAGAGATGCAACATGTTTCTGATGTTACAAAATAAAGAGATATACACGTGCCCAGGGTTCTTAGAATGGCGGGCTTTCCTGTCCCCACACCTGCAGGTGTAATGCCTCACAAAGGGTGAGACACCATGGTGGTACACTTTGAAATTACAAAGACATATATGGACAATATTGAACAATATGGGAAGGTGATGGCTTTGTGATATAACCAATAGACTATTAATCCAGAAACTCAGCTAATGTTCTGAGGACCCGGGATCCAATCCCGTCACGGCAGATGGTGGAATTTGAATTCAATTTTTAAAAATCTGGAATTAAGAATCTACTGATGACCATGAAACCATTGTCGATTGTCAGAAAAGCCCATCTGGTTCATTAGTGCCCTTTAGGGAAGGAAATCTGCCGTCCTTACCTGGTCTGGCCTACATGTGACTCCAGAGCCACAGCAATGTGGTTGACTCTCTGAAATGGAGAGCAGTTAGAATGGGCAATAAATGGGGGCTCAGCCAGCGATGCCCAGGTCCCACGATTGAATAAAAATAAATTATTCTAATACTGAGCCTTGGGAAATGCTCGTGTGCCTGTTTACACCCCCCCCCCCCCCCCCCCCCCCCGGTTTAAAAGGCAACCATTCACCACAGTTCTCTGTTTTTTTGTATTCATGCTGCCACAATCCCTTTAAACCTGTGGGTTAAGAATTTGTTTCTGAATTGAGGTGTGCTGATCTTTCAGCAATTCTCCCCTTGCTGATTAATGTTTCGCAAACGCAGACAACACTGTGACATCTCACTCAAGGGATCATTCGCCAAGTATGACTGTCCACAGGAGTAATCTGGCCAGTTGACCAATCCAGTCCTGACCCAACATTTACAAAATGTTATTTACAAATAGGTGTCATGGTGGCACAGTGGTGAGCACTGCTGCCTCACAGCGCCAGGGACCCGGGTTCAATTCCGGCCTCGGGTGACTGTGTGGAGTTTGCACGTTCTCCCCGTGTCTGCGTGGGTTTCCTCCGGGCGTTCTGGTTTCTACCCAGTCCAAAAGTGTGCGGGTTAGGTGCATTGGCCATGCTCAATTGCCCCTTAGTATCAGGGTGGTTAGCAGTGTGAATATATGGCGTTACGGGAATAGGGCCTGGATGGGAGTGTTGTTGGAGCAGGCTCGATGGGCTGAATGGCCTCTTCTTCACTGCAAGAATTCTAGGATTTTATGCATGTTCAGATTCAATTATGAGTGGATAGAAATCAGAAACTCCAATCTTGGCTGATGTTTTTCCTCCTTCAGACAGGTAAATGATTAATTTATCCTAAAATAACTTTATTTGGGCGCAGATCCAATGATCAATCAGGCTACGTTGAATCTATTTCAATCCTCTGTCTTTTGGACATACCCTGTGACTTTTCTTTAGATCCTTGACTGGGAAATAATTGAGCATCGTGAATGTGCAGCTCACTGGGACAAGATCTTGAGCTGGCCTTAGGCACAGATTCAATCATTCTCGTTTCCAATACTGAGTTCAACCTAAACAAATCCTTCTCTGTGTAGTCTCCCTTCCTGGACCACTGCCATGAGTAAGGGTGGAAGCTGTTCCGGTAGATGGTTTACTAATTTGGATCCCTATCTCAACACAGGGTCAGAAAAACATGTCAAAGCCTTTCATTAATTGGGCAACTTGCGATATTGAATTAGAGGAGTAACTGTGACATCGAAAGTTGAGCAATAGGGAATGACGGCAATCTATTATCTAATTGTCCACAAACACAAGACCGAGTGGGCCTTTGAACTTCAGTGATGTGTCTTGAATTTATCAAACTACTGCCCAGGAGCAGAGTGCAAGAGTTCAAGCAGTAGTGTAACTGCAGTCAAGTTTGACAGTTGTTACTCATTCAGTGGTTAAGGGCATCATTTGAATGATTACTGATCAGATATATGCCATTCAGTTAATCTCAGATAATTCATTAAACTGCGATGGTTCAATAGATTATTTAATCAGGACAGCACAGTGGTTAACACTACTGCCTCACAGCAGCAGGGACCCAGGTTCAAATCCAGCCTTGGGTGACTGACTGTGTGGAGTTTGCACGTTCTCCACGTGTCTGTGTGGGTTTCTTCCAGGTGCTCCGGTTTCCTCCCACAGTCCAAAGACGTGTAGGTTAGGGTGTTTGGCCATGCTAAATTGTCCCTTTATGTCCAACGATGTGTAGGTTAGGGGGATTGGCCATGCTGAATTGTCTCTTCGTGCCTAAAGATGTGCAGGTTAGGGTGTTTGGCCATGCTAAATTATCCCTCTGTATCCAAAGATGTGTAGGTTAGGGGATTGGCCATGCTAAATTGTCCTTTCGTGTCTAAAGATGTGCAGGTTAGGTGGATTGGCCATGCTAAATTGTCCCTTTGTGTCCAATGATGTGTAGGTTAGGGGGATTGGCCATGCTGAATTGTCCTTTCGTGTCTAAAGATGTGTAGGTTAGGTGGATTGGCCATGGGAAATGTGCAGGGCTATGGGGAAAGGTTATGGGAGAGGGCCTGGGTAAGATGCTGTTTTGGAGAGTCAGTGCAGACTCAATGGGCCGAATGGCCTACATCTGCACTGTAGGGAATCTGTGGTTATCATTTAGGCTCTGTGCTGTCTATAAAAGTTTACAGTAATATCTTGCCTAGAATCATGAGAGGTATGCATATGTCTTTGTGATCACATACTCTTTATAAAACTATGCAACGCTAAATCATCTTTCAGTCAAACAGGCAAATGTATAAGTGTCTACTTTAATAAAATAATGAGAACTGTGAAATGAATATTTTTAGAATTGTATTTATTTGAAGACATGAAGCCAGTGACAAGTGTAACAAGGACGTGTCTCATAAAACTGGACCTAGCAGTAATGCAGAATGACTTGGGGAAACTGTACTGACGTTCCGACGTGTACTTGTTTCCCATAATGGAAGATTGGATTCAGAAAAGCTGACTCAGAAAGAGATCTGGAACTCTGCAGTTAGACCTCTGTGTTTAGTTTTGAGTTTCAAGTGATAAAGCAGCTGGAAAACAGCTCCAGAATCTGGAATCAAGGATGACATGTGAAGCTTGACTATTGCAATTAAGGGATTCATTGTGGTTCTGGCACAGATCTGGAGGTCAGATTTCAGTGCTGGCCACTCCCGTGGTAATCATTCAACCATAATTAGGCAGTTTGTACGTATTGCTTTGAACTTGCAGATGGAAGGGATGATGCTGAATTTGGATTTCCGTATGGTTTTGCCAGAAATAAAAGATGAATTTTCTCTTCATTTGGTCAGACAGAATTCCACTACTGGCCAGAGGTAGACATTGCAGAATTCTGAAATAAATAATGGCAAATTGAGGCAGAAAACCTGTGAGCTTTCTTACTTGTCAAGCCATTTGCCTAATTGCTTAAAAGCGAATTACTGCGGATGCTGGAATGTGAAACCAAAAGAGAAAATGCTGGAAAATCTCAGCAGGTCTGGCAGCATCTGTAAGGAGAGAAAAGAGCTGACGTTTCGAGTCCAGATGGCCTTGACAAAGGTTTACCTGGACTCTAAACATCAGCTCTTTTCTTTTCCCATAGAAGCTGCCAGACCTGTTGAGATTTTCCAGCATTTTCTCTTTTGGTGCCTAATTGCTTACCTCAGTAAAAATCGGATATAATTTCCAAATTGAGGAAGTGAATGTTTGGGGCTAAATAAACATAGAAAATAGAAGCAGGAATAGGCCATTCGGCCCTTCGAGCCTACTCCGCCATTCATTTTGATCATTGCTGATCATCAAATTCAATATCCTGATCCCTCCTTCACCCCCCATATAGCCTTGATCCCTTTAGCCCCAAGAGCTACATCTAATTTCTTCTTGAAATCACACAACGTTTTGGCCTCAACTACTTTCTGTGGTAGTGAATTCCAAAGAGAGTTTGGAACTACTGAGGCATTTGGATGATTGGCCAATATTAAGGCCAATCTTTCTCACACTAATAACGAACTCGTCTTCCTGCAGACGATACAATTCGAATATCCATATTCTAATTTGGTGTACACTTGGCTGTAATAACTCAGCCACGTCTTTCTGATGGGAGTTAAGCAGTTTGTTAAGGGTCGTGTTATCAGCACAAAATATGTTTGGAAGGAGAAGACCCTTCAGCCCATTTAACTCCACCCCTCCAAATTACCGTCCCAATCAGCTTCCCCTTACTGCATTGTTCTGTATCTTAAATGAGCCTAATGACTTGACCTCAATGACCCTACCTGGGAGCTTGCATCAGTTGTTGATTACTATGCATAAAGGCACCCCCACTATCAACCTCTGGGGAATTACACTATTATACCCTCCCCCTTCTGTCATAAAACACTCATTATTCACCATTACTCTCTGTTCATTTCCATGCTGCCACTTTCCCTTTTATTCCATGGGCTTTAACGCTGCTGGCAAGCTTGTCATGAGGCAATTCCTGTTGGAAATCCATATGGACCACATCAACCGCATTACCCTCATTAGCCTCTCGGTCTGCTACCTCATCCTAAACCTCAAACAAGCTGGCTCATGGTTAGACGCAAGTAATAATATCTTGAATAGTCTTAAATAAAAGCAAATTATTGCAGATGCTGGAATCTGAAACCAAAAGAGAAAATGCTAGAAAATCTCAGCAGGTCTGGCAGCACCTGTAAGGAGAGAAAAGAGCTGACGTTTCGAGTCCAGACGACCCTTTGTCAAAGCTAAAAGGCACAGAAAGTGGGAGATATTTATACTGTAGGTGAGGGAATGAAAGATGAGTCGTAGCCACAGAAACCAGGGGAAAGGCTGCTAATGGCAGTCCATAGAGAGAATAGAAGGTGTGAATGGCCAAACGGCAGAGAAGCTGAAATCAGAGGGTAAACTGTGACAGATGAAGATGTGGGGGGAGAGGGGGATGGGTGGGGGAGAGATAAAATTGAGAAAAAGGGGGAAAGGGGAAGTTTCTGTTTGGCCATTCACACCTTCTATTCTTTCTATGGACTACCATAGCAGCCTTTCCCCTTGTTTTTCTGACTATGACTCAATTTTCATTCCCTCCCCCTGCAGTATAAATATCTCCCACTTTCTATACCTTTCAGCTTTGACAAAGGCTCATCAGGACACAAAACCTCAGCTCTTTTCTCTCCTTACAGATGCTGCCAGACCTGCTGAGATTTTCCAGCATTTCCTCTTTTGTGTCCTTGAATAGTCTTGCTCAGGCCTCTCATTTAAAGTTTTTAAAAGTTTATTTATTAGAATCACAAGTAGGCTTATAGTAACACTGCAATGAAGTTACGGTGAAAATCCCCTAGTCGTCACACTCCGGCACCTGTTCGGGTACACTGAGGGAGAATTTAGCATGGCCAGTACATCTAACCAGCATGTCTTTCGGACTGTGGGAGGAAACTGGACCACCTGGAGAAAACCCGGGGACATGGGGAGAACATGCAGCAACCAGCGACCCAAGCCGGGAATCGAACCGGGTCCCTGGCACTGTGAGGCAGCAGTGTTAACAACTGTGCCACAGTGCATTTCTGAAGCTCTCAAGCGGAATAGGCAAAGAACCTCATCGAATGTTATTGTTCAAGAACATTTTAGTCAAAGAAGGATTGTGTCTATTATTTTCTGTAGTTGAGGAAGAATCACCATGGACTGTGGAATAATATCTGCTCCTGATAATCTGTTAATTTCTCATAATCCTCTTCCGTAGTTTATAGCCTACGGCACCTTTCATGGTGTCTACTGCTTTCTGAAGGGGTTAGGAGAGAGATTGTGACATCTCCAACTAGGAGAATACTATAACGCCTGAGCTTGCTGCAGTAACAAATAACGAAGTTCAATCTGGTTTGTAGGACGTCAGGACTTCCTGAAGAGAATGGTCTTCTGCACTGAGTATGAGAGAAATATCTGACCACAACCCCAGTGAGTTATTACGGTTCTCCAGCAAAGCTCAAAATGAGTAGTAATCATTCTGAATTGGGCAATCAAAGATTGGGACAATTTATCTCATTCACCCAATGTAGCATTTTCACTCCAAAAGTGTACGTCCTCCAGCTGAAGGTTGTCCCCAATTAAAAGTTACAGTCTACAATTTTGGTACATTTTTTGACATGAAACAGAACAGATGGTAAAATGTATGTTTCCTCTGATTGTCATGTCAGAATGATCTAGCATTAACTGCCTAAGAAATTTCACAGTAAATTTTTGATTTGATTTATTATTGTCGCATGTATTAGCATACAATGAAAAGTATTGTTTCTTGCGCACTATACAGACAAAGCATACTGTACATAGGGAAGGAAAGGAGAGGGTGCAGAATGTAGTGTTACAGTTATAGTTTGGGTGTAGAGGAAGATCAACTTAATGCGAGGTCGGTCCATTTTAGGGGTAATTTTTTAACTTAACCTGCACATCTTTGGACTGTGGGAGTAAACCGGAGCAGCCGGAGTAAACCCATGCAGACACAGGGAGAACGTGCAAACTCCACACAGACAGTGATCCGAGGCTGGGAATTGCATAGAGAAGTAAAGGAGAGGGCACAGAATGTAGTGTTACACTCATAGCTAGGATGAGAGAAAGATCAACTTGGCACGAGGTTAGTCCATTCAAAAGTCTAATGGCAGCAGAGAAGAAGCTGTTCTTGAGGCAGTTGGTACATGTCCTCAGATTTTTCTATCTTTTTCCCGACGGAAGAAGGTGGAAGAGAGAATGTCTGTGGTGCGTGGGGTCCTTAATTATGCTGGCTGCTTTTCCGAGGCAGTGGGAAGTTTAGACAGTGTCAATGGGTAGAAGGCTGGTTTGCGTGATGGATTGGGCTACATTCACGACCCTTTGTAGTTCCTCGTGGTCTTGGGCAGAGCAGGAGCCATACCAAGCTGTGATACAACCAGAAAGAATGCTTTCTATAGTGCATCTGTAAAAGTTGGTGAGAGTTGTAGTGAACATACCGAATTTCCTTAGTCTTCTGAGAAAGTAGAGGCATTGGTCGTCTTTCTTAACTATAGCGTCAGCATGGGGGGGGACCAGGGCAGGTTGTTGGTGATCTGGACACCTAAAAACTATATGTTCTCAACCATTTCTACTTCGTCCCCATTGATGTAGACAGGGGCATGTTCTCCTTTCCACTTCCTGAAGTCGATGACTATCTCCTTCGTTTTGATTTGATTTGATTTGATTTCAATCTCGGCTGCAGTTTGATAATCAAAGGGGTAACTCCACACACTTTCACAGGGAGATCAGATAGTTGGGCTTTCAGTGCTAGTCATGTTAAATGACCAATTTGTGCTTCATTGATTATGGTTCTGTGCCAGTGATTACTGGTTGTGGAATCAACTCTTCATTCTCTCTTTCAAGTGGTCAATGTTACCCTGAACGATTGAAAAGATAGGTCATCGTGTTTTATGAAAAGTATTAAGAAAAAATTAAGAAAGTATAACTTGTTTTTGAATGAATATGGAATAATATTTTGATATTCGGAAAGAAATTATCAAGGATTTGAGCAACAATATGCTACGGGTGTAATCCAATTTTCAATATAAGCTATGGATATAGAATAAAGAACAAAGAAAATTACAGCACAGGAACAGGCCCTTCGGCCCTCCACGCTTGCACTGACCACACTGCCCGACTGCACTAAAACCCCTACTCTTCTGGGGACCATGTCCCTCTATTCCCATCCTATTCATGTATTTGTCAAGATGCCCCTTAAAAGTCACTATCGTATCCGCTTCCACAACCTCCCCCAGCAGCGAGTTCCAGGCACCCACCACCCTCTGTATAAAAAACTTGCCTCGTACATCTCCTTTAAACCTTGCCCCTCGCACCTTAAACCTATACCCTCAAGTAATTGACTCTTCCACCCTGGGAAAAAGTTTCTGACTATCCACTCTGTCCATGCCCTTCATAATCTTGTAGTCTTCTATCAGGTCGCCCCCTCAACCTCTGTCGTTGCAGTGAGAACAAATCAAGTTTTTCCAACCTCTCCTCATAGCTAATGCCCGCCATAGCAGGCAACATTCTGGCAAATCTTTTCTGTACCCTCTCCAAAGCCTCCACATCTTTTTGGTAATGCGGTGACCAGGATTGAATACTATATTCCAAGTGCGGCCTAACTAAGGTTCTCAGTTAGAATGTTGAGTTATCTTAAATTCCTCACCGAGTTGTTATCCTTTCACTGGGCATGGACACTACATTCATTTTTTAAAAATACTTTTGGCAAAGGTGGTTTTAAATAGCTGGCACAGAGAGGTGCTACTGTCCAACATGAGTTATGGTTGAGTGTTGTAAGGAAAGGTAGCTTGTACTGGTCTAATATTGGCTCAGCATGTGGATGCCATTTGTCTTCCTGTATTGCATTTAGACTAAGATGGTTGTACTCTGGCCAACTTATACCCCATAGCCAAGAACTCTCAATTTTCTTTCTTCTTTTAAGTTAAAATCTCCTTTCTTTGCGGACCTAGAGTCAAGTGTTGTGTAGCAAAATTTATTTTGAGCATTTGTCAAGTGAATAATCAACAAAGCCACAATTATAGCTTAGCAGTTCTTAAACTATTCCTTAACTTTGCTGAAATCCACAGGGGTTCAGTGGCTGGTTGTTTGCTGAGAACTCTGCAAATAGCTGAAACATTTTGCTTTTCCCTGGGGCAACATGTGGTTGGTGAAATGTTCAGCCTCATTGCAAAGCTTTGGTCACCGCTAATTTTACCAGATTCTGTGCGTGTTCCTCCGGGCATCTTTTAGATATCTCGTTTGCAGAGTTAATGAACCATAATTTTCCACAGCCCGTCGTATGCAGTGTCATTAGCCCGACTCGCTTTAATTATTTTAGTGAGGCAAGTGGCTGGAAATGTGAACTGATGATGTTGTAGGAAGGGAAACGGAACACTTTTGCAATTGGAGCAACTGTTCTTAAATTCTCAAACAACAATTAAAAACTGAAAGAATGAGACTCCACATTTGTGAAAGTTTATTGTTATTGCCAGCGTGTATGCTTGGCAGTAGGCAATACTAATCACACTGTTAATAGGGAACTTAGACTGGAATGAGCAGGAATTAACTTTCTGTGATGAGTTTAGTTCCTATCTGCCATGAGAAAACATCAACTTCATGCCATTCAATGCATTTTAATGGTGAACATGGATAGAAAGTCCGATATTTGAGTTTAATTGCCTTGCTGTACCGTTTTGTGTATAAATAACAATAAATGCCATTAGCTTCACCGTTACTTTATTGGGAAAATCTGAGTCATTGGGCAGGATTTTCTGGCCTCGCCCTGAAACCGGAAAATCCCACCCGAGGTCAATGGACCTTTCATAAGACTATAAGAAATAGGAGCAGAATTAGGCCACTCGGCCCATCGAGTCTGCTCCGCCATTCAATCATGGCTGATTTTTTTCTCATCCCCATTCTCCTGCCTTTTCCCCATAACCCCTGATCCCCTTATTAATCAAGAACCAATCTATCTCTGTCTTAAATACACTCAATGACCTGGCCTCCACAGCCTTCTGCAGCAAAGAGTTCCACAGATTCACCACTCTCTGGCTGAAGAAATTCCTCCTCATCTCTGTTTTAAAGGATCATCCCTTTAGCCTGAGGTTGCGCCCTCTGGTTCTAGTTTTTCCTACTAGTGGAAACATCCTCTCCACGTCCACTCTATCCAGCCTCGCAGTATCCTGTAAGTTTCAATAAGATCCCCCCTCATCCTTCTAAACTCCAACGAATACAGACCCAGAGTCCTCAACCGTTCCTCATACAACAAGCTCTTCATTCCAGGGATCATTCTTGTGAACCTCCTCTGGACCCTTTCCAAGGCCAGCACATCCTTCCTTAGATATGTGGCCCAAAACCGCTCACAATTCTCCAAATGGGGTCTGACCAGAGCCTTATACAGCCCCAGGAGTACATCACTTCTCTTGTATTCTAGCCCTCTCAGCATAAATGATATGGAAAACATGGTCTGCCTCTTGCCCGTTCCGATTCCCGTGGCAGGCAGGATGGTAACATCCACCCAGTTGTTTCAAATCAAGGAAACCATTGGGCAGGGGCTTAATTATAAACAGAATGTAGGATCACTGCCCACACCTGCAGAACAAGTCCGAGTCGAGATTTTACCCTGTGTGGAATCTTCTGCCAGCGGGATTTTCCACTCCCGACGAACTCAGTGGACTTTAGAATGGCTTGCCGCAATTTCCAGTCCCTCCCCCTGCGTGGCGGGGCCAGAAAATCCTGCCCCCTGTAGTTAGTGTAATGTCTGCATATGTGATAAGTTCAAGATACAGTACAGGACATGTCCCTTTTTCACAAAGAACAGAACAAAGGGGTGGCTGGTTGCCCACCTCAAATTAGAGGCATCCATTTGGTCTCGGGTGAGAATCTATATGATTAACTTGGTCTTGTATTTTAAACTGAATCAGTTCTATAAACAACTGGGAACTGATAACTGTTCAGAATGCATTTTGTTTGAATAAGGACATTAACATTAACGGTGAGAAATATACAAATGAATCTCATTTTTATTCAATAACATTTAGAGCAAGTATAAATGTGTCATCTGGTCATTTTTGCACAAATATTGGCTGCACTTATGATAATAGAAAAGCCATGAATTGTGCTTGTAAATCAAGAGTGACGAAGGGCAGATATTTGGATGGAGAAGGGTTGGGGCTGAAGTATTATAGAAACGTAGAAGATAGGAGCAGGAGGAGGCCATTCGGCCCTTCGAGCCTGCTCCGCCATTCATCACGATCATGGCTGATCATCCAACTTAATAGCCTAATCCTGCTTTCTCCCCATAACCTTTGATCCCATTCGCCCCAAGTGCTATAATTATACATAATATATATTATACTATAATATATAATATATTAAACACAACATTATTCCTTTCATAAATTGCTTAATACTGCAAAACCAAATTCTTTGTGATGAGTAGTTTGCCTATTTTAGAGAAAGATGGTTGAACATTGGAACAAATTAGCCACTTTCTTTTTCATGCAACCAAATTGAAATAGTTTTCCCCTCTTGTGTTTTTTTGTCACTCTTTCCTTTTGGAGTAAGATATCATGTTATGGAAGTGTTGGGATCTTGCTTGTTGGCAGGACAGCCAGTGGAATATCATTGTTGTGTCCTCCAGAAAGGCCTGTAATGTTAAGTAGATGGCTTTGGTGAGTCAGGCAAGTAGATGGCCATCAGTGGGCTTTCTCTGGGATTAAAGGTCAGAGGTCCTACCTGAGGAAATGCTAGCCAATCAAAGGCTGGCAGCTCTTCTGCTCAGCAGTGTCACCAGGTAGGCGGTGGCTGCTGTCAAAAGGGCAGCCACCAGAGGCCCAGGTTCGAGGATGACCCAGGCCAGAGGTAAGTAATGGCGTGAGACATTTCCCAAGGCGGGGATCGGGGTGGTGGGGGGGAATGGCTGTCAGCCCCTCCCTCCTGCTGCTGAGTTCCTCGATCATGCATTGAATGTTTTTGAAGAAGAAACCTGTCCCCCACAACTCCTGCACAGTTTTACTTGTCCTGCATGCTGCATGGTGACAGACTCAACTGCCATTGGTTTAATACCAGCGGCGCAGGATGAGGCTCTTTGGTGACTATTTGGTGGGGAGTCTGCATGGTCTCCCCGTGTCTGCGTGGGTTTCCTCCGGGTGCTCCGGTTTCCTCCCACAGTTCAAAAGATGTGCGGGTTAGGTTGATTGGCCATGCTAAATTGCCCCGAGTGTCTAAAGAGTTTAGCAGGGTAAATGTGTGGGCTTACAGGAATAGAGCCTGGGTGGGATTGTGGTCAGGACAGACATGATGGGCAGAATGGCCTCCTTCTGCATTGTAGGGGATTCTATGAATCTATGATTACTCGACCACTTTGGGGTCTCAGCTGGTGACGAGGCAGGAAGTCTGACCATGGGCCAAGCTGCTCCGTATTTAACCTGATGGAGGAGGGAAGGAGGCAGGTGGGTGCTTGCACGACACCCTCCTCACTGTTTAAATGCCCTCCCCGCCTCCACACATGCCATGTGAGAGCACCACCCCCACCCCCCCAAATGCAAACTGGGCTGTGAAATCAGCAAAATGTCGAAAATCCTGCCTTCATTCAGAAACAGATTGCCGAAGATTCTTGTCCCTTAAAAATTCATGAAGTCACTAGCCATAGAAACACAGTAGCTACAAGAGCAGGTCAGAGGTCAGGAATCCTGCGGCCAGTAACTCACCTCCTGGCTCCCCAAGGAGTCCAAAACAAGGTTTGGATTCATGTAGTTTCCCCAGATTTCTGCTTTTAACAGAAATCCACTCGTTGACGCGAGGAAACCGGAGCATCCAGAGGAAACCCATGCAGACACGGGGAGAATGTGCGGACTCTGCACAGACAGTGACCCAAACCGGGAATCGAACCCAAGTCCCTGGTGCTGTGAGGCAGCAATGCTAACCACTGTATCACCATGCCACCCTTATATATATATATATTTTTGTGGTGAACCATCGTTGGTTCCCACTAGATAGTACTGAGCCAGGGTCTGGCCAGTGCTACAAGTATGTATATATGTTGCTGTTGGGTTAGGGATGGGTTGTTCTACTTGCTGTTGGGGTTAGGGTGGGGTTGTTACACCTTTGTATTGTAGTATTGTGGTACATCCCAGTCAGGCTCCGCCTCCTGGGAGAGGTATAAAGGTCTCTGCTCTGGCTGGGACCCCTCAGTCTGGGATCGTGTATATAATTGGTAGCTGCCTTGTTACAGCAAATAAAAGCCTTTATTTCCTGAGCATCAAGCCTCGTGTGTGATAACGCGCATCAATTTTATATATATGTGTGTGTATATATATATATACATAAAAGACTTTGCACCCAATTTCAGTTTATTTTAATTTTTCAAAGGTGTTTATTTTGTTTCTCTTCACTTCAAATCGTCACAGTTTCCTCAGAGCAAAGCTTCCCCTGCAGGCAAGGCCACACTTTGCCCATTTTCATTCAGCGCATGTTATAAATTCTTCCACGGAGCGAGTTATATTGTTGAAAGAATATTTCAAAGTTAAAGAGGCAACACCCAGTCAATTATGCAGCTACAGGGTGAGAATAAAGTTGGAGCTGCGAAGATTGTATAAATATTTGGTCCGTACACTGTGAAAGCTACTTTGAAGTAGAAAATGAGTTTAAACCTGCATTGCAAACTTTTGTAAGTCTAGACGCAAGTACATTCGAGGCTGTCCCAGTGAAATCCCAAAGGTTATCAGCCTAGCTGGAGATATCACAACGCTTTAAACACCATCCATCATTCACCCACCTTCCAATTCCCACTCCCTTACCTGACATGAGTGGAGAATTCCGCCCAGGGACTTGAAATGTTGGGCCGGATTCTCTTCCAACAGATTCCATCTATTTCAGGGGAAGGCGATGGCCTAGTGGTATTATCGCTAGGCTATTACTCCGGAAACTCAGCTAATGTTCTGGGGTCCCGGGTTCGAATCCCGCCACGGCAGATGGTGGAATTTGAATTCAATAAAAAAAACCTGAAATTAGGAATCTACTGATAACCATGAAACCATTGCCGATTGCCGGAAAAAGCCATCTGGTTCTTTAGAAAGGAAATCTGCTGTCCTTACCTGGTCTGGTCTACATGTGACTCCAGAGCCACAGCAATGTGACTGCCCTCTGAAATGGCCCAGTAAGCCACTTAAGCGCAACTTGGGGTGGGCAATAAATGCTGGCCAGTCAGCAACACCCATGTTCCACAAAAAAAAGGTCCAGAAAGTTCCAATAGTCCCAGCAACCACAGGGAGTTCCAGGTTTCCTTCATACTTTCTGAAAAGTCCTTCTGATTGGCTCCCTGATGGACATGCACAGTGGCGCCCCCTTGCTTTGGGATCCCCACCGGGCGAAATAATTTCTGCAAAACTATCCTTTTGATATTTTCAACAACGCAGGGAAAGGCATGTTAATTGATGCAATCTGTCCTCATAATTTAACCCTCTGAATCTTGGCTGTCAGCCTGGGAAGCTAACAATTCAGACAAGTTGAACCTGTGGTGATTGAATGAGTCAGACAGAGGGTGGTGCACAGAGAATTGGTGTGTGCTGTTCCAGTTTATCATCCAGCTGTCACGACGTTTACTTGGAAAGCTGAGAGTGGAAACTATAGCAGCTGTGCTGTGCTGCATTTGCTTATCTTGCAGGTGGGGCGACTGAAAACTGAATGATACATCTGCGTGCAGAGTCTGGGGTAAAGCTTCAGTGGGAGAGGGGACCCGAAAGTCAAACTAAAGGTCCTGCTTCCCTTGGTAATAGTGCCAGAATTCCCCTCCAATACAAAAGCAGCAGCTTGAATAGTCTGGGAAATAGTAAACTGATCTTCTGAAGCAGAACTCAAAAGGTTGGCACCACATGTACTGTCATCAAGCTGAAATGCCCTCACAAAGAGAGGTTTACATTACGGGTAATCCAAGGTGACTGCCTCTATCCAGGTCTAGTTTATGAAAAGACCTGTTGGCACGTTTTGCTGAAAACAAGGTTTGGATTCATGTTGTTTCCCCAGATTTCTGCTTTTAACAGAAATCCACTCGTTGACTGGCACTAGGAGAGTTCTTTGTTCCCGAAACTGATAACACTTTGTTTTAAAGTTTATTTATTAGTGTCACAAGTAGGCTGACATTAACACTGCAATGAAGTTACTGTGAAAATCCCCCAGTCGCCACACTCCGCTGCCTGTTTGGGTACACTGAGGGTGAATTTAGCATGGCTAATGTGTCTAACCAGCACGTCTTTCGGGCTGTGGGAGGAAACCGGAGCACCCGGAGGAAACCCACGCAGACACGGGGAGAACTTGCAGACTCTGCACAGACAGTGACCCAAACCGGGAATCGAACCCGTGTCCCTGGCGCTGTGAGGCAGCAATGCTAACCACTGTGCCACCGTGCTAGCCTCCCATCCATTGGCTGGAATTTTACTGCCTTGCCCACCCTGGAATTGAGGCGGGCGAGGCTCGCAGAACAGAAATCTCCATTGGCCCCAGGCAGGATTTTATGATCTTGCCCGAGTGAGGTCGGAAAATCCCGTCCATTGACTCTGACTACACTTTCCGCTGCCTTGGAAAAACAGCCAACATAATCAAGGACTCCATGCACCCTGGACATTCTCTCTTCCACCTTCTTTCATCAGGTTGATTGCAGGAACTTAGAAGGTTAAGGGGTGACAATTTTCACGACATTAGGGGAAACTGAAAGCGTTTTGTTGGGTTATTGTTATCTGTGGTGTGGGTTGATTAGCTCAGTTGCTTGGACGACTGGTTCGTGATGCGGAGTGACACCAACAGCGTGGGTTCAATTCCCGTACCGGCTGAGGTTATCCATGAAGGCCCCAACTTCCTAACCTTGCTCCCCCCCCTTGCCTGAGGTGTGGTAATCCTCAGGTTAAATCGCCACCAGTCAGCTCTCCCCCTCAAAGGCTGGAAAATTCCTCCGCTCCCCAACTTGGATTGATAGATTTCTATTAAGAGACATGAGGCAAAGGTGGGCCTATGAAGTTAGGTCACAGATCGGCAATAGAGTCATAGAATCCCTACAGTGCAGAAGGAGGCCATTCAGCCCATCGAGTCTGCACTGACCACATCCCACCTAGGCCCCATTCCCGTAACCCCACACGTTTAACCTGCTAATCCCCCTGACACAAGGGTCAGTTTACCATGGCCAATCAACCTAACCCTCACATCTTTGATTCAATGATTTAGTGAAGAGTTGGAACAGGCTCAAAGGGCTAAATGGCCGACTCTTATTTATATGCTCCAATATCATGAGTCCAGTGATGTGGCATGTAAATTTCATCAATGCTACTTTAAGTATTTGACCTTCATATTAGCACAAGCTTAGTTTTGGCTTTCAATTTTATTCCGTAAACCTTTACAGTGTTATTTCCTTCTGCTTTTGCAATAAATCAGTTCTACAGCTGTATTGGGTTCTTGGAATGAAACGTGTATAAAATAGAGGGGAATGTTGAGGTAAAGTAAAATAACAAGTTACTCATCGTGTCTGTATTAAAAGTAGGATTCAAACACATGTTGGCTAAATGGCCAGGAGCTGCAGCTGCAGTGGGGAGTCTTTCACCTCTTCCGTGTGAGCTGCGCTTCCCAGCCAAGGTTAGGCTGCAGTAGGGGCTGGTTTGTACCGAGGTCTTTTGCAGTTATCCCGACTGCGCGCTCACAATTTGCATGCCGATTACAGGAGCTGCCCTTTTCGCATTGCCAGGAAACTCTGTATCGAACGGCATTGTGTGAAAATGTCATGCAGCGGCCGGTTTTTCTGCTGTGATGGGGATTGCTACCATCCCCGACATACTGGGACTTCCATCTGCCACGCAGATGCGCCCCTGACCCTGCTTTACCTCCTGGCTGCAGGAAGGTTTTCACTGAGCTGATGGCTTGCTCTGTGGAGGCTGCTGGAGGTTTTGCAGCAGGCATTTGAAGGTTGCTTTCTAAACTTAGGTAATCCAACCCCCCCCCCCCCCCACCGCGCCACCACAGCAATGCCCGCTGCCAGCAATGGACGGGCATTTCTGACATTGCAATGATACAGGTAGGCTCTTGTCTCATTCCGATCATGATCATCCTGTAGTCAATGGAGAATATAATATCCTATTATTTTCCCTCCTAATCAGAAAGCCATTTGGTACTGCGTTAGTGAGCAATACATTGGACTTTTCCCATGAACTATTGAAATGTTTTTGTTTCTGCCCTTGTTGGCCTATTTTTCTGCATCCAACTGGGTACATTCACACCATGAGCTGAACAAGAATCCTTTGGGGTATTTCCACGATTTTCTGGTTGTGATTATTTTCCTTTTCATTAGTTTTAGTGGATATGGAATTTAATGCTCTCCTGGAGCCCTCTCTGCCTTTCTGTCTCCACCCAGATTAAGTCTGTGGTGGAAAGGATCACGGAGAGCCTTCCTGACTCATCACCAATTGATTAAATTTAAGTTTATTTATTAGTGTCACGAGTAGGCTTACATTAACACTGCAATGAAGTTACTGTGAAAATCCCCTAGTCGCCACACTCTGGTGCCTGTTCGGGTACACTGAGGTGTAGAGTTGCCAGCGTTGGACTGTGGTGGGCTCAGTAAGTAGTCTCACAACACCAGGTTAAAGTCCAACAGGTTTATTTGGTAGCACGAGCTTTCAGAGTGTTGCTCCTTCATCAGGTGAGTGCAGGAGCAGCGCTCCGAAAGCTTGTGCTACCAAATAAACCTGTTGGACTTTAACCTGGTGTTGTGAGACTACTTACGGTACACTGAGGGAGGATTCAGCAGAGCCAATGCACCTAACCAGCATGTCTTTCGGACTGACTGTGTAATCCTCCAGTACTAAAACGTAACCATTCCTGTAGACTTCTTGAACCTCAGCCGCTCTCCCTCAGTTGCCTCTTGCTTCATAGCATTGCTCAGAATTCTTCTGAATTGTTTCCAATCTTTTTTGGCAAATCGAATAAACTAAATTGAACAAACTTGGGAACAAAGCAAAAGGGAAGGAGGGATGGAGAGAACCGCCCGAAACAAAAAAACAAAGCATAAAGGAAACTTAAAACATCAAACTGAAATGTGATTAAAGGGGTCAGTAAATACCCCCCAGACCCTGCGGTGCCCAACGAGCACGGAATCTGAATTGCTACCAATGCTTAAATCCTGATCAACACCAATGTGGTGACTGTCCCTTTAAGGTTCCATCTGCAGAGTAAGGGGAACCAATTCGGAAGCGGCGGGGGGGGGGGGGGGGGGGGGGGGGGGGGCGGGGGGAATCACCCCAGTGGGATCTCGGGTTCTGTTCTGGAACCTTCTCAGGAACTGGCTGGCAGCTATGAGGTTGTAAGCCTCTGTATCATAGTTACATGTAAATAAACATTGCAGTTGTTATTTATCTAACCGGAACTATTACAACTAGGCAGTAAAATTCAGCTGGACGATAGGGCCGGAATTCTCCAGCCGTTCACTCCGGCGGGATTCTCCGGCCCCGTTGGCAGCACAGCCCCGCTTGCGGATTTCCTGCTGGGGTGGGGTGACATCACTGGGAATTCCCATCGACAGCGGCAGGACCAGAGAATCCCGCCGCTAGCAAACAAGGTGCCACCTCCCGCTGGTGGGAAACACACGGCTGGGAGGCTGGAGAATCTCACCCTCTGTGTCCAAACCGAGAGGCTCAAGGCCAGGTTCCCCTTTCATGTACCTACTCGCGGGTTAAGATACTTCAGGATTCACTCAAGTTCACAGTTCTGTTTGATGGTATCATATTCCAAACTGCAGCATCACATAGTTCACTGATTTGTTTTTAACACTCAGTATAATGTTTACTACCATTTAATTAAAGAGTAGCTAAGGTTTGGTATGTGAAAGTCTTTCACAAACGACTCCACACTGTCTAGGGAGTGAGAAATTTTAAAAGCTACAGGTATTTTGCTTTTCTTTGTTTCCCGGTGCCTCTGTTCATTATTTAACCTCGATCCCTTAATTCCCGGCACGTTGGTACAGTAGTTAGCACTGCTGTCTCACAGCGCCAGGGACCTGGGTTTGATTCCTGGCTTGGGTCACTGTCTGTGTGGAGTTTGCACATTCTCCCCATGTCTGCGTGGGTTTCCTCCGGGTGCTCCGGTTTCCTCCCGCAGTCCGAAAGACGTGCTGGTTCGGTGCATTGGCCGTGCTAAATTCTCCATCAGTGTACCCGAACAGGCGCCAGAGTGTGGCAACTAGGAGATTTTCACAGTAACTTCATTGCAGTGTTAATGTAAGGCTACTCGTGACACAAATAAATAAAAAATAATTTCATCTGGCTAGTTTAATCCAAAAACAGGTTGTAATAACTCAGGAAGCCTGATTGGAAAGGAAT
The DNA here is from genome assembly GCF_964213995.1 of Mustelus asterias. Taxonomy (NCBI): domain Eukaryota; kingdom Metazoa; phylum Chordata; class Chondrichthyes; order Carcharhiniformes; family Triakidae; genus Mustelus; species Mustelus asterias. Next base: position 6,734,703 of record NC_135818.1, on the reverse strand, counting down.
GGTATTTGGATCCAGGTCAGCAGCGATGAAGCAAGGGACTGCCCTATCCCGCTGGCCAACACTCCAACTCTCCTGTGACATCTCACTTCCCTCTGGTGTTGCGGATGTCTTTGCCATAAGCTGCGGATCTCCTAAGATGTCCCAAGATGTGCTGGTTGGGTGGATTGGCCATGCCAAATTGCCCCTTAGCGTCCCATGTTGCGCAGGTTAGGTACATCGATCATGCTAAATTGCCCCTCAGTGTCCAAAGATGTGCAGGTTAGGTGGATTAGCTGTGCTAAATTGCTCCTTAGTGTCCCAAGTTGTGCAGGTTAGGGGGATTGGCCATGCTAAATTGTCCCTTAGTGTCCCAAGAGGTGTAGGTTAGGGGTTTAACAGGATAACTGCATGGGGTTATGGTGTTAGGGCAGGAGGTGGGCCTGGTACAGACTCAATGGCTGAATGGCCTCCTTCTGCACTGTAGGTATTCTATTCTATTCTATAATATCTGACTCAAAACATTGGCTCTATTCTCTTTCCACAGATGCTGTCAGACCTGCTGAGATTTTCCAGCATTTTCTGTTTTTGTTCCAGCATCCGCAGTATTTTGCCTTTTTATCACTAAGTGTAATTGGCTGGTGAGCTCATGAATGGCAAATGGATTGAAATCGCGCTGTACAATATTAGTAATGTTAATGAGCTGTGATTGAATGTGAGTTATCACTCTCTGGTTGGAATAACAGACCGAAGAATTAAACAGCATTGTGTTCATGTGTTTGCTCGTTGACGTGTGATCGTGACCCAGAAGCCAGGAATGTGACAAGCAAGTTACAGTTAACCTCAGTGAGATTTATCAAGTAATACTAAAAATATCTGTGTAGACTTTGGTCAACACATATATTCCACATCAATGCATATTTTTGAGAGGTGATTCACACAACTGTAAACCCCAATTCCAGATAATCCATTTGCAGTTGGAAATGTTTGCTTTATGTTAATCTGCATATCATTAATATGAGTCACAATTATGCAGTTGACAAATAATACCTCCTGCATAATTGCCATTTTCTTTACATTTGATTCTGATGAGCTGTCTATTGTTCAGGGGGAAATTGAATCTCACTTCATGGGAAACTGTCTTCCTGACATAAAAACAAACTTAAATGATATGATGTTTGGACCATTTGAACATCAGATTCATTAAATAGCTTTGATATTTTAACATCCCTGCTGACGATGTTTGGGATGGCACGGTGGCACAGTGGTTAGCACTGCTGCCTCGCTGCGCCAGGGACCCAGGTTCGATTCCGGTAATGGGTGACTGTCTATGTGGAGTCTGCACGTTCTCCCTGTGACTGCGTGGGTTTCCTCCGGGTGCTCCACTTTCCTCCCACAAAGATGTGTGACTTAGGTTGATTCGAAATGATAAATTGTCCCTGAGTGTCAGGGGGATTAGCAGGGTAAATACGTGGGGTTACGGGGATAGGGCCTGGGTGGGTTTGTGGTCAGTGCAGGCTCGATGGGCCGAATGGCCTCCTTATGCACTGTAGGGATTCTATGATCTTTCAAAGCAATTTGTGTTGATAGACTGAAATTCAATGACTCATTGGGAAGATAAAAGTCGTGCTATAAAGATTCATAGCCCTAGAATTAAAACATTTGTTTAGTGGGTGGCACGGTGGCACAAAGGTTAGCACTGCTGCTTCACAGCACCGGGAGCCTGGGTACTTAGCTTGGGTAATTGTCTGTGTGGAGTTTGCACATTCTCTCCGTGTCTGCGTGGGTTTCCTCCAGGTGTTCCGGTTTCCTTCCACAGTCGGAAAGATGTGCTGGTTGGATGCATTGGCCGTGCTAAATTCTCCCTCAGTGTACCCGAACAGGCGCTGGAGTGTGGCAACTGGGGGATTTTAACAGTAACTTCATTGCAGTGTAAGTCTATTTCTGAATCAAATAAATAAACTTTAAATTACTTTCCCTCAATACTTTGATTCTTTACAGCCAGGATATTTGAGTTAGGTTCATTGATGACATTTGTACAAAATATGTGCCTATTCAGGGTTCATTGCGACAGTTTTGGAGTGAGTCCAATGGTGTCTTAAGGAGGCAACGTATGATGCATTACCATCTGTAACACAATTTAAGAAAACATAGGGTAGTGACAAGGAGTAAGACTGGGTTCTTTAAATTATTCTGTGCAGTTTTAATAGAAAAGAGGTGGCTGTAATTCTTAGACAGATACTTCCTGAGTGTCTCAACACGAAGCCAGGATTCACAGCAGGAATATCGCAGACATTGATGACTAGGAATTTCAGTGGAGATTTAAGGTCTATCCTATAGTCTTGTGTGGAATGTGGAATGCAGTTAAGAACAAAAACCTTTGGAGGAGAGGGGGAGCAAGGGTCAATTGGTTCAGTAGCAAGCTGGGCGTGGGGGTCTGCTGATAACAACATGCACTGGATTCCTGCTGAAGGGTCACTGCACAGAGGGAGCCTCCGAATTTGTTCTGAGCTGTGCCGGCAGTGAGAGTTGTGGCACTTGAGGTTGAACCCACTCCATCAACGTGCCGTCAGTGTAATTATAGACTCCTCTTAATGACAGGCTGCAGTGACCCTGCCCACTTCACCTTTATGCAGTCATTAAAGAGCTTTTATGGCCTTGTTTACCCTTCCGAACTCCGTCTGGGACAGCAAAATTGTTCCATCAACATTGTCAGCCGCTGCTTTTCAACTTTTGGGCCTTGATCAACAAGTGAATCTGTGCCCAGGCAACCCTTTCATCTGATTTTCTTTTTTGACTTAAATTAGTGCAGGCTCAGGATTGAAATAGAACGAACAATGTCGAGTGACCCTATAGAACTGATGCTTATGGGGTAAGTGAATACAAATCATTGGCTGTTAAAAGCTGTCAGACAAGAATGTGATGCTGAGTGGTCCAATGTGCACTGAGGATGCCTCATAGATTCTATTGGATTCCTATGCTAATCTCACCCTCATTAACAATAATCCTTTGAGGTGCATTTCTTCGACAAAAAAACTTTATATATTGGGAATATTTTTAATTGAGGCAAAAGAATAGTGTTCTCAAATCCTGTTGAAGATGTCTGGCAGTTGAAGTGTACCAAACGACCTTTCTAAAAACCTGGCAAAGGTTTGCCTCTTTCATTTGTTTGCTCGCAACTGCCTGAAGTGAGTCTTAAGATTGGAATTCTTTAAGGGAGAAGACAATGGCACGATGGCACAGTGGTTAGCACCGCTGCCTCGCAGCGCCAGGGACCCGGGTTCGATTCCCGGCCTTGGGTCACTGTCTGTGCAGAGTCTGCACATTCCTCCCGTGTCTGCGTGGGTTTCCTCCGGGTGCTCCAGTTTCCTCCCACAGTCCAAATGAGGTGCTGGTTAGGTGCCATTGGCCATGCTAAATTCTCCCTCAGTGTACCCGAACAGGCGGCGGAGTGAGGCGACTAAGGGATTTTCACAGTAACTTCATTGCAGTGTTAATGTAAGCCTACTTGTGACACTAATAAATAAATAAATGCATATGATTGGGCATGCATCCAATCCAAGCACCCGTCAAGTAGAAACACATATATTGCTGAAAAGAGGGACATGTTGTTGAAGCTTTTTGTTTTGCACCCATCAGGACAAATGCAAGAATGTCAAATTTCAAACCATCACAACAATTTATACTACTGGAGGAGCTGATTGATTACTTTGATTGGCCGAGCGTTGCCATGAAAAAAGCAACAGGGAAACTATAGGCTCCCTCAGCTCCTGAGTAATTCATAAAAGCCACAAGGTTTGACCATGTTCCTTTTGTCTGTTCAATATTTTCAAACCTTGCACCTTTTTTGAATTACCTAAGAATTTGGGGAGCCAATAGTTCCCTGTGGCTTTCTCTATGGCAATGCCTCGCCAATCAAAGTAAACCTTGCCAAACAAATCGGCACACTTGTAAATTGTTGTGATTATTTGAAATTTGGCATTCTTGTGTTTGCTCTGATGAGTGCAAGATGAAAAACTTCAGCAACCTGTCTCTCTTTTCAGCAATGTTCAGGTTCTGTGGTACCAAGCGACTGTGTAAATACACAGATTATGGGCGAGATTCTCCGGCCTTCCAGCCGTGTGTTTCTCGCCGGCGGGAGGTGGCACATTGTGCGCTAGTGTCGGGATTCTCTGGTCCCACTGCTATCAATGGGAATTCCCATTCATGTCACCCCTGAAAACCGATGGGCAGGAATGCGCTGCCGGCAGGACTGGACAATCCTACCGCTGGCAAACAATGCGCCACCTCCTGCTGGTGGGAAACATGTGCCTGGGAGGCCGGAGAATTCCGGACTATATATCCAAACCAGGTGCCCAGCAAGGGTTGGCACGGTGGCACAGTGGTACTGCCTCACAGCGCCAGGGACCTGGGTTCGATTCCTGGCTTGGATCACTGTCTGTGCGGAGTTTGTACATTCTCCCCGTGTCTGCGTGGGTTTCCTCCGGGTGCTCCGGTTTCCTCCCACAGTCCGAATGATGTGCTGGTTAGGTACATTGGCCGTGCTAAATTCTCCCTCAGTGTACCTGAACAGGCGCTGGAGTGTGACGACTAGGGGATTTTCACAGTAACTTCATTGCAGTGTTAATGTAAGCCTACCTGTGACACTAACAAATAAAAAAAATAGATACACATGGGATGAGATGTGTGATATATTCACTTACGTGTGTGCCATGACACTGCAATTCCACCATAGGAACAACTACAGAACAACTCAGTGTAACGCCAGACACAAGAAGAATGTTCATATTAAACACAATACAAAAAGGAGTGGGTTATATTATGTTGAAATTTTGAATTTGTCAATTGATTGCTTATTTTAAGAATGTAGATTGAACGTCAATTAGAAGAAAACAAGTGATCTAAATTATAAAATCCATAGAATCCCTACAGCCATTTGGAAGGAGGCCATTTGGCCCCTTGAGTCCGCACCGACAACAATTCCACCCAGGCCGTATCCCAGCAATCCCACCCAGGCCCTATCCCAGCAATCCCACCCAGGCCCTATCCCAGCAATCCCACCCAGGCCCTATCCCAGCAATCCCACCCAGGCCCTATCCCAGCAATCCCACCCAGGCCCTATCCCCGTAATCCCTCCAACCTGTGCATCCCGGGAAACTAAAGTGCAATTTAGCATGGCCAATCCACCTAGCCCGCACATCTTTGGACTGTGGGAGGAAACCAGAGCACCCGGAGGAAACCCAGGCAGACACGGGGAGAACGTGCAGACTCCACACGGACAGGGAATCGAATTCAGGTCCCTGGAGCTCTGAGGCAGCAGTGCTAACCACTGTGCCACCGTGCTGCTCACTGAGAGATTCAAATGTGGTGGATCTTGATGAAGACTGGAAAAACACTAAGCTAATGCAATGATCCTTTTGCGAGGAAGGCAGACAAAATTGATACAACTGATTATTCCGTACTGAAGTGAAGATAATAAATCATTCGGCTTGTAAAATATCTGCCTTCATCCTTAAGAAAACTGGAACTTCCCAAGTAATACATCAGATGTAGCAGGTTTTTTGACCTGACTGTGTAGCACATTGTGCTATTTACACAGTGTCACTGCCGGGGGACAATGAAACACCAGTTGTAAGTGGTGTGGGAAACCAATGTGTGTTTGTGCTAAGCCAATAGTGTTGTTATAAGTCATTCCCTGTAACTAAACTGGTGATAATGGGCTCTTCCCTGTTGCTAAGATAATTTTACAAAGACTCACACTTTAAATCTGTTTAATTTCACTTAAATGCCTTAATTACCCCTATATCCTCCAAGAATTTATCATATAAAAATACGCATTTTTTCTTCTAAAGCCAATGGAAACCATAAAACAATCCATTTTAGAAGTCCCACAACACCAGGTTAAACAGGTTTATTTGGAATCACGAGCTTTCGGAGCGCTGCTCCTTCATCAGGTGAGTGGAGTCACCCACCCCAGTTCAACGCCAGCATCTCCACATCAATCCATTGAAGTGTAATCCATATTACATGACACACATGTCCATTGCAAGTCACATGGGACGGAATTTTCTGGCCGCGTTCGCCCTGAAACTGGAAAATTATGCCTGAGGTCGACGGACCTTTCCATGGTCCTCCCCTCGCCCGCTCCGATTCCTGTGGCGGGCGGGAAGGGAAAATTCGCTCCATAGTCTCAACGCGAGAAATCATTCTGTTACTTTTCTTTAATAATAGAGAGAATTCTAACTTGAAAGATTGGTTCAGTAGAGGAGGGCACAATGTACTAAGACTTCCATTTGGTGCAACATTTTATTGGCTTTCAGCAACTGTATTCTAGATACTGATGAGATACAGGTTTTTGTGTACAGATAGGTAGAGCCCAAGAGGTCACACACTAGGAAGTGTATCTATTTATAAATTTAACAGTGCCACAAAATCATGTGAGCGCATTGAGCATGTTTTACGGCCTCGCTGGTTCCGAAACCGTGAAATCCCGCCCGACGTCAACAGACCTTTCCATTGTCCGCCCCCCGCCCGCTCCGATTCCATGGTGGGTGGGGTGGTAGAATTCTGGCCATAGAGTTTCTGCTGTTTGAGAGTTTCTATCCTAAGACCTTATCCTGTCCTCTTTCCTAATTCTCAATGGACATTTGCCAAATAAATCATTACTTAATCAATGGAGGGGTTCTTGTTCACTTTTTTTCACAAGTGGATTCTATCGGATTTATGACTTCGTTAAGAAAACTCAGTTCCAATTTGGCAAAAACCGCCAGGAAATTTCCAGAAAATGTTGACAACCTGAATAACATTCTTGTGTTTAAAACTGAAAGACGTAGCCACTCTTTAGAAATAAAACCTGATTTATCTTTCGCTGCCACTGATGTCCCGGCAGGGTCTAACCAACTCTTTGTGTGTATTCTGTACTGCACACTGTGCATGTTTGGATAATACATGTAGCTATATTGTCATGACTGGGGGATTCTTAAAGACGTGTTGGTTGGGTGCATTGGCCGTGCCAAATTCTCCCTCGGTGTACCCGAACAGGTGCCGGAGTGTGGCGATTGGGAGATTTTCGCAGTAACTTCATTGCAGTGTTAGAAACATAGAAAATAGGTGCCGGAATAGGCCATTTGGCCCCTTGAGTCCGCACCACCATTCAATATGATCATGGCTGATCATGCACTTTCAGTATCCCACTCCCAACTTCTCTCCATACCCCCTGATCCCTTTAGTCACCAGGGTCACATCCAGCTCCCTCTTGAACACATCTAACGAATTGGCCCCAACAGCTTTCTGTGGTAGAGAATTCCACAGGTTCACAACTCTCTGAGTGAAGATGTTCTTCCTCATCTCAGTCCTGAATGGCTTACTCCTTCTTAGATTGTGACCCCAAATTCTGCACTTTCCCAACATCGGGAATATTCTTCCTGCATCTAGCCCGTCCAGTCTCAGGATTTTATGTTTATATGTTGGGCGGCACAGTGGCACACTGGGTTAGCACTGCTGCCTCACCGTGCCAGGGACCCGGGTTCAATTCCCGACTTGGACCACTGTCTGTGTGGAGTTTGCAGGTTCTCCCCTTGTCTCCGTGGGTTTCCTCCAGGTGCTCCGGTTTCCTCCCACAGTCCAAAGATGTGCGGGTTAGGTTGATTAGCCATGCTAAATTGCCCCTTCTGTCAAGGGGACTAGTTAGGGTAAATGCATGTGGTTACGGGGATAGGGCCTGGGTGGGATTGTGGCCGGTGCAGCCTCAATGGGCTGAATGGCCTCCTTCTGCACTGTAGGGATTCTATGATTCTATGTTTCCATGAGATCCCCTCTCAAATGAGTACAAGCCCAGTCGATCCAGTCTCTTCTCATATGTCAGTCATGTAATTCCAGGAATCAGTCTGGTTAATGTAAGCTTACTTGGGCCACTAATAAATACATTTTAAACATTAAACTCTTCAGAAAAAAAAGCATCAACAGACATTTTTCCCACAGAAGCTGGCATGGTGGCACAGTGGTTAGCACTGCTGCCTCACAGCGCCAGGGACCCAGGTTCGATTCCTGGCTTGGGTCACTGTCTGTGTGGAGTCTGCATGTTCTCCACGTGTTTGTGTGGGTTTCCTCCTGGTGCTCCGTTTTCCTCCCACAGTCTGAAAGACGTGCTGGTTAGGTGCATTGGCCGTGCTAAATTCTCCCTCAGTCTACCTGGAGTGTGGCGACCAGGAGCTTTTCACAGTAACTTCATTGCAGTGTTAAGCCAACTTGTGACTAATAAATAAACTTTATTGCAAAATGATTTCTTTTCTGTTCCTTTTTTTATTGCCCTGAAGTTTGAAATTGATGAAATCAAAATAACAAACAGAGTGTTCCATAAGGTGATTAGTTGTAATTGCTGACTCGTGCTATCTTTTTGGTTCCAGGCTGATGGAGTGTCGAACATATCAAAAGACCAATTGACTTCCTTACTGGATGAATGTGTCCGATGTCAAAGTTTAGGAAGAATATCTGAAGATACAGCTTTGGATGGTAATTCTGAACCGGCTGGTTCTTTGTGTCTCCCACGGCCTCTGTCAGTGACTGTCTACAACACTCCACGGCTATCGGAATCTGTCCTTTCCCAGCTTTTGGAGGATGCATACAATGCGGGCCTTTCGCCAGCCCCCAGTAGAGCCGAGGGAGGGATCAAACAGTTAGCCAGTGCTATTGAGAGTGAAGATCCCAGTTACTATCGCAACAAGGTCATGGCCAACATCAAGCTGGCCATTCCGTCAGCAGAAGACGATAAGTCGGAGAGTGAAGTGGAAAGGTGGAGACCGAGCAATAGCGAAGAATCCTACATGGCCAGGGCACTGGAGATTAAACAAGTGAAAAAGCCCACATTCCTGGATGATCCAAGTCTTGACGAATCCATGGACAAGGAGCTGTCAACAGATGACAACAGTTCCATCATTCCACAGCTACAACACGGAGGTACTGTTATATCCCATCGTCACTTAAAATTACATTTCGATCGAAGCATTGAATCAAAAGTAATTGTTTCAACATTTTGTATCTTGTACCAACCTATCATTTAATAAGACCTGGAGTATTGTGCACAGTTTTGGTCCCCTTATTTGAGGAAAGATGCAGTGACATTGGAGGCAGTTCAGAGGAGGTTCACTAGATTGATTCCAGAGATGAGGGGTTTGTCGTATGAAGGGAGATTGAACAGTTTAGGCTGATACTCTCTGGAATTTAGAAGAATAAGGGGAGATCAAATTGAGGTACACAAGATGATAAAAGATGTGGATAAAGTAGACGTGGAGCGGATGCTTCCTCTTGTGGGGCATTCTGGGACGAGAGGTCTTAGGATAAGGGGCAGCAAATTTAAAACAGAGTTGAGGAGAAACTACCTCTCCCAAAGGGTTGTGAATCTGTGGAATTCACTACCCCAAAGTGCAGTGGATGCTGGGACAGTGAGTAAATTTAAGGAGGAGTTAGACAGATTTTTAATTGGTAATGGGTTGAAGGGTTGTGGGGAGAAGGCAGGAAAATGGGGATGAGGAACATATCAGCCATGATCGAATAGTGGAGTGGACTTGATGGGCTGAATGGCCTAATTCTGCTCCTATATCTCATGAACTTGCATAGGACCCAGAGGATATGCAGATATGATTCAATGTTTATGTACCAAGTGATTGAGTTGCTGTTCCCTCCATGAATTTTCTTTTTAGAAGGTTTCAAATAGGTATCTGCTCATTTACATGTGGTTCATTCTGATAGCGTCATGCCAAGAACAGGCAGGCAAGTGCTGCTGAACAACCAGTCTGGCCGGAACCCAGTTTAGATAACAGACATTTCAGTTTGCCAGGATTGCTAACCTGTCTGGGTGATAGTCATGTATTCATTTATTTAAAACAAATGTTTTTCTTTTATTCATTTACGGGACATGGGTATCGCTGGCTGGCCAGCATTTATTGCCCATCCCTAGTTGCCTGAGGGCAGTTGAGAGTCAACCACATTGCTGTGGCTCTGGAGTCACATGTAGGCCAGACCAGGTAAGGACTGCAGATTTCCTTCCCTAAAGGACATTAGTAAACCAGATGGGTTTTTCTGACAATCGACAATGGTTTCATGGTCATCAGTAGATTCTTAATTCCAGATATTTTTTATTGAATTCAATGTCATTTGTTTTATTGCTCTGCATTTGTTTAAAAAAAAATCTTTACTCACTGAATATATGGTAAATTTATATTCATTACCTATAAACTCTTCCACCATCCAATCAGCAGACTGTGGTTAGCGCTGCTGCCTCACAGCACCAGTGACCCAGGTTCAATTCTGGCCTTGGGTCACTGTCTGTGCGGAGTTTGCACATTCTCCCCGTGTCTGCGTGGGTTTCCTCTGGGTGCTCCGGCTTCCCCTCTCAGTCCAAAGATGTGCGGGTTAGGTGCATTGGCCATGATAAATTGCCCCTTAGTGTCAGGGGGACTAGTTAGGGTAAATGCATGGGGTTGTGGGGATAGGGTGGGATTGTGGTCGGTGCAGACTTGATGGGCCAAGTGGCCTCCTTCTGCCCTGTAGGGATTCTATAACTCAACACTTGCCAACTAAGGAAAATAAACAGCAGAAGTTATGATCTTAATAAAAGAAAGAAGGAATAATTTATATAGCTACAATCTGGTATAATTACAACGTCGGGGTGACAAATACTGGAATACGAGAGGCAAAGAGGATGTATGAGAATAGATGGGTGGCGAACATGAAAGAGAACGCAAGTCTTTTATAAATATACAAATAGTGTAAGTGTAGTCAAAGGAAAGGTGGGGATAATTAACAGGAGAATATTTTGCAGGAAGCAGAGGCCATGGCTGAGATATTAAATAAGCCCTTTGTATCCGTCTCCACCAGATGCTGCCAAGGCCATGCTCAAAAATACTACATCAATGGGTGACCAGAGAGGTCTTTTCTTTACCCAACTCTTGAGCAAGTTTGCTTTCCCGCAATAGTCACTGGAAAATTATTAGCAATGGGAACTCTGGCTGATTCTTCTCCTCCCTAATCCAGGAATGCTGTAGCTCCCACCATCTTAGAATATTTCTGGGACCATTCCTCTGACATTCCTGGGCTGCATATCTCAGTAAGGGAACTCATTGATTCAATGTTTATTGAAAATTTCTGCTGCTGGATATTTGATTCACGCTGTTGAATATCCCTTTATTTTCTCTCTAGATGGTGAAAGTGCTGCCAACAGTGAGCTGGAACAGCAGTAGGAGAAACATTGTGACTGCGTTTTATGGGATCCACGCAATTTAATGGCAATTTAATGTCAGAGGTTTATGAAGTAGTCTTTATTAAAGAATTGCAACTCTGATCCCGAGAAAACATTGTTGGTGCCAATCACTCTGGGTAGTCAGATCTTTAGTATTTAAGTTCCCCAGTTTATTAGCCATAGATGGGTGATCTACAGACATTGCACAAAGCACATCATTTGAAGGGAATATGATTTTTATTTTGTTTTGCAATTGCTTCAATCCAGTTGTGGTTCCTGGCGTTGAACTTTGCTTCTGTCATGGAGCAGGGTAACCCGGTTAAACGGAGTACGAAAGCAGATTACTCTTCCGACAAATTCTGGAGAAGAAATCAAGAGGAGATATTCTTATTCAAGCTTGACAAGGTCTTACTGAGCCGCCATTTTGGGTAGGCGGGCAAGGAAGTACCAGCTTAGGTGATGTAGCTGATTAGGCACCCTCTGCTCAGTGTCTGAGCGCTGGGACCTCTACCAGGCTTTAGGGATGGCGCAGACTGGATATCAGGCCTTGGAGACAGTGCAGAGGAGATCTACTGGAAAGGTACCAGGGATAAGGGGATTTCAGTTATGTCAAGGGATGAGAGAAATGTTAGTTGTTCCCTTGGAATGAAGAAACTTTTGGAGTGATTTAGTTCACAATGATGAGGAGTTTTGGCAGAGTAAGTAAATAGAAACCTTTTTCACTGACAGGAGAGTATAAGCAGAGAACTCAGCGGTAAGATTACTGGCAGTAAAACTGGAAGGGAGATGACCATAAATTATTTTATGCAGCAAGTTTTTTTATGCTCGACAGTGCAGTGCCTGAAGAATGATCGACACAGATTGGATAGTAACTTGCAAAAGGGAATCAGGTACATTCTTAAAAAGGAAAGTTTTGCAGGGCTCTTAGGAAAGAGAAAGGGAGTGGAACTAAATGGCTAAACTGCTGGCGCACGATTGATTGGCTGAATGGCCTCATTCTGTGTATTCGTACTGAATCACTGTCACATACTTGAACCTGAGGTTATATCAGGGCAGTCCCCACTCATCCCCCAACCACCCCACCCCATCAGCGCAATCCCCACTCCACCCCCTCTCCCCCTTTTCCCCCAACCATCTTCAAGTAGCTTGTAATTGGCTATTTCGTGCTCTATAGAAAGGATGAGACATTCACCACAAGCTATGCCCAAGACCACAAGAAACTACAAAAGGTCATGAATGTAGCCCAATCCATCACGCAAACCAGCCTCCCATCCACTAACTCTGTCTACACTTCCCGCTGCCTCGGAAAAGCAGCCAGCATAATCAAGGACTCCACGCACCCCGGACATTCTCTCTTCCACCTTCTTCCATCAGGAAAAAGATACAAAAGCCTGAGGTCACGTGCCAACCGACTCAAGAACAGCTTCTTCCCTGCTGCTGTCAGACTTTTGAATTGACTTACCTTTCTCTGCACCCTAGCTGTGACTGTAACACTACATTCCTCTCTCATTTCCTTCTCTATGAATGGTATGCTTTGGTTGTATAGCGCGCAAGAAACAATACTTTTCACTGTATGTTAATACATGTGACAATAATAAATCAAATCAAATATTTTTCACCCCAATATTTACGTCAGAAAGTCTTTCAATCTTTTCCTTCTTACTGCCCCCCCCCCGCTAATCTGAGAATGCAATATTTCCAATGTTGTTACAATAAACTCATAAACAAAGTTAATGTTTTCAGTGATCATTGTGTAAAATAGGAAGTCCTAATTGCTGTGTTTTGGTGCCTGGGTTTTGCTTGTCTCTTTTTGGCTATCTTTTACCCCTTTGTATTTTCAAGAAAATAAAATGTCTGATTTTCATAGATTTAATTCCGAGGAACGCTTTGGTATTTGTCTCTATTTGGATTGGGAATATGATACATTGCTGTATTGTAATTTGCTCCTATCTAGCCCGCGTAATGACTTGCTGATCTCTACATTTTATCATTACTGGTTTGTCTTTTATGATTCTATCTTCATGCAATCGAAAAGATAAAGGACTCTAGTGCTAAACTGTAAATAGAAAAGAGCACAGGTAAATGAACCATAAAGAATATTATATTGCGTGTTAGCATTCGAATATCTTGATTGTAAATACTCTGAGTGCTTCACTAATGTGGTACCTTTATAAGGATGGTGCTCTTAAAATGCTTCAAATGCCGAGGATGTTTGTACTATTAAGGCCTTGTTAAAGTCTTGTGGGGGGAAATTTCTGGCTGTTCATACTCCGCTGCCGCTGCAAGCGAGGACAAAGAATTTGGCGCTCAGCCAAATGTCCGTTCACAGCGGTGGGACCAGAGAATTCCGCTGGTGTGAACGACTGGAAGATTCCGGCCTAGGTAAAATCCAACAACACTACTATGGATGTACCTACCTTCATTACGGATTTGGAAAGATTGAACTGGCTGTGGTTGTTTCCTCTCGAAAATAAAAGACTGGCAGAGGTCACTAAGGTGGGTAGGTGTGGGTGACACCAGAATTAGTGGCTGTAAATATAAGATCATCACTAATGAATCCAATAAGAAACTATTTTAGCCAAACCAAAGATGTGCAGGTTAGGTGGATTGGCCATGCTAAGTTGTCCCTTGGTGTTCCAAGATGCACAGGTTAGGTGGATTGGCCATGCTAAGTTGTCCCTTAAATGTTCCAAGATGTGCAAGTTAGGTGGATTGGCCACGCTAAATTGTCCCTTGGTGTTCCAAGATGCACAAGTTAGGTGGATTGGCCATGCTAAGTTGTCCCTTAAATGTTCCAAGATGTGCAGGTTAGGTGGATTGGCCATGCTAAGTTGTCCCTTAAGTGTTCCAAGATGTGTACAGTAAGAAGTCTCATAGCACCAGGTTAAAGTCCAACAGGTTTATTTGGAATCATGAGTTTTCAGAGCGCTGCTCCTTCGTCAGGTGAGTGGAGGTTAGTTCGCAAACACGGCATATATAGGCAAAGCCACAATTGCAAGATAGTTAAAGATTGGAATGTGAAGAATGTGAAATTCTTACTTTTTATTTCTTACTTTTCCCACCCCAATCCAACGCTGGCATCTCCACCCCAAGATGTGTAGGTTAGGGGGATTAGCAAATACATGGGGTTATGGGTATAGGGCCTGGGTAAGGTACTCTGTTGGAGGGTTGCTACAGACCTGATGGGCCGAATGGCCTCCTTCTGCACTGTTGGGATTCTATGATTCTATGAAAGAGTGGTTAGAATGTGGAACTTCCTAACACAATGTACAGTTGAGGTGATTAGCATGGATGGGGAAGATGTGTACATGAGGTAGAAAAGGAATAGAAAGGCAGGCTAATGAGATTAGGTGAAGAAGTGTAGGAGGAAGTCTATGTGAAACTTGAACGCCCCCATGGATCTGTTGGCCAAATGTTTCTTGATAGTAAATATTGAAGATGGAAGTCATTGAAACTGAAGAAGGGTGGAGCTAGAATCGCGGAGAAAGAATCTGGAGTGCTTCCTTACCCTGATGTTAAGAGATTTTGCAAATAGACTCTAAACTTTCCTATCTGTCAGATATTTCAGACTGAATCAGTTGGTCACCTTTTTTTTATTCTTTCACTGAATGCGGGCATTGATTTGTTAAGCCAGCAAGTATTTTGAAATTAAAGAACTGATTTGCCCCAAACCTATCATGTATTTGTAGGGAATAGTCAGAAATGTAATAGGTGGCACGGTGGCACAGTGGTCAGCACTGCTGCCTGACAGCGCCAGAGACCCGGCTTCAATTCTGGCTACAGGTGGCTGCGTGAAGTTCGCATGTTCTCCCTGTGTCTGCGTGGGTTTCCTCCGGGCGCTCCGGTTTCTTCCCACAGTCCAAAGATGTTGAGGTTAGGTTGATTGGCCACGCTAAGTTTGCCTTTAGTGTCCCAACATGTCTACGTCAGGGGGATTAATGGGGTAAATACGTGGGGTTATGGGGTAAGCCTGGGTGAGAATCAACGCAGACTTGATGACCGAATGGCCTCTATTGTAGGGTATCTTTGTCTTATAGATTCTATACCTTTTTATAGTCAATTTATCTAACTTTTAATTTTCAAACAAAAAGTCAATTAAACCCATTCTTACCTGTGGTGTTAAATCGTTCATCATGAATTCCAACCCCATCCCCTGCCTGAGCTTTCCAACCTCAGAGCCAGAAACTCTGGATTCGAGTCCCATCCCAGGACTCAGTTGCCTCGGAAGGTGCGTTGGTAGCATGGCCGCATGGGTTGAGTGCGTCAACATGCAAATCCTTCCAAACATGCTGGCAGTAAGAGTAGGAGAGACAGGTCAGCCACGCTTGAGGGCACCCCTCAATCGATAAGCAACAGATTAGTGATCTGTTCAGTGAATTACTCGCTATGGAAACAAATGAAAGTCTGCCTTACTGTGCCGGAAGAGAATTGGAATTGGGAATTTGAGCAGAATTTTTTCTTCCCTGATTGAGGGACATTGTCCCCTTGACTGTGGATTGCACCGATGATATTGTATTCATAGAATCATAGAATCCCTACAGTGCAGAAGGAGGCCATTCGGCCCATCGGGTCTGCACCGACCACAATCCCAGCCAGGCTCTAAACCTGTAACCCCATGCATTTACCCTAGCTAATCCCCCTGGCGCTAAGGGGCCATTTAGCATGGCCAATCAACCCAACCCACACATCTTTGGAGTGTGGGAGGAAACTGGAGCACCCGGAGGAAACCCACGCAGACAGTGACCCGAGGCAGGAATTGAAGCCGGGTCCCTGGCGCTGGGAGGCAGCAGTGCTAACCACTGTGCCACCGTGTTCAGCGTCCTCAAGGGGAGGGTCAATATGACAAGCAGGTCAAATTTAAAATGGAATATTTTATGAGTTTTGAGATTAACATAAACTTCTGCACGATGCTTCTGGGTAGCTGTCTTGAAGTGGTTTTTTGCCAGAATATCTTTATATTTGGAATGTGATATCACATGTCTGATGTTGCCTGGTGACAGATTAGAGTTTGTTGCTTATTTAATTAGTCACGCTGGTTCGGCAGTGATTTATGTGGCAAATGGATCGAGTGGGAGGTTCCTGGCTGGATTTGTACTTTGCAACATATGGCATGGAAAGTAGGAGGAGGAGAGACTTAGAGGTGTGAATGTGGAATTATCATGCAGGATAAGGTAAAGGGCATGAGAATGAGTAATTTGTTGAGTGTGGTTTAGGTAAATACACGTTTGTAGTTTACATTATAACTTTGTTTTGTTGATAAGTATTCAGCTGGAAGTTCTGAGTCAGATATATGTTATGGTGAAAAAACTGTGGGGAATTTCAAAGTAGGTGAGATAGAGTCGAGTGTGAAGTCTAAGGAGTTAAGGGAGGTGGCCTGTGGTACCAGGCAGGCACCTGATTAGGATAGTGACCGTGCTGCGTTTGCGGGCATTCCACACATTCAGGCCTAGATA
Organism: Mustelus asterias; assembly: GCF_964213995.1. Taxonomy (NCBI): domain Eukaryota; kingdom Metazoa; phylum Chordata; class Chondrichthyes; order Carcharhiniformes; family Triakidae; genus Mustelus; species Mustelus asterias. The sequence goes on along the minus strand of NC_135818.1, from coordinate 6,718,038 downwards.
CTGTGACTCCATAAGTAAAGGTAAAGTCGCCCTAGTCCCAGATGACCATAGGCTGCTTTCCCCTTTGAGGGGGAGAGCCGACTGGTGGTGATTTAACCTGAGGGTCACCACGCCTCAGGCGAGAGGCGAGGCTGAGAAGACGGGGCCGTCACGAATAACCTCAGCGGGTAGAGGAATTGAACCCACGCTGCGTGACGTCATTCTGCCTCACGAACTATCCGTCCAACCGACTGAGTTTGACAAGCATCAATGTCCATATAAATAAAGCTGAATTGTGCCACTTGGAGATTAGGGCCGGAATTCCCCCACCTCCTCTGCGACAGGGATTCTCCAGTCCCGCTGCACTGGAGTTTTGGCTGAGTGCTAAATTCTCCGTTCTTGCTGGCAGCAGTGGCGGGACGAATGAGATTGAAGAATCCCAGCCGAGGGCATCACTGGCCAAATGATAAATCACTTTGAGCCCTCGGCTTGTCACACATATGAGGAACGATGAGGACTCTGGGTCTGTACTCGTTGGAGTTTAGAAGGATGAGGGGGGGAATCGTATTGAAACTTACAGGACACTGCAAGGCCTGGATAAAGTGGACGTGGAGGGGATGTTTCCACTAGTAGGAAAACTAGAACCAGAGGGCACAACCTCAGGCTAAAGGGATGATCCTTTAAAACAGAGATGAGGAGGAATTTCTGCAGCCAGAGAGTGGTGAATCTGTGGAACTCTTTGCCGCAGAAGGCTGTGGAGGCCAGGTCATTGAGTGTCTATAAGACAGAGATAGATAGGTTCTTGATCAATAAGGGGATCAGGGGTTATGGGGATGAGAAAAATATCAGCCATGATTGAATGGCAGAGCAGACTCGATGGGTCGAGTGGCCTAATTCTGCTCCTATGTCTTATGGTCTTATGGTTATGTAAATGAGTTAGAACAAACACGCAACCTGAAAGTAGACATGATTTTGCAAGTAAATGTTGGCAGATTGTCTCATTGAGCTGTGTTATTGAAGCCTTTGTCACCAACATCAGAAGAACATTCAGTTTTTCAGTTGAAGAACTGGTTTGATATTCGGAGATATATATTTGATTGGTAAGGTCAAATGAACATGCTGGGATTGATGTCCGAAAGTGCTTCTGCTACTGCGGGGCAGGAGTTGAGAGCGAGGTGTGTTTTTAATTATTTTACAGGGATGTGCTGGCTAGACCAATATTTATTGCCCATCCCTCCGGATGTTAAGGTGTCTCCAGACATGCCTCTTAAAGACTTTCAATTGATAGAACTTGAGACAGAAGCATTAGTGTCGGCGCTGTAGCCAGGAGGGAAAAAACAAATTACGGATAATCCTGGAAAGGTGCAAGATTAGTGCTGTCTCTTCAGAAATACACTTTTCGCCACTTAGTCACTGGACATTGGGCAGGCTTGTAGTTCCAAGATGACAAAGTTAGATTATGACTGCGTTGCCTGGCTGATGCACTTTGTGACGACAGAAGAATGAGTCAGTGCGTTCAATATTTCCTCTCCTGCTCACCTCCCAGTTACAACTCTAGCAGTGTAGACCGGGGCCTGTGAGCTAGGCAGCTAGCCCTCCCTTGGAGATGGGAAATGCTACGTGTTATGGGGGAAACACTAAAAGGGTGATAAGTTTTGTATTGGGTGGCGCGGTGGCACGGTGGTTAGCAGTGCTGCCTCTCAGCGCCAGGGACCTGGGTTCAATTCCAGCCTTGGGTCACTGTCTGCTTGGAGTTTGCACATTCTCCCCATGTCTGCATGGGTTTCCTCCGGGTGCTCCGGTTTCCTCCCACGCTCCAAGGATGTGCAGGTTAGATTGATTGGCTATGCAAGATTGACCCTAGTGTCAAGGGATTAGCAGGGTAAATATGTGGGGTTACGGGAATAGACCCTGGGTGATATTGTGGTCAGTGCAGACTCAGTGGTCCACATGGCCTCCTTCTGCACTGTAGGGATTCTATGATTATAAGTCAATTTTTTTGATTCTAAGTGGCTTAATATGTAATTTTTAATAAAAGTCTTGAAGCAAAATCTGCATCTAGGGTTTAACTAAATTAAACATCCATTTTCAGACCCATTATTTGTGTTCAATTAAGTAAATAATTAGGTCCCAGTGGTTAGCACTGCTGCCTCACAGCTCCAGGGACCTGGGTTCGATTCCCGACTTGGGTCACTGTCTGTGCGGAGTCTGCACATTCTCCTCGTGTCTGTGTGGGTTTCCTCCGTGTGCTTCAGTTTCCTCCCACAGTCCGAAAGACATGCTGGTTAGATGCATTGGCCGTGCTAAATTCTCCCTCAATGTACCTGAACAGGCGCCGGAGTGTGGCGACTAGGGGATTTTCACAGTAACTTCATTGCAGTGTTAACGTAAGCCTACTTGTGACTAATAAATAAACTTTAAAAAGATGAAAAATTTATGATTACGAAGAATCGAGACAATTACGTTGGACTCATTTTGTTTTTGTGTGTGCAGTGATTGCCAACTGGGTAATAGCTTCCATAGCGGCTGAACAGAGCTGTCTGAGCCTTCCGCTGAATTCTGTCAGCTGACAATCTTCAGCAACTTTTTTTTATTCATTCATGGGCATCACTGGTTGGCCAGCATTTATTGCTCATCCCGAGTTGCCTTTGGAGGGCAGTTGAGAGTCAACCACATTGCTGTGGCTCTGGAGTCACATGTAGGCCAGACCGGGTAAGGACGGCAGATTTCCTTCCCTGAAGGACATTAGTGAACCAGATGGGTTTTTCGACAATGGTTTCATGGTCATCAGTATCATAGAATCCCTACAATACAGATGGAGGCCATTCAGCCCATCGAGTCTGTACCGACCACAATCAAACCCAAGCCCTAATCCCATAACCCCACACATTTACCCTGATAATCCCCCTGACACTAGGGTCAATTTAGTATGGCCCTAGTATCCACCTAACTCGCACATCTTTGGATTGTGGGAGGAAACCGGAGCACCCGAAGGAAACCCACCCAGACACGGGGAGAAAGTGTATACTGCCCACAGACCCGAGGCTGGAATTGAACCTGTGTCCCCGGCGCTGTGAGGCAGCAGTGCTAACCGCTGTGCCATCCCGTAGATTCTGAATTCCAGATTTTTTAAATATTGAATTCAAATTCCACCATGTGCCATTGATGGGATTCGAACCCGGGTCCCCAGAACATTAGCTGAGTATCTGGATGAATAGTCTAGCAATAATACCACTAGGCCATCACCTCCCGCTGATGGGGGGGTGGGGGTGGGGGGCACCGCAGCTGCACTCCAGGTTCCCTGCAAAGGCCATATTTGCTGCACAAAGCCCTTGGCCCAGTGCGGAAACCCATGAAGCGCCTTCAATCTTGAATGGTGTGTCAGTCACTACAGAAGCAATGGAAACAGGCCCATAGGTTTCTATATGTTTTATTGTCATTTAATGTTTTGTCACAAACAGCACTGTATGAATTTAAACAGCTTTATATGTAAAATTGTTAGAGAGGTGTACAAAAGAAGCAACTGCTAATGATTAAAAAAAAAATGTATAAAAAGCAACATCTTCAACTCAATGTGCAAAAAGATTTCGTACAGACAGAAATGCTAACTAACATTTCCCGATAAATTACTTTAAATAGCATATCTACAAAATAATGAGATTTGTTTACCTGCTTAAGTGTTACAAGTTGCAACTGAAAAACCTCAATAATTTATACAAATATTTATTTTGTTTTTAAAAAAAAGAGAAATGACGTACAGGAAGTCTGGGGAGAATTAACAACCCCCACCTCACACAGCTGTTGTTTATAATGCTGTTTCCTTACTGGGGGCAATACATTTTTCTTCTTGCAAAAATAAATTTTTGACTATGTACACAGCCTTTTCTTTTATACTACAGTAGCTTCGAGAGACTTTAGACACGTGAGCAAGGCTTTCTGCTACTTGATCCAAAGGTTCTTATCGATCATACAACAATGAGGTAATATTTGTACAGAGAGAAGTTTCACTTTTTTTTTGGAAAAGATATCAATCAATCCGCGCAGAGGCGGTTGAAGAGAAAAGAAAACACAGCTTCTAGGCTCTTCTACCGAGGGCTATGCTTTTGTTAAGCAGAATGAATAGGACTGCCCACACTGATTGCAGACTCGGAAGAGTCTCCCACTTTCATCCTCACCAGTTGGCTGCCCTTTTCGAACAAACAAGTAAGACACAACTTTCAAACGAACAAAAAAAAAAAGTATCCTAAACTAGCAAGCATCAATATAGGAACAATGTTAATAAATAATAATTGTATTTACAATCTTACAACGCACACACAAAGACTAGTGATAAACTCTCAGGGATAGTCTGCCGCCTTTTCTTTTTAAAGTGTCTTTCAATCTTATTTCATCCAGGATAAGAAAATAAATAATCGACGACATTTAACAATTTTATTTGTTATCTACAGGCAGAACAAGTTGCCACTTTGGCAATCATGAGTTTGAAAGAGAAGAAGAACCTCTCACAACTTTTCCGCTTGTGCCTTTTTAACCATAGTTTTCAAAGCAAATGTCCTTCCCATGCAGAGATTGACCAGACACAACTCTCGCTTGTCACCGTCAGACCTGCTTCACTTGGGAAGCAAAGCCCCAGCTGATGACAGTGCCGTCCTGTGGGAACCGTGGCGCTGTGTGTGTGTGTGTGTGTGTGAGACCTTCCACTTTCCCTCTGGGCAACAGGACCTGAAGACAGATGCTCCAGCCTCTGGCTTACTTTAGTCATCTCGTATCTAGAGGGCTGGCTGTTTTTTTGTTGGGGGGGTGTTGGGGGGAAGCAGGATGGACGATTAGATTTTCATTTTGCACGTGCCACTGGTGTATGCACTGTTGTGAGTAATATTAATTTATTGACAAATAAGGTCCAGTACAAAAAGAAATGTAACAGTTCCTCCATGGTTTCTTCTAAACATGTTTCACAAACAAGACCTTACCCCACCAATTCATAGAGGCATAGAGGTTTACAGCATGGAATCAGGCCTTTCGGCCCAACTTGTCCATGCCGCCCCTCTTTTTTAAACCCTAAGCTGTTTTTTTAACCCCTAAGTTGAACAGCTCTTTAAGCTGTTCATTTAAACCTCATTTATCTTTTTCACCATATATATATGGCCCTTTTTTATTATTAAATAACTGTCCACAGCAGAGATAGTCTCATTTACAGTGTGCAATCTCCATTCATGGGACCTCCAACTAGGAGATGTTGTAGGACTGGAATGCTGCTTAGTAAAAGCTCTTCCCTGATGTAACAGAGGTATATATTTTTTTAAAAAATGGGATTGCAGTTTGTCAGATGCGGGGAAAGAAAAGCAAGTTACAATGAGTCAGTTGTGATTATTGGGGTGGGGGGGGGGGGGGGGCGGGTGGGCGGTGCGGTGGAGAAATTCCTTTGCTGTATTTTACGTTGATAAGATCCAGTGAGTTCTATCAGCCGATGCAGGTCGTGTGCCTACGGTTCCACGAATGAAAGGAAAAACAAGGAAGAAGGAAACAATGGTCCCAGGATTTGTTCCGAGGGAAGAGAAAGGTGCAACACCAGCTTTCAAACATTTCCACATCCAGGAATGTTGACATTATGAATCTGTGTGAAAAGATGACAACAACGTTAGTCACAGCCTAAATCAGGAATCCGTAGCTACAATACAATCCCTTTAAATTCTCAGGTACATAGAAAATAGAAGCAGGAAGAGGCCATTCGGCCCTTTGAGCCTGCTCTGCCATTCATTTTGATCATCAAATTCAATAGCCTGATCCTGCCTTCCCCCCCCATATCCCTTGAGCCCCAAGAGCTATAGCTAAATTTTTCCTTGAAAGCACACAATGTTTTGGCCTCAACTACTTTCTGTGGGAGTGAATTCCACACATTCACCACCCTCTGGGTGAAGAAATTTCTCCTCATCTCAGTCCTAAAAGGTTTACCCCTTATCCTCAAACTATGACCCCTAGTTCTGGAATCCCCCACCATCAGGAACATTCTTTCTGAATCTACCCTGTCAGAATTTTATAAGTTTCTATGAGATCCCCTCTCTCTTCTAAACTCCAATGAATGCAATCCTAACTAACTTAGTCTCTCCTCATATCACAGACCTGCCATCCCAGTAATCAGCCTGGTAAACCTTCATTGCAATTCCTCTGCTTACAGTTATTTTATGTGCTTGTATTAGACTATTAAAGTTCTCTTGCTCTTATTAATTTTTTTAATGGGGTATAAGAGTAGAGAAGCGTTGTTGCAATTGTAGAGGGTGTTGGTGAGACCACATCTGGAGTATTGTGTCCAGTTTTGGTCTCCTTATTTGAGGAAGGATGTGGTGGCATTGGAGGCAGTTCAGAGGAGGGTCACCATATTGATTCCGGAGATGAAAGGGTTGACGTCTGAGGAGAGATGAAACAGTTTAGGATTGTACTCACTGGAGTTTAGAAGGATGAGAGGGGATCTGACTGAGGTATATAAATTTTAAAAGGGATTGATAAAGTAAATATAGACCAAAAGTTTCCTCTTATGGGGCAAACTAGAACAAGAGGTCACAGGTATAGGTTGAGAGGCGGTAGATTTAAAACTGAGATGAGGAGGAACAACTACTCGCAGAGGGTGGTGAATTTGTGGAACTCGCTGCCCCATAGCGCGGTGGAGTCTGAATCATTGAATGGTTTCAAGAGGGAGATAGATATATTTCTAATAAAAAAGGGATATGGGGAACAGGTGGGGTGGTGGATTTGAGACCAGGGAGAGATCAGCCATGATCTGATTGAATGATGGGGCAGGCTCGAAGGGCTGAATTTGCTGACTTCTGTTCCTATGTTCCAGGAAACATCTATTCTCCATGCTGAATTAGCAAGGGACACCAAACACAATGAGCAATTAATACTATCTCTGAAACTTGGCCGTGAGTTGGAATTTGTTTTTTTTTGCATGCTAATCGCGCAGTCCTTACCTCTGCACTCATATTTGAGATCAGAGAAGTAAACCATTTCTTGAGAGAAGACAAAGAGACCCAAGCGTCCTCCAGCGTAGGTCTTGTCATAGATAGCCCCAGAGTCTGCCATGATCTTTTTCCCCTCGTACATCACGACTCTGGTGAGAATAACAAACAATCTGACGTCAGAAACTTTTAACCCCAGCAGACTTCTTCACGGTTTATTGTTGCGATTCAATGGCCAAACTCTTCCCGAATGGGGTACTGTCGGTGATGTGGTCGGGTAACAAGGTATATGCTTTCAGCTAATTACCTGATGAATCCAGTCTTGGGTCTGTGGGTTAACTGCCATCTGTAAGCAGCCCTATCCTTCCAACCAATGTTGCGAGGATCATGCCACAAGGTTTGAACCTAATGGAAGACAAATGAATTCAACACTTAATCGATGGTAAAATACAAATAGTTGGCATAACAGTAGTTTTGCTCATACTGTTTGCAGAGGCAAAATCTTCAAGATAAAAGAAAGGTGGCAAACTGTTTAGGCCACTCCTAACTGCAAATGTCAATGTATTTACAACGTCATCTAGCGCCTGCTTCATCAATCGCAAGCATTTATAGGGTTGTCAACTGCAACGTACTTAGGAGGGAAACAATGACTGGAGCCATGGGTGTAAAGTTCTCTCCTATAGGGATTTACAGTAAGAAGTCTCACAACACCAGGTTAAAGTCCAACAGGTTTATTTGGAATCACAAGCTTTCGGAGCGCTGCTCCTTCATCAGGTGAGTGATGAAGGAGCAGCGCTCCAAAAGCTTGTGATTCCAAATAAACCTGTTGGACTTTAACCTGGTGTTGAGAGACTTCTTACTGTGCTTACCCCAGTCCAACACCGGCATCTCCACATCATACTTCATGGCATTACTGGGTATAATTGATAGAGATTGGTTGCTGTTATTAGTCAGTAACTTCACAGCAACTGTATCGAGAGACTAATAGTAGAAAGTAAAATAGATGCTTTTTTTTGGATCTTGCTCTTCCATGATCTAGGTGCATGATGGAACAGGCTCAATGGATTTGACCTATGCCTCTTCCAACAAAACATATTGCTCCCTCAGGTAAAGATAATTTATTTTGTATTGATAGATACTTTAGAATAACTGTGCTAATCTTTTATCAGTTCATTGTGTCCGAATTGTCTGCTTCAGTTTCAAACATCCGGATGGGATTTTCCAGCCGCGCTCGCTCCAAGACCGGAAATTCCTGCCCGAGCTCAGATTTTGAAACAGTTTGCCAGATTTTCTGTCCTGCCTGCAACGATTCCCATGGCGGGTGGGACGGGAAATGGAGTCATAGGCCGGAATTTTACCGCCTTGCCCGCCCGAGGCTGATGGAGTTAATGCCGTTCTACGAGCCTCGCCCGTCCCGATTCTGGGGTGGGCGAGGCAGTAAAACTCCGGCCATAGAGTTGTAGAGTTTTACAGCTTGGAAACAGGCCCTTCAGCCCAACTTGTCCATGCCGTCCTTTTTCTTAAACCACAAATTTCTGGCCCTGGTGGGATTCAAACCCGGGTCCCCAGAACATTGGCTGAGTTTCTGGATTAAGAGTCATCTCCAAAGTCATCTTTTCCCTTCTAAATACTTTGCAATTAACAACCCTACAATGCTTACGATTGATAAAGTAGACACTAGATGACTTTAAAAACACAATCTCTTGGCAGGATGACTTTTTTATACTAGCCTTACTATGAGCTGTATCAATGCTACTTTAATTGTCCGTAAGGTGTGGTGCAAAACATGCATGAGTCTCGGTATATTTATACTGTACACAGGAAGTTCTCATACTTGTCCCGCTGTATTCCCAGTGTGCCAGAGCGCATTACGCAAGTGCTCTCCTGGACCAGTTGTAGAGTTCACCACTTTGATGGAGAGTCCAGCGTAGCCCTGGGCTTTGGTTGGTGTGTCGAGCCAGTACGTCTGTGTGATCTGCTTCCACATTACCACGTAGAAACGACTGCTGGACTGGTAGCCAAACACGAATCCAGCGTAGTCATCGTCTCGTTCAGTATTGATGAAGAAAGTGCCACTGAAGTCCACAGCATTGAATTCATCATATCCTAACAAAGAAATAAAAAGCAAGGACCTTTATTAATAAATCATTTTCGCTTGCAATCAGTCATTTGAATGGCATGGAGCACATTTATATCATATATACAAGATGGTTAGGCTCATTCAGAAAGAAGCAGCTTTTTAAAATGTATTATTTCATGAGATGTGGGCATTGCAGGTCATGCCAGCATTTATTGCCCATTCCTAGTTATTCTTTTATTCATTCATGGGACATGGGCGTCGCTGGCTGGCCAGCATTTATTGCCCATCCCTCGTTGCCCTTGTTCAGAGGGCAGTTGAGAGTCAACCACATTGCTGTGGCTCTGGAATCACATGTAGGCCAGACCGGGTAAGGACGGCAGATTTCCTTCCCCAAAAGGACATTAGCGAACCAGATGGGTTTTTCTGAAAATCGACAATGGTTTCACGGTCATCAGTAGATTCTTAACTTCAGATTTTTTTTTTTTTACTGAATTCAAATTCCACCATCTGCCGTGGCAGGATTTGAACCTGGATCTCCAGAACATTAGCTGCGTTTCTGGATTAATAATCTAGTGATAATACCACTAGGCCATTGCCTCCCCTAATTGCCCTTGAGAAGGTGGTGGTGAGCTGCCTTCTTGAACCGCTATAGTCTATGTGGTGTAGGTACACCCACAGTGCTGTTCACAACTTACCTTAGTAATGTCTTAGCTAAAAGAACATACTGCTTTCTTAAGAAAGTGAATACTATTTTATGTGTAGAACTTCCCCACTCACCTACAGCAATGCCGGGGTCGCAGTTCACCGTCTGTACCAATTCTTTCCCTTTATGTCTGACGACCCAGTTGGGGTCAATTTGGGAGGTTCCTTTAGGATCCAACGGTACCATTTGGAATTTGCGGAAGTCGGTCTCAGTGATTTCAAAGTTTTCAGGACAAACGTCATAGATATCCGGGATACTATCCCCATCAAAATCATCCTTACAAGCATCTCCTCGTCCATCGCCTGAGAAAAAGAGAAGTGATGTCTTTCAATCAAAGTAACGCATCCTCAAGATATAACTGAATCCTTTTTCCCCCCATATTAGTCCCAATTGTCATTTCATCCCAGTTTCCAATAGAAATGATCATCGTATCGTGAACGTAGAATTCTTATTCTCTTACCATCGGAGTCGGTCTGGTTGGGATTGGCTTTCAGCCGACAGTTATCCTTTTCATCAGGGATGCCATCATTGTCATCATCGTGGTCGCAGGCATCACCTTTTCCATCCTTGTCGTGGTCCGCCTGGTTGGAATTGGGGATGTAGGGGCAGTTATCCAGATTGTTCTGGTGGCCATCCTCATCAATATCCTGGTTACTGTCACACTTGTCTCCCACAAGGTCAGAATCCGAATCAGTCTGAAAAGAGAGAAGGTATTAGTCCACGTTTGACACTTTGGATATTCCAGCACCAAGGTTCCGAATAACCAAACAGAGAAATAGCCCAAGGCGAGGAGGATTTTGACAAGCCTAAGCTGAATCTCTGGAATGGTACACGTGTTGTGTGGGTACAGTATTGTGCTCTTGCTGCAACACCTGTACAGCTGGATACACAGGTGTGTTAGGTCGACACCTGACTCTACAAACTGGTGTCACTATGCTGTTATAATTACATAGCTTGAAGCCCATTAGCTTAGGCCTTTTGTTACGCTCATGTTCTGTTATGCTGACATAGTTATGCTGCAGAGATTGAAATGCCAACCATTTCTGGTCAGCACGGTGGCAGTGTGGTTAGCACGGCTGCCTCACAGCACCAGGGACCCGGGTTCAATTCACTGTGTGTGTGTGTAGTTTGCACATTCTCCCCATTTCTGCGTGGGTTTCCTCTGGATGCTCAGGTTTCCTCTCAGTTCGAAAGACGTACTGGTTAGGGTGCATTGGCCATGCTAATTTCTCTCTTAGTGTACCCAAACAGGCGCCGGAGTGTGGCAACTAGGGGATTTTCACAGTGACTTCATTGCAGTGTTAATGTAAGCTTACTTGTGACAATAATAAATAAACTTTAAAACTTTAAACTCCAAATAAGGTTGGTGAGTTGCAGGTACAAACTGACACACAGGATATATTGGCAGCAATAAAGACCTGGCTTAAATATGGGCACTTAATATTTACACTTGTGACACTAATAAACTCTTGCTGGCGGGTATTAATTGAAGACTGAGAGAGACTTACTTGCTCTGGATTGTGTTCGAGTGGACAGTTATCACACTGATCACCAACACCGTCTAGATCTGTGTCTCTCTGGTCAACGTTGTACACATAAGGGCAATTGTCCTTCTCATTCAGAATGCCTGGAAATCAAAAGCATTAGTAGCAACATTGTTCAGAGGAAAATGCGGAACTTTAGAATTGACCTCTTTTTACTGAGTTTCCGTTATTATACTCAAACAAAAACAGTTTTCCACTGTCCGAGCGTGTGGCTGGATGTTGGGTCAAGGGAGGCATTCAGAAAGGGAGTTATCTGAAGAGGAAGAATGTCCAGGGTTACGGGGAGAAGGGGGGAGAATGGAAGTGGGTGGACTGCGCATTAGGAGAGCCAGCACAGACACATTGGACGGGTTTACAGCCTCGCTCGAGAGAGACCGGAAACTCCCGCCCGAGGTCAATGGACATTTCCATTGTCCGCCCCTCGCCCGCTCCCATTCTGCGGCAGGCAGGGCGGTAAAATCTGGCGAATGGGCCTCCTTCGGCACAAATCTGTGCTTCCCTTGCATTGACGCACTAACTGCAGGCTAATAAATCAAGTGAAGAGACTGGAGAAACTGCAGGTGCTCTCCCCTCGAGCAGAGATTTCACACAGCCAATACAAATTTAAGGAGTTTTTGTTAGAGCAAATAGGGAGAAACTGTTGTCCCTGGCAGGATTCTCAGTAACCAGAGGGCACAGGTTTAAAATCATTTGCAAAAGAACTGGAGATTGTTTTTACGCACTGAATGGTTACGAAATGGAAGACGCTGCCTGAAAGGGACATGGTAACAGATTCAATGGTAACTTTCCAAAGGGAATTGGATGAATATTTGAAAAGGAGATCTTGGCAAGGCATGATCAGGTGAATCATAGAATCCCTACAGTGCGGGTGAGGCCATTCGGCCCATTGAGTCTGCACTGACTCAGTCTCTGACAAAGCATCTTCCCAGGCCCTCTCCCCCACCCTCTCCCTGGGAACTCACGCATTTACTCACTAATCCCCGCTAATCTTGGGGACACTAAGGGAGAATTTAGCATGGCCAATCCACCCAACCCACACATCTTTGGACTGTGGGAGGAAACTGGAGCACCCGGAGGAAACCCATGCAGACACGTGGAGAACATGCAAACTCCACACACAGTCACCCGAGGCCGGAATTGAACCCGGGTCCCTGAAGCTGTGAGGCAGCAGTGCTAACCACTGTGCCGCTCTGGAGATGGTTGCATGGGACAAATTGGATAACACATTCAAAGAGCCAGCATAACCATAAAGGGCCATATAGCATCTTTCTCTGCTGTTTCTAAGCTTTCACTACTAATGTCAAAAAATGATCATTTGCAGGATTTACAATACAGGGGCAGGGATGGGATGTTGCAATTCCACAGGGCCTTGGTGAGGCCATACCTAGAATATTGTGTGCAGTTTTGATCTCTTTCTTGTTCTTGCTCTCGAGGGAGTGCAGCGAAGGTTTATCAGGCTGATTCCGGGGATGGCAGGACTGACGTATGAGGAGAGATTGACTAGGTTAGGATTGTTTTCACTGGAGTTCAGACGAATGAGGGGGGATCTCATAGAGACTTATAAAATTCTAACAGGACTAGACAGGGTAGATGCAGGGAGGATGTTCCTGATGGTGGGGGGAGTCTAGAACTAGGGGTCACAGTCTGAGGATTCAGGGTAGACCATTTAGGACGGAGATGAGGAGACATTTCTTCACCCAAAGTGTGGTGAGCCTGTGGAATTCATTACCACAGGAAGTAGTTGATGCCAAAACATTGAATGTATTCAAGAGGCGGCTGGATATAGCACTTGGGGCAAATGGGATCAAAGGTTTAGGGAGAAAGCAGGATTAGGCTATTGAGTTGAGCGATCAGCCATGATCATGATGAATGGCGGAGCAGGCTAGAAGGGCTGAATGGCCTCCTCCTGCTCCTATCTTCTATGTTTCTATGTTTTATTGACAAATTGGGTATTCTTACCATCTCCATCAATATCGATGGCACAGGCATCTCCCTCTCCATTTGCATCAGTGTCAGCCTGGTCAGGATTGTGGTCGTAAGGACAGTTGTCACAGCGATCTCCAACATCATCCCGATCGTAATCGTACTGCCGAGGATTGAACAAGAATGCGCAATTGTCCTGAGAAAATAAGTAGTCAGACAATTAGATGGAAGTTTTAAATAAAATGAAAGAAAGGATAACGTTCTCACAAATTTATAAAGTGGACTGTATTTAATCTGTTCTCTCAAAGTCCCTTATTATTCAACTGAAACTTAGAGGGACGATTGTGGACACCTAGGTGTCAAATAGCTGGAACAGAACCTCGAAGGTTAGTGTTGGCTTGCTGAATCTCCTTCATGTCTCACAGAATCTTTTTATGTGCATGAAAACACAAAGAGTAAACTCAGAAGAAAGCTCCCTTTGAGTGGTGCTGCACTCTGAGTGTAGGTTTCTCAGGTACCCGAGACAAGGGCCAGACAGCTTTGCCAGCTGCGTGCTATGTGTACAGGTTGCATAGCTCCCCGTGAATCTCGCCTTCATTCCACAGGAGAGATGTTTTCTCTGACTGAATCAATGTCATAGGTCGGAATGTGGGTTTGTTTTGTTAGTATTGTCTACACTTGCAGAATGCCACGGAGTCGAATATCTTCCTCTCACAGGCTTACCCTCTCGTCTGGAATGCCGTCGTTATCATCATCGTTATCGCAGGCATCACCAACTCCATCCTTATCATGATCTTCTTGTCCAGAGTTGGGGAGGAATGGGCAATTGTCCTGTGAATAATAAAGGGATTGCATTGTCGATGTGTATTATAATCGCTGTCCAAAGTGCTGTCAGTTTAATACCATGGAAAGAAGCTGCTGTAAGGGGTTGAGCTTGAAGACATTTTCTTTTTGATTCCACTTTAAAAGCCAGCTGTCTAACAAAAAAATCGCGCATCCAAGCAGAAGTCTTTTATAACTACAGGCTGACAGAAGTGTCGTTTCAATCCACACCCTGTCTTTTTCCTGACATACTGCAGATTTATTACACCAAAAAACAGACAAGTTAATATTTTAGTACTCAGATTTCTGTTTGTAGTACACACTAAGTACATCAATGCTATTTGTCCCGAGGGTATAAAAAATGTGTTGTCTTTATTGTATAGGCCTTGCATTGGGAGGCAGCAACCCATCACACATTGACTTAAGCACTTAACCACGCTCACTGGGTAATGAATTTAAGATGATTTAAAAAGAAAGAGTCAGGCAGCTCCCAGTTTACTAGCAATGAGCGCTTACCTTTTTGCAGTGGTAAGTAGCATTGACAACACAGGTGAGCTCTTCATTTGGCCAACCATCCAAGTCCGTATCTTCTCCGCAGATGATGCCATTGCCAGCAAAGCCAGGCCTGCACTCACAACGGAACATCTGGTCGCTGAAGATGCCCAGGTAAATACATCTGGCATGCTTGTTGCAGTTGTGTGTCCCCTCTTTGCAAGGGTTGTGTGGCTCACAAACCTGGAACAAAAGAAACATGTTCAGTTTATCATCCGAGTCTCACAGCTTCACTGTCCAATATTCTGGAATTTTCCCATCCCGCCCAGCACGGGAATCGTAGCAGACGGCCGGGGGGGGGGGGGGGGGAACTATGCGAAGGTCCGCTGACCCCAGGCGGGCTTGGGGTGAGCGCGGCTGGAAAATCCCGCCCTGTGTCTTGCCTTGCAGACTGATTTATATTTCAGTGTAAGGTTACCCAAAAAGAATGGGTCACTGGGATGGGTTCATTGCAATTGATTTTTTTTTATATAGGTAATCCGAGAGTTTTTGTTCTCCCATGGGATACGGGAGTCACTGGCAAGGCCAGCATGTGTTACCCGATCCTAATTACCCTTGAACTGAGTGGCTTGCTAAGTCATTTCAGAGGGCAATTAAAGGCAACCGCATTGTTGTGGGTCGGGAGTCACATTTAGGTCAGATTAATTAAGGATGACAGATTTCCTTCCCGAAAGGATATTAGTTAACCACATGGGTTTTTAAAGTGATGATAGTTTTGTGGGCACAATTAGCTTATTCATTTCCAGATTTTAAATTCCACCAGCTGCCATGGCGGGATTTGAACCCATGTTCTCACAGCCTTAGCTGTGGCATTACTGGGAGAGATTTTACAGCTTCGCTTGTCCTGAAACCATAAAATCCCACCCGAGGTCAATGGATCTTCCCATGCTCTGCCCCTCGCCCGCTCCGATTCCTGAGGTAGGTGGGCCACGGAAAGTTCCGGCCACTGTCTCCCCTTAAATTTCTCCATGAAATCCTTTATATCCACATGAGATGGGGCCTTATTTGAACATCCTTTCTGAAGGACAGCACCTCCGACAGTGCGATGCTCCCTCATTACCGTACAGGAGCATCAGCCTTGATTTGAGAGCTCAAGTCCTGGAGTGGGATTTGAACTCAGACCCTCACAATTCAGAGGCAAGTGTGCTACCTACTGAGCCACAGCTGATATGCGAAGTTAATGATTTAATCTCACCTGTTTGTTCTTCGTAGCCTCTTCAATGCCTCTGCCAAATGGTTGAGCGCCTGTGTATCGTGGTGGGCAGGACAGACAGTTGTAACCTGGCACTGTGTTTTCACACCTGTGCTCTCCATTGACATGAAAGCAAGTGTCAGGTACTTCGTTGCACTGGAAGAGATTTAAACAGAATTGATATATAGAACTAGAATCTACAATGCGCCCAAAACAGAAAGTGAATTCCACAGGACTATACCTCATTAATGTCCTCGCAGTGGATGCCATCTCCTCTGTAACCACTGGGGCAGGGGCCACACTTCCAGGAGCCATCTGGGAAGCTGGTACATTTGCTTTGAGCAAAGCATGGATTTGACAGACATCCATCTGTAATACAGACGATTGACACGTGAGCCTTGTGCTGATTGGAATGTTGGAAGGCGTGCACAAGGGGGAGACAACAAGAAACAAAACTGTCCCGTTATAACCGTTACTAAAGTGTAGACAACATGAGAATGAAGAAGCTTACCAATTGGGCACTCCAGTTTGCTGCAAAGCTGCGTCTCCCGCGATTCGCCCACACAGTCTTTGCCTTCGTATTTAGGTGCTGGACTGTCGCAAAGGCGTGTGCGTTTCTGTATTCCTCCCCCACAGCTGACAGAACAAGAGTTCCACACCGACCAGACACCCCAGTTTCCATTAACTGAAACACAAAATGAAATGCTTTGAGAATCTTGCACCCGTTCTACAATCTAGTTTTCAGCGACTGTTCGGAATAGGGTCTCATATCTTAAGCATGCATTGCAAGGTTCTTCACCCGAGGCCAATACTCACTTGGGCATGGGACCTGTTCACATTTTTCAGTTTCCCTCCTGGGTCCCACACAATCTTTGCCACCCATTTGTGGCATTGGCGAGTTACACAGGCGAATGCGAGTGATCACACCAGCTCCACAGCTTACTGAGCAAGATGACCAAGGGGACCAGTAGCTCCAACCGCCATCTTGTTTGACTGGAACAACAAGAGTAAAACATTAAGAATCACCGTTTTGCTGACCATTGTAGGACCAGTGGGCTGTTCTCTTGTACAGAGTTCAATGGTGAGTGGACAGACCCAGAATTCAACCAACATTTTATGTAGCTGCAAGTTAAGGGATCTCTCAACACCAGGTTAAAGTCCAACAAGTTGATTTGGAATCACGAGCTTTCGGAGCACTGCTCCTTCATCAGGTGAGTCAACATTCACCTGATGAAAGAGCAGCGCTCTGAAAGCTCATGATTCCAAATAAACCTGTTGGACTTTAACCTGGTGTTGAGAGACTTCTTACTGTGCCCACCCCAGTCCAACGCCGACCTCTCCACATCAAGTTAAGGCAGGCAGACTTTTGTGTTTCCATAGCTAGTTATTCCCGGAACAGGTCACGGGTCTGTCGCCAGGAGCTTATAGCTTGAAGGACGCCACTCCACATCAAGCGTGGCTCACCAGGACTCCCCCAATCTTACCGCCAGCCACTGGCGTGTTTAGAAGGACTTGCAGGTTGATATGCAAACTGTTTGGCCGTGTTATTGATGCACCTTCCTCGGCCATCAAGTCCTGGGGTGGGACTCGATCTTCTGGCTCAGAGGCAGGGACGTTAACCCACTGCACCACAGGAGCTCCACATTTATTGGGTTTTGGTCATATTCATTCCAGCTCTCTCTAACCGTGAGACAATCGGTTGACAATTTACATGGTGGACACCAGACTTTGTGAAGCAGTAATGACTCTGAACTGGCTCAGCTTGGGGAACTGGGGTTCCTGCTTCTCTATGAAATGGAAGCAATGTAACCTACACAGACAGGTACGCTGATATTGAGTGTTAAATGTCACCATCTTATTGTCTTGGCGCAATACAAGCAGATAGTAACAGAGGTTGGGGTGGGTGAAAAAAACTCACATCTCTTGTCACATTCTTCCAGGTGGCAGCTGCGGGTCTGGACAGAGGTCCCGTGACAGTTGCTGTTAATCCGGTCACAGGAGCGACCTCGCTGCTGGGTCCCAATTCCACAGGTGACAGAACAATGCGTCCATTCCGACCATGGAGACCAGCCAGCCTCAGATTCATTTGGAATTGCTGTGGGAAAGTTAAGCTCACGTCAACAGCAGTCCCGGAATGAAAGAAGTTTGTCGCATATTGTGCTATGCAACACCCCTCGAATAATCACAGAATCCTACAGAGCAGAAGAGGCCCTTCGACCCGTCGAGTTGGCACCAACATGTGAAAGGCCCTGACCTGCCCACCTAATCCCACTTGCCAGCACTTGGCCCATAGCCTTGAATGTTATGGCGTGCCAAGTACTCATCCAGGTACTTTTTAAAGGATGTGAGGCATCCCGCCTCTACCACCCTCCCAGGCAGCGCATTCCAGATCATCACCAGAGTAAAAAAAAGGATTTTCCTCAAATACCCCCTAAACCTCCAACCCTTCATTTTTAACTTGTGTCCCCTCGTAACTGGCCCTTCAACTAAGGGGAACAGCTGCTCCTTATCCACCCTGCCCATGCCCCTCATAATCTTGAACGCCTCAATCAAGTCGCCCCTCATTCTTCTCTGCTCCAGAGAAAACAACCCAAGCCTATATCCAACCCCTCTTTATAAATGCTCCATCCCAGGCAGCGTCCTGGTGAATCTCCTCTGCAACCCCTCCAGTGCGTTCATGCCCTTCCTATAATGTGGTGACCAGAACTGCACACAGTGCTCCAGCTGTGGCCTCAAAGTTCTACACAACTCCAACATGACCTCTCTGCTTTTGTAATCTATACCCCGATTGATAAAGGCGAGTGTGCCATATGCCTTTTTCACCACCCTATTAACCTGTCTTTCTGCCTTCAGGGATAATGTATAAAATGTAAACAAACTCCATATTCTGCTGTCTGTATATGTTTCCTTTTGTGTCAAATACACTTGCTCCTGGCAACTGCTAACACCTCCATACAGCACTTGGGTGAAACCTGCTATCTCTCTCAACTCATATCTAGGCTTTCAACCCACACCTCCTTAGTCTGTGACAATGAGGGTTGAATCCATATCAAAACATTAAGCGACGGACAATCTTTTATCTTGACTTGAGCAAGTAGGGCACCATTCAGAGTTGTGCATAATGGGCGCAGTATTCCAAAAACTCGAGTTATTTTGCTTTCTAGGTTTCTAACCTCTGCATCCTGATTTCTTAGTGTTCCCCACAGATGCCACTGTCCAAATACTTAATGGGCAACATTTCATAAATAGTTCCCAACTCAATCCAATGAACTCCGCAATGAGGAAACAAAAAAGGACTGATTTCGCAGGAATGTCAATGCTTGTTATTTGCTGCTTAGCCGAACGGTTTATAAAACGCTCCATCTTCGCCTCCCCTACAAAGAACCAACCTATTCATGGAAATATTGGCTGAAACCTGCCTAGCTGTGTCAATATCACTCATTTAATAGTTACTCTGCCTCTAGCATGCTCCTCTCTCCCCAGTCGGGGAATTAAGGGTTAAGAGATAAGGCAGGGAAGTGGACTTACTAAGTGTTGGATCAGTCATGATTTGATTTATTATTGTCACATGTATTAACATACAGTGAAAAGTATTGTTTCTTGCGCGCTACACAGACAAAGCATACTGTTCATAGAGAGGGAGATGAGAGAGTTGCAGAATGTAGTGTTACAGTCATAGCTAGGGTGTAGAGAAAGATCAATTTAACGCGAGGTAGGTCCATTCAAAAGTCTGACGGCAGCAGGGAAGAAGCTGTTCTTGAGTCCATTGGTACATGACCTCAGACTTTTGTATCTTTTTCCCGACAGAAGAATGTGGAAGAGAGAATGTCCGGGGTGTATGGGGACCTTAATTATGCTGGCTGCTTTGCCGAGGCAGCGGGAAGTGTAGTCAGAGTTAATGAGTCAAGATCTTATTAAATGGCGGAGCAGGCTCAAAGGACTGAATGGCCAACTCCTGTTCCTATTTCTTCGAGTCACTTCACACCACCCATCCCTTTCTACTTAAACATATCAGTTCTTCGATTATAAGTCTTAGAATTTAGAAAAGTTTCTCCAGGACTTACATGGACACCGGGCGCAGCATTCCCCGTCTGGGACGACAGCATTGGCACAGGACACAGTAGGGCAGGAAATCCTTTGGCAAAAGGTGATAGATGACTGGAAAGAGGAAGAAACAGAAAAATTGAGTGGGCAACCTTAGAGAGAGGATGAGTTTCCGAGCATGTGTCTGACAGCGATGCCATTTGTAAAGCACCCTGGCAGAAGCACAGTAGCAGCAGCTGGTTAAAATCAGTTTTTTTTTCCAACTCGTTATTTGTCCGTTGACTTTGGCCTCCAGCTAGACAGTGACAGAGGCTGAATACTGTCACGTGACACTGAGGAACCAGGAAACCCTTATTACGCTCGGAACTGCAGTGGAATGCTTTGTAATAGTTAGGCAGTGCAGCTCACGCGCCAGATGAAATATTATTGTGTCCATCCCACATATTTTACTGATTTACATCATTATTGGGCAACACAATGGAACCTTTCAATTATCCGCAACTTCACTCCCTGATAGAGTTACAAACATTATGGCTTTCACATTCCATTTTGGAAAAAGTTTTTAATGTAGTTCCAAATATTCAGTTCCTTTAAGTTTAGTCCAGATCATATTTGGCACAGACCCTTTTCCTCCTGAAAACATTGCCCGAGACAGTATTTCCATACAGATATGATGTGGAGATGCCGGTGTTGGACTGGGGTGGGCACAGTAAAAAGTCTCACAACACCAAGTTACAGTCCAACAGTTGGTAGCACGAGCTTTCGAAGCACTCACCTGATGAAGGGGCAACACTCTGAAAGCTCATGATTCCAAATAAACCTGTTGGACTTTAACATGGTGTTGTGAAACTTCTTACTGTTCCATACAGATACACACTCACGACTCAAAAACTAACAATCTGCTCGCTCTGGTCAGGTAGTCCCAATGTCCAAAGCTAGCAATGTTCTTTTGGATGGTTGTTGCAGCATTGCCAATGGACAGTGACGGTTCTGGTGCAGCAGATGCCTGCTGCTGTGAGACCAGGAAATTCCCATGCAAGCAATAAAACTTGTCAAGTGATCAGTCTCCTCTGGGTGCTCCGATTTCCTCCCACAGTCTGAAAGACGTGCTGGTTAGGCGCTTTGGCCATGCTAAATTCTCCCTCAGTGTACCCGAACAGGCGCCGGAGTGTGGCAACTAGGGGATTTTCACAGTAACTTCATTGCAGTGTTAATGTAAGCCTATTTGTGACACTAATAAGTAAACTTTAGTAGCAGCAGTGTGTACAAGATGCACTGCAGCAATTCACCAGAGATCCTTAGACAGCACCTTCTAAACCCACAACCACTTTCATCTAGAAGGACAAGGGCAGCAGATACATGGGAACACCACCACCTGCAAGTTCTAGAACTAGGGGGCAAAATAAGGGGGGAGCAGATTTACGACTGAGTTGAGGAGGAATTTCTTCACCCAAAGGATTGTGAATCAGTGGAATTCCTTGCCCAGTGAAGCATTTGAGGCTAGATACATTTTTGAACAGTAAAGGAATTAAGGCTTATGGTGAGTGGGGGGGTAAGTGGAGCTGAGTCCACAAAAAGATCAGCCATGATCTTATTGAATGGCAGAGCAGGCTCGAGGGACTAGATGGCCTCTTCCAGCTCCTTGTTCTTATGTTCCCCTCCAAGCCACTCACCATCCTGATTTGGAAATATATCGCCGTTCCTTCACAGTCGCTGGGTCAAAATCCTGGAATTCCCTCCCCAACGGCATTGTGGGTCAACCCACAGCACCTGGACTGCAGCGATTCAAGAAGGCAGCTCACCACCACCTTCTCAAGGGCAACTAGGGATGGGCAATAAATGCTGGCCTAGCCAGCGACACCCATGTCCCATGAATGAATAAACAAAAACTTTAAAAAACACATGTTATACTCTGAAAATCTTTGCTAAAGTGGCATTTGGAAAAGCAAGTTAAATTCCCGCTTGGATCAGGCGTTGCGCGTTTTTACCTGGCATGTGCAATCCGTGCAGTTGTCCACTTTCCATTGGTCCTTGTTTTTGTAGGCGATACCGTTGTGAACACAGCCTCCTATTGGTCTAATTCTAATCTTGTCGGCAATTAATTCATTTTCGGCCATCTAGGGGAGGAGGGAGGGAATGACTGTTAATTACAGCCCACACAGATCCGAGAAGGTAACTTACAGAAGACGTGATTCCATTCATTCCCTTACCACTTTTTGGACATTGTCAACCAGCTGGGTAACGGTGGTCCTGAGGGCCTGAAGTTCGGTGAACATGTTGGACAGTTCCTCGCAGGAGATGCCACAAACCGACTGAAGGTCCTTGGTTTTGACACCATAAAAATTGGTCCTGATGGCCGGGCTTTCTGAACCCCCAATAGGCAAGGAGAGAATCCCTCGGGAAGCTATAAAAAGAGGAGCAGCTTCATGATGCCATTGTCCAATGCAACACATTCTCAAATGCTTCAGGAAGATGAGTGGGTAAGTCGAGTGGATGGGAGTTATATTCACATCAATGCACAGGGCTCATTTCCATTTTAACCTCTTAACACAAAGACTGACGCAAGCATAAGTCCCTTCCCACTCAGAAAATATAGTAGTGGCACAATGGTTAGCACTGCTGCCTCACAGCGCCAGGGACCCGGCTTGGGTCACTGTCTGTGTGGAGTCTGCACATTCTCCCCATGTCTACGTGGGTTTCCCTCGGATGCTCCAGTTTCCTCCCACACTCCAAAGATGTGCAGGTTCATAGAATCCCTACAGTGCAGAAGGAGGCCATTTGGCCCATCGAGTCTGCCGACAATAATCCCACCCAGGCCCTATCCCTGTAACTGCAAACTCTGCTAACCCCCCTGACACTGAGGGCAAATTTAGCCTAGCCAATCCACCTAACCTGCACATCTTAGGTTAGGTGGATTGGCCAGGCTAAATTGTCCCCAAGGTGTGTAGGTTAGATGGATTCACCATGGTAAATGCACTGGGTTATGGGGATGACAGGAACAGGGTCTAGATGCTCTTTTGGAGCAAACTAGATGGGCCGATTGGCCTCCTTCTGCACCGCAGAGATTCTAAACCGGTGCTTCAGTTAGGCATTCAGACTGGCTGTTGCTGGATTAATTCTGATACAATCCCAAGCCTAGCTTCCCAAATGAAAGCATGGTTTGTCTGTCTATTCCACAGGACACTACATCAGTAAATCACTACAACTGCTCGGAGCTGACTTGCTGCTATAACTCTATTTAAAACACTACATTTGCAGTGTGTTGACAGCAATGTTAGCGGCCCTGGCCGGGACACAGCCGGGTTAAATCAATACTTACAGCTGTAGCAGCCCTTATTCATCAGAATTGTCTCCATGTTGGTTCCAAAGACAAAACGCACATTCTGCAGAACTCCCTGTGGCACACACAAACAGGCACAATTGGAACAGTTAGCCACAGATTACCCGTGGGTTTTCCCCGAGTGTATTCAGCCACATGTCAGTGTAACAGTCAATAATTTCACATCTTAATCTGGGTTAACATGAGAGCTCGCCACCTTCACGCTCGGTGAGTTGTCTCTGCTCCCAATTCATTTAAGAATAAGGATTCAGGGTTGCAAATATTCGTGCACGGGAAGCCTGTTCACTTTCTTTAACAATGCAAATCATACATTGAAATACCAGTCTCTCTCACTGTATCTCTGTCTGACCCTCTCTCATCTATCTGTGTGTCTGCGTCTCTCTCTCACCCCAGCGTGTCTGTCTGTTCCTCTCTCTCTCACTATCTGTCCCCTGTCTCTCTCTGTCTGCTCCCCCCTCACCTATCTGATTGTTATGTGTCTGTTTGTGCCTCTCTCTCATTGTCCGTCCTCTGTCTGCTCCTCTCTGTCCTATCCGACAGTTGTGTGTGTGGTCTGACCATTCTCACACACTGTGTCTCTGTCCCGTCTCTGTCTGCTCCCCACTCTCCTATCTGACTGTTCTGCGTGTATCTGTTTGCTCCTCTCTGTCTGCCTGTTCCCCCCTCTTCTATCTGACGGTGTGTCTCTCTGTCTGTCCCCTGCCTGTCTCTCTTTGTCTGCTCCCCCTCTCCTATCTGTGTGTGTATATCTCTCTATCACCTGTGTGTGTGTCTGTGTCTGCTCCACCCTCTCCTCTCTGTCTGTTGTATGTGTGCGCTCCACCTCTCTCTGACACACTTACCTGGAAGTTATCCCTCAGACCCACTCCTCCTTTGGCCAGCCTCAGTCTGTAGTCCCCGTGTTTCAGCACTTTGTGGATCGCCTCCTCCAGTTCCACCCTGTTGACCTTCTCGCAGCCCACGTACAAAGTGGCCACGTCCTCTTGCACGAAGAGGGTGAGGTTTTTCCAGCGGGCATTGGCCAGATGGGCATCAGTGATGGAGACCATGCTCTGCTTGCCCGCGATGGTGATGCTCAGATCCAGAGTGTCCGCTTTGCCGTTGGACAGGATCTCAAAGACTCGTGTGCCCTCCAGCGTGTCGATGGCCACCAGGGTGCCCCGGCTCTTCTTCATCTGGCGCAGGGTGGCCAGGAAGATGAAGCCCTTCTCCTGCTGAATGTGGTCGATCAGCTCGCTGTAGCTGTGCTGGGAAGCCGGGGCAATGATGTCGGGGTTGAGGATCCGGTAAGCCGGACTGCTGGACTCGGGACCTCTCACCATGTGGATTCCAACATTCTTGCGGGTCAACCCAGTGATATCAAACATATCGAAGACCCCATCCACTCCAGGGTCTGGGGGGGAAGAGGGGGGAGAAAATGCTTCAGTCACTCTGAAAAATCAGTAACAGGAAAAGTGCCACCCAAGCAGACAGACCCAAATGATTCATTATGGGCTTCAGAACTTACCTTGAATCCGTTTGGCAAAACAGACCAGAACCATTAACAGAAGGAGCAGGAAACCTCTTTGTAGTTGCTTCATTTTCTTTATTCAGAAGAGGGACTTCCAACCTAACGTAAAAGAAAGATGAAAGGGAAAATCCTTTTAAGCCTCATACAGTTTCCAACAAAGATTGAAATTACTCTAGGCGGATTTTCAGTAACTTCATTCAAATGTTAATATAAACCTTCTTCTGACACTGAAAGGTAAACTTTAAAACTTAAAACAATGATTGAAATTGCTATAGGGGGATTTTCACAGCAACTTCGTTGCAGTGTTAATATAAACCTTCTTCTGACACTTTCAAACTTAAAAAACAATGATTGAAATTGCAGCCACTGGAGGTAAATTACACTGACCGGTACAGGTTCAATCTTCAAATGGATTATGCAGCAGTAATCGCTCTTCGATGGGTGAAAGAGGGTCACAAATCCTGAATGTAGCGAGATCTCTCTGCAAATCTGGTCACTTAGTTTCCCAAGGACTCGAAATACTTCTCTCTCTTCTCCTTCCCCAACGCTTTGCAGAGGCAGCCCCCTTCTCTCTCCCTGAGTGTCGGAGAGCGATACTACTGTGCAGCTTGGAGTGTGTCCTCCTTTAAATACCCTCTCACATTCCTCTCTTCCAGTCTCTGCCAATCACTGGCTGCCGGGGAGGAAGCGAGCCTGTGTTTATTCACTCACCTCACAACAAGAGGGATACAGTTCCAAAGCAGTCAGACCGCAGCGAGGAAAGCAATTAGGCGCATTCCGCTGGAGCCCAGCCAACACACTCAAATCATATCACCGAGAGCTCCTAGTCCAGCCTAGCACCTCCTCCTGCCATCAGCCTGTTCCTCACTGCACTTTAACACAGCGTTAGAAACACGTGTTCACACAGCTTTCAACCTTCCCAGAACAGGATGGTGCGGTTTAAGAAAATTATTTTTTAAGAAACACATCTCGATGAAATTATGTCTCTCAAGTGAATGAAAGATGTGTTTTAAAAAATACTTCCAAGGATTCTGGTTCGCTCGGAAGCGGTAGGCGCAGAGTTTGGGAGCTGTTATTGGATTACCCACTAGGGGGAAGTGTGTCGTTTCATTTCGAGTGAGGTTTCGACTTAGAAAGTGTCTTGACAGAGGGCGAGCATCTCAAAGCCACAGTCGAAACTACGTTTAATCAGAACCCCCACATCACCAGAACTTGCCTTTTGAGTACATGTGTACATGCACGTATACGTTTTAATTTGATTTGATGTATTATTGTCATATGTATACAGTGAATAGCAAGAAGTCTCACGACGCCAGGTTAAAATCCAACAGGTTTATTTGGTAGCACGAGCTTTCGGAGCGCTGCCCCTTCATCAGGTGAGTGGAGAGGTAGCTCTGAAAGCTTGTGATTCCACCTGATTCCACCTGATGATGAAGGGGCAGCGCTCCGAAAGCTCGTGATACCAAATAAACCTGTTGGACTCTAACCTGGTGTTGTGAGACTTCTTACTGTGCTTACCCCAGTCCAATGCCGGCATCTCCACATCATGTATACAGTGAAAAGTATTGTTTCTTGTGCGCTATACAGACAAAACATACCATTTATAGAGTACATAGGGGAGAAGGAAAGGAGAGGGTGCAGAATATAGTGTTACAGTTACAGATAGGGCATAGAGAAAGATAGGCTTAATATTTGATTGATTTATTATTGTCACATGTATTGGGATACAGTGAAAAGTATTGTTTCTTGCACCCTATATAGACAAAACATACTGTTCATAGAGTATGTAGGGGAGAAGGAAAGGAGAGGGTGCAGAATAAAGTTTTGCAGTTACAGATAAGATGTAGAGAAAGATCAGCTTAATATTTGATTTGATTTAGTATTGTCACATATATTGGGATACAGTGAAAAGTATTGTTTCTTGTGCACAAACCATACCATTCATAGAGTACATAGGGGAGAAGGAAAGGAGAGGGTGCAGAATATAGTATTGCAGTTACAGATAGGGCATAGAGAAAGATAGGCTTAATATTTGATTGGATTTATTATCACTCATCCTATATTTAAATGAGTCTGTAATACACCTCACTTTCACACAGGTTAACATTTTTCAAGCATTTGGAACCCCAATGTTATCTCGTTGCACTTTAAGTTAATCAGCACTAAAGGTTAATAACTAGGAGCCAAGTTATTGGGATGCAGTGAAAAGTATTGTTTCTTGCACACTATACTGTTCATAGAGTACATTGGTGAGAAGGGAAGGAGAGGGTGCAGAATGTAGTGTTATGTATACATTTATATACATCGTGCAAACAGAGAAATATGTAACTCTATTTCTGTAATAGAGAATGTACTGGGAACCACAGAATAACTTTCTAATTACTGCAATTTTGCTTTGAGGCTGGAAATACTTGTAACAAAGGAACTCGTTGATACCCACTTGAGTCAAACCTCTAAAATTTGGATGTCTTTGTTATTCTGCTTATTTGGTTTTTCCACGAGTCCTTCACGTCACTGGAGACCTGACCCTCAAAATAGTTTTTGACGTTGGTGAATTCTTTCCCTTTTGGCTGCACCCGGAGGAGATCCGCTTCATCGAGATTTCGTGGAATTGTGTGAATATTTCGCTCTCTCTGCTCCATACCTGAACACACTTCCGCCAAGTCTGACAGATATTTTACCAATATCACTTCTCCCTTTGAGGACTGACTGAGAGACTGTAGCCAGGGTTTCATTATATCAGAGCACCGGTATGCACGTGGTTCAAAGAAGGATTAGCAAACACAATATTTACCAAATCCAAACACACTGACTGCACAGTTTCTGCAAATGTCTTGTCCCACTTAACCTTGTCAAAGGTTAAAAATCTCAATCTGGGGTCAACCCTGAGATTTCACTTTCGAGCCAAGTGTTTGTACGGCTGATTGGGTGGGGGTGGGGCAGTGAGCAGGTATAGAACTCACGGTGAACAACACTCTCTTCAAGTAACTCTCTCCTCAAAGAGAAAACGCGAGAAAATCTCAGGGGCGGCACGGTGGCACAGCGATTAGCACTGCTGCCTCACAGTGCCAGGGTCCCGGCTTCGATCACTGTCTGTGTGAAGTCTGCACGTTCTCCCCGTGTCTGCGTGGGTTTCCTCCGGGTGCTCCGATTTCCTCTCACAGTCTGAAAGACGTACTGGTTAGGTGCATTGTCCATGCTAAATTTCCCTCAGTGTACCCAAACAGGCGCCGGAGTGTAGCGACGAGGGGATTCTTCATTGCAGTGTTAATGTGAGCCTACTTGTGACACTAATAAATAAACTTTAAACTTTAGCAGGTCTCACAGCATCCATGGAGAGAGAATAGAGCCAACGTTTTGAGTCTGGATGACCCTTCATCAGAGCTAAAGACAAGGAAATTCTGTCGGTGGGAAGGGCAGTACTTGTTCAGGGTAGGCATTTCTAGAAGAGAATTGACAGTGAGTTAAACACTAAGATACAGGCAAAATACTGCGAGTGCTGGAATCTGAAACAAAAACGGAAAATGCTGGAAAATCTCAGCAGGTCTGACAGCATCTGTGGAGAGAGAAGTACTGTTCTTCCCTCCGACAGAATTTCCTTGTCTCTAGCTCTGTCAAAGGGTCATCCAGACTCGAAACGTTGGCTCTATTCTCTCTCCACAGATGCTGTCAGACCTGCTGAGATTTTGCAGCATTTTCTGTTTTTGTTTCAGATTGCAACATCTGCAGTGTTTTGCTTTTGAGTCTCTTCTCAATCCCCCTTCTCTCTGTTTGGAGGCATATTCCATGCATCCCCTGGCCAGGTCTGAGGTCTACCCCCTTCCATACCTGTTGCATACCATTCCCCCTCAAGACATGCCCTGGGGGTCAGCAGCTTCTAGGCCTGAGCACATGGGAGCTTGATACATTCTGAAGTAAACAGCCGCTGATCTCTTGTGTGAATGGCCCTCTTGGAATCTGGGGTGATCCCCCAGGCATGCACCCTTGAATTGACAACCAGGTTGCCCTCTCTCTCAGCATGTCGATTTGTATCCTGGGTCAACTCTGTCCTGGAAGGACCAATCTTGCCAAGGATCTGTGAGGTTTATAAAGCCAGTTATGGAGAATGGATGGGGAAAATACAGACAATTAGCCATGAGGTACAGACTTAGCTTTGACTACTAATGGGTTACTGAGTGGGGTAGATAGACACATGAGTTGATATACAGAATAGAAATCATCATAGAATCATAGAAATCATAGAAACCCTACAGTGCAGAAGGAGCCCATTCGGCCCATCGAGTCTGCACCGACCACAATCCCACCCAGGCCCTACCCCCACATATTTACCTGCTAATCCCTCTAACCTACGCATCTCAGGACTCTAAGGGACAATTTTTAACCTAGCCAATCAACCTAACCCGCACATCTTTGGACAGTCATTCAACCCATCAAGTCTGCACCGACTCTCTCTGACAGAATATCTTACCTCCTTTACTTTCTCTTTCTCCATCCCATTCCCGTAATCAAATACATTTCCCATGACTAATCGACCTAACCTGCACATCTTTGGACACTAAGGGGCAATTTAGCATGGCCAATCCACCTACCTACACATCTTTGGACTGTGGGAGGAAACTGGAGCACCTGGAGGAAACCCACACAGACACGGGGACAACGTGCAAGCTCCACACAGTGTCTCAAGGCCGGAATTGTCCCTGGCATTGTGAGGCAGCAGTGCTAACCACTGTGCTACCATGTCACCCCGACAGGTGACACACTAACTGCTGTAATACCTCAGGTTGGTATTAATTCAGGAGTGCATGCCTGGGGGATTAACCTCGATTACCAACAGAGTCATTCACACAAGAGGTCAGGAGCTGTTCACTTCAGAATGTATCAAGTTCCCATGTGCTCAGGTCTAGATGCTGCTGACTCCCAGGGCACGTCATGAGAGGCAGCGCCACGCAACTTAAAATAACTTAGATGGAAAATTAAAGCAATATTTTTTGGTCATGGTTGGGGGTGGGGGGCAGGGGGAGGGTAGTTCCAGTTTGACCATAAACTGGAGTTATTGAAATACTGTTCGGCTGCAGTGAATAAACCAATTTGGATGTTGAGATGTATTAAAAGATCAATATTCAAGCTGTACAGAGCGGTAAAACTTTCACTTTATAAATCATCTGTGTGATTGCACTTAGAGCAGCGTGTACAGAATACAGAACAATCAACATAATTGTGGGAATAAGGCTGAATTATGAGGTGTAATTATGTAAATTAGACATGTTCTCACAGAGGGAACAGGCTGCGAGGATGCTAATTTTAACATTCTAATTGACTAGGTAATGTATACAAGTGAAGCAATCCCATCTTGTTCTGAACACTGGATAAGGTTAGCACTGCTGCCTCACAGCGCCAGAGTTCCGGGTTCAATTCCGGCCTCGGGTAACTGCCTGTGTAGAGTTTGTACATTCTCCCCATGTCTGCGTGAGGTTCCGTCAGGTGTTCCGGTTTGCTCCCAAACTCCAAAGATGTGCAGTTTAGGTGGATTGGCCATGCTAAATTGACCCTTAGAGTACCAAGATGTGCAGGTTATGTGCATTGACCATGCTAAATTGCCCCATAGTGTCAGAGGCATTGGCAGAGTAAATATGGAGGGTTACGGGGATAAGCCCTGGGTGGGATTGTTGTTGGTGCAGGCTCGATGGGCTAATGGCCTCCTTCTGCACTGTAGTGATTCTATGGATTCTGCGTTGTAGGGATTCCATGATTCTATTCTATGAGAACATGTCCTATGCTTCTAGTGGGAGCGTGGGGGGAGGGAGGAGAGTGGCTGTGGGATCTATTTTAATCTAATCCATGGCAATATCATTTCAGACAATGAGTGACAGTCTCAGCAGTGTAGCATTCTTATCTGAGAGTCACTAAGTTCTGGGTTCAAATCCCACACCAACCATCAAAATCTAAAAGCTCCACTGCATTAACTGAGGGAGTGCTGCACTGCCGAAGGCTCTGTCTTCGGGATGTAATGTTAAACTGAGGCTCAATCAGCACATAAAAGATCCCAGGGCAGTATTTTGAACAAGAGCAAGGCTAATACTTACTTATAAATAAGCATGGTAAGAAGTCTCACAACACCAGCTTAAAGTCCAACAGGTTTATTTGGAATCATGAGCTTTCGGAGTGCTGCTCCTTCTTACTTGTGCCCAGCCTAGTCCAACGCCGGCATCTCCACATCATAAATGAACATCATTGAGAGACAGATTATCTGGCCCATATCAAAATGCTGTTTGTGAAAGTTTTCTGTATGCAAATTAGCTCCTACATCACAACAGTGACTACACCTCAGTGTTATAGATTGCAATTTACTGTAATCTTGAGCACAGATCTTTTTAAAGTTAAAGTTTATTTATTAGTCACAAGTAACGCTTACATTAACACTGCAATTAAGTAACTGTGAAATTCCCCTAGTTGCCACACTCCGTCGCCTGTTCGGGTACACTGAGGGAGAATTTAGCATGGCCTGTGCACCCTAGCCAGCATGTCTTTTGGAGTGTGGGAGGAAACCCACGCAGACACGGGGAGAACATGCAAACTCTGCACAGACAGTGACCCAAGCAGGGAATCGAACCCGGGTCCTTGGCGCTGTGAAGCAACAGTGCTAACTACATTGTGAAGCAGCACTGTGCTACCGTGCCACCCCAATTTGTTGGAGTATGAGATAGGTATAGTAAATCGTTTTATCTTTATGACCTTTTGTAGTAAAGTTTGTTTTTCTTCACAGTTTGCTTCACAGCTCCAGGGTCCCGGGTTCGATTCCCGGCTCGGGTCACTGTCTGTGTGGAGTTTGCACATTCTCCTCGTGTCTGCGTGGGTTTCCTCCGGGTGCTCCGGTTTCCTCCCACAGTCCAAAGATGTGCGGGTTAGGTTGATTGGCCAGGTTAAAAAAAAAAAATTGCCCCTTAGAGTCCTGGGATGCGTAGGTTAGAGGGATTAGCGGGTAAAATATGTGGGGGTAGGGCCTGGGTGGGATTGTGGTCGGTGCAGACTCGATGGGCCGAATGGCCTCCTTCTGCACTGTAGGGTTTCTATGATTTCTATGATCTCTATGATTTTGCTTGTTCAAAACCTATGGAAACTTTTGTCATTATTAACTAAGTGTTGTGAATCTCAAATTTTGTCTCCTTTAAACAAAGCATTATCAGTCTCTTACTGGATTTTAACAATAACTGGTCAAAGATTATAACATCAGAAAAGTACTTAACTGTAAAGCACTTTGAGATGTCTGCAGGGTCGTATAAATGCAAGGTTTCATTTTGCAAATCAATGGCTAGGATAGAAGCAGATACATTCACCTACAAATTTTATAGATTTCTTTCAGGAAATAATATTTTGGGACACTGTACAGGATATGAGTAATTGGAGGCACGATACAGTGAGTCTAGCGTGCTTGAAGGAGTAGGTAAATTTGGACCAATGGTTCCCAAATCTCTACACCAATGGAGTGTTTTATTCCTCACTGGGATGCCTGGGTCTGCTTTAGATTCATTGAAATGATTGATGACCAAGATTAATCAGCACTGTTGTTTCATGTAACTACCAGGAGGGTAGAAGGCGGAATACATAATCCTTGAGCAACGCCTATGTTTCCATGTTAGGACAGAAGCACATTACCTCTAATAACATCCTGACAGTTTGAAATTGCAAATTCATTTAAAAAAAAGATAGCATGGAAATAAAGAGCTGGTGTTAGTAAAAGTGGGGGGCAGTTAGCTCCTTCGGCTGGATATGGTTCAGATGTGCAGGTTAGGTATTTGGCCACGCTAATTTGCCCCTTAGCGTCCAAAGATGTGCGGGTTAGGTGGATTGGCCATGCTAAATTGCCCCTTAGTGTCCAAAGATGTGCAGGTTAGGTGGATCGGCCATGCTAACTTGCCCCTTAGTGTCCAAAGATGCGCAGGTTAGGTGGATTGACCATGCTAACTTGTCCCTTAGTGTCCAAAGATGTGCAAGTGAGGTGGATTGGCCATGGTAAATTGCCCCTTAGTGTTCCAAGATGTGCAGGTTAGGTGGATTGGCCATGCTAACTTGCCCCTTAGTGTCCAAAGATAAGAGCAAAGAAAAGTGCAGCACAGGAACAGGCCCTTCAGCCCTCCAAGCCTGTGCCAATCATGATGCCCTAACTAAAGAAAAAACATTCTGCCCTTACTTGGTTGGTATCCCTCTATTCCCTCCCAATTCATGTGTAGGTTAGGTGGATTAACCATGGTAAATACACGGAGTTACAGGGATAGGGTGGGGATTGGGCCTGGTTAAGATGTTGTTATGGAGAGTTGGTGCAGACTCGATGGGCTGAATGGCCTCCTCCTGCACTGTAGGGATTCAATGGTCCTAAATGCCTTTTTTTGTAAAATGCGAAAGCATTTCACCTACGCGTTTGATAAAAATGAGCTAAATGTCAACTGGAGAGACTCACTAAACCTTCACTGCTGCCGACACTAATTACTTGGGCATGTGTAGGAGGCGGTTGTGTCTGGGCAGGAGCATCAGCGCCTGTTACAACTCTGAAGTGGCAGGTGTGAACACAGACACTCTTGCCTCACTGCTCTGCACTGGAACTTGCAACCGACAGCAACACTAATCACGCAATACCGAGGCAACTGTACCAGTCCAGCATTCACAGTAAGTGCAGTCCTCCCCTTCTGTATTTCCATCGAGGGAACTGACTCACAGTGACATGTTGGGCCAAGATCCCAGTACTAAATTAGAGTGGCTATTCTTCCCGAGTGACAGTGAGCGATGGTCTGCTTGACTAGCTGCTGGAGATATCACTGCTTGATCTGTCTTCACCCGATGCTCACACACCAGCACTTTACAGCAGAAGTTGTTGCTTAGGAAGAGGAACCCGGACTGATTTTGTTTTTCATTACTTATTGCGACTACCAGATCACATAACTCAAAAATGCAGCGCTTGAATAAAAGAAAAGTGTTTGTCCCTAGCAGAATTCCCGTGGATTTACTAAATAGGGAATTGTACTGATGCCTAGTTCATGAATATTATTACCATGTGTCTTCCTACTCAACCTCACCCTACACGTTCAATTGGTCCATGCACACAAATACAATATATTTGAGCCATGCCAGGTGCAAGGTTATGTACAGCCAAAGGGCGGCACCATGGCACAGTGGTTAGCACTGCTACCTCACAGTGTAAGGGACCCGGGTTCAATCCTGGCCTTGGGTCACTGTCTGTGTGGAGTTTGCACGTTCTCTCCATGTCTGCATGAGTTTCCTCCGGGTGCTCCGGTTTCTTCCTACAGTCCAAAGATGTTTAGGTTAGGTTGATCGGCCATGGTAAATTAACCCTAGTGTCAGAGGATTAGCAGGGTAAATATGTAGGGTTATGGGAATAAGGCCTGGGTGGGATTGTGGTCGGTGCAGACTCGATGGGCTGAATGGCCCCCTTCTGCACTGTAGGGATTCTATGATTCTATGAACTGGTATGCAGATTTCTTCACTAGAAAGTTTGCACGTTCTCCCCGTGTCTGCGTGGGTTTCCTCTGGGTGCTCCGGTTTCCTACCACACTCCAAAGATGTCCGGGTTAGGTGGATTGGCCATGCTAAATTGACCCTTAGTGTCAGGGAGATTAGCAGGGTAAAAATGAGGGGTTACAGGAATGGGGTCTGGGTGGGATTGTTGTCAGTGCAGGCTCGATGGGCCGAATGACGTCTTTCTGCACTGTAGCGATTCTGTGATTCTAAGGCCATGTCTAATCAAATCTGTTCCTTTTCCAGTCACATCTCTCGGCCTGCTTCCTACTCTGCATCCTCTGCCCCATTGTCTAACCCTGGAGAATATAGTTCCCCCCCCCACTTCTGTCATTACTGGTATAAATAATTCTCAACTGATCCACTTTGGCATCACTATCTCCACTGACATGCCCTCATCATATCCATTTGCAATGTGTTTTTCCCAGACAAACTCTTCACTTTTGTCATTCCCCCCCTCTTTTGCAAATCCACCTTTCATCTTGGAAATATCGAGTCTGCACCGACCACACTCCCACCCAGGCCTTATTCCCATAACCCTACATATTTACCCTGCTAATCCTCTGACACTAGGGTTAATTTACCATGGCCGATCAACCTAACCTAAACATCTTTGGACTGTAGGAAGAAACCGGAGCACCCGGAGGAAACTCATGCAGACATGGAGAGAACGTACAATGATTGCGTCTCATCCCCTGAGCTTCATTCCCGGTGAGCAGACTGGGATTGAGGGCGGGAATGAGCAGAAGAAGATTCCAGTTCCTGCACGGTTTCATTTGAGGGAGGCAACTGGCAACACAGCAATACTTGTGGAGTTGAGGGGGATCGTGATGAAGTCATCCTACAAATCAGAAACTGAGCTCATAATGTCACTCTGGGAGCATATGAGTAGGAAAGGCTGAGGGTGGAACTGTGAGGCATCTTGAAGTTGACTTGCAGGAGTGGAAACCATTTCACCCGATGTGCTACCTACATTCAAACAGATGTGCCATTCAATAGAATGTACTGCAGTAAAACAGGCTAATTGTCATAGAAATCCTACAGTGCAGAAGCAGGCCATTCAGCCCATCAAGTTGGGCATCCAACCCAGACCCTATCCCTGTAACCCGCTACCTACCATGGCGAATCCATCTAACCTGCACATCTTTAGGTTCTGGAGGAGACCAGAGCACCCTGAATAGATAGCGAGTTCTGCTTTTTGATAAAAGTTCAACAATAAACCTTTGCGGACAAGATTGGAATTTAAAACAAAATTCTGTGTACTGATCAGTGTGCATTTGTGACTTCGGAGAGTGTTGTATTAGAGGAAGATGCTGCTTCAGAGGATTCTCTGGGGTAGTACCCTCCATTCTTGAATCATGAATAAATTATTGTAACCTGTCCCTGAGTCTCCTGTGGTTAGTTAGAAGAAGTCCACCCCAACATTTCAACTAATGCACCTGGCAGCAGGTCTCATATAAGAACCCAACCTGTAAAATCTGGTGCCAGGTAGGTGGACATTGGAGGATTGGCTGGTCATGAATGTCAAAGGTCATAGGGAGTTCAAGGATAATTTTGGTGCTGTGGTCATCATCACACTGTATATTGTTAACGAACTTGAACAGAATAATCTTGGATGGGAATTGCTTAGAATGGAGGAGGCTCAACATCAGAAGGAAGGGCACAGTGGATGCATATGAACAATGATCTAAGGTGAGGCAGCTGAGTGGTATTGCTGGATCTGGTTCCAGGGAATAAGGTGGGTCAAGGGAATCAAGTGTCGGTGGGGAATGTTTAGGAAAGAGTGATCATAGTATCGTAAGATTGAGGTTAGATTTGTAAATAGAGGCATAGAGTACAAAATAAATGACATTGTGGTGAACCTTTAAAAGGTACTGTTTGCACATCAGCTCGAGTATTGTGTATTTCATCCAACTCCAGTGTAAAGATAAAGATAAAATGCTGCAGATGCTGGAATCTGAAACAAAAACAGAAAATGTTGGAGAAACTCAGCAGGTCTGACAGTGTCTGTGGAGAGAGCCGAGTGGTATTATCGCTAGACTATTAATCCAGAATCTCAGCTAATGTTCTGGGGACCCGGGTTCGAATCCCGCCACAGCAGATGGTGGAATTTGAATTCAGTAAAATAAAAAATATCTGGAATTAAGAATCTACTGATGACCATGAAACCATTGTCGATTGTCGGAAAAACCCACCTGGTTCACTAATGTCCTTTAGGGAAGGAAATCTGCCGTCCTTACCTGGTCTGACCTACATCTGACTCCAGAGCCACAACAATGTGGTTGATTCTCAACTGCCTACAAGATTGTCTACAAGATTATGAGGGGCATGGGCAGAGTGGATAGTCAGAAGCTTTTTCCCAGGGTGGAAGAGTCAATTACTAGGGGGCACAGGTTTAAAGTGCGAGGGGCAAGGTTTAAAGGAGATGTACAAGGCAGGTTTTTTACAAAGTAGTGAGTGCCTGGAACTTGTTGCCGGCAGAGGTAGTGGAAGCGGTTACGGTAGTGACTTTTAAGGGGCATCTTGACAAATACATGAATAGGATGGGAATAGAGGGATATGGTTCCCGGAAGGGTAGGGGGTTTTAGTTAAGTCGGGCAGCATGGTCGGTGCAGGCTTGGAGGGCCGAAGGGCCTGTTCCTGAGCTGTAGTTTTCTTTGTTCTTAGTTTTTTGCCCTCAAGCAATTAGGGATGGGCAATAAATGCTGGCCCAACCAGCAATGCCCATGTCCCATGAATGAATTAAAAAACAAAAAAACTCATTTTGGAAAAGAGGTTGAAAGTATCGAATCTGGATTTAGGATCAAATAGACACAAGGATGCTAAAAATGTATAATTGCATATCATCGAATCATAGAATCCCTACAGTGAATGCAGAGGCCATTCAGCCCATCAAGCCTGCACCGACAACAATCCCACATTTAGGGTCATCCTGACTTGAAACGTTGACTCTGTTCTGTCTCTAGTATCAAGGATCCTTGCCACTCACACAGATGCAGCAGAGTTAGTTTCAGACCGAGGTAACTGATCTACCCATCTGGTTCACTAATGTTCTTTAGGGAAGGAAATCTGTCGTACTTACCCGGTCTGGCCTACATGTGACTCCAGAGCCACAGCAATGTGGTTGACTCTTAACTGCCCTCAGGCAACTAGGGATGGGCAATAAATGCTCCCTTCAACCAGGGAGCACATCATTTCAGAGCCAACATGCAGAATGCCAGGGCAGCCAAGAGTATAGGTATCTGCAAAACGTGTACACTTTACCATATAAAAATGATTCAGTCTGACAGCATGTTCACATGTATGTACATTCATATATCTTGCAAAGCTGTCTTTCTTTTCCTCTGGAAAAAGGAGCAACTTTGCCTCTCCAATCTAAATCTAAGAGAACACAGAGCCAAGTCCAAAACAAGAATCATAAACATGAGGTCTGTTATTATAGCTCTGTCCCATAGAAAATGACCGTGGATAATTGCAGATGTGATTGGAAGAGCTCAACAAAGGGAGACTTTCAACTGTCTGACTTCCTGGCTGCAGTGACTAATCTGTTGCTGGTGTCTATTTGCTCTTTATTAAAGTCTAATGTCAGATCCATATCCAAGATAACATTGCTTAGCTTGTGATGTAGTCTTGTAATGTTGCCAAGCTTCTTGGTCATGTTGTAACAGAGAATTGCGCTTTTCTTTTACATACTTGGTGTCTGTGACAGATTCGAGTGCAAGGCATATTTATAATATTAAAGCATAAGGGTGGCACGCTGGCACAGCAGTTGGCACTGCTGCCTCACAGCGCCAGGGACCTGAGTTCGATTCTGCCCTTGGGGCACTGTCTGAGTGGAGTTTGCACGTTCTCTCCAATGGAGTTTAATGTGGAAAAGTGTGAGGTGATTCACTTTGGAAGGAGTAACAGGAATACAGAGTACGGGTAAGATACTTGGTAGTGTGGATGAGCAGAGAGATCTCGGTGTCCATGTGCATAGATCCCTGAAAGTTGGCACCCAGGTTGATAGGGTTGTTAAGAAGGCGTACGGTGTGTTAGCTTTTATTGGTAGAGGGATTGAGTTTCGGAGCCATGATGTCATGTTGCAGCTGTACAAAACTCTGGTGCGGCCGCACTTGAAGTGTTGCGTACAGTTCTGGTCGCCGTATTATAGGAAGGATGTGGAAGCATTGGAAAGGGTGCAGAGGAGATTTACCAGGATGTTGCCTGGTATGGTGGGAAGGTCTTATGAGGAAAGGCTGTGGGACTTGAGGCTGTTTTCGTTAGAGAGAAGAAGGTTAAGAGGTGACTTAATAGAGGCATACAAGCTGATAAGAGGATTAGATAGGGTGGATAATGAGAGCCTTTTTCCTCGGATGGTGATAGCTAGCACGAGGGGACATAGCTTTAAATTGAGGGGTGATAGATATAGGACAGATGTTAGAGGTAGTTCTTCACTCAGAGAGTAGTAAGGGCGTGGAATGCCCTGCCTGCAGCAGTAGTGGACTCGTCAACATTAAGGGCATTTAAATGGTCATTGGATAAACATATGGATGATATTGGAATAGTGTAGGTTAGATGGGCTTTAGATTGGTTTCACAGGTCGGCGCAACATCGAGGGCCGAAGGGCCTGTACTGCGCTGTAATGTTCTATGTTCTATGTTCTATGTCTCCATGAATTTCTTCTGGGAGCTCCGGTTTCCCCCCACACTCCAAAGATGTGCGGGTTAGTTTGATTGGCCATGCTAAAATGCCCCTTGGTGTCAGGGGAACTAGCAAGGTAAATATGTGATTAGGCGCTGGCCTTGTGGTATTACTGCTGGACTATTAATCCAGAAACTGAGCTAATGTTCTGGGGTTCCAGGTTTGAATCCCACCATGGCTGGTGGTGGAATTTGACTTCAATAAAATGTATCTGGAATTAAGAATCCACTGATGACCATGAAGCCATTGCCGATTATCGGAGAAGCCCATCTGGTTCACTAATGTTTTTTAGGGAAGGAAATCTGCTGTCCTTACCCGGTCTGGCCTACATGTGACTCCAGAGCCACAGCAATGTGGTTGACTCTCAACTGCCCTCGGGCAACTAGGGATGAGCAATAAATGCTGGTCAGCCAGCGACGCCCATGTCCCATGAATGAATAAAAAACAATTCTAGTGATAGGGCCTGGCTGGGATTGTTGTCGATGCAGGCTCGATGGGCTGAATGGACTCCTTCTGCACTGTATGGATTCTGTGATATGCAATTGTACATTTTTAGCATCCTTGAGTCTCTTTGATCCTAAGCCTGGATTGGATACTTTCAGCCTCTTTTCCAAAATGAGTTTGCTTCGTTGTTTTGCCATCCGATATTCCAGCCAAAAATGAAAAGAATAGAGGGAAAGCGAACTTGTATTTCTTTGTGCCATTGTGACATCCCAAAAAATAAAGTAAAGTTTATTTATTAGTCACAAGTAGGCTTACATTAACACTGCAATGAAGTTACTGTGAAAATCCCCCAGTCGCCACACTCCGGCGCCTGTTCGGGTACACTGAGGGAGAATCTAGCACGGCCAATGCACCTAACCAGCACGGTTTTTGGACTGTGGGAGGAAACCGGAGCACCCGGAAGAAACCTACGTGGACACGGGAAGAACGTGCAGACTCCACACAGACAGTGATCCGAGCCGGGAATCGAACCCGGATCCCCGGAGCTGCGAGGCAGCAGTGCTTTTGTGCTCTTGAAGCATAGTCAGTGTTGGAGAAACGTGGCAGCCAACTTGCGCACAGCAAAATCCCACAATGGCAATGTGATAATGACCAGACAATCTGTTCCAGTGGTGTTGGAAGAGCGAAACATTTTGGCCAGGATACAGGAAATCAGGAGGAGGGAATACAGCTGTGTTTCAATCCATGACACAATCAGTGGGATACAGGATTGAGAACAGGGACGAGAACACATGTTTGGCAATAAATCCGACGCATTCAAGATTTAAATTATGGAATATTTATGAATCTAATTGAAATCCAGAGCTAGACTCTTCAGTTAGTAATTTTGGGTTGGAGCTTAACTTTAAATTTTAGCCAAATAATGTGTTGCCTGAGTGACTAAGATTTGCTTACATGTTGTGAAGGTTATTTAATCTAATGGATAATCTAATTCAGGCAGAATGTGAGATGGGTTAAAACACCTGCCTCGGGGAATAACAGACTAAGTTAACTTAATTTGTATTTTAGGATACTTCCTCCTGTGTTTCATCAAACATTTTGAAGATCTTTTCTTTATCTCTCAGGAACAAACGCGTATGCTTGTTTTCTGGCTTCTGAGATTCTCCTCCGTGATATGCTGAATCGAAAAGTAAGCAAGCAAAAATGTAAACGTGGAATTCTTTACTGCTTACACATGAAGATTTTCTTCTATTTGCATATCAAAAAGAATTGTCATCAATCACTAAAATACAGATTA
This sequence comes from Mustelus asterias, assembly GCF_964213995.1. Classification (NCBI taxonomy): domain Eukaryota; kingdom Metazoa; phylum Chordata; class Chondrichthyes; order Carcharhiniformes; family Triakidae; genus Mustelus; species Mustelus asterias. The sequence goes on along the minus strand of NC_135818.1, from coordinate 6,677,444 downwards.
GTTAATCCTCACTGGAAGTTGTTAAAGGAATTGCAAAGTTACTGGCAAGATGTCATAATTTCCTCCTAAATGTTTTTTCATTCAATGACAATAAACACCATAGAACGTAGAAAAGTACAGCACAGGAGCAGGCCCTTCAGCCCACAATGTTGTGCCTAACATGACGCCAAATTAAATGAATCTCTCCTGCCTGCCCTTGGTCCATGTCCCTCTATTCCTTGCACATTCCCTCCAGGGATGGCACGGTGACACAGTGGTTAACATTGCTGCCTCACAGTACCAGGTACCTGGGTTCGATTCCCGGCTTGGGTCACTGTCTGTGTGGAGCCTGCACATTCTCCCCGTGTCTGCGTGGGTTTCCTCCGGGCGCTCCGGTTTCCTCCCACAGTCCGAAAGTGCTGGTTAAGGGTGGTGCACTGGTCATCTAAATTCTCCCTCAGGGCACCCGAACAGGCACCGGAGTGTGACGTCTAGGAGATTTTCACAATAACTTCATTGCAGTGTTAATGTAAGCCTCCTTGCGACACTAATAAATAAACTTTAAAACTTAAAAAATAAACTTTATTCATGTGCTTATCTCAAAGCTCCTTAAACGCCCCTGTTGTATCTGCCTCCACCACCACCCCTGACAGTGCGTTCCAGACACCTACCCCTCTCTGTGTAAAAACTTGCCCCTCACATCTCCTTTGAATTTTCCCCCTCTCGCCCTAAGCACATTAGACATGTCAACCAGTAACAAAATTTGACTACTCTAATAAATTCCAATGTCACAAAGAAATGAAAAGTGGACCGTACTTAACACTGTTCAGGAAGATTTACCACACTCCTGCCAAAAATGTGCGTGTAAAATTCAATTTAGTTTTCAACTTCCACCTGGAGAAAGGATCCTCAACTAACCTGGTACTTTACTTATTTTGCAACAGGCGTACATATACAGTCATCAGTTGCTGATTCATTTTGGTAAGAGGTCAGACTTGACTGGGGTAAAATTGCGTTCATTTATCACAGGCTAACATGTTCTGACACTTTTGCCTCGCAGATTGGAAAACAGTTGTTTTAGTCGAGCTTGCAATACTTTAGGAAGCATTTTTTTCCTCTACAAATAATCATTATAAATTGAACCATTGCCTTGGGGAGAGTTCTAAGCCCTTGGAGGGACCTGTGGCAAAGGGAGCATTTTACAGTCCACTGTGTTAAGGAGGGTTATTTCTGTAAGCCATGAAGTTGGTTGTCTCATGGGCAGCTCACGAAATCCGTGCAGGTTCTTAGCTGCCACAGCACAATGAATGTCTAGGAACAATAAAAAGACACTCGAAGGGCTTCTGTGGAAATACCAGGAGAAACCCAGGGAGACTTAGATGGAAACATTTCTCTCGCAACTATGACAGTTGTTAAAATAATAAGGCAGCAATGCGCATATACAGATTTGCACAGAGAATCAGAGAGGGTAAAACACAATATAAATCATCAGGAATATCCTGGAGGGAATAATCCTCTATTTATATAGAAGTCACAACATGGAAACTGGATAGTTTGCCCAGCTACTCCATGCTAGTGTTTACCTTCCTACCCGAGTAATCCTGATGTTTTTAGTTTATTTCACCTACTCAGTCAATAAAAAATGTTATTAGTGAGGTTTTTTTTATTCTTTCGTGGAACATGGGCGTCGCTGACTGGGCCAGCATTTATTGCCCATCCCTAGTTGCCCAAGGACAGTTGAGAGTCAACCACATTGCTGTGGCTCTGGAGTCACATGTCGGCCAGACCGGGTAAGGACGGCAGATTTCCTTCCCTAAAAGATATTAGTGAACCAGATGAGTTTTTCCGACAATGGTTTCATGGTCATCAGTAGATTCTTAATTCCAGATATTTTTTGTTTGAATTCAAATTCTACCATCTGCCGTGGCTCTGGTGTCACATGTAGGCCAGACCAGGTAAGGATGGCAGATTTCCTTTCCTAAGAGTTAGTGTCACATGGTACACTCACAGGCGTAAGGTATCCATGGATCGGCCCATTTTGACATATACTACTCAATGTTTACTCCAGATGTCTTTACCAGGTATTTTTAAACATTTTGCACATATAGGTATAATTTATAATTGGCAATGAGTATGTCAGTGTTTTGAATACATTTCAGGTGACACTGAGAAAGCACTGAAGCTTTATTTTTTTTGTAATGTCAGGTGAATCCTTTCTCCCATTTCAGAGATTTGAAACACCGTTCCACCTGTCCTCTCTCTCGTTCCCTTCTTATACATCTGGTGAAATGGCTATGGGTGATGTCACGTACCTGTCCCACTGGCTGGTGGTACGTATCTGAATTTTGGGAGTATGTTGTTCACAATCTTCCAGCTATAATCCTGGGAGGTAGATGCCTGATGTCCAACATTCACTTTCAGTCAATATATATATGCAGAGTGCAGTGAACCTTTCATTTTTAAACTCTAAATTAAGGAGATCTTGTGACGATACTGTGCCTTTAAGAAATGTGTTTGTCATTTTTTTGTGCAGGATCTGTTGGAGCAGTTAATTTTATTATCGGAGATGTTCTGTTGATCCGGTAACATTGTATTGTTTCTGCAGCAGCATAATTGATCTTGATTGATGCAATGTTTGTTTTAATCTGAACTAGGGAGCGGCACGGTGGCACAGTGGTTAGCACGGCTGCCTCACAGCGCCCTGAGTTCGATTCCCGGCTTGGGTCACTATCTGTACGGAGTCTGCACGTTGTCCCCATGTTTGCGTGGGATTCCTCCAGGTGCTCCGGTTTCCTCCCACAGCCTGAAAGACGTGCTGGTTAGGTACATTGACCCGAACAGGTGCCGGACTGTGGCGACTAGGGGAATTTCACAGTAACTTCATTGCAGTGTTAATGTAAGCCTTACTTGTGACTAATAAATAAACTTTTAAAAAACTAATGCAGAGTTCTGTTGTTATGTGTTTTTTCCCCAGTGATACCTTAGAGTGGGGCTTGATTGGGTTGTTTGACAGGTAAGGTCATATTACTGGGTACAGCTGGGCTTACACAGAGAACTCAAGCTCAGTCTGCTTTTTGGGAGAAGAAGAATTGCCTCTCTTTTCCCTTCTCTGAGGTCTGGAGACTGGAATCTGCCAAGAAATAAGAATTTTTCTCTGATATTCTACCATCTGGGGAACAGAGCTTTCTCTGGAAGTCGCTGCATGAGAATTAGAAGGCAGGTGTCTGTCTGGATCACTCTCCAGGAGCATCCAAAGGCTGGAAATCTGGTACCTATATAAGCACCTTTGGTTTCTGTGCTAACTGGTTCTGAAGAAGGGATTCATGCCTACATGGGGATACTGTTAAATTGGAACAATTAGAGATAGTTAGCTGTTAAGAATTATACTTTGTCATATTTAAGCATTTTAATTGATAAAAGTTATACTAATTCCTTTTGTCATATTCTAACTGTGTTCTTAAATAAAGTTTGTTTTGATAAAAGCTTCCTAGTGGGTCACTTGAGTCATACCTGAAGTGAAACACTTTATGCTCACCCTAATGCCAAAATCAAATGTAAAAGCCAGGGTCTAGGCTAACTTTATAAAACACTTTGGAGTTTCTGATCTGGTCCCTAACAACCTGCATTTTCCAACAGTTTTTTATTCATTCATGGGACATGGGCGTCGCTGGTTAGCCATCATTTATCGCCCATCCCTAGTTGCCTGAGGGCAGTTGTGGCTCTGGAGTCACATGTAGGCCAGACCAGGTAAGGACAGCAGATTTCCTTCTCTAAAGGACATTAGTGAACCAGATGAGTTTTTCTGACAATTGACAATGGCCAGTAGATTCTTAATTCCAGATTTTTAAACTGAATTTAAATTCCACCAGCAGCCGTGGCGGGATTTGAACCCAGGTCCTCTGAATATTAGCTGAGTTTCTGGATTAATAGTCTAGCAATAATCCAGGGCTAGGGCTAGTCTAGGATGGCACGGTGGTTAGCCCTGCTGCCTCACAGCACCTGGGTTCAATTCCGACCTTGGATGACTATCTGTGTGGAGTTTGCACATTCTCCCCGTGTCTGCATGGGTTTCCTCCGGGTGCTCCAGTTTCCTCCCACAGTCCAAAGATGTGTGGGTTAGGTGGATTGGCCATGCTATATTGCTCCTTAGTGTCAGAAGCTTAGCAGGGTAGGGGGAGTCCTTCTGCAGTGCAGGAATTTTGCGATAATACCAATCGGATATCACTCGTACACTCAAATGTTCAGAGTTGTGCAACCTTTTTATTATTTTATACTTAATTATTTTAATGATTGTCTATAACTATGTTATGAATTATGATTAATTGTTCTATTTGTTTCATCATCACAGTTTGGCACCTGCCTTCCTAGCGATTTTGCAATAAACCTATTATCTCAGTGTCTGGGTGGCTGAACTTGTGACCTCACCGCTTAAGATTCCAACAGCGTGTGCACGCATGTCACTGCCGTGTCTGTCTGAGTTCAAGTCTCAGTGCCTTGGAGTAATATTTCCCGCACCTTCAGCTCGCTGCCTGACCTTCCTTAGTTTCTGAACTGTGCTTCCAGTTCTTCGTTCATTATGGTTTTAGTTTAAGCAGGCATCTTACAGGATAGAGTCTTACAGGATACTGTGAAGCCTGGATAGAGTGGACATGGAGAGGATGTTTCCACTAGTAGGAAAAACTAGAACCAGAGGGCAAAAACTCAGGCTAAAGGGACGATCCTTTAAAACAGAGATAGAACATAGAACATAGAAAAAATACAGCACAAACAGGCCCTTCGGCCCACAAGTTGCGCCGGTCATGTCCCTACCTACCTAGGCTTATATATAGGCTTACCGATAACCCTCAATCCTATTAAGTCCCATGTACTCATCCAGAAGTCTCTTAAAAGACCCTATCGAGTTTGCGTCCACCACCACTGACGGCAGCCGATTCAACTCACCCACCACCCTCTGTGTGAAAAACGTACCCCTGACATCTCCTCTGTACCTACTCCCCAGCACCTTAAACCTGTGTCCTCTCATAGCAGCCATTTCAGCCCTGGGAAAAAGCCTCCGAGAATCCACCCGATCTATACCTCTCAACATCTTGTACACCTCTGTCAGGTCACCTCTCATCCTTCGTCTCTCCAAGGAGAAAAGACCGAGCTCCCTCAGCCTACCCTCATAAGGCATGCCAACCAATCCAGGCAACATCCTTGTAAATCTTCTCTGCACCCATTCAATCATTTCCACATCCCTCCTGTAATGAGGCGACCAGAAGTGAGCACATTACTCCAAGTGGGGTCTGACAAGGGTCTTATATAGCTGCATCGTTATCTCCCGACTCCTAAAATCATGAGGAGGAATTTCTTCAGCCAGAGAGTGGTGAATCTGTGGAACTCTTTGCCGCAGAAGGCTGTGGAGGCCAGGTCATTGAGTGTCTTTAAGACAGAGATAGATAGGTTCTTGATTAATAAGTGGATCAGGGGTTATGGGGAAAAGACAGGGGAATGGGGATGAGAAAAATATCAGCCATGGTTGAATGGCGGAGCAGACTCGATGGGCCAAGTGGCCTAATTCTGCTCCTATGTCTTATGATCTTATGTTCACGATCGGTGCAGGCTTGGGGGGCCGAAGGGCCTGTTCCTGTGCTGTACTGTTCTTTGTTCTCTGGATTGCCTCTTTAAAATTTTTGATTGCATTTCTGAATGTTAATTCCTGCCTTTGACTCCTGACGCCTTGTTTTTTTCATCTGCAGGTAAAACACTGTTGACCATTATTTGTCATTTGCAGACACCAAGCACAAAACACAGAGCAGCTGGCACAGCTGAGTCACAGCCTCGCTGGTGAGCTGGAGATCCCTCATACAAATCTTCACCTGACACATCTAGGTGCCTCCCTCAGGATAGAGATGAGTAAGTGCCTTTCTTCGTAACTGAGCAGGCTGGATATTCGTAACAAACAAAATACTGCGGGTGCTGGAATCTGACACAAAACCTGAGGTTGCTGGAAAATCTCCGCAAGTCAGGCAGCATCCACAAGGAGGGAAAGCAGAGTCAACGTTTCGAATCCTTTTGACTCTTCACCATCCAAAGTTGCCTGGTGCTCCGGTTTCCTCCTATAGTCCAAAGACGTGCTGGTTAGGTGCATTGGCCATGCTAAATTGTCCCTCAGTGTACCCGAACAGGCACCAGAGTGTGGCGACTAGGAGATTTCCACAGTAACTTGTGACACTAATAAATATGCTTTAAAACTTGAAACAAACTCAACAGTGAGTCCCAAGCACCCGACCGGAGGATCAGGTTCTGCTCCTCCAACTTGCACCGGTCTTCACTGGAGCATTGCAACTGGCCAAGGATGGACATGCGGGCATTCTGCATTCTGCCCACATGTCCACCCTTGGCCTGTTGCAATGCGCCAGTGAAGCCCAACATGAGCTGGAACAGTAGCATCTCAGCCTCTGGTTGGGCATGTTGCAACGCTCAGGACTTGATGTTGAGTTTGGCAGCTTTAGATTGTGAAGACTCAGAGGGATTTGAAGTGACTCTGCTTTCTCTCCTTGGGGATGCTGCCAGACCTGCTGTGATTTTCCCAGCATCCTCTGTTCTTGGCTATTTGTAGTGTTGTCCAATAAAGATTAAGTCCGATATCACCTGTTTTCAATGCTTGGCCAAAGTCCCACCACCTAACTGGGAGTCGGGCGGCATGGTGGCACAATGGTTAGTGCTGCTGCATCACAGCCCCAGGGACCGGGGTAGATTCCCGGCTTGGGTCACTGTCTGTGTGGAGTTTGCATGTTCTCCCCACGTCTGTGTGGGTTTCCTCCAGGTGCTCAGGTTTCTTCCTACAGTCCAAGGATGTGCTGGTTAGGTGCATTGGCCATGCTAAATTGCCCCTTAGTGTCCCAGGATGCATAGGTTGGAGGGATTAGCGGGGTAAATATGTGGGATTACGGGGATGGGGCCTGGATGCAGACTTGATGGGCCAAATGGCCTCTTTTTGCACTGTAAGGTTTCTATGAGTAGCTGAGTTTTCTGGATTAATAGTCTAGTAATAATACCACTCGAACATCGCACCTCATCTCATCCAAGCCTCATTTCCATTGATAATAAATCAAATGACGATCAAGAGAGCAGTTTGATGATCGCTGATCCAATATTGTTCACTTTACATTTATCATCCAAAGTGAACTGTACAAGTCAGAGGGGTAAAGGAATTTCTTCAGCCAGAGAGTGGAGAATCTGTGGAACTCTTTGCCGCAGAAGGCTGTGGAGGCCAGGTCATTGAGTGTCTTTAACTCAGAGATAGATAGGTTCTTGATTAATAAGGGGATCAGGGGTTATGGGGAAAAGATAGGGGAATGGGGATGAGAAAAATATCAGCCATGATTGAATGGTGGAGCAGACTCGATGGACCAAGTGGCCTAATTCTGCTCCTATGTTTTATGGTGTTATGCTCATGATCGGTGCAGGCTTGGGGGGCCGAAGGGCCTGTTCCTGTGCTGTACTGTTCTTTGTTCTCTGGATTGCCTCTTTTAAATTTTTGATTGCATTTCTGAATGTTAATTCCTGCCTTTGACTCCTGACGCCTTGTTTTTTTCATCTGCAGGTAAAACACTGTTGACCATTATTTGTCATTTGCAGACACCAAGCACAAAACACAGAGCAGCTGGCACAGCTGAGTCACAGCCTCGCTGGTGAGCTGGAGATCCCTCATACAAATCTTCACCTGACACATCTAGGTGCCTCCCTCAGGATAGAGATGAGTAAGTGCCTTTCTTCGTAACTGAGCAGGCTGGATATTCGTAACAAACAAAATACTGCGGGTGCTGGAATCTGACACAAGACCTGAGGTTGCTGGAAAATCTCCGCAAGTCAGGCAGCATCCACAAGGAGGGAAAGCAGAGTCAACGTTTCGAATCCTTTTGACTCTTCACCATCTAAAATTGCCTGGTGGCACAGTGGTTAGCACTGCTGCCTCACAGCGCCAGGGGCCCGGGTGCCATTCCCGGCTTGGGTCACTGTCTGTGTGGAGTTTGTACATTCTCCCCGTGTCTGCGTGGGTTTCCTCCGGGTGCTCCGGTTTCCTCCCACAGTCTGAAAGACGTGCTGGTTAGGTGGATTGGCTGTGCTAAATTCTCCCTCAGTGTACCCGAACAGGCGCTGGAGTGTGGCGACTAGGGGATTTTCACAGTAACTTCATTACAGTGTTAATGTAAGCCTACTTGTGACACGAATAAATAAACTTTAAAACTTAAAACAAACTCAACAGTGAGTCCCAAAAGAGGCAAAGTACCCGACCGGAGGATGATGTTCTGCATCTCCAACGTGCGCTGGACTTCACTGGAGCATTGCAACAGACCAAGGATGGACATGTGGACATTCTGCTGGAACAGTAGCATCTCTCCCTCTGGTTGGGCATGTTGCAGCGCTCAGGACTTGACGAGCTTTAGATTGTGAAGAGACAAAGGGATTTGAAAGACTACTTTCTCTCCTTGGGGATGCTGCCAGACCTGCTGTGAATTTCCCAGCATCCTCTGTTCTTGGCTATTTGTAGTGTTGTCCACACCTTGGGTTTTCTCCTTCACATTGATATCTCCACTGTTGTTACCCTGTCAAGGGGCACTACACCCTACCTCTCAGGCAGAATGCTGCTCGATTATTCAGTTTATTAATTGCTGTGAGAACACTTGGAAATCTTTCCCTTTGTTAAACTGGCTAATGGCTGCTCCGTTTGTTATTAGAATCCATAGAATCCGTACAGTGCAGAAGGAGGCCATTCAGCCCATCGAGTCTTCACCAACAACAATCCCATCCAGGCCCCACCTCCCAAAGCCCCATGCATTTACCCTGCTAATCCCCCTGACGCTGAGGGACAAATTAGCATGGCCAATCCATCTAACCTGCACATCTTTGGATTGTGGGAGGAAACCGGAGCACCCGCAGGAAACCCACGCAGGCATGGGGAGAACGTGCAGACTCCACACAGTCAGTAACCCAAGCCGGGAATCAAACCTGGGTCCCTGGTGCTGTGAGGCAGCAGTTCTAACCACTGTGCCACCGTGCCGCCCGGCTCCCAGTTAGGTGGTGGGTCTTTGGCCACGCATTGAAAACAGGTGATATCGGACTTAATTTTTATTCATTCGTGGGACACGGCGTCGCTGGCTGGCCAGCATTTATTGCCCATCCCTAGTTGCCCTTGTTCAGAGGGCATTTGAGAGTCAACTACATTGCTGTGGCTCTGGAGTCACATGTAGGCCAGACTAGGTAAGGACAGCAGATTTCCTTCCCTAGAGGGTATTAGTGAACCAGATGGGTCTTTCCGACAATTGACAATGGTTTCATGGTCATCAGTAGATTCTTAATTCCAGATATTTTTTGTCTGAATTCAAATTCCACCTACTACCATGGCGGGATTCGAACCCAGGTCCCCAGAACATGGGGCAGCACGGTGGCACAGTGGTTAACGCTTCTGCCTCACAGCTCCAGGGACCCAGGTTCGATCCTCGACTCGGGTCACCATCTGTGTGGAGTTTGCATGTCCTCCCCATGTCTGCGTGGGTTTCCTCCGGGTGCTCCAGATGTGCTGGTTAGGTGCGCTGGTCATGCCATATTGTCCCTTAGTGTCCCAGGATGCATAGGTTAGAGGGATTGGTGGGGTAAATATGTGGGATTATGGGGATAGGGGCTGGGTGCAGACTTGATGGGCTGAATGGCCTCTTTCTGCACTGTAGGGTTTCTTTGAGTAGCTGAGTTTTCTGGATTAATAGTCCAGCAATAATGCCACTCGGACATCGCACCTCATCTCATCCAAGCCTCATTTCCATTAATATTAAATCAAATGACGATTGAGAGAGCTGTATGATGATCACTGATCCAATATTGTTCCCTTTATATTTATCACCCAAAGTGAACTTTACCCCTCTGACTGTACAAGTCAGAGGGGTAAAGGAATTTCTTCAGCCAGAGAGTGGAGAATCTGTGGAACTCTTTGCCGCAGAAGGCTGTGGAGACCAGGTCATTGAGTGTCTTTAACTCAGAGATAGATTGGTTCTTGATTAATAAGGGGATTGGGGTTATGGGGAAAAGGCAGGAGAATGGGGATGAGAAAATATCAGCCATGATTGAATGGCGGAGCAGACTCAATGGGCCGAGTGGTCTAATTCTGCTCCTATGTCTTATGGTCTTATGAAGTCCAGGATGCCTCGAAAATGAGTAATTTTCATTACATCTCATGAATTAGTTTTGGCCGGAGTATCTCAGGTGAGGGCTAAATGTCGACAATATCCTCCAGCACTTGCTCTTGGCTATAGTTAGGGAAGGGGCCAGATTCCGCCCCTGGCTACATTGTTTGCTTATTGCAGGTCACCAGCCTTGAAACTGGTAATGAGTTATCCCGTCCAAGTCTTCTTGAGATTGATGTCTGTGGCTATTAGTTACAAATTAGACATTGCTTATTCTTTTGAACAGGGAGTGCTTCAGAACCATACCTCTGCTTGTCACATCAGCCCTTGGGACGCTGTAAAGTGTTCAAAGAGATCTGAGACAAAGGAGCAATCAACATTTAATCTGACAGCGCCTCCCACACCCACGACCTCCAGCACCCAGAAGGACAAGGGCAACAGGTGCATGGGAACATCATCACCTCCGAGCCACACACCATTCTTTCTTGAATATATATCGGCATTCCTTCATTGCTGCTGGGTCGTAACCCTCAAACGCTCTCATTAACAGCATCGCAGAAGCACTGTTACCACACACAGACTGCAGGGGTTCAAGAAGGCAGCTCATTACTGCCTTAGAATCATAGAATCCTACAGTGCAAAAGGAGGCCATTTGGCCCATCAAGTCTGCACCGACCAGAATCCCACACAGACCCAGTGCTATAACCCCATGTATTTACCCTCGCTAGTCCCCCTGACACTAAGGGGCAATTTAGCATGGCCAATCAACCTAACCCGCACATCTTTGGAGAGTGGAAGGAAAGAGTGGGAGCCCATCTGCTGGCTTTTTTTGCTATCTGCTAATTGGCACTGCATTGGGCGGCAGAGTGGCACAGTGATTCGCATTGCTGCCTCACAGTGCCAGAGATTCAGGTTCGATTCTCGGCTTGGGTCACTGTGTGACTGGAGTCTGCACATTCTCCCCATGTCTGCGTGGGTTTCCTCCGGGTGCTCCGGTTTCCTCCCACACTCCAAAGATGCGCGGGTTAGGTGGATAGGCCATGCTAAATTGCCCCTGAGTGTCAGGGGGACTAGCTAAGGTAAATGCATGGGATTATGGGGATGGGGCCTGGGTGGGATTGTGGTCGTGCTGACTCGATGGGCCGAATGGCTTCTTTCTTCACTGTAACATCCCATGATTCCATGAAACTGGAGCACCTGGAGGAAACCCACGCAGACACGGGGAGGACGTACAAACTCTGCACAGACAGTGACCTGAGGTCAGACACGGGGAGGACGTACAAACTCTGCACAGACAGTGACCTGAGGCCGGAATTGAACCCTGGTCCCTGGCATTGTGGAGGAGCAGTGCTCCGAAAGCTTATGGTATTTGCTACCAAATAAACCTGTTGGACTTTAACCTGGTGTTGTGAGACTTCTTATTGTGAGGCAGCAGTGCTAACCACTGTGCCACCGAGCCTTCTCAAGGGCAAGAAGGGAAGGGCAATAAATGTTGGCCTACTCCTGTAGTGGCACGGTAGCACAGTGGTTAGCACTGCTGCTTCACAGCTCCAGGGTCCCGGGTTCGATTCCTGGCTCGGGTCACTGTCTGTGTGGAGTTTGCACATTCTCCTCGTGTCTGCGTGGGTTTCCCCCGGGTGCTCCGGTTTCCTCCCACAGTCCAAAGATGTGCGGGTTAGGTTGATTGGCCAGGTTAAAAATTGTCCCTTAGAGTCCTGGGATGCGTAGGTTAGAGGGATTAGCGGGTAAAATATGTGGGGGTAGGGCCTGGGTGGGATTGTGGTCGGTGCAGACTCGATGGGCCGAATGGCCTCCTTCTGCACTGTAGGGTTTCTATGTTTCCTGCTCCCAGTTTTCATTTTACGAATGATACATTATCTTGAGGGTGAGTTAAGAAAAACTAGATGGACAGCTGTATACACTTGCAATGAAAGTAATCAGATGTGTTTTTCTGTTACATGAGAAGACCATAAAAGGTTTAAAAACAATTTAAACCAGTTTGTTTTTATATTTCAGTAGTTGTAATCTGAATTTACAGTTTCCTTTTTATGTTCCACACATTTTGCAGTGGCTGTCAACTAACTGTGTATATTTTGGCAGATCAGCCCTCAATTGCCTTAATTTAACCCAACCTATCTTAATGCTACAATAACACATTGCCCCCAACATATTCAAATTAGCTTTATCAAAACTGAAGTGTGAATGTGGCTTCGCGCTAATCTGTTGGCAGCTTCAGTTGACAATGTTTATCGTGGTTATTTTTGTGGCAAAGACCTTCGTTAAACCTTGCCTCTCAATAATAAACTGGGAGGCAGTGACGCAGTGGCATTCTCACTCGACTAATAATCCAGAATCATGTTCTGGGGACCCAGGTTCGAATCCTGACACAGCAGATGGTGAAATTTGAATTCAATCAAAAGAAAAATAATCTGGAATTAAGAATCTACTGATGACCATGAAACCATTGTCGATTGTCGGAAAAACACATCTGGTTCCTTCCTTTAGGGAAGGAAATCTGCCATCTTTACCCGGTCTGGCCTACATGTGACTCCCGAGCCACAGCAATGTGGTTGACTCTTAATTGCCCTCTGAACAAGGGTGATTAGAATCATAGAAACCATTAAAATCCTACAGTGCAGAAGGAGGCCATTCGGCCCATCGAGTCTGCACCAACAACAATCCCCCCAGGCCCTGTCCTCGCATTCCCACATATTTGCTTCGCTAATCCTTCTAACCTATGCATCCCGGGACACCATGGGGCAATTTAGCATGGCCAATCCACCTAACCCGCACATCCTTGGGCTGTGGGAGGAAACCGGAGCACCTGGAGGAAACCCACACAGACACGAAGCAAACGTGCAAACTCCGCACAGACAGTGACCCAAGCTGGGAATCGAACCCTGGTCCCTGGAGCTGTGAGGCAGCAGTGCTAACCACTCTGCCACAGTGCCTCCCACTAGGGGTGGGCAATAAATGCTGGCCAGCCGGCAATGCCCATGTACTGTAAAATAAATTTGAAAAAGGAAATAAATTTGGAAATGTCAGTAACTATAAGCAATACTCCAGCTGAGGGAGAATTTAGCATGGCCAATGCACCTAACCAGCATGTCTTTCGGACTATGGAGGGAGTCGGAGCACCCGGAGGAAACCCACGCAGACACAGGGAGAACTTTTGACTACATAGAACATAGAACATAGAACATTACAGCGCAGAACAGGCCCTTCGGCCCACGATGTTGCACCGACCAGTTAAAAAAAAACTGTGACCCTCCAACCTAAACCAATTTCTTTTCGTCCATGAACCTATCTACGGATCTCTTAAACGCCCCCAAACTAGGCGCATTTACTACTGATGCTGGCAGGGCATTCCAATCCCTCACCACCCTCTGGGTAAAGAACCTACCCCTGACATCGGTTCTATAACTACCCCCCCTCAATTTAAAGCCATGCCCCCTCGTGCTGGATTTCTCCATCAGAGGAAAAAGGCTATCACTATCCACCCTATCTAAACCTCTAATCATCTTATATGTTTCAATAAGATCCCCTCTTAGCCGCCGCCTTTCCAGCGAAAACAATCCCAAATCCCTCAGCCTCTCCTCATAGGATCTCCCCTCCATACCAGGCAACATCCTGGTAAACCTCCTCTGCACCCTCTCCAAAGCCTCCACATCCTTCCTGTAATGTGGGGACCAGAACTGCACACAGTACTCCAAGTGCGGCCGCACCAGAGTTGTGTACAGTTGCAACATAACGCTACGACTCCTAAATTCAATCCCCCTACCAATAAACGCCAAGACACCATATGCCTTCTTAACAACCTTATCTACTTGATTCCCAACTTTCAGGGATCTATGCACACATACACCTAGATCCCTCTGCTCCTCCACACTATTCAAAGTCCTCCCGTTAGCCCTATACTCAACACATCTGTTATTCCTACCAAAGTGAATTACCTCACACTTCTCCGCATTAAACTCCATCCGCCACCTCTCGGCCCAACTTTGCAACCTGTCTAAGTCTTCCTGCAAACTACGACACCCTTCCTCACTGTCCACCACACCACCGACTTTGGTGTCATCAGCAAATTTGCTAATCCACCCAACTATACCCTCATCCAGATCATTAATAAATATTACAAACAGCAGTGGCCCCAAAACAGATCCCTGAGGTACACCACTTGTAACCGCACTCCATGATGAATATTTACTATCAACCACCACCCTCTGTTTCCTATCCGCTAGCCAATTCCTGATCCAATTTCCTAGATCACCCCCAATCCCATACATCTGCATTTTCTGCAGAAGCCTACCATGGTGAACCTTATCAAACGCCTTACTAAAATCCATATATACCACGTCCACTGCCTTGCCCCCATCCACCTCCTTGGTCACTTTCTCAAAAAACTCAATAAGGTTAGTAAGGCACGACCTACCTGCCACAAAACCATGCTGACTATCACCTATCAATTCATTACTCTCCAAATAACTATAAATCCTATCCCTTATAATTTTTTCCAACATCTTGCCGACAACAGAAGTGAGACTCACCGGTCTATAATTCCCGGGGAAGTCTCTGTTCCCCTTCTTAAACAATGGGACAACATTCGCTAACCTCCAATCTTCTGGTACTATACCAGAGGCCAACGATGACCTGAAGATCAGAGCCAGAGGCTCTGCAATCACTTCTCTTGCCTCCCAGAGAATCCTTGGATAAATCCCATCCGGACCAGGGGATTTATCTATTTTCAGACCCTCCAGAATATCCTGCACATCCTCCTTATCAACTGTAATACTGTCTATTCTACTCCCTTGCAACCCAGTGTCCTCCTCAGCTATATTCATGTCCCCTTGCGTGAACACCGAAGAGAAATATTGGTTCAATGCTTCACCAATCTCCTCCGGTTCCACACATAACTTCCCTCTGCCATCTATAACTGGCCCTAAACTTGCCCTAACCAACCTTCTGTTCTTGACATACCTATAGAACGCCTTAGGATTCTCTTTAACCCTATCCGCCAAAGTCTTCTCATGTCCCCTTTTAGCCCTTCTAAGCTCGCTCTTCAACTCCCTCTTAGCCAATCTAAAGCTTTCTAGTGCACTACCCGAGTGCTCACGTCTCATCCGAACATAAGCCTCCTTTTTCTTTTTAACCAACAAAGAAACTTTTTTGGTGCACCACGGTTCCCTAGCCCTACCAATTCCTCCTTGCCTGACAGGGACATACCTATCACAGACTCGCAGTAGCTGCTCCTTGAAAAAACTCCACATGTCGGACGTTCCCAGTCCCTGTAATCTCCTAGTCCAACCTATGTTTCCTAATTCTCTCCTAATAGCCTCATAATTACCCTTCCCCCAGCTAAAACCACTGGCCCGAGGTTCATGCCTATCCCTTTCCATCACTAAGGTGAACGTAACCGAATTGTGGTCACTATCACCAAAATGCACACCAACTTCCAAGTCTAGCACCTGGTCTGGCTCATTTCCCAGCACCAGATCCAATATAGCCTCACCTCTAGTTGGCCTGTCTACATACTGAGTCAAAAAACCTTCCTGCACGCTTTGAACAAAAACTGACCCCTCTAACGAGCTAGAGCTATAACAATTCCAGTCAATATTAGTCAAGTTAAAATCCCCCATAACAATTGCCCTATTACTTTCACTCCTAAGCAGGATTGACTCCGCAATCCTTTCCTCAACCTCTCTAGAACTTTTAGGAGGTCTATAAAAGACTCCCAACAGGGTGACCTCTCCTCTCCTATTTCTAATCTCCGCCCATACTACCTCAACAGATAAGTCCTCATCAAACCTCCTCTCTGACACTGTGATACAATCTCTGACCAATAATGCTACCCCTCCCCCTCTTCTACCTCCTTCCCTACTTCGACTAAAACATTTGAACCCCGGGACCTGCAGCATCCATTCCTGCCCCTGCTCTATCCATGTCTCTGAAATAGCCACAACATCGAAGTCCCAGGTACTGATCCACGCTGCAAGTTCACCCACTTTATTGCGAATACTCCTGGCATTGAAGTATACACATTTCAAACCCTGCTCCACCCCACCTCTGCAATGCCGTGCATTGCAGTCCCCATCCATGCATCCCTCACTTTCAGCCCCACTACTCAGGATCCCTCCCCCCCCCCCGAATCAGTTTAAACCTCCCTGCATGGCCTTAGCAAATTTACCCCCCAGGATATTGGTCCCCTTCTGATTAAGGTGTAGACCATCCTAATAAGGCACTTCTTAAAATGTATGTTTATCAGTACATGAGAATGGTATACTCAACCCACTTACACAGCCTTGCTCCCGCACAGCAAGTGTCTTTAACCCCTGTACCCCTCACTCCCCACCAACCCAAATAACTCCACGACAGGCCAAGTGAAATTGGGAATTCTGCCATGGGGACTCCCGGAGGATATTGTGCTCCCTTTGCAGGGCTCTGCCAGTACAGTGAGGTCTGACCCTCTCCACTGACTCCCATTGACTTCCAGTTAAAATATATAAACAGCTTCCATTAACATTCCACTGTCACCGCTGCTGATTTTTAATCCGAATTGTTGACTGCAGAAAATTATAAACAACATCAGATCAGTTAAAAGTAACCAATGAGGTAACATTTCCTTTCAAACTGATCCTCAAAGTTTATTGAGAAAAATGCGAATAATTGATCCATTCTTAGTCTGGCCGGAGATATCTTGCAAAAAATATGTCTCAATGCTTAGGAATAAAAGTTGATAGGATCTTCACCCTTAAAGGCAGGGTAGTGGTCGTCAGCATTCAGAAACTTAGGAAATCGCAGTTGTTATAAAAATTCTTTGCTAAAAAGTTATTCACCAGAATTTGGAATGGAAAATTAATCCCAGTTAAAGAGTAACATTAAGCTTCAGAGATTTCGAATGTTTCCAATGAACCTTCCCAATGATCCAAAAGCAAAATACTGCGGATGCTAAAAGTCTGAAATAAACAGCAAAAACTGCTCAGTAACCCTGAGTTCTGATGGGTGGCAGGGCGGCACAGTGGTTAGCACTGCTGTCTCACAGCGCCAGGGACCCGGGTTCAATTCCGACCTCGGGTGACTGTCTGTGTGGTGTTTGCACGTTCTCCCCGTGTCTGCGTGGGTTTCCTCCGGGTGCTCCGGTTTCCTCCCACACTCCAAAGATGTTCAGGTGAGGTGCTAAGTTGCCCTTTAGTGTCAGGGGGATGAGCAGGGTAAATACGTGGAGTTACAGCGATAGGGCCTGGGTGGGATTGTTGTCAATGCATGCTTGATGTCGCTGGGTTAAAATCCTGGAATTCCCTCTCTAACAGCACTGTGGGTCTACCTACATCACATGTACAGTAGCGGACCAAAAAGACAGCTCATCACCACCTTCTCAAGAGCAGTTAGACTGACCAATAAATGCCCAGCCACACGCACATCCCATAATTTAAAAAAAAACTTAAGGTGTAGACAGAAATGCTTCAGATTTCAAACGTTTTTCTATTTTTAGATGTGTCTTCACTCAAGCACACGGTTGTTGTATTAATGAAAAGGTTCATTTTAATTTAACGAGACTGATACATACAATAAAGATATCAAATACATTGATATAAACAGAAAGTGCTGGGAGGGACAGAGAAATGGCACGACAGAGAACAAAGAGGCTTGTTTACACAGTGTAAGCTGTTATACGGCCAAAATTCTCCCATCTCGCCCACCGCGGGAATCATCGCGGGTGAGACAGAAAATGCGGTGGACCATTTAAAGGTCCATTGAGATTGGGTGGGAATTCCTGGAATTGGGACACGCATGCCCAGTATAAATCATTTTGTAGCATTATTCATAAATTAGAATTTAGAGGAATTAGTTTTGCTGCCTTTACCTTATCAAGGACTTTAAAGTGTTAAGCACCTCAATTTGATCACCCTTCTATCTGCGATGTATCAGCGATATGTTGATCGAAGTTTTGCTCATGTTAGTGAAGATTCTGATCTGATTCTGTTCGCTGTTCTTTATAGATTAAATGCAGCTGAGGTATTGTGTAATAAGGTAGGGAGGAACTGCCTTATTTCTACTAGCACGGTGGTGCAATGGTTAGCACTGCTGCTTCTCAGCGCCAGGAACCCGGATTCAATTCCAGCCTCGGGCGACCGTCTGTGTGGAGTTTGCACATTCTTCCCGTGTCTGTGTGGGTTTCCTCCGGGTGCTCCGGTTTCCTCCCACATTCCAAAGATGTGTGTGTTGGGTTGATTGGCCGTGCTCAATTCTCCCTTAGTGCTAGGGGGATTAGGAGGGTAAATACATGGGGTTACAGGGATAGGGCCTGGATCCTGTTGTGGGTGCAGGCTCGATGGGCCAAATGGTCCCCTTCTGCACTGTAGGGATTCTATGATTCTACTGTGTGAGAAGGGGTAGTAGGGACTGAAGTTTTTTAAAGGTCAGTTATGTTTGTCGTGGGAGGATGTCCTTAAAGTGTCCCTAAAGAGATCAATTATTCCTGCCCACTCATGTTTGAAGATTTAAGGGTAAACCATTTTGGACTGAGGTGAGGAGAAATTTCTTCACCCAGAGAGTGGTGAATGTATGGAATTCACTACCATAGAAAGTAGTTGAGGCTAAAACATTGTGTGATTTCAAGAAGAGATGAGATATAGCTCTTGGGGCTAAAGGGATCGAGGGATATGGGGGGAAGGGGGGATCAGGATATTGAATTTGATGATCAGCCATGATCAAAATGAATGACGGAGCAGGCTCGAAGGGTGAATGGCCTCCTCCTGCTTCTAGTTTCTATGTTTCTATGGGAGTCTCTGGCTTGTGACTGGCCAAAGCGGAGAAGGCTTGGTTTGGGAAGGCACTGGATATATCGAGAAACTTGTCAGGGAAGGTGCGGTGGTGAAATCGAGGGGGATGAAGGGGGTGCACAAACCTCCCAACAACCCATCTACCCAATCCTTCGAACACCACCTGCTCCACAAGTGGCAGAGTCTGCAGATCGTGCACTGGACGGATTGGCCACCTCCCAACCTACTGAACTGGAGTGGAAGTGATTTGATTTGATTATTTATGAGTGTCACAAGTTGGCTTACATTAACACTGCAACAAAGTTACTGTGGAAATCCCTTAGTCATCCCTGAGCCTGAGACACTTCCTCAGGGGAAGAAAATTTCAGAAAAAGCGTAGGCACCAGTTGGACATTGGCCGGAATCCTCCAGCTTAGCCACCGTTGCCAGTGAGAATGGAGAATGTGGCACAAAGTCTCCATTCACTGCAGCGGGACTGGAAAATTTCAGCAGTGGGTGAGGTCAGAGAATGCCAGCCAATGTCTTTTAAATCTATTAACTTGGATATGATTGCTTTCTATCAGTCAGTGCCTCAGAGATTCTGTTCCTTTCATGATTTTCATGATTTTCTTTAAAAATAAATGAGTGCATTGTCTAGCATCGTGTGATATTGCTGCAGCGTCCGAAGGATTAATTTCCAGAGTGCAGCAATTGTTGACTGCTCTCTTTGTTAGCTGAGAATTTTCTATTAATGACTTCTTTCATTTTTACAATTGAGACCTTCGAGTATAGAATGCAGAGAATTGAGACCTCATAGCCAGCCCCTAAATAATGCCTGAAATTCATTTCCATTGTTTCGGTGCAGACTCGATGGGCTGAGTGGCCGCCTTCTGCACTGTAGGGATTCTATGATAGGAGGCAACAGAAAGGGACGAATTGTGAGGCAGAGTAGAATAGGCTTGGAAGGCTTGGGTATCAAATGCATATAGCACAGTGGTTAGCACTGCTGCCTCACAGCGCCAGGGACCTGGGTTCGATTCCCGGCTCGGGTCACTGTCTGTGGAGTCTGTACGTTCTCCCCATGTCTGCGTGGGTTTCCTCCGGGTGCTCTGGTTTCCTCCCACAGTCCGAAAGATGTGCTGGTTAGGTGCATGCTAACATGCTGGTTAGGTGCCATGCTAAATTCTCCCGAACAGGCACCAGAGTGTGGCGACTAGGGGATTTTCACAGTAACTTCATTGCAGTGTTAATGTAAGCCTACTTGTGACACTAATAAATAAACTTATAAACTTCAAATAAGGTTGGTGAGTTTTTTTTAAGTTCATTCATGGGATATGGGCGTCGCTGGCTGGTCAGCATTTGTTGCTCATCCCTAGTTGCCCTTGGGGGGCAGTTGAGAGTCAACCACATTGCTGTGGCTCTGGAGTCACATGTAGACCAGACCAGGTAAGGACAGCAGATTTCTTTCCCTAAAGGACATTAGTGAACCAGATGGGTTTTCCTGACAATCTACAATGGTTTCATGGTCACCAGTAGATTCTTAATTCCAGATATTTTATATTGAATTCAAATTCCAGTATCTGCCGTGGCGGGATTCGAACCCGGGTCCCCAGAACATTAGCTGACTTTTTAGATTAATAGTCTAGCGATAAGACCACTCGGTCATCGCCTGCCCATCGCAGGTACAAACTGACACATAGGATTATGATATATTGGCAGCAATAAAGACCTGGCACAAATATGGGCACTTAATATTCCTGGCGGTTTAGGAAAGGTAAAGAAAGGAAAAAGTAGATTTGGTGGTAGTATTATCACAGACATCATTAAAGCACGGAAAGATTTAATCGACACTGATTCTCCAGTGTTAGATCAGTACATGGGGGAGCAAACATTGGAAAGACATGTTGCTGGGCTAGGATGAAGTAAGGTGGGAGGAGGCGCATGAACGATGATATAATGCATATTTTATGAACACTTGTGTGGCACATTGTCAATACAAGATTACAATGATTTCACATACACTTAAAAAATTGCTGGTAAGTGGAGTTTGTTTTCAGTCATCTGAATGAAATCATTCAATCCTCACATTGTCATCGTAACATAATATGAAGTTATTTTTCCAAGATTGCAATGAATTGTTGTTCAGCTTGAGATTGAATCACTTCCCCCTTTTAAAATTCAAAGTAAGCGTTCCGTTGTCATTTATTCATATTGACAACTGATAGGAATTTCTGAGGTTGGAAAACTCCCGGTGGTTAAAAATGACAAGGTTCAAAAATGAGTGGAGAAGAAAGAAGGCAGGAATTCCTTTACTTGGGGAATAAATTTCCCCGCGCCCCTTTTTTAAAAGGTCACAGGGGGATGATTCGAGGGTTTGTGTGGGTCAGAAGACCTTGTTTCCATTTTTGGGCAGCTGGTAAATCTCTGCTGGGGGTTTATTCGCTCTGACCCTGTCGCTAGCAACAGCAAAATTCTGCTTAAATTTGAGTCAGCGTCAGGTTGCTATGACGTCTATCCTCACCATCTTCCCACCATTTATGCGCATAGTTTGCCCCCCACTGAATTAATTTGAATCTGGACTTCCCACGAAACAGAAACTGCCTGAGGAATGACTGTCTCGTAATGAAAGAGTAAATCATTGAATATATTTCAACAACAGCAAGCAATTATCTTCAACATAAAAGCAAATAACTGCGGACGCTGGAATCGGAAACAAAAACAGAAAAATGCTGGAAAGTCTCAGCGGGTCTGACTGCATCTGTGGAGGGAGAATAGAGCCAATGTTTCACGCCTGGATAGGCGGAATATTATGGCCTCGCTTAAGCGAGAACGGAAATTCCAGCCCAAGGTCAATGGACATTTCCGTAGGCAGCCTCTCGCCCGCTCCGATTCTGTGGCGGGCGGGGCGGTAGGATTCCGGTGGATGATTCTTCGTCAGATTCTAGACTCGGAACATTGTCTCAAGTCTCTCTCCACAGACACTGTCTGTGATTTTCCAGTGTTTCCTGTTTCTGTTGTTGAAGCGATTATCTTTGCTTGACAGGATAGTTCACTCTTTTCCACTCTAATTGATCTTTGCCCATCCTAAATATGACAAGGTCAGTGAATTATATTTGTAGTTGCAGTTGTCTCGATGGCTTATCATGGAAAATGGAGTTCAGCAAGTATAGGGGTGTTAATTTTTGAGGGGGACATGAACCTACTGGGGCCTGTGAGGAGGAGAAGGAAGGGGAACCATCATAAAAACAATCCAGTGACTGGGGTTTCAGAAACAAAGTTGTAAAGTTCAATTCTGGCCTTGGCTGGCTGATGGAGTTTGCACATTCTCCCCGTGTCTGCATGGGTTTCCTCCGGGTGCTCCAGTTTCCTCCCACAGTCAAAAGATGTGTCAGTTACGTGCATTGGCCATGCTAAATTCTCCCTTAGTGCCTCAAGATGTGTAGGTTAAGGATATTAGCGGGGTAAATGTGTGGGATTACGGGGATAGGATGGGGTGAACAGTTGGGTAAGATACACTGTCAGAGAGTCAGTGCGGACTCGATGAGCCGAATGGCCTCCTCCTGTACCGCAGGGATTCTATGATAAAGTGATTTACAAAGGGATACTGTTTAAAATAAGGGGTTGCCTATTTAAGACAGAGATCAGGAGAAATGTTTTCTCTCAGAGGGTCATGAGTCTCTGGAACTCTCTTCCTCAAAAGGTGGTGGCGGCAGAATCTCTAAATGCTTTTAAGGTAGAGGTAGATAGATTCTTGTCAAGCAGGGGGGTTAAAGGTTATTGGAGGTAGGCGGGAATGAGGTTACAATCAGATCATAATCGTACTAAATAGTGGAGCAGGTCTGAAGGGCCAAGTGGCCTACTCCCGCTCCTAATTCATATGTTCGTATGTTTGTATGATACAGCCCTGTTTTGCAGTGAACCGAACAATATCATATGTGGCACACAGGTGAGGTTCAGCCCATGGTCCAAGTGAGAATTTGAGAGGGTCGATGCTGAGAGGATGTTTCCCCTCATGGGGGAGTCTGAAAAAGGTGCCATAGGAGTTGTGGGTGAGACTTGGTGTGATTTGGTGATAAGACATTGCCACCACAAAAGTTTGGATGAGGTGAATGATGGTGAGTGAAGCGAGGTAGGGAGGCTTCAGTAAGGGGCATCTGGCATGAGCCAAGTTTCCATCAAAGCTTTAACACCAACGCAGTCACCGGCAGTAAGGTCATCAACAAGGGCATCGTTCTAGAGTGAAGGGACCTTCTGGGAGGAAATGCAGAGTGGCCAGGGGGAGGGGGGAGACGGGAGGTCATTGTTAAGTTCCTAGCAGGATCCAAGGGGTCAATAGTGGGTGAAGTGAGGGGAACATAAAGGAGTTTGACAAGCTAAGCTCGCTCACAAACCACAGGCATGTTGGATGGAAGGTTTGGTCAGATTGGAAGATGGGCCATTATTCTCTCACAACCTTAGACATGTACTCATCACATGGTGATCTCTTACACCCATTACATCATTACCTTCATTATTCAGTGAGAGAAATGTCACACAAATTGAGTGTGAGATCTCACCCCATCAGGCTGAGGTGAAAGTCAAAAAACAGTTCAAAACTTTTACTATTAAAGTAACAGAGGGGTGGAAATTTATTTGAAAATGCAGTGATCCACAATGAGATCATTTTCTTGCAATCAATCCCTTGCAGTTGTTCTTTTGAAATAATAATTTCAGAAAATACAGAAAGACTTTGTACTGTGTGTGCATGTGTGTGTGCGTGTGGTCGTGTGCCTGTGTGTGTGTGCATGCATGTGTGCACGTGTGCATGTGTGTCTGTGTATGTGCATGTGTGTGCATGCATGCTTGTGTGGATGTGTGTGTGTGCATATGTGTGTGTGCATGTGTGCATGATTGTGCATGCATATGTTCCCGTGTGTGTGCATGTGTGTGCATGCATGTGTGCATGTATGTGTGCATGTGTGCACATGTGCATGTGTGTGTATGCACGTGCGCATGTGTGCGTGTGCATGCGTGTGTGTGCATATGTGTGTGCATGTGTGCATGCATGTATGTTATATTTCAATATGTGGCAAGAAATACAACAGGCCGGAATGAGAAAGTGCGTTCTCGCACTTTTCACACAGAGGAGCTCTTCATTCTTAACCTCTAAAACTAATTTTGGACAGAAAATGGCTGAAGCCTGGGAATCAATGGTCACTTTTGGTCTCTGCCACTCACTGCATTTGAGTTGCCAGACAAACAACCGTGAACACAAAGCTTGCGGTATTGGGTGGTGTTGTGGAATCCTCGTGGGAGAACATACTAATTGACTAACTGAAAGCTTAAAAGATGTTTCTCTCCAGATTGACACAGGAGGAAATTGCAGTGTCTGGGTACATTGTGAGTTAAAGGGGCAAAACCCTGAAGCTGTGGTTACGGGAAATGCCCTTTTCAGCTGAAGTGGGAGTCTGGCGTCAGCGAAAGTGAAAAGAATGCTGAGGGTAAAAAGGACAAAAGTTGTATGGAATGGAAAATGTGAAAAGTCATGCTTGAATAGCTTTTTGTGTGGTTTCCGATTTGACAATGACTGGGGTCACACGTCGCAAGGATCTGATGCTGATTTCAGGCACTTCCACTGGAAAACATCAAGCCAAACTCTGGCAAAACATCGCTCGGGCCAAATAAAATGAATAATTCAAGTCAATGTGCATCTTGATCACTGCTTGGAATTGCAGAGTCGCCTTTCGCATTTCAACTGTTGACAAAGTGATTGTTGGGACAAACAAGTGCAATGGACATATCCTCATATCTGGTTCAGTCCATGGAACAGCTCCTTGTGCGATTACAGCTTTCTCAGACTGGCTACATGTGCAGCAAGTGCAGCTACTTCAAAGGCAAAGAAATCAAATTTTTTCATTCTTTCATGGGACATGGACAGTCCAAAGATGTGCGGGTTAGGTTGATTGGCCAGGTTAAAAAAATTGCCCCTTAGAGTCCTGGGATGCGTAGGTTAGAGGGATTAGTGGGTAAAATATGTGGGGGTGGGGCCTGGGTGGGATTGTGGTCGGTGTGGACTCGATGGGCCGAATGGCCTCCTTCTGCACTGTAGGGTTTCTATGATTTCTATGGGCGTCACTGGCTGGCCAGCATTTATTGCCCATCCCTAGTTGCCCTTGAAGGACAGTTGAGAGTCAACCACATTGCTGTGGCTCTGGAGTCACGTGTAGGCCAGACCGGGTAAGGACAGCAGATTTCCTTCCCTAAAGGGTATTAGTGAACCAGATGGGTTTTTCCGACAATCGACAATGGTTTCATGGTCATCAGTAGATTCTTAATTCCAGATTTTTCTTTTATTGAATTCAAATTCCACTATCTGCCGTGGCAGGATTTGAACCCGGGTCCCCAGAACATTAGCTGAGTTTCTGGATTAATAGTCTAGCGTTAATACCATTAGGCCATTGCTTCTCCTGGATGAGTAATTCAGAAGCCCAGACTAGTGCTCTGGGGACATTGGTTCAAATCCCACCACGGCAGCTGGTGGAATTTAAATTCAATTAAATAAACCTGGAATGTAAAACTAGTCTGAGTGATGGTGACCATGAAACGATCACCGATTGTTGAAAAAACCCATCTGGCTCCATTAGGGAGGGAAATCTGCCATCCTTACCTGGTCTGGCCTGCATGTAACTCCAGACCCACAGCAATGTGGTTGACTCTTAACTGCCCTCTGCAAAGGCCGAGCAAGGGGCACTCAGTTCAGGGGCATTTGGGGAAGGGCAACAAATGCTGGCCTTGGCGGTGACACCCACATCCTATGGAAGAATTTTTAAACAACACTGTACACAGATTGCGACCTTCGTTGGATCTACTTGAACCGACCTACAAGAGCAAGTCTTACTCTGTGACTGAAAATGGATGGAAACTAATCTGTACCCTGTAACATCACCTTTAATTGTCATTATAAAGTTTAACTGCGGCAACTTACAGCTGAGTAAAATACATTTTGTTCCCTTATTGACAGGGGAGGTGCCAAGATCACATGGCAATTTTGATTTTGATTTGATTTATTATTGTCACGTGTATTAGCATACAGTGAAAAGTATTGTTTCTTGCACCCTATACAGACAAAGCATACCGTTCATAGAATATTTTGGGGAGAAGAAAAGGGGAGGATGCAGAATATAGTGTGACAGTCAGAGCTAGGTTGTAGAGAAAGATCAACTTAATATATAATTTGATTTATTATTGCCACATGTATCGGGATACAGTGAAAAGTATTGTTTCTTGCATGCTATACAGACAAAACATACCATTCATAGAGTACATAGGGGAGAGGAAAAGGAGAGGGTGCAGAATATAGTGTTGCAGTTACAGCTAGGGTGTAGAGAAAGATCAGTTTAATATTTGATTTGATTTATTATTGTCACATGTATTGGGATGCAGTGAAAGATATTGTTTCTTGCGCGCTATACAAAGCATACCGTACATAGAGTACATAGGGGAGAAGGAAAGGAGACAGTGCAGAATGTAGTGTTGTAGTTGCAGCTAGGGTGTAGAGAAAGATCAGCTTAATATTTGATTTGATTTATCGTTGTCACATGTATTGGGATACAGTGAAAAGTATTGTTTCTTGCGTGCTATACAGACAAAGCATACTGTTCATAGAGAAGGAAAGGAGAGGGTGCAGAATGTAGTGTTACAGTCATAGCTAGGGTATAGAGCAAGATCAACTTAACATAAGGTAGGTCCATTCAAAAGTCTGATGGCAGCAGGGAAGAATCCATGGAGGTAATTACCAGTTATCAACCAACAATTAAATAATAGACAACTATCAAAATTAAGCAAGCATTCACTTTCCACCAAGTTTTGCCTGACAATAGATGTCCTGGTCTTGTTGGTTTAGTGCAGTTTAGCATTTCACAACATTGCCATGGGAACCTGGTTGAGTGCTGAAAGACTGTGTTTGTGTGGAACTGTATTCATTCCCTTGAACAATCCTTGTAACCTAGCATTGGGCAGTAGGGTTTCAATAATTCCACAGCAAAGGTTTCAGAACCATCCTGTGTTTTTGAGTTTAGCTCATAAAATTGTCATACCCGAAGGAATGAGTGAATTTATTGAACTTTAGCTCATGAAATATGTTCAGAGAATAACATGCTCTGTCCATTTTTATAACCACTTTTATTTGGTTATGGAAGTGTGGATTGTTAAAATGTCAGGCACTTGTACAGAACAATAACTTCTTTATATAGAGGAGTCTTTAAGAGGAGATCATCGCAGTGGAGATCCTGGTGACAACCATTTGTGAATCCTTTCTAAATCAGATGGGAAACAGTGGGTGTGCGGGGCGGCACGGTGGCACAGTGCTTAGACTCACAGCGCTAAGGACCCGGGTTCAATTCCGGCCTTGGGTCACTGTCTGCACGTTCTCCCCGTGTCTGCGTGGGTTTCCTCTGGGTGTTTCGGTTTCCTCCCACAGTCTGAAAGACGTGCTGGCTAGGTGCATTGGCCATGCTAAATTCTTCCTCCGTGTACCCGAACAGGTACCGGAGTGTGACGATTAGGGGATTTTCACAGTAACTTCATTGCAGTGTTAATGCAAGTCTACTTGTGACATTAATAAGATAAACTTATAGCTTGGGTTATATCAGGAATAAATTGGAGTAGCTTCTATAATAGGATTATTGACATCTTTTGTTACGTCCTCAATACTTTATTTACCGATTATTCCCTTGGCTTCAACGTAAACCAATGGTCGAGAGCTTCAATTTTTTTGGTGTCCAGATCACCAACAACCTGTCCTGGTCCCTCCATGTGGAGCTATAGTTAAGAAAGCCCACCAACACCTCTCCTTTCTCAGGAGACTAAGGAAATTTGGCATGTCAGCCACAACTGTCCAAAGATGTGCGGGTTAGGTTGATTGGCCATGCTAAAAATTGCCCCTTAGTGTCCTGAGATGTGTAGGTTAGAGGGATTAGCGCGTAAATATGTAGGGATATGGGGGTAGGGCCTGGGTGGGATTGTGGTCGGTGCAGACTCGATGGGCTGAATGGCCTCTTTCTGCACTGTAGGGTTTCTATGATTCTATGATTTCTATGACAACATCACCAATCTCTACAGATGCACCATAGAAAGCATTCTTTTTGGTTGTATCACAGCTTGGCATGGCTCCTGCTCTGCCCAAGACCGCAAGAAATTATGAAGGGTTGTGAACGTAGCCCAACCCATCACGTAAACCAGCCTCCCATCCACTGACTCTGTCTACACTTCCTGCTGCTTCAGAAAAGCAGCCAGCAATATCAAGGGCCCCGTGCACCCCGGACATTCTCTCTTCCACCTTCTTCCGTCCACTTTTCTTCCATCCTATGTCTTATGGTCTTATGGGAAAAAGATACAAAAGTACCAACCGACTCAAGAACATATTCTTCCCTGCTGCTGTCAGACTTTCGAACGGACCTACCTCGCACTAAGTTGACCGTTCTCTACACCCTAGCTATGACCGTAACACTACATTCTGCACTCTCTTTTTTCCTTCTCTATGAGCGGTATGCTTTGTCTGTATAGTCTGAAACAATACAATAATAAAGATTCATTCACTGACCTTGCCTAATCGTGTGAGGTCATTGAACTTCTTTCGGATTCCTGGAGGCCTTGCTCCCAGCATTCTTCCCCATGGCAACCTACTGGCATAGCTTTCTGCGTATTAATCCGCATACAGAATATCTCTCCTTCTTTCTACTTCCTCCACCAAGTGCAGTCTGGAAATTTGGAAGTACATTTTCCCTCTTCCTCGGTCCAATTATTTTGGGACACTGGTGACTGATTCTTGCCTGGATGGGCCCCTGATTACCAGTCCAGTGACATTCCCACTGCCCCACCATCTCCATAGATCTTCACCACAGACAGTGGGTAAGGAGACAGGTCCCAAATCCACCCCCAGACAGAACAGGGATTGAACCCCCTGCTGCTGGCACCAATCTGATCCGCACTGGTTGTGCAGCCAATCAGCACTGCCCTGCACCTCCGCCCCCCCAGCCAATCCAAAGAGTCAGTGTTGCTGTGGCAACATGCATGTTGCAATCTGAAGTTATGGATGGTGATGGTAGAGTTTCCAATTTCTTCCCACTTGCCACTGGAAGGATTTACAAGTTGAGCCTCCATCTGTTCAGCCACTTTATGAACAAATCTTCCTTGGCCTGGAACCCAGAGCTTCTGAGTCAGAGGCAGGGAATCACTGCGCTTCAAGACCTCCTATCTCAAGATGGCGCCGGACTGTGGTGACTTCTTGCGAGCTGTCCCCAGCCTACCCTCTAATTCTATCTTTTACTCCCATTCTGCACTTTTAAAACTGAACTCAACACAACATTCTGCACCCTCCCCTTCTCCCCTATGTACTCTATGAACGGTATGCTTTGTATAGCGCGCAAGGAACAATATTTTTTACTGTATCCCAATACACGTGACAATAATAAATCAAATCTTCAATATAATTACTAATACAAAAATAACAAATTATCTTGTTATCCTGCATACCCTGATAGTAGGTGCCATTCAATTTTATCTGAACTGAACCCCTTCCAAAAGTATTTTTCTAGATAAAACTGAATTATAGTTCTTTACTGGAGAAAGAGGAGTTACTTCAGTTAACTTGCAGTCCCCAAGTTACCTTTCCTGGGATAATATCAGCAGTGTCCTTATGGATATAGTTTTAAAATCATTGGCTTATTTTTTTTAGCTCTTTGTACAAACTGAAAGAGTTTGTGAAGAATTCTATCCTGTCATCCTGTGAGGTCCATTCTGAAGGTTACTTGTTGAGAGCATCTCCCATCGTCCTTAATCGACCTTGACCATACACCGTTCATCAAAGCAGAACACTGCGCATCCTTAAACTCACTGACCAAAATTGGGATAGTAATTTGGGATTGTGCAACAGTTTAATCTTGAAGGAGCAGTCGATTCTTTTCCTTTGTCTCCCTCTCTTTCTGACATATTTACTTCCAATTATGTTTAGTTTCGTTCTGAGGCCTTGGCCCCAGGGTTTGGAACATCTCACAAAAGGCATTTTTCACATTAAAATTTGGAACGCAAAATGTTACTTGAGAATTCCCAGCAACGTGAATGTCTGGTTCTTTGGGTGAGCAAGCCTTCCCTGAGGGCGCCAACTGTTTTAGTTGCTCGCTGACTGACTTTGACCTCCAGTGATCTGCACCAAGCAATTCCTTTTCTTAGTGTTCCACTGCTCAGGCTGCCGTATGGCGATGGACAATGTCTACATTTTTAGTTTTAATACCCTAATCTCCTCCCATCCTCTCCTATTGACAGATGTGTGACAGTGAATGCAGGTAGTCCAACCTCTGATTCATAGAATCATAGAATCCCTACAGTAGGCCATTCAGCCCATTGAGTCTGCACTGAGCACAATCCCACCAGGGCCCAATCTCCATAACCCTACTTATTTACCCTACTAACCCCTTGATATTAAGAGTTAATTTAGCATGGCCAATCAACCTAACCTGCACATCTTTGAAGTGTGGGAGGAAACTGGAGCACCCGGAGGAAACCCACGCAGACATGGGGAGAATGTGCAAACTCCACATGGACAGTGACCCAAGCCGGGAATCGAACCCGGGTCCCTGGTGCTGTGAGGCAGCAGCGCTAACTACTGTGCCACCGTGCTGACCCTTTCCCTTTAATATCTCTTCTTGTAATGAAGGACAGGCCAATTTGTTTGCCAACATGAGGAGAAAAGAAAAGCATCACCTCCCAATCCAATAAACGTCACAGCTTTTAGGATTCGGAACCACGTGGAAGCATTTAACACCGCGTACAAGTTTTTGAACTGCAGTCTATAGAAACATGAGGGGCATAGACAGGATGAAAGCACATAGTCTTTTCCCCAAGGAAGGGGAATTGAAAACTAGAGGGCATAGACCATAGACTCCCTACAATGCAGGTTTAAGGTGAGAGGGGAAATATTTAAAAGGGACCTGAGGGGCAACTTCTTCACACAGAGGATGGTGCGTATATGAAATGAGCTGCCAGAGAAAGTGGTTGACACAGGTAAAATAGCAACATTGAAAAAGCATTTGGATAAGTACGTGGATGGGAAAAGATTAGAGTGATATAGGCCAAAAGCAGTCAATTGAGACTAGTTGGGAGGGCACCCATGGTCAGCATGGACAGGTTGGGCCGAAGGGCCTGTTTCCCTGCTGCGCTATGATTCTGTGGGTGGGATTTTACAGCTTTTGCTCAAACGAGACCGGAAATTCCCGCCCGAGGAAGTTTCCGTTGCCGGACCCTCGCCTGCTCCAATTCTGTGGCGGGCAAGGTGGTAGAGTTCCGGCCTATGACTCGAGCTCACATATAAACATATGACAAAATGCCAAACTAAAAAAGACTTATTGATGCATTAACAACACCACCTGCCGTCACACCCTTTACCACCTAGAAGCACAAGGGCAGCAGGTGAATGGGGCACCCCCCATTACTTACCCCTCCAGCTCTGCAATCATCCCTGTAGGTCTGGAAGAGAGGGAGTACCTCCAGCCAGACAAGGAAGTCTTTGATCTCCTCAGCCCCAAACTTGACCTAAAGCTTCTTACCCCCTTATTGACTGGTGGAGACTGACTCACAGGACCTGAGCTGTGGCTACTGACTTACACTCATACAACCCCACCAGGCCGACAAACTGGGCACTGAACAAATAGCAATTTATTTGAATGAAGCCCTGCCTTTAGGATTATAGGAGTGTTTTTTCAGAAGCTAAGTATTAAGCTGACTTTCACTTAATTATGGCTCAGCTAACACAAAGACTCGTGGAGACAGTACTCTGGTTAAAGACGTTTATTTATTTTCCAAACCTGGTTCAACGTATAGGGGAGGGAGGTTTGGTGGTGTTCCAAATCACTCTGAAATTACATCGCTCTCAGTATTACAATGATACAATTTTCAGAAGCCATTTGCCCACCCCTTGCTCACCCCAGCTGGGTATGAGCCAATCATTATTAGTATGGATTATTTACCTTGGCCAATAACATTTACTCCGGGACAGCATGGGATTGCATGATCAGCTCGTGAACTTTAGGAGTTTCTCACAGTCTCCTGTTATCGGGTGTAAAGTATCCCTAGAGTCCTTACAGTGCAGACGGAGGCCATTCAGCCCATCGAGTCTGCACCGACCACAATCCCACCCAGGCCCTATCCCCATAACCCCATACATTTGCCCTAGCTAGTCCCCCTGACGCTAAGGAGCAATTTAGCATGGCCAATTCACTTAACCCGCACATCTTTGGAGTGTGTGAGGAAACCGGAGCACCCGGAGGAAACCCACGCAGACATGGGGAGAACGTGAAAACTCCAGCGAGACAGTGACCCAAGCCGGGATTGAACCCAGGTCCCTGGTGCTGTGAGGCAGCAGTGCTAACCACTGTGCCATCCTAATTAATTAATTCCTCACCTTTGCTAACAAAGATGAGAAGTTATATTTTCCATGTGTGCTCTGAGTACTATAACATCATGACACGTATATGTCATAGGTGGCACGGTGGCACAGTGGTTAGCACTGCTGCCTCACAGCACCAGGGACCTGGGTTCAATTCCAGCCTCGCGTGACCTTTGGGCTGTGGGAGGAAACCGGAGCACCAGGAGGAAACCCATGCAGAACCGGGGAGAATGTGAAAACTCCGCACAGACAGTGACACAAGCCGGGGAATCAAACCCAGGCCACTGTCCTATTCAAAACTGTCTGGGACAGCTGTGACTGTCTGGAGTCTACACTGATATGAGTTGCTTTTCCGTTTGCTCAACTGTTGCATTGTTCCGAGGTATGTGGTTCTTTTTACTTGACTACATCCCATCAAGCCTTAGAGCAGTGGTTCCCAAACCTTTGTCACTGGGCCGCACTTTCGGAATAAAAATTTGCTCGTGCCACACCGGATTTTTTATTGATAAGAAGTACATTCAAAAACAAAAAAAAAACAACTTCTAGCAGTGCTTGATTCATAACATAGAACACAACTACTTTATAATATGATCATGGGACATCCAGAAAGTATAAAACAATGCTTGTTTAAACCATGTTTAAATGTTTCTTTGATTGTCCTTGAATCTTCCCACCACACTTGCCATCCTCTCTCGCCGCACCAGTGTGGCGCGCCACTCCCTTTGGGAACCACTGCCTTAGAGCATTGTGTCATTAGCCTTTAATATAGAATATGCTTTCAAAAATACATGTCTAAATTCTCTAACAGTGGTTATATGTGTCTCTATGCAAACAGTATATTCCAGGCACTTTGTAACTTTTCTATACTCTATTCACTCTGATCTGTTAGTCTTTTAGTCCCAAGTTATTCTAACTTCCCTCTTATAAGGATCATCAGTATCTCTACATTGTTAAGTCCAGCAGTCGTACAATGAGGGAAGAATGCGTCTGAAGCCAAGCCTGTACCACAGACAGGTTTATTCACATGATTGCATCATCTACCTGGAGGAAACTGCGGGGAGAACGTGCAAACTCCACACAGACAGTCACCCAAAGCTTGAATTGAACCTGGATCCCTAGTGCTGTGAGGCAGCAGTGCCAACAATAGTGCCACCATGCCGCCCGTAATTAATACATTGACATACATGCCTAGACTTGCCTGGATCTTTGCCTTGTATTAGGCTTCCCTGACCTCGTTCTCTGACTGGCATCAAGCTCCCTCACATCCTTCCCATAACCACCAATCCTCCGCTACTGCCCACCCCCCCCCCCCCCCCCCACCCCCCCGCCGCCACCCCAACCTCTCCGGTGATATCAATCCGAATGAGTTTTCCTCCAGATTCACCAACATTTTCCATGCCATTGCCAAATATATTTCTTCACCACTTTATCCCTTCAGCGAGAGTTTTAATGTAGTTTTGTACAGGAGATCTGCTTTAAGTCATGGATTTTAACTTATTTGTAATGAAATTGAACTTCTGGCAAATAACTGGGAAAGTATATCTTTTACATTTTAAAAATGTCATTTCAATTTAAGGGGTGAGTGAAGGACATCTGGTTTTGAAGCGATTCTTGGCAAGTCACTGAGAATGAAATGATCTAATGTTGCAGATTTGGATGCTATAGAGCTGTCAGACCACATTCTGTTGCAAAAATAATAGTGTCTGAATGATGTACACTGCCATTAATGCACGAATCAGGTCAGTAAATTGTAACAAGGAAGTGATACCCTGTGAATTACAAATTGCCACAAGTTGTTCTTCAGTTTGCACCGTGCTACCATCAAGACCATAAGACCATAAGGTACAGGAGGCCCATCGAGTCTGCTCCGCCATTCAAAATGGCTGAACACAAGAACATAAGAACTAGGAACAGGAGTAGGCCGTCTGGCCCCTCGAGCCTGCTCCGCCATTCAAGAAAATTATGGCTGACCTTTTCATGGACTCAGCTCCACTTACCCACCCGCTCACAATAAGCCTTAATTCCTTTACTGTTCAAAAATGTATCTATCCTTGCCTTAAAAACATTCAATGAGGTAGCCTCAACTGCTTCACTGGGCAGGGAATTCCACAGTCTCACAACTGTGTAAAAGCAGCATCCCACAGTTTACCTCGCTGTCAAATTCATCCATGTAATGACTCAGTGAGTCCAACTTGGAAGGGACATAGTTTATTACAGAATGCAAATTAAAACCACTACCATGGTGTACACACGTTCCTGCCTGGGACTACCATTCAGCAGGCCCAGTCCTGGG
Organism: Mustelus asterias; assembly: GCF_964213995.1. Lineage (NCBI taxonomy): Eukaryota > Metazoa > Chordata > Chondrichthyes > Carcharhiniformes > Triakidae > Mustelus > Mustelus asterias. The sequence continues at coordinate 6,642,830 of NC_135818.1, read as the reverse complement.
CCTGCCTTATAAAATGTTCAAGTAATGAGTTCCAACTGGGCAGGCCACTGCCTGTTACCAGGGAAACTAATACTCAATGAGTCCCACAGAGCAGTCAATCAATGATTCCCCATAGGCCTCGTGAATGCTAACACCATCCAATTGCTGCACTTGCTCAATAATTATTCATTTGAAATTTTACAAGAAATTAAGTCTAGTAATTATCAGCAGAAGTACAATGTTAATGATGTGATAATTGTTGCAGACGGCCATTTAACCATTCTTTCCCAGAAAGGAAACATGTATGAGGGTGGAGTGCCTTTCATTTAATTTTGAATGGTTTTAAAAATAACAAATTTTATATTTAAAACACCCTTTCCCTACCTTTCAGTCTCCCGATTTCCCTCCTACTCCAGTTGTTCCTGATATCAGGCTCCCCTGCATCCGGGGTGGCACAGTGACACAGTGATTAGCACTGCTGCCTCACAGTCTCCTCACTGACGTTACTGGTCTCCTTACTTGATAAAGGATATACTGGCACTGGAGGGGGTGCAGAGGAGATTCACGAGGTTGATTCCGGAGTTGAGCGGGCTGGCTTATGAGGAGAGACTGAGTAGACTGGGACTATACTCATTGGAATTCAGAAGAATGAGAGGAGATCTTATAGAAACATATAGGATTATGAAGGGAATAGATAAGATAGAAGCAGAGAAGTTGTTTCCACTGGCGGGTGAAACTAGAACTAGGGGGCATAGCCTCAAAATAAGGGGAAGCAGATTTAGGACTGAGTTGAGGAGGAACTTCTTCACACAAAGGATTATGAATCTGTGGAATTCCCTACCCAGTGAAGCAGTTGAGGCTACCTCATTGAATGTTTTTAAGGCAAGGATAGATACATTTTTGAACAGTAAAGGAATTAAGGGTTATGGTGAACAGGCGGGTAAGTGGAGCTGAGTCCACGAAAAGATCAGCCATGATCTTATTGAATGGCGGAGCAGGCTTGAGGGGCCAGATGGCCTACTCCGGCTTCTAGTTCTTATGTTCTTACAGCACCAGGGACCCAGGTTCAATTCCGGCCTCAGGTCACTGTCTGTGTGGAGTTTGCTCGTTCTCCCCGTGGCTGTGTGGGTTTCCTCTGTGTGCTCCGGTTTCCTCCCACAGTCCAAAGATGTGCGTGTTAGGTTGTTTGGCCAGGTTAAGTTGACCCTCGTGTCAGGGGGATTAGCAGGGTAAGTGTGAGGAGTTATGGGAATAGGGCCCAGATAGAATTGTGGTTGGTACAGACTCGATGGACCGAATGGCCTCCTTCTGCACTGTAGGGGTTCCTTGATTCCTCCCCTTTCTGAATTTCTCTTTCTGTGCAGGTTTTGATATTGAAGTTGCCCACTCTAAGCCACCCTCCTTCTCACACCTCCTCTGTTTATCACCAAATTCTTTCATCTCTTAGCTTAGGAAGCTTTAATGCTCATTTGGCTGTTCAGCAAATGTCCCAGTCCAGTGATGGGCAACCTAGGCTAGTGAGTGGGCTATATGAGTGCCCTCCTTCATCTCAGTGGGCCACAAGATTGAAATCGGGCTTGTTCACTCACCATGACCCCATGAATAAGATTAAATACATTTAATACACGCTGAACATTTCAGAACGAGTGATAGATAATTATATATCTGATAGGCAGAGGGATCTGGGTGTACAGATACACAGGTCATTGAAAGTGGCAACGCAGGTGGAGAAGGCAGTCAAGAAGACATATGGCATGCTTGTCTTCATTTGCCGGGCATTGAGTTTAAATTGGCAAGTCATGTTGCAACTTTATAGAACCTTAGTTCGGCCGAACTTGGAATATAGTGTTCAATTCTGGTCACCAGAAAAGATTTACCAGGATGTTTCCTGGTATGGAGGGCATTAGCTATGAGAAGAGGTTGGAGAAACTTGGTTTGTTCTCACTGGAACGACAGAGGTTGAGGGGTGACTTGATAGAAGTCTACAAGATTATGAGGGGCATAGATAGAGTGGATAGTCAGAAGCTTTTTCCCAGGGTGGAAGAGTCAATTACTAGGGGGCACAGGTTTAAGGTGCGAGGGGCAAGGTTTAAAGGAGATGTACGAGGCAAGTTTTTTTACACAGAGGGTCGTGGGTGCCTGGAACTCACTGCCGGGGGAGGTAGTGGAAGCAGATACGATAGTGACTTTTAAGGGGCGCCTGGACAAATACATGACTAGGATGGGAATAGAGGGATATGATCCCTGGAGGTGTAAGAGACTTTAGTTAAGTCGGGCAGCATGGTCGGTGCAGGCTTGGAGGGCTGAAGGGCCTGTTCTTTGTTCTTTATATATGAGTAGAACTGTCAAATGGTAAAAACAAAAGAAATATTGATACTTTGGACTCAGAGGGAGTGCACGGCTCTCAGAGTCATGAGCAAGTAGCACGCACTTCACTTCCCGTGCCGTTGTTTTGCGTGCGAATCACTTCAGTCATACCGGTAGGAAACAAAATGATGCGGATGGAAATCAGTGGAACGTGGCAACCCTGTGCGTGGGCAACGGTCACCACAATGCCTCGTGGGCTGCACGCAGATCCCAGATGGGCCGCAAGTTGCTCCTTGGCTGTAGTTTGCCCATCCTTGTACAAGGTGCTTTGTTGCCCTCATTCATGGTTTGCACTTTCAGAATTGTAAATCTGACTGTTGACGGGCTATGCTGCAAGATGCCCACTCCAGTGAAATATTCTTTGACCTTTCATGTACGTAGAATCCCTACAATACAGAAAGAGGCCATTCGGCCCATCGAGTCAGCACCGTCTCTTACCCAGGCCCTATCCCCATAACACCATGCATTTACCCTGCTAATCTCTCTAACCTATATATTTTAGGACAATAAGGGATAATTTAACATGGCCAATCCACCTAACCTGCACAGTTCAAAGATGTGCGGGTTAGGTTGTTTGGCCATGCTAAATTGACCCTAGTGTCAGGGGATTAGTGGGGTAAATATGTGGAGTGATGAGGATAAGGCCTGGTTGGGATTGTGGTCAGTGCAGACTCAAAGGGCCTAATGGCCTCCTTCTGCATTGTAGGGATTCTATGATTTTGGAGGGTTGGAGGAAACCGGAGCACCCGGAGGAAATCCACGCAGACACAGGGAGAATGTCCGGGCTCCACACAGACAGTGACTCAAGCCGGGAATCGAACCCGGGTCCCTGGCGCTGTGAGGCAGCAGTGCTAACCACTGTGCCACCATCTCGCCCAGCATCACCGCATTTAAACATACATTTGAAATCCAGGTTTAGCAAAGCGACTGTGATGCCGCACAATCCGCAATTTAGCATTCCCAACTGCACTTCGGGAAAACCTTTTTTTAATCCCAATAAATTGCTTCAAGATTATGCCAAGTGAGTGCTGAGCTAATATAAGCCTTTTGACCAAGACATCGAGAAGATTCCAGAACCGCATGCTATAAATTACATCCAATAATTGTTCGCCTGACTTGAGAAAATTACCTGAACGAGAAGCGTCAAGAAGAAAATGTTTTTGAATAAATCCTGCTTTGGAAATGACAGTAAGGAATTTCCACAGTGCTGCTCAGTCCTGTTGAAGTGAATTACATCAACAACTCCACTTCAAAAGTACTTCATTGGCTGAAAAATGCCTTGTTGTGGAAGGCCCTAAATAGAAACATCAAAACATAGAAGATAGGAGCAGGTGGAGGCCATTCGGCCCTTCGAGCCTGCTCCACCATTCGTCACCATCATGGCTGATCGTCCAACTCAATAGCCTAATCCTGCTTTCTCCCCATAACCTTTGATCCCATTCACCCCAAGTGCAATATCCAGCCACCTCTTGAATACATTCAATGTTTTGGCATCAAGTCCTTCCTGTGGTAATGAGTTTCACAGGCTCACCACTCTTTGAGTGAAGAAATGTCTCCTCATCTTTTTCCTAAATGGTCTACCCTGAATCCTCAGACTGTGACCCCTGGTTCTGGACTCCCCCACCATCGGGAACATCCTCCCTGCATCTACCCTGTGTAGTCCTGTTAGAATTTTATAAGTCTCTATGAGATCTCCCCTCATTTGTCTGAACTCCAGTGAAAACAATTCTAACCTAGTCAATCTCTCCTCATACATCAGTCCCGCCATATATAAATGCAAGTCTCTCTTTTTCTTGCTTCTTGCCATGTCCTTTGACCTTAACATAGGTGATTAGCAACCAATTGCTTGACTGTTTGAAAGGTTCATGGTGACCCATAGTTTTTGGGTATTAATGATTCACTAATAATAGAAATGGTAAGTTACCAGGCTCTAGCCAGAGGTTAAATATAATAAACAATTCAGAAAACTTATTTTATTTTAAAAAAAATTTCCAAGTACAGAAGGAGGCCATTCGGCCCATCAAGCCTGCACCGACTCTCGGACAGAGCATCCCAGCCTTGCCCTATCCCCGTAACCCCACATATTTGCCCTGTTAATCCCTCCCTAACCTACATATCTTGGGACACCGAGGGGCAATTTAGCATGACAAATCCACCTAGCCTGCACATTTTTGGAGTGTGGGATGAAACTGGAGCACCCGGAGGAAACCCACGCAGACACAGGGAGAATGTGGAGACTCCGCGCAGACAGTGACCCAAGCCGGGAATGGATCCCGGGTCCCTGGCGCTGTGAGGCAGCAGTGCTAACCACTCTGCCACCGTGCTGCTAATTAATGCAATGACGTGTTCAGTTTGTAGATTAATTTTATGACCTTTGGTTATGTTGCTAAGTTTGGTTACTAGGGCTGCATTCTTTGCGATGTGTTTGACCAATGTAAGGTGCAGGTGGTTTAACTTGCATTTTTCTCTTTTTAAGTCACTGATAAGCTGGCAGTGAGACTTCCCTTTGCAATCTGTTTTGTTCTTATTCTCTTCTCTGGCCGAGGACGGGACTCCCCCAGAGTGCCAACGCTTCCATCCACCACAGGATGGGCAAGGGCGTAGGGCCCTGAATCTACCCTAGCCGACTGGGACCAAACCCCCTGGATTTGACATCAACCTGATCCACACCAGCCGTCCATCTGCCTCAGAGGCAGGGACACTACCCACTGTGCCACAAAACCCCCTTGGATTCTTCTTTCTTATGGGAAAGGAAACAGAAGTGGTTAGCACTGCTGCCTCACAGCGCCAGAGACCGGCTGGTTCGATTCCGGCCTCGGGTGACTGTGTGGAGTTTGCACGTTCTCCTCATATTCCCCCAGTTCCCTCCCACAGTCCAAAGATGTGCGGGTTAGGTTGATTGGCTGTGCTAAATTGCTCATTAGTGTCAGGGGGACTAGCAGGGTAAATATGTGGGGTTACGGGATAGGGCCTGGGTGGGATTGTTATCAGTGCAGGCTCGATGAGCTGAATGACCTCCTTCTGCACTGTAGGGATTTTAAGAAATGTAAGACTGCTTAAAAACTGGAATCAATGTCTCTTTGAACTGAAGAATGTCCTAATTTAAAACAATCAATGGAATTACCGTCCAAAATGCACATTTTACATGTGGCAGGATAATTATAGAATAAACAAAAAACAGAAGTGAGTGTTGAATTTCTGTTTCTAAAGCCATTCGTTAACTCATTCGTTCTCTCCTGGTCTGGGTCCTATTCTTCAACTACAAGTTGTGTCTGGTCCACTTTTTGTCATCCTTTAGAAGTGGCTAATTTCCAGTAAATCGGAGCTGCTGCTTTAATGATTATGAAACCTAGACGAGATTAGAGTCATAAATATTAAGTTAACGCTGCAGAATAATTTGGCGCAAGGTGACACTTTTATAAACACAAAAAACCTTAATGAGAATTTTTACTTTCTTGCGCGATCACTTTGCTGATTTGCAAATGTACATCCTTGATAATGAGTTTATTACTAACTTAAAATGCAGTTTACAATGAACCAAAGATTTAAGTCTAAGTGGAATAGTTATATACTGGAGACACCAAAGTGTAAACAGGGTTACGCATTTTAGTGGCAATATTTTGCCTGATTGATGGAGTTTTAAGGGTACACTTCTGATATACGACCAAAAGACCATAAGATTATAGGAGCAGAATTAGGCCATTCGGCCCATTGAGTCTGCTCTACCATTCAGTTATGGCTGGTATGTTTTTCAACCCCCATTCTCCCACCTTTTCCCCATAACCTTTGATCCCCTTACCTATCAAGAACTTATCAATCTCTGGCTTAAATACATTCAATGACCTGGCCCCCACAGCCCTCTGTGGCAATGAATTCCAAAGATTCACCACTCTCTGGCTGAAGAACTTCCTCCTCATCACAGTTCTAAAAGTTTGCCCCTTTACCCTGAGGCTGTGCCCTCGGACACCAGTCTCTCCGACTTATGGAAACATCTTCCCCACGTCCACTCTATCCAGTCCTTTCAGTATTCTGTAACTTTCAATTAGATCCCCCCTCATCCTTCTAAACTCCATCGAGTACAGACCCAGACTCCTCAAGCGCTCCTCATAAGTCAAGCATTTCATTCCTGGGATCATTCTCGTGAACCTCTCTGGACCCTGTCCAAGGCCGGCACATCCTTCCTTAGATACGGGCCCAAAATTGCTCAAACTATGAGTCCACGGTAAGAATTGCTGTAATGTAATGTTCCCTTGGCAGGTGCGGTGCTTCAAGCTGAATCACACTGCCTAGATGTTACCACTTTCTAGTGGTTCTTTGTAAGTCATATTCTATTTGAAGCTTTGTGGATATATTAGTGTTTTCTAATTAGTTTTGTTGAGTGATTACATATATCTGTCCACTCGGGAGTTGGATTACTGAATTTATCATCATTGATACAGGTAGAGGGATTATTGAACTTCTTGTTAAGTATGAAGGGGTCATTGGGTGCATTGTAATCAGGCAGCTTTCTGTCATTTCAGCTTATGAAGTCTAATCAGATTCAGTTACATTTCGCAAGGATGCACTTCCCTGTGGGTTTGCTTGAAGTTCATTAAAATCTGTGTTAAAAATAAGAAATGAGAAAATATGACGGATATTAAAAGGATGTGCCACCTTGCTAATTTTGGATTCCACCTTTATCATTTGACTTTCTTCCCGTCAAAACATCTAGGGGGTATTTTAACATAAAATAAATGCTTGGGTTTGGGTCAGGTGGAGGGGATGGAACTCTTCAAAGTGAAATTCCTGACCAAATCCACCTCTAATCCATCAAATTCCAGCTTTAACTGAGGTGGGATTTGGACAGGCAGCGGAGCCACTCCAAAGAGGCAGATTATTTGATTCAGAGAATCAGAGAATCCCGACAATGCAGAAGGCGACCCTTTCAACAACCCACTCTCATCCACAACCTTCCCCAAGGGGGACCAAAGTGTACCACACCCCCATTGCCGACACCAATCTAAGGCTTCCAATTAACCATGGAACCATAGAATTTCTACTGTGCAGAAGGATTCCATTAGAACCATCAGGTCTGCACTGACAGAGCATCTTACCCAGGCCTGCATCCTGCCCTATCCCTGTAACCACATGCATTTAGCATGGCTAATCCCCCTAATCTTTGGACTGTGGGAGGAAACCAGAGCACGCGGAGGAAACCCACGCAGACATGGGGAGAATGTACAAACTCCACACAGACAGCCACCCAGGCTGGAATTGAACCTGGATCCCTGGCGCTGTGAGGCAGCAGTGCTAACCAGTGGGCTAAACAGTGGGTGGCACGTTGTCACAATAGTTAGCACTGCTCCCTCACAGCACCAGAGACCCGGGTTCAATTCCCTGCTTGGGTTCAGTGTGTGTGGAGTTTGCACGTCTCCCCGTGTTTGCGTGGGTTTCCTCCGGGTGCTCCGGTTTCCACTCACAGTCCAAAAGACATGCTGGTTAGGTGCCTTGGCTATGCTAAAATTCTCCCGCAGTGTACCTGAACGGGTGCCGGAGTGTGGTGACTGGGGGATTTTCACAGTAACTTCATTGCAATGTTAATGTAAGCCTACTTGTGACAAACAAATAAATAAACTGTGCCACTGTGCTGCAGGTGGATTGGCCATGGTAAATTGCCCCATGGTGTCCCAAGATGTGTAGGTTAGGGAGATTAGCTGGGTGGATACGTGTGGTCATGGGGGAATAGAACCTGGGTAAGGTGCTCTGTCGGAGAGTCGGTGCAGGCTTGATGGGCCGAATGGCCTCCTTCTGCACTGTAGGGACTCTAATGATTCTATGAAAAGGTTCTGCAGCACTATTACAAGGATAAGGGGAGTTTGTCCAGTGTTCCAGCTAATATTTATCCATTGAATAAAATCACAAAATAGCAGGACATCTGCCCATTATCACACTGCTGCTTGTGATGTCTTCCTGTGTACAAACTGACTGTCGTGCTCCCTCTGTGATAGCAATGAGAAGTTATTTAGCTGTTAGAATGTTGTAAGGTTCTGAAACTTACTATACAAATGAATCTTCTTCATTCTTCGCATGAATTAGGCTCACAATACTTAGAGGAAGAAATGTTTTTTTCCAAATTTAAAATCATACAATCATAGAATCAATACAGTGCAGAAGGAGGCCATTTGGCCCATCGAGTCTGCACCGATAACAATCCCACCCAGGCCCTATCCCTATAAACTCACCTATTTACCCTGCTAATTCCCTTGACACTAAGGGACAATTTATCATGGCCAATCCACCAATCCTGCACATCTTTTTGCTGTGAGCTCTGGTCAAACTTTCAAAGCACACAAGTACAAAGATCTGTCTTGTACTTACTGTGACAGGAAGCTCAGGAAATTTGACATGTCCGCTACGACTTGCACCAATTTTTACAGATGCACCATAGAAAGCATCCTTCCTCGATATATCACAGCTTGGTATGGCTCCTGCTCTGACCAAGACCACAAGAAACTACAAAGGATTGTGAATGTAGCCCAGTCCATCACTCAAACCAGCCTCCCATCCATTGACTCCGTCTACTCTTCCTGCTGCCTCAGGAAAGCAGTCAGCATAATTAAGGACCCCCGGACATTTTCTCTTCCACCTCCTTCCATCGGGAAAAATATACAAAAGTCTGATTCCCGTACTAACTGACTCAAAACCACCTTCTTCCCTGCTGCCATCAGAATTTTCATAGAATTTACAGTATAGAAGGAGGCCATTTGGCCCATCGAGCCTGCACCAACAACAATCCCACCCAGGCCCTATCCCCGTAACTCCGCTTACCCTCCTAATCTCCCTGATACTAAGGGGCAATTTATTATGACCAATCAGCCTAACCCACACATCTTTGGACTGTGGGAGGAAACCGGAGCACCCGGAGGAAACCCATGCAGACACGGGGAGAACGTGCAAACTCCATACAGTCATCCAAGGCCGGGAATTGAACCCAGGTCCCTGGCGCTGTGAGGCAGCAGTGCTAACCACTGTGCCACTGGGTCGACGTTATATTAAGCTGATCGTTCTCTAAACCCAAGCTATGACTGTAACTAGGCAGCACGGTGACACAGTGGTTTGCGCTGCTGCCTCACAGCACCAGGGAGCCGGGTTCAATTCCAGCCTTGGGTCACTGATTGTGTGGAGTTTGCACGTGTCTGCGTGAGTTTCCTCCAGGTTCTCCGGTTTCCTCCCACAGTCCAAAGATGTGCGGGTTAGGGGTTAATTGGCCATGATAAATTGAGCCTAGCGTCAGAGGATTAGCCAGATAAATACGTGGGGTTGCAGGAATAGGGCCTGGGTGGGATTGTGGTCGGTGCAGACTTGATGGGCCGAATGGCCTCCTTCTGCACTGTAGGGATTCTATGATTGTAACACTATATTCTGCACCCTCTCCTTTCCTTCTCCCCTATGTACTCAATGAATGGTATGTTTTGCCTTATAGTGCGGTATCCCAATACATGTGACAATAATAAATCAAACATTAATGGGGCATACTGAGCAAAAATTGCGGATGAATTTCCTGAAACCAGTTAGAAATGTCTGTAGCTGTACTCCACAGCTGAGACTCAGACCTCTTGGCTATATTTCCACATTATAGTGGAAACCTGTGCAAATATTAGTGGAATTTATTATCGAGTTGTTGAGGAATATAATGTTGAAATATTTCTGGGAAACAATTTAACATTCAAGTATGTCTATTCATTCGCACTTTCCTCCCATATTTCTAATCATCTCCGGTTTTTCTTGGAGTTAATTACTTTTTTCCTTGCTGTCTGGGACTGGGGTGCCAGGAGCAGCTGTTTTTCGAAGAGAGGCAAGTTCTCACTTAGCACAAGACAAGCCCCTCCTGAAAATCAAACCTCTTCAATCTCCAAAGGTTTTCAGTTCAAATTATGTTCCCTGCATTTAATCCATCTAACATGTAAAAGGTTTGGGTAATATTTGTTTTTTGATTTGATTTATTATTATCACATGTACTGGTATACAGTAAAAAGTATTGTTTCTTGCGTGCTGTACAGACAAAGCATACCGTTCATAGAGAAGGAAAGGAGAGAGTGCAGAATGTAGTGTTACAGTCATAGCTAGGATGTAGAGAAAGATCAACTTAGTGCGAGGTAAGTCCATTCAAAAGTCTGACAGCAGCAGGGAAGAAGCTGTTCTTGAGTCAGTTGGCACGTAACCTCAGACTTTTGTATCTTTTTCCCGAAGGAAGAAAGTGGAAGAGAGAATGTCCGGGGTGCGTGGGGTCCTTAATTATGCTGGCTGCTTTTCTGAGACAGTGGGAAGTGTAGACAGAGTCAATGGATGAGCGTTGATCTCAAAGCTTGCAGTTTTAAACTAAAACACTTTCTGTTTAGTTACTCAAATGCAGAAGGAAAAACAAACAAAATACAGTGGGAAAACAGTTGTGTCTTTTATAATTTTACTCATGTTTCAAAGATCAGGTACCAATTATTCTCCCATTTTAAAAAGATGATCAAAATAAAACAATGTTGTAGGATAAAGAACAAATCAGGTCACAGTACAGAAGTTTTGCCTCTGTTTAGCCATTGAGAGGGGTTGTACCAGCTAAAATCTCCACCAGCTTGTGGTAGCACTAGTGGTTAAAGAAATGGTACCATCAGGGTAGCAGAATTAGCCTGCACCTGGCAATGGCCTAAAGGTACTATTGCTAGACCATTAATCCAGAAACTCAGCTAATGTGCTGGGGACCCGGGTTCGAATCCCACCACGGCAGGTGGAATCTACTGATGACCATGAAACCATTGTCGGAAAAACCCATCTGGTTCACTGATGGGTTTAGAGAAGGAAATCTGCCGTCCTTACCTGGTCTGGCCTACATGTGACTCCAGAGCCACAGCAATGTGGTTGACTCCCAACTGCCCTCCAAGGGCAACTAGGGATGGGCAATAAATGCTGGCCAGCCGGCGACGCCCATGTCCCACGAATGAATAAAAAAAAATTGGTAACTTTCCGTCAGATGAGCAGATGAGCTGATTTTCAGAAATAGCATGCCTGATTGGGATAAGGTTGACATCTTTATGAACTCTGTCAGTGTAAATTAATTTCCCCTGATGAAATTAATGTGAGAGTGACAGTCTGTGAATGAAGCAGATTAGAAGCAGGTAAATTTTATTAGATTGCCAAAGCCAGGCGAACAGGACGGATTATCGCACAGCTCGACAGCAGTGTGCACTGAGAGGATTGAATTTCAAATGATCCTGTTTCCCCCAAGTTTAATTGCAACTCCTGCCGCGTTGTTATAAGGCTGAGTTTCTGTTTCGATTTCAGTATTGCAAAGGTGCCAAGGACGTGTAGCTCTTCGATTACCCACTCACGGGCAAGAAATTAATTAGCCTCCAAAATGCTTCATAGCACTATGATGGAGATAAGAACAAGAGTTAAGAATGATTAAGTGTTGTGATATGTGCCGGAGTTTTACCGCCTCGCCTGCCTGAGGCTCGTAAAATCCCACCCGAGGCCAACGGAGAATGTGTGAGCCTTGCCCATCCTGATTCTAGGTTGGGCGTGCTGGTAAAATTCCAGCAGTGATGTCTCAGTGATGAGGATCTTGAGACTTGTGTGCTTGAACATGAGCCGTTTATTGTTAACCTTTCCCTGTTTACAGATTCCAGGTTACTGCCTCGTACGGTACTGCTGCCGTGCTGGTACGCTGACTCCAGAGTGTCCCCTCCAGATTGCTCTGAATCCATTGCCATGTGACATCATACATCGTACAGTGGATGTTGCTGTTCTTCAGTTCTACATTAAGCTTTGCTCTGCCAGGCACCTTTACATCACAATGGCCTGCAGCACACAACACAACACCAAGGGGGGAATTTTACCATTTTGAGTCTAAGTGCCGAATCTGGGCGTCAAATAGATCCGCGCCTGGAATCCTCTTCCCAGCGCGCCCATACCCGTTTTGCCGGCTCCGGTCCGATTCGCACTGTGGACGGGGCTTAGCGCTGGTGGACCGATCGGAGCTCTGAGCTGCGCATGTGCAGTTCGAAAAAAATCTGACAGCGCGCCCGAGCGTGAAAAAAAAAGCAGAAAGCGGAGAGAGCGACTCTCTGACGATCATCCTCTGGTCGGGGTGGGCGGGGAGAGGGGGTGTGACTGATCATCCCCTGGGGGGAGGGGGGGGAGAGGGGGTGTGATGTCTCATCCTCTGGTCGGGGGGGGGGGGGCGGGGTCGGCTGCCAGTCTGTGGCCGATGCCTCCTGCCGGAGTGGACGTGCGGCCATGCCATCCCACGAAACCTTCAGGATGAAGCGATTCCTCGCTAAGAAGATGAAGCAGAACCGGCCGATTCCACAATGGCCGATTCCACAGTGTAAAGGGATACACCATCACTGGTACACTACCAGCCACAGCCACCTCTCCCGCTCTCTCGCCCCTGCAGGGAAGAGTAATCTGTGGCTGGTAGTGTCCCAGTGATGGTGCCAGGAGGGATCGGCCGCAGACACGCAGCCAACCCACCCCATGACCAGAGGATGAGACGTCACGCCCCCTCCTCTCCCCCCCCCCCCGCCCCGAGGGGATGAGACGTCACACCCCCTCTCCTCCTCCCACTCCCCTCCCGCCCCGACCAGAGGATGACCTGGGTCAGGGAGCTGTTGCAATCTCTGACCCCGCTCTTCGGAGGCTGCAGCGGTGACTTCAGACTTTTATTTTGCAGGTCGGTAACAGCGCGGACGGGGATCGGGCCAGGAGACGGTAAAGTGGGATTTGGCGGTAGGGTTGGGCGCGCGGTTCATTAACAAAGAACAAAGAACAAAGAACAATACAGCAGAGGAACAGGCCCTTCGGCCCTCCAAGCCCGCGCCGCTCCCCGGTCCAGGATTGAATCCTGAATCCAGGCCTATCTACATCCTAATATCCTATCCACCGAGCTGTCCCTCACAGCTACGATGCTTTGTTCATCACAACCTATTAACTCACCCCCACCCCCCCATTCCAGACCATGTGATCTCCAGGGAGAGGCGAAAACCCAGAGTGAAAACCCCAGGGCCAATATGGGGAAAAAAAAATCTGGGAAATTCCTCTCCGACCCCTTGTGGCGATCGAAATGAGTCCAGGAGATCATTAAGTCGGTTTAAATGCATGCAAATGTATTTAAATCATCGGGCCGCCCGATTCGGGCACGCGCCGGACCCGTGCCTGAATCGGGTGTCGGTAAAGGCGCGATCTGCTTGGATTCGGGTGCAGATCACGTTAAAGGCCCGATGGCCAACTTTACCGCGATTCCGCGCCTGAAAACGGGCGCGAAGTTTTGGTAAAATCAGGCCCTAAGAGTTACAAGATGTCAGGGATCATGGATAAAGAAAACAAGAACTGATAGGCAGGAAAGCGGAACCTAGAAATTATAGGAACAATTGAAGTGACAGTTGGAGAATTAAAAAAAAAAGTTTATTTATTAGTGTCACAAGTAGGCTTACATTAACACTGCAATGAAGTTACTGTGAAAATCCCCTAGTCGTCACACTCCGGCTCCTATTCGAGTACACTGATGGAGAAATTAGCCTGGCCAATGCACCCTAACCAGCACGTCTTTCGGACTGTGGGAGGAAACCGGAGAACCCGGAGGAAACCCACACAGACACGGGGAGAACGTGCAGACTGCGCACAGACAGTGAACCAAGGCAGGAATCGAATCCGGGTTCCTGGTGCTGTGAGGGATCAAAATCAAGAGTTCAATCAAAGCATAAATACTTTGTTTATACTATTTGAAGATAATAACTCTATTGGAGAGTGGGGGGGCGGTGGGAATGATTTAGGTCAATGAGTTTTAAATGTTCATTTGAATGCTATTTGCGACTGGGTAGTCAAGTACATTGCCTGCATCTTGGATCCGTACAACAGCATGAGTGCCAGAGGGAATGCATTGGGTCATTGAGAAAAGCGTGGAATCAGCCTGAGAGGCTAATCTCGCCTTCCAAATGCAGAGAAATCTACGCTCTGGTGATTCTGTCCAATGTGTTTACAAAATGGGAAACTTTGCAACCAATGGTAATCAAGAAGGCATACGGCATGCTTGCCTTCATCGCCGGGGCATTGAGTTTAAAAATTGGCAAGTCATGTTGCAATTTTATAGAACCTTAGTTAGGCTGCACTTGGAATATAGTGTTCAATTCTGGTCGCCACACTACCAGAAGGACGTGGGGGCTTTGGGGAGGGTACAGAAAAGATTTACCAGGATGTTGCCTGGTATGGAGGGCATTAGCTATGAGGAGAGGTTGGAGAAACTTGGCTCGTTCTCACTGGAATGACGGAGGTTGAGGGGCGACCTGATAGACGCCTACAAGATTATGAGGGGCAGAGTGGATAGTCAGAAGCTTTTTCCCAGGGTGGAAGAGTCAATTACTAAGGGGCACAGGTTTAAGGTGCAAGGGGCAAGGTTTAAAGGAGATGTACCAGGCAAGTTTTTTACACAGAGGGTGGTGGGTGCCTGGAACTCGCTGTCGGGGGAGGTGGTGAAAGCAGATATGATAGTGAGCCTTAAGGGACGTCTTGACAAATACATGAATAGGATGGGAATAGAGGGATATGGTCCCCGGAAGGGTAGGGGGTTTTAGTTCATGCTCGGTGCAGGCTTGGAGGGCCGAAGGGCCTGTTCCTGTGCTGTAATTTTCTTTGTTCTCTGTTCAAAGGGGAAATCTTGACTTTCCCAACAATGTAGTGTAGCCTGATTTCCTGCAAAAATCCCTGACGGTTTGTGTTTGTTTTGGAGGCCTCTTGATTTTGAGCATCATTTATAGTGACTCGTTTATTTTTAGTGGAATTTCTTTTATTGAATTAGCCACTAAAGAGTGACAAATTATCAACATTCTGTTTCCAATGACAACATTACTCTTTCCTGTCCAACTTTGTAGCTGCCATCCCTTTCACTGCAATGCTTTCAGCTGCATCATGCAATGTCCATCTCTCCAACATTACTTATATTTCGAGAGATAATGTTATCATTCATTTGCCAAGAACCTGGGAGAAAGAAAAAGGACAAAGAAGTGAAAATATTCACTTGACGCAGTGAGATGTGCAGGAATAACATGAGAAACAAAAATCTAGCAAAGGACAAGTTAATCCTTAGCTTTAATTGAAATAAATCCAAGGGTAGGCGATGGCCCTTTAACACTCATTGGCCTAAATCATGTCATCAGCTTGACTCTTGGTGGGTGGATGGGACAGTCAGGAGGGCAGTGAAAGAGAAAAAGAAAAATGCCCCCTTCGCAAGGTGTGTCGAAGGGTCCCGTAAGGAGTGCGTGAATCTTAGTCATGTCTTGTGGATCTGGGACGCCAAACATGCCGGGTGGCGCTTCTGTGTAAATAGACATGATATCCCTTTTGATCTGGTATTATCGCTAAACTATTAATCTAGAAACTCAGCTAACGTTCTGGGGACCCATGTTCGAATCCACCAATGGCAGATGGTGGAATTTGAATTCCATTAAAATATCTGGGATTAAGAATCTACTGGTGATCATGAAACGATTGCCGATTGTCGGAAAAACCCATCTGGTTCACTAATGTCCTTTAGGGAATTTAGGAATTAAGCAATTCTGCTGTCCTTACCTGGTCTGGCCTACATGTGACTCTGGACCCACAGCAATGTGGTTGACTCTAAACTGCCCTCTGAAATGACTTGGCAAGCCATTCAGTAAGGGCATTTTGGGATGGGCAATAAATGTTGGCCAGCCAGCGACATCCACGTTGAATGAATATCCACATCCCATGTATGAATAAAAACAAGAACGTGCTAACCATTCAGCACTCTGGGGAATGGGGAATTCACACAGGGGAATTTTCACAGTAACTTCGTTGCAGTGTGCATGTAAGCCTTACTTGTGACTAATAAATAAACTGCATAAACTTCTCTCCTCCCATGCAATCTAAATTGTTGCTCCCTTTACAATTCGCTTTTTTATCAATGCCCTGATGAGTACAAGATGAAAAACTTTGACAGGAATAGTAATTTTATATATATTCCTTAGAAAACACGATAAACAGCTTAGTTGATTTCTTCAAGCCAACAATCAGTGACTTTTGGAATAAATCTTTTTTTTAATCTTCAGCATACTTGAAGGAGTTGAATGTTTGCCATGGAAGAAGCAAACATTCGCTTTTGTTCTTGATGCAAAACATTTGGAAGCTGAACCCTGCATCATCTCAACTTTAATTTTCCTGTTGCTAGCTGCAGTTGCCCACTTATCTGATTTTGCTTCTGAAAATAGCAGGGACAGATCCTCTGTCTTACAAAATATGCGTTTGTGTGTGTGTGTGTGCACCAGAAACTGCACGTTTTAGCCCCAGAAGAGCCAACACTGAAGTGTGGAGCTATGTGTCGGCATCCTGTTTTGACTACATTTCATCTCCTCCTGTGTGGACATTTGCAGTCTAAGTCTTTACAGCTGAGAGTCTGAATGTAGCACAAGGAGGGATACACACAATCTATCCTCATCTCACTTGCCCCTTTACTGTACCAGTTTTCTCTTAAAGAAAAGGCAAAATCGAACTTTTCATTTTGATTTATCTTATGAGAGAGAGTGAGTTTTAGATTAGAGGAACCAAAGATGAGTAACAAATAGTGAGACATGAAGAGAATGCTTTTACGTAGAGTTTGGGGCAGCACTGTGTCATAGCAGTTACTATTATTAGTGCTTATTTATTAGTCATAAGTAGGCTTACATTAACACTGCAATGAAGTTACTGTGAAAATCCCCTCGCCACCACACTCCAGCCTGTTCGGGTACACTGAGGGAAAACTTAGCATGGCCAATCCACCTGACAAACACATTTTTAGGACTGTGGGAGGAAACCGGATGATGCACGATTAATCCACTCGGGAGGCTGGATCGTACCCGGGAAATAAAGGCTTTTATTAGCAACAAGAATAGAGCATACTGCTTAACAATACAATCCCAGACTAAAGGGTCACTAGGAAGTACAGTGACCTTTATACTCCTATAGGAAGGCGGAGCCAACCGGAGTGTACCACAGAACAATACCAACAGGTGGAACACCCCAACCCTAACCCCAACAGTAACAAGAGTAACATATGTACAAGTACCCATAGTGATAACCATCTATGGTTCAGTACCCATAGTGGTAACCATCTATGGTTTACCACACCGGAGCACCTGGAGGAAACCCAAGCAGACAACAGGTGAATGTGTAAACTCCACACAGACAATGACCCAATCTGGGAATCGAACCTGGGTCCCTGGCGCTGTGAGGCAGCAGTGCTAACCACTGTGCCACCATGCACTGATGCCCCTGATTTTGTTGACGGGTGTCTATTTGACTTGTGGAGATGGATGGATATGTCAGCTTCTGTTGCCTGTGCTGTTCCCATGGAATATGAGTTTGGGACAGTTATGGATCCGGTTTCACTGTTTGAATAAGAACATTGGCCCGGTCAACATTGCTGCCTCAGATGGCTTGTTGTAAATCATGCTGTGTTCAAGTTGGCTGTCGTGTTTGTCTACTTAGGTGACTGAATTTCAAATGCGATTAATTGCATTTAAATTAGAGATGCTTCTGTGAAATATTATTCCCACGAAACTCATCTCCAAATTCCGTGGTCTGGGCCTCGGCTCCTCCCTCTGCGACTGGATCCTGAACTTCCTAATTCACAGACTACAGTCAGTAAGGATAGGCAACAACACCTCCTCCATGATCATCCTCAACACTGGTGCCCCACAAGGCTGTGTTCTCAGCCCCCTGCTATACACCTATGACTGTGTGGCCAAATTCCCCTCCAACTCGATTTTCAAGTTTGCTGACAATACCACCATGGTGGGTTGGATCTCAAACAGTGACGAGACAGAGTACAGGAATGAGATAGAGAATCTGGTGAACTGGTGCGGTGACAATAATCTCTCCCTCAATGTCAGCAAAACGAAGGAAATTGTCATCAACTTCAGGAAGCGTAAAGGAAAACATGCCCCTGTCTACATCAACGGGGATGAAGTAGAAAGGGTCGAGAGCTTCAAGTTTTTAGGTGTCCAGATCACCAACAACCTGTCCTGGTCCCCCCATGCCGACACTATAGTTAAGAAAGCCCACCAACGCCTCTACTTTCTCAGAAGACTAAGGAAATTTGGCATGTCAGCTCTCAGCAACTTTTACAGATACACCATAGAAAGCATTCTTTCTGGTTGTATCAGAGCTTGGTATGGCTCCTGCTCTGCCCAAGACCGCAAGGAATTATAAAAGGTCGTGAATGTAGCCCAATCCATCACGCAAACCAGCATCCCATCCATTGACACTGTCTACACTTCCCGCTGCCTCGGCAAAGCAGCCAGCATAATTAAGGACCCCACGAACCCTGGCCATTCTCTCTTCCACCTTTTTCCTTCGGGAAAACGATGCAAAAGTCTGAGGTCACATGCCAATCGACTCAAGAACAGCTTCTTCCCTGCTGCTGTCAGACTTTTGAATGGACTGACCTTGCATTAAGTTGATCTTTCTCTACACCCTACCTATGACTGTAACACTACATTCTGCACTTTCTTGTTTCCTTCCCTATAAACGGTACGTTTTGTCTGTATAGCGCGCAAGAAACAATACTTTTCACTGTATGTTGATACATGTGACAATAATAAATCAAATCAAATCGAAAGTGCTGTGTGAAGGCAACCTTTTTATTACTTTTCCTTTTACCCCAGTTCTGTTTCCCAAACTTCAATTGAGGAATGCACAGTGGGACAGTCGTTAGCGGGGCCGCATCACAACGCCAGGGACCCAGGCTCGATTCCCAGCTTGAGTCATTATCTGTGTGTACATTCTCCCCGTGTCTGCGTAAGTTTCCTCCCACAGTCTGAAAGACGTGCATTGGCCGTGCTAAATTCTCCCTCAGTGTACCTGAACAGGTACTGGAGTGTGGCGACTAGGGGATTTTCACAGTAACTTCCTTGCAGTGTTAATGTAAGCCTACTTGTGACACTAATAAATAAGCTTAAACTATGTATTCTCATTTGGTGGAATTTTCCAGTCCCACTGTCGCTGGCAGAACTGGAAAATCCTGGCTTCAGGTTGGCGAGATGCACATTATCAAATTGGTTGGTTTGCTTTATTTGGTCGAAGGTTGGACAAACTAGACTTGTTTCCACTGGAGTTTTGAAGAGTGAAGGGTGACTTGATTGAAGTTTATGAGATCTTGAAAGTTCTTGGCAAGGAGGATGTGGACAGGATGTTTCCTCTTTGTGGCACTTTAAACAAAAGAGGTTCACTCTCTCAGGACAGAGATAAGGAAAATGTTTTTCTCTCAGAGGGTTGTGCGACTTTGGAACCCTCTGCCTCAGAAGGTGTTGGAGGGCAGGGGTCACTGAATATTTTTGAGGTGGAGGGGGATAGATTCTTGTTAGGCAAATGAGTCAAAGGTTATGGGGATAAATAGGAATGTGGAACTCGAGACACAAGTGGATCAGCCATGATCCTATTGAGTGGCAGAGCAGGCTTGTGGGGCTGAATGGCCTACTTCCGCTCCTATTCTCTATGTTCGTATGTTTATAATTTTTTCATGGGATTCGGGTGTTGCTGGCAAGGTCAGCCTTTGCTGCCCATCCCTAATTGGCATTGAATTGAGCTGTGCTATTTCAGAGGGTAGATCTAGAGTCATGTGTAGGCCAGGCTAGCTAAGGATGGCAGATTTCCTTCCATGAAGGATAGGTGGATTTTTTGTTTGCAACGATTGATGACAGGTTTATGTTGCTGAGACTAGCTTTCAATTCCAGGTTTTCTTAACATTAATTGAATTTAAATCCCTGCCTTGGTGGGATCTGAGCCATGTCCACAGAAGATTAGCCTGGGTCTCTGGGTTACTCGTGACAATGACATCACCAATACCCCCTTCTTTTCACGACAGTGGCAATGTAAATTCAAAAAAACAACACCTCCACCAGTACCATCTGACTGATGGGCAACTTTTTGAAATGCCAAGCAGGACTTGGTGGATGCGTGGGCCAGTTTGGTTTTCTGAAATGACTATCTGTGCAAGAGAACTGTCTCTGAATGAATTATTTAAACACATTTCCCTCCCTGTAACGACTTTAATCAGGCAATTGAGGTGGGCCTGTTAGAATATGAACTCCCTGATTAAGGGCCTAATTGGTGGGCCAATCAGGGAGCCTCTTGCTTTGTACTTAACCAGGCGTGTCAGTTCCTCTGGGACTCCGAGTGTAGACTGCGAACTGAAAGCGCTCTGTATGCTGCTGTCAGACTTGTAAGTAAAGGGATTTTGGTGAAGGGACTTCTGCCTCTGAGTACTTTTTACACTGCCCTTCAATCCTCCTAAAGACAATTTATGAGCCATCATCCTTCCCTAGCTGATTTGGCTGCAATCATTTTGATAGCCATCTGTACGTTTAGAAAAGTTGAATAAAGTCCTGGGGGAGTCTTAGGAGACGAAGTTCGGGAGGCCACCTGCACTTTTTATTTGCTTGGCAATGATCTTACTCATGATATAAAGGATTACATTACTCAATAACCCTCACAGATTTATTTATTGTTGGCCCAAATCTACATCCAAATGAAAGATTTAAATAATGCTCCATACATGTGTGCGTGCTTCACTCACTATGATATGAAAATTAAAAAGATACACACTAAAATCTTGCCACCGTTCACACCAGTGGATCTTACAGTCCCTGCCGACGGTGCAGCTCTGCTGTGGGTTTCCCAGCAGTGAGGGATGGGTTCAATGGGAAACCTAGTTGACAATGGCGGGACCAAAAGATCCCACCACCAGCGAGCGTCGCACAGTCTCCCACTGCTGCAAAACATCGCAGAAAGGAAGAAAAATCCCACCCGTAATTTAAATGGTGAATATTGAAGGGTACTCACTTGTTTTCACTTTTAAACTTGCTAATTGTGCTCTTAGCAGCAATGTGGGAAATTTCCAAAACGTGCCCTAGAATCATAGAATACCTACAGTGTAGAAGGAGACCATTCGGCCCATCGAGTCTGCACCGCCAACAATCCCACCCCAAGCCCTATCCCCACAACCCCACACATTTACCCCGCTAATCCCTCTCACCTACACATTCCAGGACACTAAGGGGCAATTTAGCATGGTCAATCAGCCTAACCAGCACAACTTTGGACTGCGGGAGGAAACCAGAGCACCCGGAGGGGACCCACGCAGACACAGGGAGAACGTGCAGACTCTGCACAGAGAGTGACCCGAGGCTGGAATTGAACCTGGGACCCTGGCGCTGTGAGGCATCACTGTGCTACCCTGCCGCCCCATGTCCTCAAAGAACAGGGAATTGCTACTCAATCAATCACCAATCTACTTCCAACCATCATGACAGTGCTAGAAAGAAACAATGATAAAAAAATTGCACAGGACAGTTAATGTATATCATTCTTGGGTCACTATTTTTTTAATGTGTGTATTCATGGATTCTAAAGTTTGGAAACCTAGAGTATAATTTCCCCCAGAACCCCTGTGTGTGGAGGTTTGCATCTCTGGGATTCAAAGTCATTTACAGAACAGCTGCTTCCCACTCTCAGGTTTCAACACCTTTTTCTCATTATCAGTTGGGGCACCTGATTCTGAATGGAGTAATGTTTGAGAATATATCGTGCAGAGAGATAAGCAGCATGTGTGATGTGGACTGTGCTAGCAAATTATCTTGGGATGCATTCTGCGTAAAATCTGAATTATTTACTTGGATGATTTCTCCTTCTTGACCTCTGTCAGAATTTCTTTTTACTCATTCGTGGGACATGGGCGTCGCTGGCTGGGCAGTATTTATTGCCCATCCCCAGTTGCCCTTGGAGGGCAGTTAAGAGTCAACCACATTGCTGTGGCTCTGGAGTCACATGCAGGCCAGACCAGGTGAGGACAGCAGATTTCCTTCCCTAAAGGACATTAGTAAACCAGATGGGTTTTTCCCGACAATCAACAATGGCTTCATGGTCATCAGTAGATTCTTAATTCCAGATATATTTTATTGAATTCAAATTCCACCATCTGCCAAGACGGGATTCAAACCCGAGTCTGCGGAACATTAGCTGAGTTTCTGGATTAATAGTCTAGTGATAATACCATTAGGCCATCGCCTCCCCGATTGAAAGCTACTAGAAGTGGGAGGGTGTGGTGAATAGAAAGGCTCTGCGTGAAATGTGAGTTTTTAATCATGGGGAAATCCTATCACTTAGGCCCAAATTTTGTGAAAGTAATGACCGAAGCATCATCAGCATTCACCGTCTTTCCTCCTCGGAAACAGTCAGCAAGCGCTGGAGTCCACACCTGTATAGTTAAATAGAAAAATCTGAAAGTTCCTGTCAATGGCTCAACACTCTTTCAGAGGGTGCGCTGTTAAGTCCTGCCTGTTTGCAATCCATTAGAACTCACTGAACTTCTGAGAACTTGTTCCTGTTATAGTTCAGGCTTTGCTGTGAAAACACATGAAAAAGGCACAACTCATGGAGCGAAGTATGAGTAGTTTTTTAACTGTGCACAAAGTTCATAACATAATACCAAATAACCTTCACTGATGAACTCATTTCAGATTTGAGGAATAAAGTTTTTTAAAGCTTATTTATTAGTGTCGCAAGTCGGCTTACATTAACACTGCAATGAAGTTACTCTGAAAATCCCCTAGTTGTCAAAATCCAGCGTCTGTTTGGGTACACTAAGGGTGAATTTAGCATGGCCAATGCACCTAACCAGCACGTCTTCCGGCGCACCCGGAGGAAAGCCACGCAGACACGGGGAGAACAAAGATCAAGGAACAAAGAACGAAGAACAAAGAAAATTACAGCACAGGAACAGGCCCTTCGGCCCTCCAAGCCTGCACCGACCATGCTGCCCGACTGAACTAAAACCCCCTACCCTTCCGGGGATCATATCCCTCCATTCCCATCCTATTAATGTATTTGTCAAGACGCCCCTTAAAACTCACTATCGTATCTGCTTCCACTACCTCCCCCTGGCAGCGAGTTCCAGGCACCCACCACCCTCTGTGTAAAAAACCTGCCTCGTAAATCTCCTTTAAACCTTAACCCTCGCACCTTAAACCTGTGCCCTCTAGTAATTGACTCTTCAACCCTGGGAAAAAGCTTCTGACTATCCACTCTGTCCATGCCCTTCATAATCTTGTCGACTTCTATCAGGTCGCCCCCTCACCCTCCGTCGTTCCAGTTAGAATAAAAATAGTGAGAACCTGCAGACTCCGCACAGTTGTGGTTCATCTTGCCTCAGTGTTTTCTTTAGATGGTGATTGGATATTGAGACAAGGCCGGTTCTTCAGCCTCTTCTTCTCTATGAGGGGCATGGACAGGGTGGATGGTCAGAAGCTTTTTCCCAAGGTGGAAATATCAATTTTTTACACAGAGGGTGGTGGGTGCCTGGAACTCGCTGCCGGGGGAAGTAGTGGAAGCAGATATGATAGTGACTTTTAAGGAGCGTCTGGACAAATACATGAATAGGATGGGAATGGAGGGATATGGTCCCCGGAAGGGTAGGGGTTTTTAGTTTTTTTTTGCAGGGCAGGAATGACTTTTCCACAGTTTTAAGGATGAGTGTGATTTGTTTGCATTTCTTCAACTGTTCAACAGCGGGACATTAAACTATTCATCAATCTGAGATTAATTTAGATGAGTTTGGACGTCACGGTATGAGATCCCACAACTGTTTAATAAAGCTGCATGCATTGAGGTAGAGGGGTGTTTGATCACCCATCTTCAGGAGTAATTTATGTCCAACTTGAGATCATTTCAGGACTGGAGGGCGTTTCTCTTATTTGTGAATTTTGCTGCAAAAACATTAAAAGTCATTTGGGATTGAGTGAAACCCGCTCGCTGAGATAAGGAACGGTACTTGGCCCGGAATTCGTATCCTATTTTAGCTACACAGTGAAAGATTTCCAGTTAAGATTATTTTTTTTTAAACAGCGCACTGATATGAAACATATTCTGGTCCCAATGCTTCATATACCGGCCACAGCTTTCAAGTCATGGGGGTTCACCTACTTGTCGATTGTAAAGTGCCACAAGATTCTTGAGTCACTGTCGTGAAATTCTTTATAGCCTCAGAGTCACAGAATGGTCAAGTCACAGAAAGAGGCCATTTGGCCCATCGTGTTAAATGAAAAAGAGTGGGAAGAGATTTGTAAGGGACCTGGATGGCATGGCATACTGTAAATGCTATTCAAATTGGAAGTGTTAAAGTTGGGTTGGGGTCTGTGGCAGATCTGGGAGTGTAGTCTAGAATTGTGGTATCTGAGAGTGGTTAGAAGGGGATCAGGATCTGGGTTGAGGATGGGATCATCGGGGTGCCAACATGAGGTATGGGAGGAGTAGGAAATCTGGAAATGCTGGGGGCCAGGTTAGTGGGGGGGGGGGTGGTGGTGGTGGCTGGTGTGAGGTTGGTTAGGGGGTGGTGACCGCAGGTCAGGGCGGGGGAGGTGGTCTTTTTTTATTCGTTCGTGGGATGTGGGTGTCAGTGGCTGGGCCAGCAGTTATTGCCCATAACTGAGGCATTTGAGAGTCAACCACATTGCTGTAGATCTGGAGTCAGATGTGGGCCAGACTGGGTAAGGACAGCAGATTCCCTTCTCTAAAGGACATTAGTGAATCAGATGGATTTTTACGACAATTGGTGAATAGACTCAGGTGTTCTTTCCTCAAGTGAGTGGACTCACCTGATGAAGGAGCAGTGCTCCGAAATCTCGTGATTCCAAATAAACCTGTTGGACTTTAACCTGGTGTTGTGAGACTTCTTACTGTGCCCACCCCAGTCCAACGCTGGCATCTCCACATCATGTACTGATCAAAGCAGCAGTCAAAACAGACTCTTGACTGAACTAACAACATAGAACTGTGACTACAATATATGTTAATTCTTATCTGTGTTATTGAAATTGTTCGACACATGCTGTCTCTAACTTGAAGAAACAAATTGCAGATGTTGTTTATTGGTTTTGTTTATGAGAGAGCCTGCTTTTGCTTGCATTGTACTTTCAAAAATGCAGCCAATGTTCCTAGCTAACCCAGCATGCCGTGTTTCTTAAAATATCGTCATGTAAAAGCTGAGTTAGTTGATTTGTTTAAGCTTAACATTGCATTGGCAGAAGTATCTTAAAATGAGGTCTTAGCAAACCATATACATGCTCAACACATGGATTGAGATTTTGGATGGAGTTTGCCACTACCTGCTCTCAGCTGCTTGGATGTTTGGTCCTGAGGACAAAGCTGGGAGTCGACATTCACGATGAAGAATCATTGTGAAGGAATCATTTTCAGTCGATCACCAGTACATTTTTGTTGGCCAATTGATAATATGTCAGAGAGAAGGCATTGTCCCAACTCGAGAAACCTTCGTGGAGTTTTCACCAATTTTTGGGAGCCATTGTCTTTGTTCTGATTGATGTCTTTCACAATGTGTGTCTAATGCCATTGGGGTAAACTTGTCTTGGAAAGGAAATTGAATTTTCATATCTCTACACCAACCAGCGTGCTGCAGTGAAGACCACCCCTCCCACCCCCCCAGCCCCCCACCAATTGTGCTGCCAAAAAAGATTCAAAAAGCTTTAAAATTCATGTAATTAAACTAAAACTAACTTCTGTCTTCAGTTCTGTGGTCGGCATCTCTAAGAGCCAACGGGCCTCCCGCGCATGGACCAGCTGGGAAAGAGCTGCACGCGCGTGGTTTAGATTTTTAACCTTGGTCAGGCCCTTGCGCATTGACCAACGGGACTTGGAGCTGAAGACAAAGGTGCCCACACACAAAGCAAAAACTCAAAAAGGGGCAAAAACCCCAGGAGAATGGGCAGCACAGTGGCGCAGTGGCTAGCACTGTTGCCTCACAGCACCAGGGACCCGGGTTCAATTCTGGCCTCGGGTCACTGTGTGGAGTTTGCACGTTCTCCCCGTGTCTGCGTGGGTTTCCTCCGGGTGCTCCAGTTTCCTCTCACGCTCCAAAGATGTGCAGGTTAGGTGGATTGGCCGTGCTGAATTGCCCCTTAGGGCCTGATTTTACCATTTTCATTCTAAGTGCTGAATCTGGGCGCAATTCAGATCCGACGTAGAGATCTGCTTTCAGGCACCCCCATACGCACTCAGCCTGAAAAAAACATCGCAGGTTCCATTCGCGCTGTGGGCGGGGCTTAGCACGCCCAAAACAATCGGAGCTCTGAACTGCGCATGTGCAGTTAGAAAAAAACTTGAAAAAGTGTGCCCGTGTCACATCCCTCTCGGGCCGCAAAAAAGCGGAGAAAGCGGCCCGGGTGTGAAAAGCGGGAGCAATGGCCCCCACAGACATTACTGTCCCCCTTATTCATCCACCCTCCCGCTACCCAGACCGATCATGACCCCCTGCCCCTTTCCCCCCCACTGATTGCCCGCAGAGTGGCAGCGGACTCCCCTGCCCCCCTCCCCCCCACCAGAGATCCATCTGCCCCCCCCCCCACCCCCCCACCCTCACCAGTGAGCGATCAGACCTTCCCCCCCCCACCAGAGATACATCTTACCCGCCTCCCTCTCTGCCCCCCCCCCCCCCCCCCGTCCCCCCAGACAACAATCTAGCCTCACTCCTCTCCCCCGCCAACCAGAGAATGATCTGGCCCGCCTCCCTCCTCCCCCCCACCACTGATCTGAATCAGAGGTCCGTTGGAAGCTCTGAACTTACCTCTTCAGCAGCTGGAGCGCCCGACTCAGACTTTTATTCAGCAGGCTCATTTCGGCGCGATTCCGGATCGGCGAACACGGTGGCAAAGGGGGAAATTCTGATAAAGTTGGGCGGGCAGTTCATTAATTCAATTGAAATGTACGCAAATACATTTAAATCGCCATTGCGCCCGTTTTGGGCGCGAAGCGGATCGCGGCCATTCCCGGGTTTCGGTAAAGTGGCCATCTGCGCAGATGTGGGCACGGAGCGCGTTAATGGCCTCACACCCGACTTTACCACGTTTTCGCGCCTGAAAATGGGCGCGACGCAATGGTAAATTGCCCCTTAGTGTCCAAAGATGTGCCGGTTAGGTGGATTGGCCATGGGAAGTGTGTGGGGTTACGGGGATAGGGCCTGGGTAAATTACTCTGTCAGAGAGTGGGTGCAGTCTTGATGGGCTGAATGGCCTCTTCTGCACTGTAGGGATTCTATGGATCTATGGTTCTAAGCGAGAGAGACAAGGAGGGGTTAAAAAAAACCCGGGCAGAGGGCAGAGGGAGGTTAAAAACAAAGTTTCCAGTAAGGGAAGAAGGCAGGGAAAGTGTGCCTCAAATTCTTGTTCTAGTCTGGAGTTGTGCCATAAGAGATAAAAGATTGGGGACCGCTGCTCTCCAGCACCTTCCCATCACCCCACTGACAACATTTCACCCCACAATGTCTCCAGATGTGAATGAAGAACTGTAGGTTTAGGAGAGTAATAATAGGCACTTTCTTATTCCCCAGGATACTTCTGTTTTTCTTTGCTGCACACTTTGAGATAATGGCACTTCGCATGGCTGCTCTCGCCAGCTGAGTAATTTGTTTATCCTCGCCGTGATGCAGACATCCATTGTTAGTCCTCCCCGAGATTCCGAATGAATTATTAACCTGATCTGAGCTGGGGGTGGCGGAGAAGCTGATTCTGTCCTTCGCTATGCAAAGCAGCATGACTGAATTTACTGGAATTAGGCCAAAGGCTCATGTCATGGGGAACTTCTCGAATATGTACACTCCCTTCACTCCCTTGACTGAACTGTTCTTTGACCTCACTGCTGACTCTCCAAATCAGACTCCTCAATTTCTGGAGTATTTGTCATGCCAGAACATACTCTTGTTTAAAACTTTTAAACCTAATGTTAAAAGTCTATTTATTAGTCACAAGTGGGCTTACATTCACACTGCAAAGAAGTTGCTGTGAAAATCCCCCAGTTGCACAGCTTGGTATGGCTCCTGCTCTGCCCAACACCGCAAGGAACTACAAAAGGTTATGAATGTAGCCCAATCCATCGCGCAAACCAGCCTCCCATCCATTGATTCTGTCTACACTTCCCGCTGCCTCGGCAAAGCAGCCAGCTTAATCCAAGGACCCCACGCACCCCGGACATTCTCTCTTCCACTTTCTTCCGGGAAAAAGATACAAAAGTCTGAGGTCATGTACCAACTGACTCAAGAACAGCTTCTTCCCTGATGCCGTCAGACTTTTGATTGGACCTACCTTAGATTAAGTTGATCTTTCTCTACGCCCTAGCTATGACTGAAACACCACATTCTGCACTCTTTCGTTTCCTTCTCTATGATCGGTATGTTTTGTCTGTATAGTGCACAAGAAACAATACTTTTCACTGTATGTTAATACATGTGACAATAATAAATCAAATCAAAAAAGAACTCCGGCGCCTGTTCGGGTACACTGAGGGAGAACTTAGCATGGCCAATGGCACCTAACCAGCACGTCTTTCGGACTGTGGGAGGAAACTGGAGCACTCAGAGGAAACACACGTGGACACGGGGAGAGTGTGCAGATTCCACACAGACAGTGACCCAAGCCAGGAATCGAAACCAGGTCCCTGGCGCTATGAGGCAGCAGTGCTAACCACTGTGCTACCGTGCTGCCCCCAATCATTCTTCCTATCATTCTTCCTGCTAGCTCACTCAGAGAAGGGATAAGAACACCTTGGGAGTAATGTGGTTGAATTGGAGTGGTGAGGAGATTGTTGAAGGACTACTACACTGGGTTGGAAGCAGTTAGCCAAATATCACAGCACCCTTCAATTGTGTGTGCCGTGTCCCATTGGGTAAATAGTTTAAAATAAAACTTTGCAGCGCACTGCATATTTTCTTTTGTGATACTGATTGGTAAACCTCGTAGGAAATCATTGAATCTACACTGCCGAAGGAGGCCATTCGGCACATCAAATCTGCACCTAACACGATCCCACCCAGGGCCTATTCATGTGACTCCTCATATTTACCCTGCTAATCCCCCTGACACTAAGGGGCAATTTAGCATGGCCAAATAACCTAACCTGCACATCTTTGGAGTGGGGGAGGAAACCGGAGCACCCGGAGGAAACGCACGCAGACACGGGGAGAATGTGCAAACTCCACACAGACAGTGACCCGAGGCTGGAATCGAACCCGGGTCCCTGACTCTGTGAGGCAGCAGTGCTAACCACTGTGCCACCGTGCTGCTCCAAATGTTACGGTTCATGAATAGTTTACAAACTGTTTCTAACGAGAAGGGTACTTCTGTATTTAGCCGTGCATACAATGCCTAGTCTGTGGTACTAAAAACACAGAGGCAGAACAGAGTGAGGTATTATCGATTTGGGCCTCTAATTCATTTAGTCCTTTTTTGTATGTCCCGGCGACGCACTAAAATGGATTAACCTGGGATGAGAAATGCTGATGTTTTGTGAATTATTTATTTCCGTTGCTGAGAGATTGGAGGTCAGAGAGAGAGCACCAGGAATGTGCGTCATTCACACACACATATACTCAGCAGCACATCGGCAGACCAAATGTGGGAATTCCTGTGTAACCCACAGTGTTCCATATATAGTAAAATAACTTCACCGGCAGACAGAGGCGTCTGTTTCTGTTCGCCTGGAGGTGTGACGCCCACACCCCACCCCGATTGGAATTTGCCAGTTTTGGTTTATTTGTCTGGTTTTGTCCAAGTAATTAGGAGCGAGTTTCATTCACCTTGACTAGAATTCTCCAATCCCGCCCGCGGCTGGGATTCTCCAGTCCCGCTACCGCGAATGGAGTTTTGGCGGAGCGCCAAATTCTCCATTCTCGCTGGCGGCTGGAGCGGGGCGTACGAGACTGGAGAATCCCGGCCTTTTTCTCCTCAAACTGCTCTACCTTCCTTCCCCCCCCCCCGCTTGCTCAAACTAATTAAATTTGCTATCTCAGGCTCAGTTTTAACCAACTCAAAACCCACCCATTTGAACGGTGCCAAAATTGAGCCCCGTGTCATCTTAAAATTCCATAGCATTTTTATTCTGCATCGCAGAAATCATCATATTTCCATTAAATTCAAACACAAGGTGCATTAATTGAATACATATGGTAGAATCATAGAATCCTACGGTTTCCTCCCACAGTGCAGAAGGAGGCCATTTGGCCCATCGAGTCTGCACCGACCACAATCCCACGCCAGCCCTATCCCCATAACCCTACTTATTTACCCTACTAACCCCCTGACACAAAGGGGCAATTTAGCATGGCCAATCAACCTAACCTGCATATCTTTGGATTGTGGGAGGAAACTGGAGCACCCGGAGGAAACCAACGCAGACATGGGAGTCACATGTAGACCAGACCAGGTAAGGATGGCAGATTTCCTTTCCTAGAGGATATCAGTGAGCCAGATGGGTTTTTCCAACAATCGCCAATGGTTTCATGGTCATCAGTGGATACTTAATTCCAGATATTGTTTATTGAATTCAAATTTCACCATCTGCCGTGGTGGGATTCGAGCCCAGGTCCCCAGAACATTAGCTGAGCTTCTGGATTAATAGTCCAGTGATAATATCACAAGGCCATTGCCTCCTATCAATGTGTCATGTTCAATGTTATGGGGTTTTCTGGTCCCGCTTGCAGTGAATGGAGATTTGGCTGGGCGCCAAATTCTCCGTCCTCCCTTGCAGTGGCAGGGAATGGCCGGCAAGATCGCGCCCATTGCGGTAAACCACTGTTAGCTTATTGCCTGTGTGTGTGACGTGCCTCGACACGTCCCTGCCGGCCCTGCCCGGGACTCGCCCCCCCCCCACCCCCCCACCCAAGTCCAGGTATAAAGGCGACTGCTCCCACCCCCCTGCCTCAGTCTGGACCAGTTCATCGGCATGGGTGTGCTCCAAGTCTTTTGCTAATAAAAGCCTATTTGTTCTTGCATACAAACTAGTCTTTGCTCGATTGATGGTGCATCAATTTTATTAGCAAAAGACTTGGAGCACACCCATGCTGATGAACTGGTCCAGACTGAGGCAGGGGGGGTGGGAAGCAGTTGCCTTTATACCTGGACCGGGGGGGGGGGGGGGGGGGGGGTGAGGAGTCCCGGGCAGGGCCGGCAGGGATGTGTCCAGGCACGTCACACACACAGGCAATAAGCTAACAGTGGTTTACCACACCCATAGGAGGTGAAATTTGTTCAGAAAGCTGCATGTAATTGGACAGTGGGAGATAGGTGCTGGACGTTTCCAGATCTGAAATGCACTGTTCTCCATGGCTGCCCTGGATTCGCGATGGCAACCTGAAAAGGAAGGTGAGTTCGGACAGCACGGGCAGGAGTTTACGACCTCGCTCGTGCCGAAACTGCAAAATCCCGCCCGAGGTCAACAGACCCTTCCATTGTCCACCCCTCGCCCGCTCCGATTCCCATGGTGGGCGGGGTGGTAAAAATCCGGCCCATGTGACACCAAATGTGTGGAAAAACCATGCACAGTCCAGTTTACACATTGACCAAGACCATTGCCGGAATTTTACTGGCATGCCCGCCCAAGACTCATAAGATCCCGCCCAAGGCCAACGGAGAATGCCATCAAGGCTTGCAGAACGGCATTCTCTGTTGACCTTGGGCGGGCATGCCGGTAAAAGTCCGGCCCATATTTCCTCAATCTGTTGGCGGGGGAGCTGTTTTGTGTTTGCTGGGACAATGCATTACAATGAAGCTTGCGAATAAATCATTTTGCGTTGCGCCGAGTGATTATATTCCTCTGTAATTGTTTCCTTTCAGCTATGAATATCAAAGAAGAAAGTGAGTTTTGCTTTTGTCTTTGACCTGTCCATATATTTTCTCTTGTTTTACAGGGTCACACTGAAATTATGACTCATTCTCCCGACACTAAAACCTATTATACTTCGATTCTTTCCTTCTCTTTCATCCGTATTCCCCCCTCTCCCCATCTTTCTCGGGAGTACTGATTGCTTGATCACTATTCAAGTCATGTCTTGGTAGAGTAGACACTAGGCAATGTTCTCGTGGTATTATCACTAGACTATTAATCCAGAAACTCAGCTAATGTTCTGGGGACCCGGGTTCGAATCCTGCCATGGCAGATGGTGGAATTTGAATTCAATAAAAAATATCTGGAATTAAGAATCTACTGATGACCATGAAACCATTGTCGATTGTCAGAAAAGCCCATCTGGTTCACTAATGTCCTTTAGGGAAGGAAATCTGCCGTCCTTACCTGGTCTGGCCTACATGTGACTCCAGAGCCACAGCAATGTGGTTGACTCTCAACTGCTCTCCAAGGGCAACTAGGGATGGGCAATAAATACTGGCCAGCCAGCGACGCCCATGTCCCACAAATGAATTTTTAAAAAATCAGATTTGAGGCAGGTCACTTTGACGGCAAGGTCATCATATCCATATTGGAATAGTGTAGATTAGAGGGGCTTTAGATTGGTACCACTGGTTGGCGCAACATCGAGGGCCAAAGGGCCTGTACTGCGCTGTAATGTTCTATGTTCTATGTTCTAGAGTGAGATGGGTATCAAACCTGGCTTTGTGGCAGGATTCTGGCCTCTGAATCAGAAGGCTGTGGTTTCAAATTTCTCTTCAGCTACCTAATAACAACAATGAGATAAATGTCCAGATAATGATGTGGGTGGCAGAGTGGTTAGCACTGCTGCCTCACTGTGTCAGGGACCCGCGTTCGATTCCAGCTTTGGGTCACTGTGCGTGTGGAGTTTGCATGTTCTCCCTGTGCAATACTGTGGCAGCTCTGCTTTGTTGGAGATACCTTTTTCAGATGAAAGGTTAAACAAAGGCCCCACCTGTCCTTCAGGTGGACATGAGAGATTGCAGAGTACAAATCAAGGAGCAAGGGGGCTCTCCCCCCGCTGTCCTGGCCACTATTTATTCCTCAAATAACATTACTGAAAAAAAGATTATCACAGAATCTCTACAATGCAGAAGGAGGCCATTCGGCCCACTGAGCCTGCATTGACAACAATCCCACCCAGGCCCTGTTCCCTGTAACCTCATGTATTTACCCTGCTAACCCCCCTGACACTAAGGGGCAATTTAGCATGGCCAATCCACCTAACCTGCGCATCTTTGGAGTGTGGGAGGAAACCGGAGCATCCAGAGGAAACCCAAGCAGATACGGGGAGAATGTGCAGACTCCACACAGACAGTGACCTAAGGCTGGAATTGAACCCGGGTCCCTGGAGCCTTGAGGCAGCAGTGCCACCGTGCCACCTACATTCTTATCTGGACATTTATCTCATTGTTGTTATTAGGTAGCTTGCTGAGTAGGCAGGTGTTTTTCCTTTAATGCAACAGCGTCTCAACTTTAAAAAGTAAATCATTGAATGTAAACAGTTTTGGGACATCCCATGCATGACTGTCTGTATGGAGTCTGCACATTCTCCCCGTGTCTGCTTGGGTTTCCTCCGGGTGCTCCAGTTTCCTCCCACAATCCAAAGATGTGCGGGTTAGGTGGATTGGCCATGCTAAATTGCCACTTAGTGTCAGGGGGACGAGTAGGGTAAATACATGGGGTTATGGGGATAGGGCCTGGGTGGGATTGTTGTGCTTATGAAAGGTGCTATATAATTACAAGTTCTTTCTTTGTTTGCCCTTTTTGAAAGTAATCAATTGTCTGCGGGCACACCCTGAAGTTAGAAATGTAAATCCTTTCTTGACATATTTTTTGGGATAAAATTGTACGGCCTTTCCTGCTCCGAAACAAACTTGACATTTCAAAGCTGCAGTGTAATATTTATCAGCCAACATAATCCAACTCAAAATCCCTTTTTCCTTCTGCTGCGTATATGATTGCTTTGAAATAAGCCCAATTCCATGGTTATGATATTTGAAACTTTCTCAAAAATGGGTTTCTTAAGGCACTTCTTCAAACAAAAGATGTTGATGTCAAGTCGTAATGAACAATTTGGCACACACTTGATGTTTGGTGTATTCCCGCTCATTTCTGGAACAGTTCAGATTTGTGACAGCTGTATCAAGCAACGGGAATTATTTAGGAGTACACCATGTCCCCCTGGAGTTGTGTCTAAAAAGCAATGTACTCTTGGTTCCTCTTTATCTGGACTATGCTTTAAGGAACTTTTTTAGTTAGGTTTTTTAGAGAATAGATGATGGCCCTTCCTACTGTAATTGTATAAAAGGGTCCTTTTTTGAATGAATACGAACTACATAATTTTAAACTTAGAAGCATAGAAACTAGAAGGAGGAATTGGCCATTTGGCCCATGGAACCTGCTTCACCATTTATTTTGATCATGGCTGATCATCAAATTCAATATCCTGATCCCCCCTCCCCCCTATATCCCTTGACCCATTTAGCCCCAAGAGCTATATCTCATTTCTTAATGAAATCACAATGTTTCGGCCTCAACTACTTTCTGTGGTAGTGAATTCCACACATTCACCACCCTCTGGGTGAAGGAATTTCTGCTCACCTCAGTCCTAAAAGGTTTACACTTAAATCCTCAAACATGAGTGGGCAGGAATATTTGATCCCTTCAGGGACACTTTGAGGATATCCTAACATGACAAACATAACTGACCTCAAGAAAACTTCAGTCCGACTATCCCTTCTCACACAGTAGAATCATAGAATCCCTACAGTGCAGAAGGGGACCACTTGGCCCATCGAGCCTGCAGCCACAACAATCCCACCCAGGCCCTATCCCTGTAACCCCACGTATTTACTCTCCTAATCCCCCTAACACTAAGAGAGAATTGAGCATGGCCAACCAACTTAACCCACACATCTTCGGAGTGTGGGAGGAACCGGACACCCGGAGGAAACCCACGCAGACACGGGGAAAACATACAAACTGCACACAGACGTTTGATTTGATTTGATTTATTATTGCAAACTTTTTCTATCATCTTGCGATAGACAAAGCATACCGTTCATAGAGAAGGAAAGGAGAGAGTGCAGAATGTAGTGTAACAATCATAGCTAGGGTGTAGAGAAAGTTCAACTTAATGCAAGGTAGATCCATTCAAAAGTCTGACAGCAGCAGGGAAGAAGCTGTTCTTGAGTCGGTTGGTACGTGACCTCAGACTGTTGTATCTTTTTCCCGACGGAAGAAGGTGGAAGAGAGAATGTCCGGGGTGCCTGGGGTCCTTAATTATGCTGGCTGCTTTGCCAAGGCAGCCAGACACCTCTGGGTGAAGAAATTTCTCCTCACCTCAGTTCTAAAAGGTTTACCCCTTATCCTCAAACTATGACCCCTAGTTCTGGACTCAATCTTATTCTTCCATTGTTTTCTCCATGGCAATGATTTGGCCAATTAGGCTCTCTGTCCTGGCAGACATCACTCCTCCACATATCCGTTGACTTGCAATAACTCACAAGATGAAAGAAAAAGTTTGCAATGCTGCCCACCTGCCACTTCATGCTGATTTATTCAACCCACCCATTCCCATCAAGAAGGTCCATCTGGGCAAACCCTACTTCACTGTACCGCAAGCCCACGGATAACCTCATGATGCTCCACTTCTCCAGCTTGCACCCTAAACACGTTAAAGAAGCCATCCCCTACGGACAAGCCCTCCGTATACACAGGGTCTGCTCAGATGAGAAGGATTGCAACAGATACCTCTAGACGCTGACAGATGCCCTCATAAGAACAGGATATGGCGCTCGACTCATCGATCGACAGTTCCAACGCACCACAGCGAAAAACCGCACCGACCTCCTCAGAAGACAAACACGGGACACGGCGGACAGAGTACCCTTCGTCGTCCAGTACTTCCCCGGAGCGGAGAAGCTATGACATCTTCTCCAGAGCCTTCAACATGTCATTGATGAAGATGAACATCTCGCCAAGGCCATCCCCACACACCCACTTCTTGCCTTCAAACAACCACACAACCTCAAACAGTCCATTGTCCACAGCAAACTACCCAGCCTTCAGGAGAACAGTGACCACGACACCACACAACCCTGCCACAGCAACCTCTGCAAGACGTGCCGGATCATCGACACAGATGCCATCATCTCACGTGGGAACACCATTCACCAGGTACACGGTACATACACTTGCAACTCGGCCAACGTTGTCTACCTGATACACTGCAGAAAAGGATGTCCAGAGGCATGGTACATTGTGGAGACCATGCAGACGCTACCACAACGGATGAATGAACACCGCTCGACAATCAACAGGCAAGAGTGTTCTCTTCCTGTTGGGGAACACTTCAGCGGTCACGGGCATTCGGCCTCTGATCTTCGGGTAAGCATTCTCCAAGGCAGCCTTCACGACACACGACAGCGCAGAGTCGCTGAGCAAAGATTGATAGCCAAATTCCGCACACATGTGGACGGCCTCAACCGGGATCTTGGGTTCATGTCACACTATCTGTAACCCCCACGACTTGCCTGGGCTTGCAAAATCTCACTAACTGTCCTGGCTGGAGACAATACACATCTTTTTAACCTGTGCTTAACTCTCTCTCCATTCACATTGTCTGTACCTTTAAGACTTGATTACCTGTGAAGACTCGCATTCCAACCATTATTTTGTAAATTGAGTTTGAGTCTTTATATGCCCTGTTTGTGAACTGAAATCCCACCCACCTGATGAAGGAGCAGCGCTTCGAAAGCTAGTGGCTTTTGCTACCAAATAAACGTGCTGGACTTTAACCTGGTGTTGTGAGACTTCTTACTGTGTTTACCCCAGTCCAACGCCGGCATCTCCACACCAAACCTTACCACCCAGGACTTCAACGCAAATTCCACCTGGACAAATGAATGGGAATCATCGAAGATGACAAACAAGTCCCTGTCTCAAACCCAACCCAACAGCCGCCTGGTTTCAACCTTCCAAGGAAAGATTGGTCCACCCTCAACAGGTTCAGGACCGGCCAAGACCCCTGCTTGGCCAACCTCCACAGATGGGGCATCAGTGACAGCCTCGTGTGCCTGTGGGGGAGACCAAACTATGCATCACACCATAGAAGAATGTCCAATCCACAGACTCAATGAAGGCCAATCTGCACTCAACACAGCAGGGCCGGAAGAAACTGCTTGGCTTAGGAACTTTGCATTCGCTGAATAAAATAAATAAGAACTGAATTACCAAGCCTGGGGTAATTAGATTGTGTTCTGTGGAAGTGTGTGTGGGAAGAGCTTCAGGAGGTCTAACACTCAGCATGAACGCAATACCTAATGAGATTCTGAAAATCAACTCCAATTGGCAGCAAGATTATTTGCAGGAACAGATTGCTGCTTTGATCGTGTTACCAACTCCATTGTTCTGTAGGAATGCCTGCCCTACATATGTAATTGTGGTTTGAACCCAGCGCCAAATCAATGCCTCAACACTGAAACTAGGTTCATAGCTGAAGGCAAGGTCTGAGGTTATTCATTTGCCAACTGAGTTGAATATTCTCTGGTCATTTGCATTTGTATGAGATGGAGGAGGCGATGGCCTAGATTATCGCTAGACTGTTAATCCAGAAACTCAGCTAATGTTCTGGGGACCCGGGTTCGAATCCCCCCACCTCAGATGGTGGAATTTGAATTCAATAAAAAATATCTGGAATTAAGAATCTACTGATTGTCCAAAAACCCATCTGGTTCACTAGAGTCATAGAGGTTTACAGCATGGGAATAGGCCCTTCGGCCCAACTTGTCCATGCTGCCCTTTTTTAAAAAACCCCTAAACTAGCCAATTGCCCACATTTGGCCCATATCCCTCTATACCCATCTTGCCCATGTAACTGTCTAAATGCTTTTAAAAAGGCAAAATTGTACCCGCCTCTACTACTACCTCTGGCAGCTTGTTCCAGATACTCACCACCCTCTGAGTGAAAGAATTGCCCCTCTGGACCCTTTTGTATCTCCCCCCTCTGACCTTAAACCTATGCCCTCTAGTTTTAGACTCCCCTACCTTTGGGAAAAGATGTTGACTATCTAGCAGATCTATGCCCCTTGTTATTTTATAGACCTCTGTAAGATCACCCCTCAGCCTCCTACGTTCCAGAGAAAAAAGTTCCAGTCCTGAAGTCCTTTAGGGAAGGAAATCTGCCAGCCTTACCGAGTCTGGTCTACATGTGACTCAGGAGCCACAGCAATGTGGTTGACTCTCAACTGCCCTCTGAACAAGGGCAACTAGGATAGGTTAATAAATGCTGGCCAACCAGCGACGGCCATGTCCCATGAATGAATATAAAAAGAAATGACTCCTCCTCTACCTCTTACCAATCCACCGTCTGTGCAATCAACAAAAAGCTTGTATTTTTCTTAATTGCCGTTATTTCTTGATCTGTTATCTGGATCAGAAACTCAGGTTAAATAGAAATATATAAATATATGTTCATACATTGTATGTTGCAATGCATTGGTGCTTCATAACACCAGATTAAATGTCAGTAGAGAGGTAAGAAGGTAAAGCAGATGTCTATAACACTCGGAAAATGTGCTTCCGCTTGGATTGAGGGGAAATATGGAAGGGAATGCAACAAAGTCTCAGCGATGTTTATCCATTATCCTCGCGTCTGTTTATCAAAGTGGAACACATTTGATTTGTTTTCATCACCTGAAAATGTTAGCACTGTAATGACCTCAGCGAGGCCCATGAGGATGGCCTCCTGGAGTATGAGCTCCCTGTTTGAGGTAATGATTGCCTGCCCAATCAGGGAGCCTCACCTTTGTATATATTGAGGAGTGTCAGGTCTACTGACAATTTAAAGTTTATTTGTTAGTGTCACAAGTAGGATTACATTAACACTGCAATGAAGTTACTGTGAAAACCCCCTAGTCGCCACACTCCGGTGCCTGTTCGGGTACACTGAGGGAGAATTTAGCATGGCCAATGCATCTAACCAGTACGTCTTTTGGGCTGTGAGAGGAAACCGGATCACTCGGAGGAAACCCGCGCAGACACGAGGAGAAGTGCAGACTCCGCACAGACAATGACCCAAGCTGAGAACTGAACCCGGGTCCCTGGCACTGTGAGGCAGCCGTGCTAACCACTGTGCCACCATGCCACCTCGCACTCTGCATTCTGACTTTGTACCTGAAGCATGCCTCGGAGTGGAGGTAACTTTATAATAAAGGGAATCTGGGGAAGGGATGCCGGCCTCTGAGGAGCTATTTCAAGCCAATATCCAAAAGATTAAAGCTATGTAGGAAATGGAGGCAAATTCTTGCACGCCAGATGCTACAATAGGATAAGTTTTAGACATGGACATGATTATTTCTCCAAGTGAAAGGCACAGAAATCGACGAATTGGTAAATTTGGTACACTTTTAGAAACTGTCATCGGACTAGGTGATTGATAAAGCGGTGCTTGTTTTGTAACAGTTATAAGATTTACAATGGGAGAGGCTTAATATGATTGGAATAACGAACAAGATTAAGTATTGACTGAGAGATATCACATCAGCATTTAGATTTTGTGGAGGCAAAAAACAGAGATAGAACTTAGACAAAAAATGGTAAAATAGCACCCAAAATGTCACCAGAGGTGAAGAGAATGTTGTATCAAAGAAATGTGAATGTTTTGGCTAATGCAACAAAGGTAGTTTGGATTTAGACTGGGTATCTGAAGGAAAGCATTCTTGGGTGTTATCCTTGCTGTGCCTGGGGCAGGACATCTTTTTAACAGATGTGGGAATGCATGGAAATGCCAAGATGTTGACAATCAATGTCTTGGATGTTGACTTGGATGAATGTTATGAATAAGCCGGTGGAGTGTTCGTAGAAGCACTAAAAAATTGATCCCGCTCAGCTGGCTCATCGAGCCACCACCGAGCCTCAAGAGTCCATTTCCCATGAAGAGGGCTGGTGTTACCAAGTTAAAGTTTGCTCATGGATCAGTGATATTGTCAGATTTGAAATGCTATTGAGAAGATGTGAAAAGGCGAACACAGAAAAACGCTGCGTTTCAAAAGAGTGGATTTTGAGGGTGATTTGCAGAAAGTTAACCATTGCTGAAAAATGCCTAGGCAATCCACAATGATGAAGAGTAAATTGTTCAAGGGGACTTCAATCAGGCCGTTGAGGTTGGCCTATTGGAGTATGAACTCCCTGATTAAGGATCCAATTAAGAGGTCAATCAGGGAGTCTTTGCCTTGTATTTAACTGGGAGTGTCAGTTCCTCTGACACCCCCCCAGAGGTAGAACTCCGAGCACTCTGTGTACTGCTGTTAGAGTTTATAAATAAATGGATTTTGGTGAAGGGACTTCTGCCTCCGCAGACTTATTACAGGACCGATATATAAAATAATCCCGGTCAAATAACATTTGGAGCAAAGATTTAAAAAAAAACTTGAGTAGCAATTGGGCGGGATTTTCCACCTCATGTCCTGTGGAGGAGAAGACTATCTGCCATTGGCCGATGGTGGGATCTTCTAGTCCCGCCATTGTCAATGGGGTTTCCCATTGTTTGCATCTCTCCATCGCTGGGGAACCAACGGCAGGGGCGGGGGATGGGGGAGGGGGAGGGGGGGGGTTGTGGGGAGTGGGGTGAGGTGCCCCAGTTTTACAAGTGGAGAATGGAAAATTTAAGACCAATGCAACAACAGATTAACTGAAGCTATTTTGTACCCCTGGTAAAAAAAGAAAGAATAGTTTGCATTAATCTAGAATTGGATTTATGGCAAGCTAGGCAGTGTGTGATAATACTGTAAGTAAAATAAATACAAAGTCCGGATTCCTCTCAAAAAAAGCCTCAATTGTGAAGTTCAAAAATAAATGGGAATCGAAGTTAGTGAAAGTTTAACTAACACCTTTCAAAAGCTGAGGAAAATTAAGTTATGACGGACATTGTGATACAGTGGTTCACACTGCTGCCTCACGGTACCAGGGACCCGGGTTCGATTCCGGCCTCGGGTCACTGCCTATGTGGAGTCTGCATGCCAACCCTGTGTCTCTGTGGGTTTCCTCCGGGTGCTCTGGTTTCTTTCCACAGTCCAATGATATGCAGGTTAGGTGGATTGGCCATGCTAAATTGCCCCTTAGTGTCAGGGGGATTAGGAGGGTAAATTTGCAGGGTTACTGGGGTATAGCCTGGGTAGGATTGCTGCCAGTGCAGGCTTGATGGGTTGAATGGCCTCCTTCTGCACTGTAGGGATTCTATGATTCAATTCTATGATAGTGTCATTATTTGTCTGAAGGTAAATTTTAAGCTTACCATCAGTTTTATGGAAATCTCCCTCGGAATCTTTTTTAGGATGGAGTGGGGAATGCATGGAAAGGTGGGCAGTTCGACAAAGGTCAGGTGACATTGGCTGAAGACCTTACAATAGCTAAAACAAACAAAACACTGGGAGATCTCCCACTCACCTGACGAAGGGGCAGCGCTCCGAAAGCTAGTGGCGTTTGCTACCAAATAAACCTGTTGGACTTTAACCTGGTGTTGTTAGACTCCTTACTGAACTCTCAGCAAGGCCAGACAGCACCTCTGGAGAGAGGAACTGAGTTAACATGTTGACCTTTCTTCCGAACTTGCTGAAATGAACTAGTTGGAATATTTTGGCAATTTCGCAGCTGCTTTCAAAACCTAGACTCATTGAATTCTATATACTCAGATTTTATACTCATCCCATGAATGAATAATGAAAACAAAATGGAATTGAAAGCTAGTCTCGGCAATGGTGACCATGACACTATTGTCATTAGTGAACCATGTCCTCTTAGGGAAGGGAATGACCTCCATCTAATTCGGGAGAATGAGAAGTTTATAGACAGTAGCTTCAGGGAGATAGTTACACCTAAGCAGCAGAGCACAGGAAATTGGGTTACTGTAAGGAGAGGAAATGGCAGTGTGAAAGGACAGACAGAGCAGGGTTCCCCTGTGGCCGTACCCCTCCACAACAGGTATACTGAATTGAATACTGTTGTGGGAGATGCTTTACCTGGGACAAGCTGCGACAGCCGGAACTCTGATACTGAGTCTGGTTCTACAGCGCAAAAGGGTGGGATGAAGAAGAGGAGAGCAGTAGTGATAGGGGACTCAATGGTCAGGGGTACGGACCGGAGGTTCTGTGGTTGGGACAGAGACTCCCGCATGGTTTGTTGCCTCCCAAGTGCCAAGGTCAGCGATGTCTCTGATCGCGTGCACAGCGTTCTAAAGTGGGAAGGTGATCAGCCAGATGTCGTGGTACACGTCGGTACCAATGACGTGGGAAGGAAGAGTGAGGAGGTCCTAAAGAGTGAGTACAAAGAGCTTGGAAGGAAGTTAAAAAGCAGGACCCCGAGGGTAGTAATCTCAGGATTGCTACCTGAGCCACATGCCAGTGAGGGCAGGAGTAGGATGCTTAGGCGGATGAACACGTGGCTGAGGAACTGGTGCAGGGGGCAGGGTTTCC
Source organism: Mustelus asterias (assembly GCF_964213995.1). Lineage (NCBI taxonomy): Eukaryota > Metazoa > Chordata > Chondrichthyes > Carcharhiniformes > Triakidae > Mustelus > Mustelus asterias. The sequence goes on along the minus strand of NC_135818.1, from coordinate 6,600,222 downwards.
AATTCTTGGATCATTGGGACCTCTTCTGGGGCAGGTGGGACCTGTACAAGAGAGACGGGTTACACCTAAACTACAAGGGGACCAATATACTTGCAGGGAGATTTGCTAGTGTTATTGGGGAGCGTTTAAACTAGATTTGCAGGGGGATGGGAACCAGAGTGCCAGAGCAGATAGTGGAGCAGGGGTAAAAAGACAGGTTAGTTCAAGCAAAATCACAAATGGAAGGGTAGAGTGTGGTGGAAATAATCTTTTGAGGTGTGTCGATTTCAATGCCAGGAGTATTGTGGGGAAGGCAGATGAGCTGAAGGCGTGGATAGACACATGGAAATATGACATTATAGCCATTAGTGAAACTTGGCTACAGGAGGGGCAGGACTGGCAGCTCAATGTTCCAGGGTTCCAATGTTTCAGGAGGGATAGAGGCAGAGGGATAAAAGGTGGGGGGGTGGCATTGTTGGTCAGGGAAAATGTTACAGCGGTACTCAGGCAGGATAGATTAGGGAGCTTGTCTACAGAGGCCCTATGGGTGGAGCTGAGAAACAAGAAAGGTATGACCACATTAATGGGCTTGTATTATAGACCACCCAATAGTCAGCGAGAATTGGAGGAGCAAATCAACGGAGAGATAGCTGACAACTGCAAGAAACACAAAGTTGTGATAGTAGGGGATTTTAATTTTCCACATATAGATTGGGACTCGCATACTGTTAAAGGTTTAGATGGGGTAGAGTTTGTAAAATGTGTTCAGGAGAATTTTCTACATCAGTATATAGAGGTGCCAACTAGAGAGGATGCGATATTGGATCTCCTATTGGGAAATGAGTTAGGGCAGGTGATGGATGTGAGTGTGAGGGAACACTTTGGATCCAGTGATCATAATGCCATTAGTTTCAACCTGATCGTGGATAAGGATAGATCTGGTCCTCGGGTTGAAGTTCTGAACTGGAAAAAGGCCAAATTCGATTAAATGAGAAGGGATCTGGGAAGTGTGGATTGGCACAGGCTGTTCTCTGGTAAGGATGTAAATGGAAAGTGGGAGGCCTTCAAAGGAGAAATTTTGAGAGTGCAGAGTTTGTATGTTCCTGTCAGGATTAAAGGCAAAGTAAATAGGAATAAGGAACCTTGGTTCTCGAGGGAGATTGTAACACTGATTAAGAGGAAGAGAGAGTTGTATGAAATGTACAGGCAGCAAGGAACAGATCAGATGCTCGAGGAGTATAAAAAGTGCGAGAAGCTACTTAAGAGGGAGATCAGGAGGGCTAAAAGAAGACATGAGGTTGCTTTGGCAGACAGAGTGAAGGAAAATCCAAAGAGCTTCTATAGGTATGTTAGGAGCAAAAGGATAGTGAGGGATAAAATTGGTCCTCTTGAAGACCAGAGTGGTAGACTGTGTATGGAACCAAAAGAGATGGGGGAGATACTAAATGGTTTTTTTGCATCCGTATTTACTGAGGAAACGGGCATGGAGTCTACGGAAATAGGGCAAACAGGTAGGGAGGTCATGGAACCTTTACAGATTAAAGGGGAGGAGGTGCTCGCTGTCTTGAGGCAAATCAGAGTGGATAAATCCCCAGGACCGGACAGGATATTCCCACGGACCTTGAGGGAAGCTAGTGTTTGATGCGCGATTAAATCACTCGGGAGGCTAGATTGTACCCGGGAAATAAAGGCTTTTATTACTAACAAGAATGGAGCACACTAAATACAATACAATCCCAGACTAAAGGGTCACCAGGCAGTGCAGTGACCTTTATACTTCTCCAGGTAGGCGGAGCCAACTGGAGTGTACCACAGAACAATATCAACAGGTAGAACAGCCCAACCCTAACACCAACAGTGACAACAGTAACATATCTACAAATACCCATAGTGCTGACCATCTATGGTTCAGTACTCATAGTGGTAACCAACAGTGTTGAACTTGCAGGGGCCCTGGCAGACATATTTAAAATGTCAGTATTCACGGGGGAGGTGCCGGATGATTGGAGGGTGGCTCATGTTGTTCCGTTGTTTAAAAAAGATTCCAAAAGAAATCCGGGAAATTATAGGCCAGTAAGTTTGACGTCGGTGGTGGGCAAGTTATTGGAAGGTGTGATAAGGGATAGGATCTACAAATATTTGGATAGACAGGGACTTATTAGGGAGAGTCAACATGGCTTTGTGCGTGGTAGGTCATGTTTGACCAATCTATTAGAGTTTTTCGAGGAGGTTACCAGGAAAGTGGATGAAGGGAAGGCGGTGGATGTTGTCTACCTGGATTTCAGCAAGGCCTTTGACAAGGTCCCTCATGGGAAGTTAGTTAGGAAGGTTCAGTCGCTAGGTAAACATGGGGAGGTAGTAAATTGGATTAGACACTGGCTCAATGGAAGAAGCCAGAGAGTGGTTGTGGAGGATTGCTTCTCTGAGTGGAGGCCTGTGACCAGTGGTGTGCCGCAGGGATCGGTGTTGGGTCCATTGTTGTTTGTCATCTATATCAATGATCTGGATGATAATGTGGTAAATTGGATCAGCAAGTTTGCTGATGATACAAAGATTGGAGGTGTAGTGGACAGTGAGGAAGGTTTTCAAAGCTTGAAGAGGGATTTGGACCAACTAGAAAAATGGGCTCAAAAATGGCAAATGGAATTTAACGCAAACAAGTGTGAGATATTGCACTTTGGAAGGACAAACCAAAGTAGAACGTACAGGGTAAATGGTAGGACTCTGAAGAGTGCAGTTGAACAGAGGGATCTGGGAATACAGGTACAGAATTCCCTAAAAGTGACGTCACAGGTGGATAGGGTCGTAAAGAGTGCCTTTGGTACATTGGTCTTTATAAATCGGAGTATCGAGTATAAAAGTTGGAGTGTTATGGTAAGGTTATATAAGGCATTGGTGAGGCCGAATTTGGAGTATTGTGTACAGTTTTGGTCACCTAGTTACAGGAAGGATGTAAATAAGGTTGAAAGAGTGCAGAGAAGGTTCACAAGGATGTTGCCGGGACTTGAGAAGCTGAGTTACAGAGAGAGATTGAATAGGTTGGGACTTTATTCCCTGGAGCGTAGAAGATTGAGGGGAGATTTGATAGAGGTGTATAAGATTTTGATGGGTATAGATAGAGTGAATGCAAGCAGGCTTTTTCCACTGAGGCTAGGGGAGAAAAAAACCAGAGGGCATGGGTTAAGGGTGAAAGGAGAAAAGTTTAAAGGGAATATTAGGGGGGGCTTCTTCACGCAGAGCTGCCGGATAAAGTGGTAAATGCGGGTTCACTTTTAACATTTAAGAAAAACTTGGACGGGTTCATGGATGAGAGGGGTGTGGAGGGATATGGTCCAAGTGCAGGTCAATGGGACTAGGCAAAAAATGGTTCGGCACAGACAAGAAGGGCCAAAAGGCCTGTTTCTGAGCTGTAATTTTCTATGGTTCTATGGAATCTTCCATTCTAGTCCGGCTCCCAGGAATCTCCAGCTTCTGAAATGGCCTAGGAAGCCATTCGACTCAAGGGCAACAAATTCCGACCTTGCCAATCTCATCAAAATCCCATCAAAGAATAAATAAGAAACATGCCCGCGTACAGGCAGGAAGTGTTGACGATGTTGCCATCTTGTATAATGGGTAATGGACTGAGGAAAAGCCCCTTTATTTGAAAGTCATGGAGCAGGAGTGAAGCCTCTGGTAGACTGTGTGACAAAGGTGACTTCAGTAATGAGATATTTTCTGTTGCAATGGGCATCAGTCACCAAAGTGTTGAAGTCATTGTGACATTCTCTGTAATCCTAGCTCCAATAGGATTAGTATCTCCTTGCTAGAATTGTAGAAGATCAGGGTTGAAGGAGTATTAAAGGATAGAGCATGACCTGTCTGGAGCAAACTGCAAAACCCCATCCAGGCAGGGAGAAATGTGCTCTTAAGTCCCTGTTGATGCTCCAATGACCAATCTTGCAGAGATTTCTGTTTGGTTGCAATGTTTCTTCACTGTGCCTTGTCCACAGTTTGTGGAGTCATTGGCCTTGGTAGCAGGAGATGAGCTTTGCTATCTGGAAGCAATCCATTGACCTAAGAGTGAACCCCTGAAGGGGTCAGTGAGGGCTGAATTGCAAAGAGTTCCCCTGAACTTGCAGAATTCTTTTCATGTTGCAAACTTGAGTATTAAGAGGATGGAAGCCCTTTCTTGAGATGGTTAAGGAATTTTCCGTGAGTGTTTGTACAGCCACATCTACTTGAAACACTAATAAGTAAACTTCAAACACATTTGGGCCTTGAGAAAGCTGGTGACCCTGTAAGACTGCACATGCTCACTGGTGAAGCTTAGCATGATGGATGAATCTGCTCATTTCATCTAAATATTCCTTTTACCATTTAACAGTAAGCGAGTGCACTTCAATGGATAAGAATGCACCAAAGACTAAACAATGTGGTAAGCTGAGAGAAATGTTGACCTTGTTAGCCAGCTGTAAGTACTCCATTCAACTACTGGCCAGTAGGCTGGGGATTGAGGGGGTTTGGGAAAAGAATGTTATCATGGAACAGCTCTGGCTAACCAGCTGTTTTCCAGACAGGGAAACCAATCGGATTTGTCCGAATCCAATGGCCATGTATAGGCAGAATGAGATCACTGACAGGATGCCTGCAATGTGTTGTAGAGCTACTGGGAATTTGTTTGATTTTGATTTGATTTGATTTATCATTATCACATGTATTGGGATACAGTGAAAAGTATTGTTTCTTGCGTGCTATACAGACAAAGCACACAGTTCATAGAGTACATAGGGGAGAAGGAAAGGAGAGGGTGCAGAATGTAGCATTACAGTCATAGCTAGGGTGTAGAGAAAGATCAACTCAATATATGATTTGATTTATTATTGTCACGTGTATTAGTATACAGTGAAAAGTATTGTTTCTTGCGTGCTATACAGACAAAGCATACCGTTCATAGAGTACATAGGGGAGAAGGAAAGGATAGGGTGCAGAATGTAGTGTTACAGTCATAGCTAGGGTGTAGAGAAAGATCAACTTAATATATAATTGATTTATTGTCACATGTATTGGGATACAGTGAAAATTATTGTTTCTTGCGCACTATACAGACAAAGCATACCGTTCATGGAGTACATAGGGAGGAGAAGGAAAGGAGATGGTGCAGAATATGGTGTTACAGTTATAGCTAGGGTGTAGAGAAAGATCAGCTTAATATATGATAGGTCCATTCAAAAGTCTGATGGCAGCAGGGAAGAAGCTGTTCTTGAGTCGATTGGTACATGTTTTCAGACTTTTGTATCTTTTCCGCGATGGGTGCATGGGGTCCTTAATTATGCTGGCTGCTTTGCCGAGGCAGCGGGAAGTGTAGACAGAGTCAATGGATGGGAGGCTGGTTTACGTGATGGATTGGGCTACATTCATGACGCTTTGTAGTTTCTTGCGGTCTTGGGTAGAGCAGGAGCCATACCTGGCTGTGATACAACCAGGAAGGATGATTTCTATGGTGCATCAGTAAAAATTGGTGTGAGTTGTAGTGGACATGCCTCCTGAGAGACTAGAGGGAATGATTTGGTATCAAACTGATTGAATAGATCTTATTGCAGAAATCCTACCTAGAGCTGTGATTCAGTGTTTGATTAATACAAAATTTGCGAATGAGTTTTGAAATGCTTTTGCTCCTCTCATGGTCTAGTTAGAAGTTACTTGTGGATCATGGAAACTGGGGCTGGGGGTGAGGGGGAGACGGATCAACTCAGCACTTAGTCACAATGAGACTAGTAGTAAAGATACATACTGCTTGCAACACATACTGTCACCACGTTTAACCCTCTTTTGTCTATTTTTCTTTATTCATTCGTGGGACATGGGCGTTGCTGGCTGGCCAGCATTTATTGCTGTGGTCATGGGCATTCGGCCTCTGATATTTGGGTAAGCGTTCTCCAAGGCGGCCTTCGCGACACACGACAGCGCAGAGTCGCTGAGCAGAAACTGATAGCCAAGTTCCGCACACACAAGGACGGCCTCAACCGGGATATTGGGTTCATGTCACACTATTTGTAACTCCCACAGTTGCGTGGACCTGCAGAGTTTCACTGGCTGTCTTGTCTGGAGACAATACACATCTTTTTAGCCTGTCTTGATGCTCTCTCCACTCCCATTGTTTTGTTTCTTAAAGACTGGATTAGTTGTAAGTATTCGCATTCCAACCATTATTCATGTAAATTGAGTCTGTGTCTTTATAAGTTCTGTTTGTGAACAGAATTCCCACTCACCTGAAGAAGGGGCTTAGAGCTTCGAAAGCTTGTGTGGCTTTTGCTACCAAATAAACCTGTTGGACTTTAACCTGGTGTTGTTAAACTTCTTACTGTGTTTACCCCAGTCCAACGCCGGCATCTCCACATCAGCATTTATTGCCCATCCCTAGATGCCCGAGGGCAGTTGAGAGTCAACCACATTGCTGTGGCTCTGGAGTCACGTGTAGGCCAGACCGGGTAAGGATGGCAGATTTCCTTCCCAAAAGGACATTAGTGAACCAGATGGGTTTTTCCGACAATCGGCAATGGTTTCATGGTCATCAGTAGATTCTTCATTCCAGATATTTTTTATTGAATTCAAATTCCACCATCTGCCGTGGTGGGATTCGAACACGGGTCCCCAGAACATTAGTTGAATTTCTGGATTAATAATCGGTGACAATATCACTAGGCTATCACATCCCCATTCGTCGATCACCCCTTTCCTCATATGTTGACCTACATCATAGCTAACTGGACCAGATCTCATCTGATAGGTCGACATGACTTCACCAAAGGGTAATACTTTTACAGATACACCATAGAAAGCATCCTTTCTGGATGTATCACAGTTTGGTATGGGCTCCTGCTCTGCCCAAGATCGCAAAAAGCTACACAGGGTTGTGAACGAAGCCCAATCCATCACGCAAACCAGCCTCCCATCCATTGAATCTGTCCACACTTCCCACTGTCTCAGGAAAGCAGCCAGCACTATCAAGGACCCCACTCACCCTAGACATTCTCTCTTCCACCTTCTTCCGTCGGGAAAAAGATACAAAAGTCTGAGGTCACGTACCAACCGACTCAAGAACAACTTCTTCCCTGTTGCCATCAGACTTTCGAATGGACCTGCCATGTATTAAGTTGATCTTTCGCTACACCCTAGATATGGCTGTAACATTATATTCTGCACCATCTCCTTTCCTTCTCTCCTATGTACTCTATGAATGGTATGTTTTGTTTGTATAGCACGATATCCCAATACATGTGACAATAATAAATCAAATCAAAGTAAGCAAAGTTTATTTATTAATTACAAGTAAGGCATACATTAACACTATAATGAAGTTACTGCGAAATTCCCCTCATTCCACAAATTAAATCAAAATGAAAACAAATTGGAGTTTTCTTACCTCTACCAATACCAACTGCCCCTCTCCCCCCTTCCATCCCAATAAGAAGTCTCACAACACCAAATTAAAGTCCAACAGGTTTACTTGGAATCATGACCTTTCGGAGCGCTGCTCCTTCATCAGGTGGGTGATGAAGGAGCAGCGCTCCGAAAGCTCGTGATTCCAAATAAACCTGTTGGACTTTAACCTGGTGTTGTGAGACTTCTTACTGTGCCCACCCCAGTCCAACGCCGGCATCTCCACATCATGGCTTGCACCCCAATACATGCCTCTCCAGAAGCTTTACATAATAGAAAAATGCAGCTTTCAAAATCGAGATAGTTAGTTTTGACAGTTTTTCAAAGGCACCAGCAGATCTGGAGCGAAGGCAGGTAAATGTAGTTGGGATGCAAATCAACTGATCTAATTGATTGGTTGAGTAAATTTGAGGGGCTGAATGGTTTACTCCTGTTTCTACTATAAATGTGGTATCTTATAACGGAACACTATTCTGTGGCTACAAGACACAAGCATTCTTTGACCCAGTTTTTCCAGTTACTTCGCTTCCTACGTGATGATACTGAATTTCTCGATAATTACATTGCTGGCTTGCATTTCACTCTGATAAGAGCCCGAAAGACGTGTTTATTTAAGAAAGTCGTACAAAGTTTTGTTTCTCCTGCATGTCCCACATGCCTTTCAAATCAAACTAAAATGGAAATTGATTAAAGAAGAATTCTGTGCAACCAAGACTCGGGCTCCACCTTCCTAGCGATTGAGTAAGAGATACTTGCAGTGTGGTCAGAACTTAAATCACAGGAAATGACCGGCAAACGTCAACCTGGAGATAAAGAAAAGCAGTTACATTAGAGTCAGTTCCAGATTGTTTGAGCATTTCTGACTTGTTATTGCAACGTCTATCACTGACAAAAAGACCCCTGTTCTAATTTTTCTAATTGTTGCACTTTAACCCTGCATGCAATAACTTTGAAGGCAGCTTATTGTGGCTTCAAGTTATGAAGGATTTATTAATAACAATATTTATATATGCACATGCCATGGTCTACAAAACTGCAACACATGTCTAGTCTTTCCTACTCCCTGGCTCCAACTAAGGTTAGTCCCTGACCCAGGACACGTGTCCTTGCTCCCAATTGGCTCGGCTTCCCACGCTGCCTCTCCATAGGATCATAGAACCGTAGAAACTAGAAGCAGGAGTAGGCCATTCGGCCCTTCGAGCCTGCTCCGCCATTCATTTTGATCATGGCTGATCATCAAATTCATTATCCTGATCCCCCCTTCCCCCCATATCCCTCGACCCCTTTAGCCCCAAGAGTTATATCTAATTTCTTCTTGAAATCACACAATGTTTTGGCCTCAACTACTTTCTATGGTAGTGAATTCCACATATTCACCACCCTCTGGTGAAGAAATTTCTCCTCACCACAGTTCTAAAAGATTTACCCCTTATCCTCAAACTATGACCCCTAGTTCTGGAATCCCCCACCATCGGGAACATGCTTTCTGAATCTATCCTGTTTAAAAGTTTATTTATTAGTGTCACAACAAGGCTTACATTAACACTACAATGAAGCACCTGTGAAAGTTCCCTAGTCGCCGCACTCTGGCGCCTATTTGGGTACACTGAGGGAAAATTTAGCATGGCCATTGTATCTAACCAACATGCCTTTCGGAGTGTGGGAGGAAAGTGGAGCACCCGGAGGAAACCCACACAGATATGGGGAGAACATGCAGACCCCGCGCAGACAGAGACCCAAGCCGAGAATCGAACCCGGGTCCCTGGCACTGTGAGGCAGCAGTGCTAGCCACTGTGCCACCATGCCACCCTGTCTAACCCTGTTAGGATTTTATAAGTTTCTATGAGATTCCCTCTCACTCTTCTAAACTTCACTGAATATGATCCTAACTGACTTAGTCTCTCCTCATATGACAGACCTGCCATCCCAGGAATCAGCCTGGTAAACCTTCACTGCACTCCCTCTATAGCAAGTACATCCTTCCTCAGAGGCCCTCATGGATCGCCTCCTCAAAGGGGCTACACTACCACACACTCGGACTGTTGTAAGAAATTAGGAAACATTTCTACTGATGTTTATGCACATTGGCATGTGATTCTCTCTGTTGGGTCTACCTCTCAGTACCTGATGACGTTGCTTGATAAACCTCTGTGTCAGTTATGTGGTATTGAATCATTTTAAATGTGAGCGAATGCAACTTTTGGATGGTCTATGCTTCAGGAGTCAATTGTAATCCAGGTCTTCTAACTATTAGAAGTGCTACCAGGAACTCATGGTCATGCATTGGATTCACCCCCTTGTCCAATCTTCGTTTGTTCTCTCGGTATGAGTATCATGCCATCATTTAGCCTCAGGTCTATTTTCAGGGGCTTTGTTTTTGAATCGCCATGTGAGCCATATCCCCCAAATCTGTGAGGGTCATTATGTTGCATAAAGCACCAATGTCTATCTGACACTTCTTGTTACCTTGATACTTTCCCTCTGCGGTCATAGAGTCATAGCGGTTTACAGCATGGAAACAGACCCTTCGGCCCAACTTGTCCATACCGCTCAGTTTTTACCACTAAGCCAGTCCCAATTACCCGCATTTAGTCCATATCCCTCTATATCCATCTTATCCATGCAACTGTCTAAATGCTTTTTAAAAGACAAAATTGTACCTGCCTCTACTAATACCCCTGGCATAAATGCAGAGAGAAGTTTTGCAACACCAGATTAAAGTCCAACAGGGTTATTTGGAATCACTAGCTTTCGGAGCGCTACTCCTTCATCACTCGTCTGAGGAAGGAGCAGCGCTCCGAAAGCTCATGATTCTAAATAAACCTGTTGGACTTTAACCTGGTGTTGTGAGACTTCTTACTATGCCCACCCCATTCCAATGCCATCATCTCTACATCGTATTGCAGAGATATCGCTTTAGTACAACAGGGCATTTAAGAGTCAACCACATTGCTGTTGATCTGGAGTCACAAGTAGGCCAGACTGGGTAAAGATGGCAGATTTCCTTCCCTGAAGGACATTAGTGAACCGGATGAATTTTTACGACAATCGACAATGGTTTCATGGTCATCATTAGACTTTTAATTCCAGATTTTTACTGGGTGTCTGGATGTCATCATGGTAACAGTCACAAACCATTTGTCACCTGTAGACTTGAGTGAACCGACCTGTTGTATTGTGGATCATTCTCTGTCAGACTCAATTGCTGAAATGTCTGCAGGGGCCAGCCATAATGTTCTGCCCCTTTCTCATCCAGCGCTTGTGGGCAAAATGATTCATTTTTAAAGGTTGGATTTTTAGAGCTGGAAAATCAGCCATAGTCATTGGGGCAGGATTTTCCAGCCCTGCCCACAGCGGGGATCATCCATTCCCGCCAAAAGTCAATGGACTGGGGACCTGGTTTCGAATCCTGTCACGGCAGATGGTGGAATTTGACTTCACTTAAAAATATCTGGAATTAAGAATCTACCGATGACCCATTGTCGATTGTCGGAAAAGCCCATCTGGTTCAATCATATCCTTTAGGGGAAGAAATCTGCCGTCCTTACCCGGTCTGGCCTACATGTGATTCCAGAGCCACAGCAATGTGGTTGACTCTCAACTGCCCTCCAAGGACAACTAGGGATGGGCAATAAATGCTGGGCCCAGCCAGCGACGCCCATGTCCCACGAATGAATAAAAGTTTTGATTGGCTCACTGCATCCCACTGTCGGGTCCTGCCACGGCGGGGCAGGGAAAACCGGGACAAATGATGAGCTTTCACCAGACGGTAAAAAATCAGTGATGTAACTATTTATAAAGGAAGTGTAAAAGCAGGGGAAAGAGGGTGTGGTGCGGGTGGGGTGGGGGTGTGGGGGGAGCAAGAACAAAGTTGTCAAGTGATTAAGTGACAAAGTGATGGTGCATCCACGTGAGGTGGTAATGTTGGGAGTAGCTACTTCCCATTTGGAACAAGAAAATGGACAATTCAGGAGAAATTTATTATCACAGAACCCTACAGTGCAGGAGTGGGCCATTCGGCCCATCGAACCTGCACCGACAACAATCCCACCCAGGCTCTATCCCCGTAACCCCATGTGTTCACCCTGCTAATCCCCTGACACTAAGGGGCAATTTAGCATGGCCAATCCACCTAACCCGCACATCTTGGGACTGTGGGAGGAAACCAGAGCACCCGGAGGAAACCCACGCAGACACGGGGAGAACGTGCAGACTCCGCACAGGCAGTCACCGAAGCCGGAATCGAACCCAGGTCTCTGCCGCTGTGAGGCAGCAGTGCTAACCACTGTGCCACCATGTTGCCCTTTATGGGAAGATATTCTGTTGGTCTAGATGGTGTTGGCAAGGGATCAGGCTCTTTGTTCTGCTCCCTTGTCTGGTACAAAGTCAACTCAGCACCATGAGTGAAGGAAGAGAATATATTCCCTCTGGTGCAATGAAAGGACATCTTCATTCAGTTACTGTTTATAAAATCATTTCAAATTCTTTGGCATTTAAATTGCTTCCTAGTCATCAAATTCTAAATACGGCATTTTTGGCGCAGTGGCTCTTTTGACTGTTAAATTGAGCTGCTGACATAACGGATTAATGTCCTGCTGTTGGATTCTACAACCTTCCACCTTTGACTGTCGTGAATTGCTGGCACCAATATCATGATGTGGAGATGCCGGCGTTGGACTGGGGTGAACACAGTAAGAGTTTTAACAACACCAGGTTAAAGTCCAACAGGTTTATTTGGTAGCAAATGCCATTAGTTTTCAGAGCGCTGCTCCTTCCTCAGTTGGAGTGGATATTTGCTCTCAAACAGGGCACCGAGTCACAAAATCAAGTTACAGAATACTGATTAGAATGCGAATCTCTACAGCCAACCAGGTCTTAAAGATATAGACAATGTGAGTGGAGGGAGCATTAAGCACAGGTTAAAGAGATGTGTATTGTCTCCAGACAGGACAGCCAGTGAGATTCTGCAAGTCCAGGAGGCAAGCTGTGGGGGTTACTGATAGTGCCACTCACATTGTCTGTATCTTTAAGACCTGGTTGGTTGTAGCGATTCGCATTCTAATCAGTATTCTGTAACTTGATTTTGTGTCTGTGTATGCCCTGTTTGAGAGCAAATATCCACCCCATCTGAGGAAGGAGCAGTGCTCCGAAAGCTAATGGCATTTGCTACCAAATAAACCTGTTGGACTTTAACCTGGTGTTGTTAAAACTCTTACCAATATCATTGTCAACACTCCATTGTAAACCTGACTCGAGATGGTGTCGCCCCCCCCAGGCACAAGTAAATGTGTGTGGGCGGAATGTCTCGTTGGAGATTCGCAATTCCCATTTTGGCTCGGAGAGCCAGCGGATATTTTAAATGTCAGATTGAGGACGAGTATAGATGGTCAAGTTAGATTGCAATGAAGCTGTGCACTGTCGGTATTACTGAGTGCAAACAGCTTTAATATGGTTAAAAGTTAGTTCTCTGGCAAAGGATGAGGAGCTTTGATTGCTTCCTCAACAAGCGGAACTTTCACTAAGATCCTGTGACACAATCCAATATCGCAAGGCACATTATAGAGGGAGCAAACAGACACTGGGAGAAAGGTTTCCTGAATTCAAGGCCAAAATGTTATGCTCTGAGGTTTAACTTAAAGGGGAGAAGGAAGTATTGATGGAAGTGATGTGGTGATGGAGTTTCAGATAACAGAAAGAGTTTGTTGCCAAGGGAGTGAGCAGTTTCTTCTTGCTCCTACATAGACTCCTGCCTCGCTGACATCTACAAACAGCATCACAACACGACCTTCAGATAACCTGAAGCATTTCACAATACCATACATCGATACAAATTCCTTTGTTAATGGTACCCAGATAGTGTCCTGTCTAAACAGGCTCCATTACTTTCAGCCTGGGGGAGAATCACAGGGAAGATTGGGTGACAAATGTATCTACTTGAAGGTATGTGATAGCTTTAAATCTGATTCCGTTTGGGTCTCAGCTACTCAATATTGTTTTACAAATGCCCATTGCTTCCATGTAAGGAACAGTGAGAACCAATGTTGCACTTTCTGTGCATATCACTTTGCATTACTGTGCAGCCAGTTACAGCATGAGTTGAGTCTTTGTTCAGATTCAATGGTACCCTATATCTTTTCATTTTGTATTGCTCGCTCTTTCCTGTCCCGATGACATTCAAAGAACAAAGAACAAAGAAAATTACAACACAGGAACAGGCCCTTCGGCCCTCCAAGCCTGCACCGGCCGTGCTGCCCGACTTAACTAAAACCCCCTACGCTTCCGGGGACCATATCCCTCTATTCCCATTTCATTCATGTACTTGTCAAGACGCCCCTTAAAAGTCACTACCGTATCCGCTTCCACTACCTCCCCCGGCAACGAGTTCCAGGCACCCACCACCCTCTGTGTAAAAGATCTGCCTCGTACATCTCCTTTAAACCTTGCCCCTCGCACCTTAAACCTATGCCCCCTAAGCGAATTCCTTGCTTATTCACACACCATTATATGAGCAGTGGGAAGGAATTATTATTTTTAAAACATTTCATAAAATCATAGAATCCTTACAGTGCAGAAGGAGGCCATTCGGTCTATCAAGCCTGCATCGACCACAATCCCACCCAGGCCCTATCCCCGTAACCTCATGCATTTACCCTAGCTAGTCCCCCTGACACTAAGGGGCAATTTAGCATGGCCAATCCACCTAACCCGCACATCTTTGGAGGAAACTGGGACACCTGGAGGAAACCCCACATAGACACGGGGAGAACGTGCAGACTCCGCACTGGCAGTGACCCGAGGCCGGAATCGAACCCCGGACCCTGGCGCTGTGAGCCCCGTGCCGTCCTGGGGTCTCTTCTGGGGTCTCTTCTTCTCTTCTTCTTAGGCAGTCTCTCAGAGTCAAGGATGGTTTGATTCCACACTATAAATGAGTTCTCAGGTGACTGAGGAGTCCAATATGCGAGCTACAGTTTCTGTCACAGGTGGGGCACAGAGCATAGAACAGAACAGCACAGGAACAGGCCCTTTGGCCCATGATATTGTGCCAAACATGACACCAAATTAAGCTCATTCTGTAAAGCATGATTATGTGCATGTCCATGTGCGTGTTAGTGAACTAAACTCGGGACTGCGTGTCTACAGTGCTGAGGACGTCAAATGGTTTAGTTGTGAAAGTAGTCATGGTGTGGAGATGCCGGCGTTGGACTGGGGTAAACACAGTAAGAAGCCTCACAACACCAGGTTAAAGTCCAACAGGTTTATTTGCTACCAAATAAACCTGTTGGACTTTAAACTGGTGTTGTGAGACTTCTTACTTAGTTGTGAAAGGCAGGCACTGAAAGTGAAGCAAAAACAGAAAATGCCTGAGAAACTCAGCAAGTCTGACAACATCTGTGGAGAGAGAATACAGCCAATGTTTTGAGTCTGAATAACACTTAGTCAGAGCTGAAAGCAAAGAAAATCAGACAAAGTTTATACTATTGGTGGGAGTGGCGGGGGGGGGGGGGGGGGGTGCTGTAATTGGACAAAGGAAATGTTTCAGGTTGCAGCATCTGTGTTTTGTTTCCCTTTATCACTGGAAGTGAATATGACCAACTAAGATATGATATAGGTAAATAAACCATGGGTAAAAATTTGCATCAGGAGATAAATAAGGATTATTGTGTTCAGTTAAATTTCAAAGAGAAATAAAGAAGAGTTTACAGCTGGGAATAGGTCATAAATAAATAAGGCAACATTTTTCATTTGACCTGAAATTAGTGGCCACAAGGAGAACTTAAAGCTTTTTTAATCTGGGAAAGGTAAATTTCAAAGCTGATGAAGGGTTACCTGGACTTGAAACATTGGCTCTATTCCCTCTCCACAGACGCTGTCAGATCTGTTGAGATTTTCTAGCACTTTCTGTTTTTGTTTCATTTTTCAACATCTGCAGTATTTTGATTTTATTTTATTTGTGAGAGTCTAACCAAGTAAGAACTTTTTGGGGAAATGCTCTATAAAGCTCATTTTAACTGTGTAAATGTAATCTTGCATGTTTAAGTTTTCTTTTCTTTTGTTATTAAATGTTTTAATTTAATATTCAAAGTATCCACATTTTTGGCTTCTGACTGCAAAACAGATATTTTCGTGTACAAAATGCAAACAGAAAATAGTTATGATCACAATGTATGGTAGCTAAATTTGCTGATGGCACCAAGTTGGTAGGAAAGTAAGTTGTATTAGAAGCAGTGCGGAGAAGGCTTACTTAACTGATTCTTTAGATGAAAGGGTTATCTTATGAGGAATGGTTAGGCACGTTGAACCTGTATCCATTGGAGTTTAGAAGAATGAGAGGTGATCTTACTGAAACATGGAAAAAGGCTGACGGGACTTGACAGGGTGAATGCTCAAAGAGTGTTTCCCCAAATGGGGGAGACTAGAACAAAGGGACACTGTTTAAAAATATGGGGTCTCCCATTTAAGATGGAAATGAGGAGAAATTTTAGGTGGAATTTTCCAGCCGTCCATGCCAGCAGGATTTTTCAGTCCCGCTGCTGTGAATGGAGATTTGGCTGAGCGCCAAATTCCCCATCCTCATTGGCAGCACTGGCAGGGCGTGAACAGCTGGTAAGATTGCACCCTTTTTCCTCTGAGGGTCTTGAGTCTGTGGAACTCTCTTCCCCAGAGAGCAGTGGAGGCACGGTCATTGAATATTTTTAAGTTAGATTTTTGGCCGACGGGGGGGGGGGGGGTCCAAAGGTGACAGGGGATAGACAAGGAAGCCGAGGTCACAGTCAGATCAGCCACGATCTTATCAAATGGTGAAGCAGCTTTGAGGGGCCGAATGGCCTACTCCTGTCCTTAAGTCATAAATTGGTGCGAAGTTCAGCTTGTCCTACAGAGCAAAGGACATGAAGGAAAACATCTTTCCTCAAGTAATGGGCTCTTAGCAGTTATTATAAGAATACTACTTTGTAAAGCTTCAAATACTATTTATTTTATTTATTTATTTTTCATTAGTATCACAAGTAGGTTTACATTAACACTGCAATGAAGTTACTGTGAAAATCCTCTAGTCACCACATTCCGGCGCCTGTTCGGGTACACAGAGGGTGAATTTAGCATGGCCAATGCATCTAACCAGCAAGTCTTTCGGCCTGTGGGAGAAAACTGGAGCACCCGGAGGAAGCCCATGCAAACACGGGGAGGACATGCAGACTCCACACAGACAGTGACCCAAGCCAGGAATTGAACCCGGGTCCCTGGCGTTGTAAGGCAGCAGTGCTAACCACTGCGCCTATTAAGACAGTAAATAACGTAACTAACAAGTTGTAAATAATGGGCGGCATGGTGGCACAGTGGTTAATGGACCCGAGTTCGATTCCGGCCTTGGGTCACTGTCTGTGTGGAGTTTGCATATTCTCCCTGTGTCTGTGTGGGTTTCCCCCGGGTGCTCTGGTTCCCTCCCACAGTCCAAAGATGTGCGGGTTAGGTGGATTGGCCATACTAAATTGTCCCTTAATGTCAGGGTGATTAGCAGGGTAAATACATGGGGTTACAGGGATAGGGCCTGGGTGGGATTGTTGTTGGTGCAGGCTTGATGGGCCAAATGGCCTCCTTCTGCACTGCAGGGGTTCTATGATTCTATGATTCTACTGTGAATTAATGTGCTATTATTTGGACATATTTTATTACCATTGATATTTGAATAACCGTTGCAAAAAAAAGGTTGAATTTCAAAAATCAGAATTTTTGATAATGATTCACACATTTTACCAAAACAGAAATAAAATGGGATTAACATCAGATACCACTGCATTGGTGGAGATTTGGTTTTTAAAAAGTACATTATAATTGGTTATCTACCTTAGATAGATAGACATGAGTAGTCTGTTGCGTATACAGTGCTTAGCACTGCTGCCTCACAGCGCCAGGGACCCAGATTCAATTCCCGGCTTGGGTCACTGTCTGTGCGGAGTCTGCATGTTCTCCGCGGGTGGGATTTTATGACCTTACTCGTTCCGAAACCGTAAAATCCCGCCCGAGGTCAATGGACCTTTCCATGGTCCGTCCCCCGCCCGCTCCGATCCCTGTGGCGGGCGGGGTGGTAACATTCCCCAGCACCCGTGTCTGCGTGGGTTTTCTCCGGGTGCTCCGGTTTCCTCCCACCTTTCGAAAGGGCATTGGCCATGCTAAATTCTCCCTCAGTGTACCCGAACAGGCGCGGGAGTGTGGCGACTAGGGGATTTTCACAGTAACTTCATTGCAGTGTTACTGTAAGCCTAATTCTGACACCAATAAATAAATTGTTGGTGGAATTACATCTCTGCTGATCTGCAGAGAGGGATTAAGTCAGTTGCTTTTGTATTGTAGCATTAAATTTGAATCTAGTCCCTGCAAATCCAGCAAAGGTATAATTTTGCCTTCAGATTTGGAATGCCCATTTTGACCTTGGATGTTCCAAATAAGTTTAACTTGTCAGCACTCCCAGACACAATAACTGAGCATTTGTAATCGGGCAACGATGTCACAGAGGTAGTTGCAAAGCCTTACAGTTGGCAGTGCCATATCTGGATAATTAATTTACATAAACAGCTCATAAATCGCATTCCTGGAATGCTGACTTGGAAAGTCATACAGTTGGGGTCAGCGAGTTTGGCAGGACCTGTGGATTGACGGAATTGTTAGCTCTCTGAGGGGGGTGATGGTTATCTCAATAAGTTACTGGGTCACAAAAGTTGAGTACAAACTTTAGCCCCGATTGTCAACATTCACACACGCACACACTCACACGCACACACACGCACACACATGCACACACACACACACGCACACACTCACACGCACACACGCACACACACTCACACACGCGCACAGACGCGCACACACACACACACGCACGCACAAACTCACATGCACACACATGCACACACTCACACACACGCACGCACACACACACATACACACACACGCACACACACACACACACACACACACACGCTCACACACACACACACACGCACGCACACACTCACACATTACAGACACACACACTCACACACACACACACATTCACACACACTCTCACACACCTACACATGCACACTCACACACACACACACACGCTCACACACATACACACGCTCACACACGCTCACACACGCTCACAAATACACATACATTACAGACACACACGCTCGCACACACACACGCTCACACACAGACACACACACACTCTCACACACATGCACACACACTCTCACACACACTCTCACACGCTCACACACACACAGAAACTCTCACACACACACACACACAAACTCAGCTGTGGTGTAGTTCAAAAACAAAACTCAGCAGATACGGGGCAGTCAACCGAAAGTCAATGGTGGGGAAAAGTTGGAGGAAATAATCCAAATGCAAATTAGTTGGTATTTGCAAAAGCATGGTTAATGATTGAAACTAGAAATAGCCATGTACATGTAATTATCACATTACAGCCTTTCTTTTAAAGGTACATTCCTGATTCCGAACTTCAGTGTTGAGCTTAAAGTTTTTTCCAAATGGAAGGGTGGACAGACAACTGGCACCTTTTTGTGCAATTTCAAACATAATCAGATTCTTATCACTAGAGGTAGCTGCAAAGAGACATTCAAAAGTGCAAAGACTCTTCCAGCAATGTCCATGGAATCTTCCAGAAGATGTGAAAACCCCATTTTGCTTCTAAGGTAACAGGAGACAGGAAGCTACTTCAAAGGACCTCAATGCAATTGACTTTCTTGCTTGCTTGAAGCAACGACTTAATGAAAATTGCCAGTTTTGTGTTCTTGCATTGTATAAAGGAGGCTGTAAGATGCCGACTTTGAATAGCAGAGTACAGAACCTCCAGGAAGAACTCTGAGAGACAATATCAGAGAGGGTCCTTGACCAGGCTGATTCCAGGGATGGCAGGATCGATGTATGAGGAGGGATTGACTAAGCTAGGATCGTTTTCACTGGAGTTCAGACGAATGAGGGGGGATCTCATCGAGACTTATAAAATTCTAACCGGTCTAGATGCAGGGAGGATGTTCCTGATGGTGGGGAAGTCCAGAACCAGGGGTCACAGTCTGAGGATTCAGGGTAGACCATTTAGGACGGAGATGAGGAGACCTTTCTTCACGCTAAGAGTGGTGAGCCTATGGAATTAATTACCACAGGAAGTAGTTGATGCCAAAACATTGAATGTATTCAAGAGGCGGCTGGATATAGAACTTGGGGTGAATGGGATATGGGGAAAAAGCAGGATTAGGTTATTGAGTTGGATGATCAGCCATGATCATGATGAATGGTGGAGCAGGCTCGAAGGGCCAAATGGCCTCCTCCTGCTCCTATCTTCTATGCTTCTATGTTTGACCAAAGGAGGACAAGGAGGAAGCTTTTAAGAAATCAATTGCTGTCCAGGCAATCTGCCTGGGAGTGGGTCTTGAACCCACGTTCCGACTCAGATGTGAAAGTACCATCACTGTACCACAGCCGAGTTTGTGTTTTGTGCGTGTTTTTCCTAAGTAGGTGAACATAAATAGGTCAACCTATCCAATTTCTAATACATATCATTCATCATGCCACTGTATCTCCTGATTCTAAACAATCCCTTTTCCCCAAATATTAAAAAAGAAATCATTTGTTTTGTATAGAAAGAAAAATGTAAAAATCACAATTATAAACTGATGCGCGATTAAATCACTCGGGAGGCTGGATCGTACCCGGGAAATAAAGGCTTTTATTAGTAACAAGAATGGAGCATACTGCATAACAATACAATCCCAGACTAGAGGGTCACCCGGCAGTGCAGCGACCTTTATACTCCTACAGGTAGGCGGAGCCAACCGGAGTGTACCACAGAACAATACCAACAGGTAGAACACCCCAACCCTAACCCCAACAGTGACATCAGTAACATATGTACAAGTACCCATAGTGCTAACCATCTATGGTTCAGTACCCATAGTGGTAACCATCTATGGTTCACCACATAAACCAAGTAAAATCAGGACAACTATTTATCTGCACCGTAACCACAGAATTAGTGAGGAATCGGAAACCTTGGCTGGAATTTTCCGGCCATTCCTGCCAGTGGGTAAAGGATAAAGGGTAAATATCCTTTAGTATTGCCAATAAAAGAGAAGTGCAATCAAAATTTTTTGTCCTGGACTCTTCAGGATAGCTTGAAAACAAAATACCAACAGTAAAAGGATACAGCAATTTATATTGCGTGAGAAGAGAGTGATTGGCAAGTGGAGAGTTGGTGACATTGCAGCCTCATGTTGACTCAGGTATTTACCCTTTACCCTTTATCCGCAGCCTCATGTTGACTCCGATATTTAACCTTCCCACTGCAGTGAATGAAAGTTTGGCTGAGTTCCAAATTCTCCGCTCTTGCTGGCAGCGGAGGCAGGGCGTGTACGGTTGGAAAATTCTGGCCCTTCTCTCTCTTCCTAATACACACTGAGTCCACCTGAAAAGGCAAACCTCTGAATATTCAACCGTGGAAGCCATCCTAGCTGCTCAAAAAACTCAAGAAATGACTAGGGTTGGGAAGCATTTTCCGATCGGGGCCATTGTGATCTCCTGGACTCGTTTCGATCGCCTCAGGGGGTCGGAGAGGAATTTCCCAGATTTTTTTTTCCCCATATTGGCCCTGGGGTTTTTCACTCTGGGTTTTCGCCTCTCCCTGGAGATCACATGGTCTGGAATGGGGGGGTGGGGGTAAGTTAATAGGTTGTAATGAACAAAGCATCGTAGCTGTGAGGGACAGCTCGGTGGATAGGATATTGGTATGTAGATAGGCTGGAAAATTGGGTGGGGATCCTGGATTCAGGATTCAATCCTGGACTGGGGAGCGGCGCGGGCTTGGAGGGCCGAAGGGCCTGTTCCTGTGCTGTATTGTTCTTTGTTCTTTGTTTGTTCTTTGTTCTTTGTTCTTTGTTCAAGTTTCAACCCTTTCATTTCGGAAAGGAGGAATTTAAGCCACAAGTCTGGAGTGATATCTCACAGAGATTGATTTGAAATCAATTGATCATTTTTTCTCTCCTTTATCTGAATTTTAATCCTTATCTGTATTTTAGTTAATAACTTTATGACCTTTGCTTTGGTAACATAGCAATGTTTTGTAATAAACTAATCTTTAGTATTGCCGATAAAAGAGAAGTGCAATCAAAACTTTTTGTCCTGGACTCTTCAGAATAGCTTGAAAAAAAACCAACAGTAAAAGGGTACAACAATTTATACTGTGTGAGAAGAGAGTGGTTGGCAAGTGGAGAGAGTTGGTGAGATTGCAGCCTCATGTGGACTCAGATATTTACCCTTTAGCCCACTGCTCCTCCCAAGATGGAAGGCCTCTGATTGGATCTCCAGTTTGAAGAGTCAAATTTCCAATCTTAGTTTTAGGGTGAGGGGGGCAGAAGATTCAGGGGGGATTTGAGAAAAACCTTTTTCACTCAGATGGTGGTGGGAATCAGGAATGCGCTGCCTGGGAAGGTAGTGGAGGCCGGAAACCTTACAACCTTTAAAAAGTATTTGGATGAGCACTTGAAATATCATAACATTCAAGAATAGGGGACAAGTGCAGGGAAATGTGTTTAATGCGCCTTTAGTGGTAGATCTTGTCAGTGCAGACTCGATGGGCCGAAGGGCCTTTTCTGCGTTGTATAACCCTATGACTTAATTGGGCAGGAAACCCATCTCCATGCCAATTTAGAGGCACATCAGTCAAAAGGGGGGGGGGGGGCAGGGAGTGGTGGGGAAGAAGGGGGTGTGGGGTGTGGAAGGGATAGGGTGTAATAACTCCACGGAGGCGAAAGTCCTATCACCAAGTTACTTTATTTACATCATACATCTGTACACAGCCAGCTCTCCAGTTGCTCCCTGCTGAATGCAGGCTGGGAGTCTGACACACCTGCTTTAAATAGGGAGCATGAGGCTCCCTGATTTAACCATCAGTTAAGACTCATCAGGTAGTTCATACTCCAGCAAGCCAACCTCCAGCAAGTCATCACATAGGAGAAGTCTCCCCCTTAAGTGGCTACTTATTGGCCTCCTAAGGGCTTCCCCGGCCCAGCCTCAATTTCTAGGCTAGTGGGTACCAGATAACTCAGCGTGGGCCGTAAAAAAATCAAGGACCCTTGATCACAGGTGAGAAGGTGTGGGGGTGGGCAGTGGGTGGTGGAGGGGAAGGGCGTTGTGTTGGTCTCCAACGGAAGCCCCGTCCTGACCGAAGGCTGGCCTATTCTCAAGGACACAACACCTCCATCCTCACCCCTGCCATCGCTGCTCCCAACTTCCACCCACCCTCCCCGAGCTAATCCCTGATAACCCACGCCAACCAAACAGTTCAGACCTTGGCTAGCCTCATGAGGACCTTGGATTTGTTTTCATTTCCCTCACCCCCCCCCCCCCCCCCCCTCCCAAACCCCTTTGCTCCGGCTCTCTGACGATGTGGCTAAGAATTGGTTACTCACCTGTAGTGTATAGGACACGGATGTTGCCAATTTGCCATTATTGTTGACCAGTCAAAGTGGTTGTTACTGGAAGATGGGCGAGAGGGGAATGTCCTGTTGCTTCACTTGGGGCGTGGGGGTGGCATGGCACCCAGTCTGTTTAAAATTGGAAGCTACATCCTCTTGACAAAAATAGTTGTGCTATTTTCTATCCCAGCCAGCCACATGGGATATATTAAATTATATCGTCAGCTGTCATAATACTCTCTCTCTCAGCGTTATGGAAATCGCTAGTTAAAAGTGCCAGGACTGCTTGTTTATTGACTGACGCACTATACGTCAGTCCACCATATGTCCCTCTCAGAGTTATTACATTGTGATCATATTTAAAGCTTTTTTTTACAGACGCACAAATACCTTGGAAAGAGCTAAAAATGGAGTATCCACAGGGAATGTGGGTTTTCTGGGAATGACATTCCCAGAGTGGTCCCAATATTCATTCTTTCATAATGAGCAGAGTGCATTTCCCTTTTTGCACTCCTTTCCAATAGCACAATGCATTTTTTCCACAATAATTACTCTTCTTCACCAAAGGAATTGCCACTAATTATTTTCCCTTTACAATGTACAGGAGGGCATTCTTGTTAAACTATTGTAGCTGGAAAAACCAAACAATGTTAAGGCTGTCTAGATTCTGACGGTTATAAAAAAAAACCCTCATCTCTATCATAGTATTGAAACCAGGAAATGTTAGAAATTCTGGTAAATTCAAGAACATAATGTCTTTTTGGGAACGTTTCCAAGCCTTATTGTTGGATATTTCCTGAGCAACATTTTCTTAATTTCGGCTCCCGCTCATCCCAGAGGGAAAAGAGGGAAAGCAAAATACCGCAGATGCTGGAATTCCGAAGTAAAAGCAGAGAACGCTGGAAAGACACGGCAGGTCAGGCAGCATCGGAGGAGAGAAAGGGAATTAATTATAAGGCTGAGATGACCTTTCATCAGAACTCAGAAATTCTGATGAATGATCACCCTGGGCTGTAGTGTGAACTCTTATCTCTCTCCACAATTGCTACCTGACCTGTTGAGCGATTACAGCATTCCCTATTTTCATTTGGAAGTGGAGGACAATAGTGGAGTCGATCTGTGGTGGCAGCAGTAAACATGTGTCACCCGTGTAGTAGCTGCATGAATTAAAAAAAAACCAAAATACCATTGCATGTTTTCAAACCAAGGGCACAGTGGTTAGCACTGCTGCCTCACAGCGCCAGGGACCCGGGTTCGATTCTCGGCTTAGGTCACTGCCTGTATGGAATTTGCACATTCTCCCCGTGTCTGCATGGGTTTCCTCCGGGTGCTCCAGTTTCCTCCCACAGTCCAAAAGACGTGCGGGTTAGGTACATCGGCCATGTTAAATTCTCCCTCGGTGTTCCCGAACAGGTGCCAGAGTGTGGCGACTAGAGGATTTTCACAATAACTTCATTGCAGTGTTAATGTAAGCCTACTTGAGACACTAATAAATAAACTTTAAAAATAAACTTTAAAAAGAAGAACAATAAGATTATTTCTGGATATCATTTCAAATTTGGTACTGACTGCCAAATTGAAAATTTCTAGCCAAGCGAGGGTTCATACTCTTGTAGTATCAAAGAACCAACACTTTAAATCGGTTTGTGCTTTGGGTGTCTTATTTTGATAACTGCCTAAACTGGGACAGGTTATTCACATGACCAATATTCTCTCTTCCTGCATTGCTTTAATTCTGTAATAAAATATTCATCTTTAGAGAAATATTTTGCACATGTTATGCGAAGGATAAAAATATTTGGCATCTGTAAATGTCCCTCAATGCTCAAGGGATTAAACCAAACACTGCTATATGAATGACCTCACTGAAGTTGGCATTGGGCATTTTTTAAAAACTAGACCATGAACATGGAAAGCAAGTTTTTTAACATGGGGTGGCAACACTGTGCTTTTAATTAAATGGTATCAGGCATGTTAATGCAGGCAGCATGGTGGCACAGTGGTTAGCATCGGGCATCGAGTACAAAAGTTGGCAAATAATGTTACAGTTATATAAAACATTGGGTAGGCCACATTGGGAAAAGTGTGACCAATTCTGGCCTCCGCACTACCAGAAGGAAGTGGAGGTTTTGGAGAGAGTGCAGAAAAAGTTTACCAGGATGTTGCCTGGTATGGAGGGTATTAGCTATGAGGAGAGATTGAATAAACTGGGATTGTTCTCCCTGGAAAGACAGAGGCTGAGGGGCGACTTGATAGAAGTTTATAAAATTATGAGGGGCATAGATAGGGTGAACAGTTGGAAGATTTTTCCCAGGGCAGAAATGACAATTACAAGGGGGCACAAGTTCAAGATAAGAGGGGAAAAGTTCAGTGGAGATGTGCGGGGAAAGCTTTTTATACAGAGGGTGGTGTGGGCCTGGAATGCACTGCGAGCTGGCTGAGGCAGTTACGTTAGCCGCATTTAAGACTTATCTTGATAGGCACATGAACAGATGGGGAATAGAGGGATACAAGCAGTTGGTTTAGATAGGACAATGTGATCGGCGCAGGCTTGGAGGGCCGAAGGGCCTGTTCCTGTGCTGTATTGTGCTTTGTTTTTTGTTCACTACTGCCCCCACAGTGCCAGGGAATGAGGTTTGATTCTAGCCTTGGGTGACCATCTATGTGGAGTTTGCACGTTCTCCCCATGTCTGTGTGGGTTTCCTCCGGGTGCTCCGGTTTTCTCCTGCAGTCCAAAGATGTACGGGTTAGGTGGATTGGCCATGCTAAAATTGCCCCTCAGTGTCCTGGGATGCATAGATGAGAGGGATTAGCGGGTAAAATATGTAGGGATATGGGGGTAGGGCCTGGGTGGGATTGTGGTCGGTGCAGACTCGATGGGTCGAATGGCCTCTTTCTGTACTGTAGGGTTTCTATGATTTCAATGATTTCTATAAATTGCCGCTTGGTGTTTAAACATGTGTAGGTTAGATGGATTCACCATGGTAAATGCACGGGGTTATAGCAATAGGGGAGAGTGAGTGAAGACTCGATGGACCGAATGACCCTCTTTGGCACTGGAGGGATTCTATGATTTAAAGTTCATGGTCCAAATTGCACACATACAGTCAACTCGAACTAGATGGAATCTGTTGAGCAAGACAAAGCGAATGGGGTGGAACTGTACTTTTTTTCAACCAACAGTGAGACTGATCTTGAAGAGGAAGCAGTAAAAAGGGGACATCCTACCCTTCAGGAATTTCT
The DNA here is from genome assembly GCF_964213995.1 of Mustelus asterias. NCBI lineage: Eukaryota > Metazoa > Chordata > Chondrichthyes > Carcharhiniformes > Triakidae > Mustelus > Mustelus asterias. The sequence continues at coordinate 6,574,099 of NC_135818.1, read as the reverse complement.
CACAAAGGGTGTTATAAAATTGCTGAAAATATCAAATTTTGCTTTCATCAAGAAAGATTTGGAATTATATATTTAAGGATTTAAAATATTGGACAAAGGAATCAATGATTTCAGAAAAACATAATATGACCAGAACCATTGAATCTATATGAAATCCCTCCATATCTATGGACACTAAGGGGCAATTTAGCATGGCTAATGCACCTAACCTGCTCATCTTTGGACTGTGGGAGGAAACTGGAGCACCCACGCAGACACGGGGAGAATGAAGTTACTGTGAAAATCCCCTAGTTGCCACCCTCCGGCGTCTGTTCGGGTACACTGAGGGAGAATTTAGCATGGCCAATGAACCTAACCAGCACATCTTTTGGACTGTAGGAGGAAACCGGAGCACCCGGAGGAAACCCACGCAGAAATGGGGAGAACATGTAAACTCCGCACAGTGACCCAAGCCGGGAATCAAACCCGGATCCCTGACATTGCGAGGCAGCAGTGCTAACCACTGTGCCACCGTGTTGCCATAGTCAAGCCTATTTTGGAATGAAATTAAATGTGCATCTTGTTCTGAGACGTTTGGTTCAAAATCATAAATGTAAGCCTGCTATGTTGGCAGCGGGAATCTCATTCTCCATATCACTGGCTCTTCTGAAGCATTTTGCAAGTGCTTCTTGAGGCAGGTGGTAGAACACCCTGAAACATGCGACATTCTCAGCATAGATTATCAAGAACAAAGAACAAAGAAAATTACAGCACAGGAACAGACCTTTCGGCCCTCCAAGCCTGCACCGACCATGCTGCCCGACTGAACTAAAACCCCCTATCCTTCCGGGGACCATATCCCTCTATTCCCATCCTATTCATGTATTTGTCAAGACGCTCCTTAAAAGTCGCTATTGTATCTGCTTCCACTACCTCCCCCGGCAGCGAGTTCCAGGTACTTTTGCCTCGTACATCATAGGGCCATGACAGTTCTTTCGAGGGCCATCTGTATCTGTGATCAAACTGGTATGATGCTGAAAAGGAGCATTTATATAGAGAGAGAAAATGTTGCTGAGTGATGCCCTTGTGTTACACAGCTGATCCTTACAATCTCTGCAGGAGTCCACAGCAGTCATCCATGGCTGTGTACAAAGATCTTTCAAGCAGTCTTTAGTCGGGAGGGTCATGTAGCATGCAACACATGTCAAGGAATTAGCAGAGTCTTTTGAGGCGTGTGTCTGTCCCTTAGCGTGCAAAATGTCTGGAATTTACTGTTGATATCTCAAATTCCTTTCGGTTGATGTCACAGACTGTGCAATGGGGTGTCCACGCTACAGGTTATAGGTTACATGGCGAGAAAATACTGGGTAACTTGAGCCTATTGCTTTAAAAAAAATTCCTCATTTGTTTGGTTTGGATTCCATTCACTTGGGTAGAACTGTTCTGTCTGCTGCCCCACACAACATTAAATTAAATCCTTTCTGCCCTGGCAGCATGAGATATATGTATATCACAGGAAAGAACAACTTAAACGATGAATTTAGACGATGTGATAGACATGTGGATGGCACGGTGGTACAATGGTTAGCACTGCTGCCTCACAGTGCCAGGGACCTGGATTCCGATGATTATCTGTGCGGAGTCTGCACATTCTCCCCATGTCTGCCTGGGTTTCCTCCGGTTCAAAGATTTTAAAAAATGTTTATCTATTAGTGTCACAAGTAGGCTTACATTAACACTGCAATGATGTTACTGTGAAAATCTCCTAGTCGCCACACTCCAGCGCCTGTTCGGGTACACTGAGAGAGAATTTAGCATGGCCAATGAGCCTAACCAGCACAGTCTTTTGGACTGTGGGAGGAAACCGGAGCACCCGGAGGAAACCCACACAGACACAGGGAGAACTCCACACTCCACCAGTGACCCAAGCCGGGAATTGAACCCGGGTCCCTGGCGCTGTGAGACAGCAGTGCTAACCATTGTGCCACCGTGCCACCTCCCTGGGTTTCCTCCCGTAGTCCAAAGATGTGCTGGTTAGGTGGATGGGCCATGTTAAATTCCTCCCTTAGTGTCCAAAGATGTGTGGGTTAGATGGGTTTGCCGTGGGAAATGTGTGGGTTAGGGAGATAGGGTGGGGGAGAGGGCCTGGATAAGATACTCTGTCAGAAAGTCGGTGCGATTTGAAGGGCAAAATGGCCTCTTCTGGACTATAGGTTTTCTATGATCCTATAAAATGTCCCGCCAGGATTATAGGTCTCTGATACATGGTGGTATGGCTCTTAAGGAGCCAGTGGCCAGCGCTATATCTATGGACCAACGAGCTGCCTCTTGTGCTGTATGATTCTGGGAATGATATCCTTATTCAGGAGTTTATTTGTAACTGTTCGGGGCATTTGTGAGGGAGAGGGAGGATTCGATCACGGCCTGCAAGATTAGTTAAAACGCAAGTTGAAGTGAGATTATTCGCTTCTTTGAGTTACACAATCAGCATCGGAGCTAAAACATGGCGAGAAAGTAAATAAACACTTTACTGTTAAAGTGGAATGTAGGGGTTTGATAAAGGGAAGCAGTTCCATTTGAGTGCAATCAACTCTGGGTAAGCATTGATTACAACTGCAGAGGCACACACTCTGACATCAGCCTCTCTGTCCATAACATTTGACATGGAGATGCCAGCGTTGGACTGGGGTGGGCACAGTAAGTAGTCTCACGACACCAGGTTAAAGTCCAACAGGTTTATTTGGTAACACGAGTTTTCGGAGCACTGCCCTTTCATCACCTGGTGAAGGAGCAACGCTCCGAAAGCTTGTGCTACCAAATGAACCTGTTAGACTTTAACCTGGTGTCGTGGGACTACTTGTCATAACATTTGAGACTGTGGCATCAACTCTATCTCAGCCCTTATCATTTCCCTTGTCGTAATTAACAAATCTTTCTTGAATAAATAAAATAAATCACGCTTGCCTGATTCAAATTGACCAATCGATAAACATACAAAAATATTCACAACTGTCTCTGACATAAAACATTAAAGAGAGCAAGAAAGGTATTGTACTTAAAATATTCAGGACTTGTGAATCCTCATAGAATCTCTACTGTACAGAAGGAGGCCATTTGGCCCATCAAACCTGCGCTGATATCAATCCCACCCAGGCCCTATCCTCCACCTATTTACCCTGCTAAGCTCCCTGACACGAAGGGGCAATTTAGCATGGCCAATAAACCTAGCCCGCACATCTTTCGAGTGTGGGCGGCACGGTGGCGCAGTGGTTAGCACTACTGCCTCACATGCCAGGGACCAGGGTTTGATTCCCGGCTTGGATCACTGTCTGTGTGGAGTCTGCACATTCTCCCCGTGTCTGCGTGGGTTTCCTCCGGGTGCTCCGGTTTCCTCCCACAGTCCAGAAGATCTGCTGATTAGGTGCATTGGCCATGCTAAATTCTCCCTCAGTGTACCCGAACAGGCACCGGAGTGTGGCAACTAGGGGATTTTCACAGTAACTTCATTGCATTGTTAATGTAAGCCTTTGTGACCAATAAATATACTTTGAAATCCACAGGCCCAAGCTAGTGCTCTGGGGACATGGGTTCGAATCCCACCATGGCAGCTGAGAAATCTGCAATATAAAGCTAGTCTCAGTAATGGTCCCTGTGTAACTGTCATCGACTGTTGTAAAAACCAATCTGCTTCACAAATGTCCTTTAGAGAAGGAAATCTGCCGTCCTTACCTGGTCTGGCCTACATGTGACTCCAGAGCCACAGCAATGTGGTTGACTCTTAAGTGCCCTCTGAAATTGCCTAACAAGCCATTCACTTTCAAGGGCAATGAGGGATGGACAAAAAATGCCAGACTTGCCAGAATGAACGAAATAAAATTTGGGCCATTGTGACCATGCTGAGGTCCTGAACATGCGCCAGAGTGTGGTGACTAGAGGATTTTGACAGTAACTTAATTGCAGTGTTAATGTAAGCTTTCTTGCGACACTAATAAATAAACTGAAACTTTGTGCAGTGTGGCCTCTCCCTGTTTCTCTCTGTTCCCTCCCTATCAACTCCCACCCACTTACCATACATCACCATCATGCCCAGAGATAACTTTGGAGCTTAAATAAGTAGCTGCTTGAAAACCTTTATAATTGGGCAAATGAAAAGCCTTTCAATTTGAACTGTCTTTGTATTTTAGGCAGTGCACAGGGCAAGTGTTTAACTTATAGATTCTTTTACTGATCAATAATTATGTTACATCACACTCATTGACATTTTTGTCAGAGGTAGAGAGGGAGTGAGGGCGAAGAGGGAGTGAGGGGGAGAGAGAGGGAGTGAGGGTGAGAGAGGGAGAGAGAGGGAGAGAGAGGGAGTGAGGGCGAGAGAGACAGAGGGAGAGAGTGCTAGAGAGGGAGAGAGGGGGAGAGAGAGAGAGAGGGTGAGAGAAGGAGAGAGAGGGAGAGAAGGAGAGAGGGCGAGAGAGGGAGAGAAAGCAAGAGTGAGAGAGAGGACGATAGAAGGAGAGAGGGTGAGAGAGAGACAGAGTGTGTGAGAGGGAGTGAGGGTGAACGAGGGAGAGGGAAGGAGTGTGAGAGAGGGAAAGAGGGGGAAAGAGGAAGAGAGGGCAAGAGAGGAAGAGGGCATGAGAGAGGGAGTGAGAGCGAGAGAGGGAGAGAGAGCGAGAGAATGTGAGAGATGAAAAGAGAACAAGAGTGGGAGAGAAGACGATAGAAGGAGAGGGTGAGAGAGAGAGACAGGGCGTGTGAGAAGGAGGGAGTGTGAGAGAGGATGAGAACGAGAGAGAGAGGGAGAGAGGAAGCGAGGGGAAGAGTGGCAAGAAAAGACAAGAGAGGGAGAGAGGACAAGAGAGGGAGAGAAGACAAGAGAGGGAAAGAGCATGAGAGAGGGAACGAGGGTGAGAGAGGAAGAGAGGGTTAAACAGAGAGAGAGGGTGAGAGAGGAAGTCAGAATGCTATTGAAAGACATTTCTTTGCATCTTTTGAATAGGATTTTATTGATGAGAAATAGACCGTGTACAAGCAATCTCCAACGTCATCCTGAGATTTGGCCAGTCCTCCCTGCAAAATAAGATTGAAAAGAAAAATACCTGCAATCTTGTTGGGCAGCTTGTCACATTCTTGCGCAGCTCAGCAATGTCTTGACAGACTGTACTTTGTTTGGTTATGGTGCTATCAGTGACTGCCCTCCTGTCGGTGTACAATACTGCCTCTGTTGAATTGAGAAGCTACCTGGTCAACACATGTCTTTGAACAGCGCAGAGTGCAAATAGGCTGCAATTTCTGTAATAAGCAAACGCATTCGATCAAATATTTTATTATTGGTTTTAAGGAGCAAGGATGAAAAAATGCTTCATTTATTACTGTGAAAAACAAAATTATTCTACCAGTTTATGCAGTGGATCCAAATGAACATTTTCAATCGAACACTTACAGTCCCAAAGGCTGACCCTTTTGCTGAGGTTTTGTTAACATTCTAAACATTAATCATGTCTATCTCATAGAATCCCTGCAGTGCAGAAGGAGGTCATTTGGCCCATCAAGCCTGCACCAACCACAATCCCACCCAGGCCCTATTGCCATAACCCCATGTATTTACCCTGTTAATCCCCCTAACACAAAAGGTCAATTTAGCATGGCCAATCCACCTAACCCGTACATCTTTGGAGTGTGGGAGGAAACCGGAGTACCTGGAGGAAACCCACGTAGACATGGGGAGAATGTGCAAACTCCACACAGACAGTGACCCGAGGCCAGGCTGATTGACCTATTGACAGAACGAAAATAAGAGTTTATTTATTAGTGTCACAAGTAGGCTTACATTAACACTGCAATGTGAAAATCCCCTAGTCGCCACACTCTGGCGCCAGTTCGGGTACACTGAGGGAGAATTTAGCACGGCCAATGCACCTAACCAGCATGTCTGTCGGACTGTGGGAGGAAACCAGAGCACCCAGAGGAAACCAACGCAGACACGGGAAGAATGTGCAGATTCCGCACAAACGGTGACCTAAACCGGGAATCGAACCCAGATCCCTGGCGCTGTGAGGCTGCAGTGCTAACTACTGTGCCAGTGTGCTGCCCTGATTTTAACTGCTCCAGCATTGGCAGCCATGTCTTCAGCAGTCAAGACCCTAAACTCTGGATTTCCCTTCCCCCGGTAAACCACTCCCTCCTTACCTCACTCTCCACCTTTAAGACGTTCCTTCACACCTTCCTCTTTGACCAAGCTTCTAGTTTTTATTCCTAATACCTCGTTATGTGACTTGGCACCAAATTCCTGTTGGATGCTGCTCCTGTTTCTTGGAATGTTTGAATCGGTTAAAGGTGTTAATTATGAGTAAATTGTCGCTGCTGTTTGTTGTTATTCCTGACTTTGAGCCACTTTGCCGGGATCAATGGAAATTGAGACATTTGAGCATGGAAACAGTTCCCATCACGTAGGTTTGAGCTCATTTGCTGCAGTGTTACCATGTTAATCTGATTAAGTTTGGTTATAGACACGTCAGGGCACTGTATGATCAACTGCAATCTATTTGTGTTTGTATTTCCATAATAATTGCAACATAGTTCAGATGTGCCCAGGTCAGGGAATGCATCATGAACATTCCTAAAGGAAATGGGGGCAGCACAGTGGCACAGTGGTTAGCATTGCTGTCTCACAGCGCCAGGGACCAGGGTTCGATTCCTGGCTTGGGTCACTGTCTGGGTGAAGTTTGCACGTTCTCCCTGTGTTTGTGTGGGTTTCCTTTGGGTGCTCCGGTTCCCTCTCACAGTCCAAAGATGTGCAGATTAGGTGCATTGGCCATGCTAAATTGCCCCACAGTATCCCGGGATATATAGGTTAGAGGGATTAGTGGGGTAAATGTGTGGGGTACAGGGATAGGACCTGGGTGGGATATTTGGCGGTGCAGACTCAATGGGCTGAATGGCCTCCTTCTGCACTGTAGGGTATCTATGATTCTATGTGCCAAATTATCCAGGTAATTCCTTTGACTGCAAATGGGTAGGTTCTTGATCTGATTTGATTTGATTTATTATTGTCACGTGTATTAACATACAGTGAAAAGTATTGTTTCTTGTGCGCTATACAGACAAAACATACCGTTCATGGAGAAAGAAAGGAGAGAGTGCAGAATGTAGTGTTACAGTCATAGCTAGGGCATAGAGAAAGATCAACTTCATGCAAGGTAGGTCCATTCAAAAGTCTGACAGCAGCAGGGAAGAAGCTGTTCTTGAGTCGGTTGATACGTGATCTCAGACTTTGGTATCTTTTTCCCGATGGAAGAAGGTGGAAGAGAGAATGCCCGGGGTGTGTGGGGTTCTGTTGCAAAGAAGGGGGATAATAGGTTAAAGAAAGTATTTGGCTCCTGCTTTATGTTTTAATTATCTCTCTCATCTCCTTCATTTTCATACAAAGCTTTTGCGTTCATGCAATCTGATTATAAGGTTTGCCACCAGCTGCTTCCTTTTGATCACATGTGAAGTAATGGGTGATGATAATGTTTGCCTGGGAAGTCTGTACACAAGAATATTCATGACCTTCCAACTTTTATCAGCAAACCATGATGTCAGCCACTCCACAGACCTGAGGCTACGTAACGTTGTGCCAGATACGTGTAAATTCCTTTCATCCGATCAGCCAGTGGGGCTTTTATTGTCCACTTATATTTAACTCTGTCCAGATGAACGATATTGAACTTTCTGGGTGAGTGGACCCAGATGTCAACAGCCTGAATCATTCATGTCCACAAAGCGTTCGTGCTCTGAATGTTTTAAGCAAAGGAGTAGATAGCACTGCCGCCTCACAGCGCCAGGGACCTGGATTCAATTCCCAACTTGGATCAGTGTCTGTATGGAGTTTGCACGTTCTCCCTGTGTCTGCGTGGGTTTGCTCCAGGTGCTCCGGTTTCCTCCCACAGTTTGAAATACGTACTGGTTAGATGTACTGGTGCATTGGCCATGCTAAATTCTCCCTCAGTGTACCCGAACAGGCGCCGGAGTGTGGCGACTAGGGGATTTTCACAGTAACTTCATTGCAGTGTTAATGTAAGCCTACTTGTGACAATAATAAATAAACTTTAAACAATAGCAACATTTAAGAGGCATGTTAACAGATACATGATTAGGTCAGGAATAGAGGGACATGGACCTCGTAGAGGCAAAAGGTCTTTCGTTTAGAAAGGTGTCATGTGTTGGTGCAGGCTTGGTGGGCCGAAGGGCCTGTTCCTGTGCTGTACTGTTCTTTGTTCTTTGCTCTTTGCTAAAGTGGAATCTATTCACGAACATTTTAAAACGGAGAAGCTTGGGCTTTTGATTTTTTTCCTCCAAGTACCTTAGCCATCTTGGGTCTCATAATAAAGAATTTATTTGACTTCCTTTTGAAGATAATAAATATTTCTTTCTTTCAGTCAGCGTATGGATTCTTGCGCATTTAGATAACACACAAGTGCTGCAGAGGTTTTGTTTCATGTCTCAGACCTGCATAACTGGGAAAAGAAATAAGGACTTTAATTCAAATTAAGTTACTTCATTTTAATTAAATGAGACACAAGTGGAAATATGTGGAAGCAATATGTAAATCCATTAAATGTCCTGATCGTATAGGAGCCTTGATTGGATTTTAACTTTGTGTATTGTGATGACACTGTGCCTTAAAGAGTTGTATTTTAGTCATGTTTCTGCAGGTTTTTCAAGCACCTCCTACCATTTTATTGGCACCATTTTGTCTGCAGCTGGTGTCCTCTAGTCGTAATTGAAGCAATATAATGCACATCATGTTTATTCTTAATCTGGCCCAATGCAGTATCCTGGGGTTTTATGATCCTTTTGGAATTGCTGGGTGGAGCATGATTGACAGGTCAGTTGATGCCTGGGGATAGTTTTTTTTCCAAGTTTTTTTGTTTTATTTTTTTATCAGATGCTGTTTGGACTTGAGACAGAAAGTAATGTCTCATGTTTTCCCCTCTCTGGAGTTGGAAATTCTACTGTCTGTGAGTTGCTGTTAGAAGCTGGCGGAGGCAGGCAGTGTCTCTGTCTCTCTCCAAGGGTTTTTGGAAAGTTCCAGGACTGGCAAGCCTCAGAGTTTTAATCCAACATTCAAAGGACCAATTCATAGCAGGTGTTAAAGAGCTGCAAAATCCAGCATCACATCAGCATACTTGCTTTTTGTGCCATGCCTAGGAAAAGGGGTATGTTTGTGGAATGTTGTTTGATTTGGAACATCATAGATAGCTAGTTGTTAAGGTTTACACTATATCATGCTTGATTCTTGCAATTGGTTAAAATTATGCTAAACATTTTTGTTATATTTTAACTGTGTTCTTAAATAAACTTTGTTTGATAAAAGCTGGGTCACTTGAATCATACCCGGAGTGAAACATCTTACGCTCACCCTAATGCGAAAATCAAATGTAAAAACATAGGGTCCAGGCTATCTTCACAAAACACCTTGGAGTTTCTGGCCTGGTCTTAATAGTATTCTGTTTTATTTTAGCAGATTTGTTTTCATTCCATGTTTATCAAGTTTTGAGTATTTTGTGTAGTCAGTGGTGATATTGATAGGGGAAACAGAGGCTTGAAGAAATTACTGAACCTGCAAGTTAGTTTCATTGCATTTGCATTGTTACATGAACCTAAAAGATGGAAAGAGAGAAGGTAATTGAATCATTGTAGCCCTTTCTGTTCATGGTCTATGCACCCTAGCTCTTGAATTCAACTGCACCTATTTAGGCTTTTTGTGATAAGGTCTTAGAATTGAACCATTAGATATAGGAACAGATTTAGGCCATTCGGCCCATCGAGTCTGCTCCGCCATTCAATCATGGCTGATATGTTTCCCAACTCCATTCTCCCGCCTTTTCCTCGTAACCTACCAATCAAGAACCTATCTATCACTGTCTTAAATACACTCATTGACCTGGCTCCCTCTGTGGCAATGACTTCCACAGATTCACCGCCCTCCGGCTGAAGAAATTCCTCCTCATCTCGGTTCTAAAGGGTCGTGCCTTTACCTTGAGACTGTGCCCTCGGATCCTAGACTCTCCTACCAATGGAAACATCTGCTCCATGTCTACGCTATCCAGGCCTTTCAGTATTCTGTAAGCTTCAATGAGGGACCCAGAATGGTCAACATCGGCCTCAACTCACCCAATATTCCAACCAACCCCACACCTTAATTACCTTACTCTCAGCCCCGATAGCAGACAAGCCATCCTCCAGTCAGCCCCATTCCGAACTATATGTTACTCGTTTGGAAGGTGCGATAATAGCAGTGTTAGAGGCTATTGCTGAAAAGCTTTTCCATATGCCCTGGAAGAGGGCTTCTTTTTTAAATATGTTTTTTTTCATGTTTCTTTGTTGACTGCGGCTTGTTAATTGCCAAACCTGAACTATCCAGTTTTGTGCTCCAAACCAGAACAGCTTGTATACATCTGTTATCCATACTTATCAACATCTTGGATCATCTACAGCCACTTAACATGCTTAAGCAGCAATGTGTGCTGATGTTGTACTGCTGCGTTTAGTATCTCCTACACACTTAGAAAATGCCAGTGATGGTATCCACATTCACTTCCCAATATAGAATCCCTACAGTACAGAAGGAGGTCATTCGGCCTATCGAGTCTGTGCCGGCCACAATCCGGGCACTATCCATATAACCCCACACATTTGCCCTGCTAATCCCCCTGACACTAGGGTCAACTTAGCATGGCCAGTCCACCTAACCTGCACATCTTTGGACTGTGGGAGGAAACTGGAGCACCCGGAGGAAACCCACGCAGACACGGGGAGAATGTGCAGACTTCACACACAGGCAGTGACCCAAGGCCGGGAATTGAACCCGGGTCCCTGGTGCTGTGAGGCAGCAGCACTAACCACTTGCGCCCACTGTGCCGTCAAAAATCAGAGCAGTTGTGCAACCTGGCTGATCTATTTTGCACAATTCATTTATAAGGTCAGATTGCTGGAGACAGAGTCGTTAATACTTCAGCTCAAAGTCTTGTTGTCCTTTGATGTGTAAACATCTCGTGAAAGATGAGAATGATGAATCTTTCGGGTCGATGCCATTAAAAATACAGCTGAAAAACCAACAAACAGACGTTGTGGAAACCATCAGAATGCAAAAGGTTAACATGCAGCCAGATTGTGGATACAGAATGATGGTGTTTGTATGGGGTCGCTTACTCCTTTAGTGCTGTTCCGAAGAGTCAGCCTAGTTTCCATACTCAAGACTGTGGAGTGACTCTTCAACGCTCATTATCTTCTGACTCAGAGACCACTGGGCCAAGGCTCATCCCGATATGGGCACTCGCCCACATTACGCCATGCCCTGGCACAGATGCTCAGGCCTTTAACTCACCAGTGTTATCAAACCACCTGCAACTTCTGCATTTGCTTCCCAACAGCAAGAATCATCATGTTATCTCAATGTGACAGTTTAATATTATTTGGCTTCAGCATCTGCCATTTTGCTTGGAGCTGATAAAGTTGGAAATATTATTTTTATATGTCTGGTTAGTTGTTTAATATGGGAACAGAATGTTTCGTATACCGCACTACGTTCTTTAGCATTTAGAATGCGTCCAACAATTTTTTTTAAACAATCTCCCTTTGGTTTGTATATATCATCACATTTAATGGCCAGTTATCTGTTATTGAAATCATCCACTTGGTGAGCAAATTTGTTGTATAGACTTCTGGCAAAGTTTCTCCGACTGCATCATTCTCCAGTGAACTTAATCCTTGGCAAAGTGTAACTGAAGCTGCAGTGAACTTGTTACAGTGTGGATGAGTCAGGCGACAAGAAAGAATGGAAGAGGTGTATCGGAAGGGAAAGTGGGGCAGGTATTCCTGAACGCTCACTCTTTCCGCAATCCAAAATCCAGGGCAGAATTGCCGCCTTGGAGGCGGAGTGAGTGGGGATATTCACATTGCCGGCTGGCCTGGGGGGGGTCACACCCCGGGTCACTTTCCCTGCGGGGAGACAGGGGGTAAATGCAGGGCTCTCACCTGCTGAGATTTACCTCTGTTCTTGTTTCAGATTCCAGCATTCACAGTATTTTGTTTATTCTAGATAAAGGGGAACCTGTAGATGTGCTGTACTTAGGTTTCCAGAGGCATTTGACAAAGTGTCACATCAGGGGAAACATGTTAGTAGGGATAGAGGATTGATTAGGTGACAGGAAACAGAGTGGGGCAGCACGGTGGCACAGTGGTTAGCACTGTCGCCTCACAGCGCCAGGGGCCCGGGTTCGATTCCAGCCTTGGGTGACAGTCTGTGTGGAATCTGCAAGTTCTCCTTGTGTCTGCCTGGATTTCCTCCGGGTGCTCTGGTTTCCTCCCACAGTCCAAAGATGTGCAAGTCAGGGGAATTAGTGGGGTAAATGTGTGGGGAGAGGGCAGGGGGGTTTTGGGCCTGAGTAAGATCCTCTGTCAGGGAGTCGGTGTAGACTCAATGGGCCAAATGACCTCTTTCTGCACTGTGGGGATTCTATGTGGTTGGCATAGATACAGTGGTTAGCACTGGCACCTCACAGCACCAGGGACCTGGTTCGATTACACCATAAGGCAGTGTAGGTGTGCATGTTCTCCCCGTGTCTGCGTGGGTTTCCTCCTGTTTCCTCACACAGTCCAAACATGTGCAGTTTAGGTGGATTGGCCATGCTGAATTGCCCCTCAGTATCACAAGATATCATAGAATAGAATCATAGAATCCCCACAGTACAGAAAGGCCATTCAGCCCATTGAATCTACATCAACCACAATCCCATCCGGGCCCTATTCCCGTAACCCCACAGATTTAAGCCTGCAAATCCCCCTGACAGTACGGTCAATTTAGCCTGACCAATCAACCTAACCTGCACATCTCTAGACTGTGGGAGGAAACCGGAGCACCCGGAGGAAACCCACGCAGACACGGGGAGAATGTGCAAACTCCACACAGACAGTGACCCAAGGCTGGAATTGAATCTGTGTCCCTGGCACTGTGCGGTAGCAGTGCTAACCACTGTGCCACCATGCTGCCCCTAGGCGGTTAGGGGGAGTAGAAGGGTAAATATGTGGGGTTATGGGGATAGGACGTGGGTGAGTTCCTCTGTCAGAGAGTCAGTGCAGGCTCCATGGGCTGAATGGTCTCCTGCATTGTAGTGATTCTATAATTCTGTGATTCACCTGCATGTGGGATCTAGCCTATTAAGATGGATCATTGTCTGAGGCTGACAGGAATTTTCCAGATGGCCTGCAGACCTCCCTAACCATTGGAGACCAGACCAGCTACCTGAAGGCCGCCCCCCGCACCCCCCCCCGCCCCCCCCACGGTAGCAGGCCAGTTCTCCAACTGAATTCCTTCATTATTGTCACATGTTGTTGGGATACAGTGAAAAGTATTGTTTCTTGCGAGCTGCTACAAAGCATCCCGTTTTGATTTTTAAGAAAAATAAACACCTACATTCTTTAAAAAATCTTGCCGATAAGGCTTGAGGTCTCCTGTGTATTGCTGAAAGAGAGACATGCTGCCAAAGCTTTTCATCTTGCACGCATCAGGACAGACACAAGAATGCCAAATTTCAAAGGGGGCAACAATTTGAAATTTGGCATTCTTGCCTCTGTCCTGATGGGTACAGATGAAAAATTGGACAGCTTGGCTCTTTTTTCAGTAATTAATTTGGTGTCTCGTAATGACACCAAATCAGAAATCTCGGGCTTATTTTCACAGTAATAGGGTAGGAACAGGATTAATCCTCATTATTATCACATGTATAACACTTCCAAATAAGAGGTTGCTTTTTTTCAGACATTTTGGAGTCAACCATTCTTCAATTACATGCTCCAAATATTAAGATTCAGGTACAGGCAGGTATACCAGATCAATATACCAGATCTATACCAGATCAAATATATTTATGAAATCTGAATGAAGAAAGTGGATTCTTTGTGTATATACGATCGGTTGCCAAGTCCTCCTTGCTCCTTGAAGGGCATCTGTTTTTACCCACATAAGAGCCAAGAGCAGGGGAGATACTGTTTGCAGTGTAAGTGGGAACAGGATTCAAACTGAACAGGTTCAGCCCGTTTGATTTTCACGAAACCCTATCTCTGAGAGAACAAAGATGAGAGGAATGGCTACCCCCCACCCCCATCGCCCCACCATCATTTACACAGGTGAACAGATCGGTCGAGTTCTAACTATGCTGACTGAAGTCACAAAACGAGCATGAATAACTGTTTGGAAAATGAAAGTTGACTGTTTGCTTGCAGAGTGCAGGGTTATGCACTCGCCAACATTTCCCTTTCAGATGTAAAGACCTTTGTACTTTTTAAATCCTTGTACACCTATGACTGTGCGGCCAAATTCCCCTCTGGTTCGATTTTCAAGTTTGCTGACGACACCACCGTAGTGGGTCGGATCTCAAACAATGACGAGACAGAGTACAGGAATGAGATAGAGAATCTGGTGAACTGGTGCGGCAACAATAATCTCTCCCTCAATGTCAACAAAACAAAGGAGGTTGTCATCGACTTCAGGAAGCGTAAAGGAGAACATGCCCCTGTCTACATCAACGGGGACGAAGTAGAAAGGGTCGAGAGCTTCAAGTTTTTAAGTGTCCCAGATCACCAACAACCTGTCCTGGTTCCCCCCATGCTGACACTATAGTTAAGAAAGCCCCACCAACGCCTCTACTTTCTCAGAAGACGAAGGAAATTTGGCATGTCAGCTACGACTCTCACAACTTTTACAGATGCCCCATAGAAAGCATTCTTTCTGGTTGTATCACAGTTTGGTATGGCTCCTGCTCTGCCCAAGACCGCAAGGAACTACAAAAGGTCGCGAATGTAGCCCAATCCATCACGCAAACCAGCCTCCCATCCACTGACTCTGTCTGCACTTCCTGCTGCCTCGGCAAAGCAGCCAGCATAATTAAGGACACCATGCACCCCGGACATTCTCTCTTCCACCTTCTTCTTTCGGGAAAAAGATACAAAAGTCTGAGGTTGCGTACCAACCGACTCAAGAACAGCTTCTTCCCTGCTACCATCAGACTTTTGAATGGACCTACCTCGCATTAAGGTGATCTTTCCCTACACCCTAGCTATGACCGTAACACTACATTCTGTACTCTCTCATTTCCTTCTCTATGAACGGTATGCTTTGTCTGTGTAGCGCTCAAGAAACAATACTTTTCACTCTATGTTAATACATGTGACAATAATAAATCAAATCAAATCAAATCAAATCAAATGTCTCAGTAGATCAGAAAAACCTTTGGCCTGATATGCTACACACACCTTTGTGCTTAAAATAAAGACAGGAATAACTTCATTGATCTTGAGTGAGTCTGTGTCAGTGTGGTCGAAACTAAGAATGAAAATGAAAAGGTCACTAATTCTAACTTTCTATTCCAACTCTGGACTTCTACTTTCCCTTCCTTCGAGATCATAGTTGAAACCCGGGTTCGAATCCCGCCACAGCAGGTGGTGGAATTTGAATTCAATAAAAGATACCTGGAATTAAGAATCTACTGATGACCATGAAACTATTGTCGATTGTCGGAAAAACCCATCTGTTTCACTATTGTCCTTTTAGAGAAGGAAATCTGCCGTCCTTACCTGGTCTGGCCTACATGTGACTCCAGAGCCACAGCAATGTGGTTGACTTTCAACTGCCCTCCAAGGGTAACT
This sequence comes from Mustelus asterias, assembly GCF_964213995.1. Classification (NCBI taxonomy): domain Eukaryota; kingdom Metazoa; phylum Chordata; class Chondrichthyes; order Carcharhiniformes; family Triakidae; genus Mustelus; species Mustelus asterias. The sequence goes on along the minus strand of NC_135818.1, from coordinate 6,558,436 downwards.
AGGGATGGGCAATAAATGCTGGCCAGCCAGTGATGCCCATGTCCCATGAATGAGTAAAAAAAAATCATACTAAATAATGGGAAATATTGTTTAGGAGGTTTTTGAGTCAATTTTCTTTGACCTCAGCCAATTTTCAGTGGGAGAGTTATGATTGAAGGAGATTGTTGGGTGAGCTATGGGGGTATGGTGCACTGAATGGTATGTGAGGCTAATAGTGTAGTTTCTGGAATGTGGCATTTGAAGATGTATTCACTTACCTTGATCACTTGTGTGGTATCATTGGACTTCAGCAGCACTCCTGCCTCACAGCGCCAAGGACCCAGGTTCAATTCCCAGCTTGGATCACTGTCTGGGTGAAGTTTGCACATTCTCCCCGTGTCTGCGTGGGTTTCCTCCCGCTGTCCAAAGATATGTGGTTTAGGTGGTTTGGCCATGCTAAATTGCCCCTTAGTGTCAGGGGGAATAGCTCGGGTAAATGCATGGGGTTATGGGGATAGGGCCTGGGTGGGATTGTGGTCAGTGCAGACTCGATGAGCCAAATGGCCTCCATCTGCACTGTAGAATTCAATGATTCTTGTGGCACTTGGGGCTACAGTGCTGGTGTTAAGCGGCATGGCTATCTGCTCTTGTTGATTTATCAGAGTTGTGTGGAGGGTCTGCTGGCTTCCTGTGAGTAGAGGATCTCTCCCTTAACACCAAGGCCACTGGTGCTGCGTCAGAGAATTCTGGAACCTTCTCTCTTGTATTTTGTGCCATTCCCGTCTCTTTCCCAGGTCTAACACCTCATGCAACCAGTTCCAGCACTTGCTGCAGCCAGAACACACCTTGCTTTTAAGATTGGCAGCCTTGTTCTAAGTAATGCAGGCAACGTTGAGCTTGTGTTAGCCTACTGTGACCTTTCACTCCCCCAACCAGCCATGCATCCATTCAGCAGAGTGCCGTGCAGGTTAGGTGGATTGGCCATGCTAAATTGCCACTTAGAGTCCAAAGATGTGCAGATGGACCAGCCATGGGAATTATGGCAGGTTACAAGGATAGGACCTGAGTAAGATACTCTGTCAGAGAGTAAGTGCAGACTTGATGGTCTGAATGGCCTCTGTAGGGATCCTATGATTCTTCCTCATGCTGTCTGGATGGGGCAATCAATATAATGAATGGGCAGCTTGAGGGTTGCATTGGAAAGAATGGGTCTGGATTAATAATGCATCGTGATCTCTGTGTCCCTTTTCAGGCCACATCTAATCATTCCTCGGAAAACACTATTCCATTTAATCATAGCAGAGAGTCCAAGCGCACAGGGGGTTGGGTTGAACTTAATGCGAGATAAAGCGAGTTGGCCTCGGCTGGAGTATCGTGCCCAGTTCTGGGCTTTAGGAAAGGTGTGAAGGCATTGGAGAGAATCTGGAAAAGATTCATGAGATTTGTTCCAGGGATGGGCAAGATCAGAACAAAGAACAAAGAACAGTACAGCGAGGAACAGGCCCTTCGACCCACCAAGCCTGCGCCAATCATGTTGTCCTATCTAGACCGACCACCTGTATCCCTCTATTCCCCACTTGTTCCTGTGCCTATCTAGATAAGTCTTAAATGTTACTAAGGTGTCTGCCTCAACCGCCTCACTTGGCAGTGCATTCCAGGCCCCCACCACCCTCTGTGTAAAAACTTCCCCCGCACATCTCTACTGAACCTTTCCCCCCTTACCTTGAACTTGTGCCCCCTTGTAATTATCATTTCTGCCCTGGGGAAAAAGCTTCCAACTGTTCACCTTATCTCTGCCCCTCATAATTTTATAAACTTCTATCAGGTCGCCCCTCAGCCTCCATCTTCCCAGGGAGAACAATCCCAGTTTATTCAATCTCTCCTCATAGCTAATACCCTCCATACCAGGCAACATCCTGGGAAACCTTTTATGTTATGAAGAGAGATTGGAGAAATTGGGACTGTTTCCTTAAGAGCAAAGAAGGTTGAGAAGTAACTTGATGGAGGCTTTCAAAATCATGAGGGATCTGGTCAGAGTAGGAAAGGTGAAAGGGTGAATGATCAAGACTGGGAGGGCACAGATTTCAAGTAATTGGCAAATGAGAAAAATCTATTTTACACATTGAGCGGTTGGGGCCTGGAACATCCTGCCCCAGAGCGTGGTGGCGGCAGCTTCAATCGAGGCATTCAGGAGGGAATTGGATGGTTATCTGAAAAGGAACAATGTGCAGGATTATGGGGTGAGGGCCGGAGAATGACCCTAAGGGAATTGCTCCTGTTGAGAGCCAGTGCAGACACGATGGGCTGAATGGCCTCCTTCTGCCCTGTGACAGTTCTGCGATTCTGCTTTTCCATTGCTTTTGGAATAACCTGACTGTAATTTGCAACTATATCATGAGAACCATGACAGGTTGGAAGATTCCTGGTAGAAGATTAAAAATGGTGGGGACACTTACCAACGTTCTTTATACAGGGTGAAGGAATAGTTACAAGAGTACGAAGAAATTATCACAGAACTGCCAACAGATAAAAAATTAAAATGAAACCAACTTAGAACACATGGATATACTGAGCTAACAACCCTTAGAATAATTACCAAGCTCACAGCAGATCAAATCCAACCACAGCCACTTGAGAATTGATTTCTTTGAAAAGAAAACGGGAAATAGGAATCCTGTACTCCTGAAAATGGCTCATGAAAGTGTTCTATGGGAGGAAATCTGTCATTCTTATCGGGTCTGGCCCATGTATGACTCCATTCCCCTATCAATGTGGTTGCCTCTCACTGAAAAGCTGGCTGAGAAAAAACTTGATCAAAGTGTTCAAAATCATGAGAGGCGAGTCAGAGGAAGTAGCAGAAAATTGTTCCCACTCGTGAGAGGATCGAGAATGAAAGGGTACAGGTTTCAAGTTATTAGCAAACGTAGCAAAGTGATCATAGAATCATAGAAACCCTACAGTACAGAAAGAGGCCATTTGACCCATCGAGTCTGCACCGACCACAATCCCAACCAGGCCCTACCCCCATATCCCTACAGATTTACCCACTAATCCCTCTAACCTACGCATCTCAGGACACTAAGGGCAATTTTTTTTTTTAAGCATGGCCAATCAACCTAACCCGCACATCTTGATGTGAGAGAAAACTTTTTCACACAGCGAGTGGTTTGGGTCTGAGCATTAAACCAAGGCAGTAGGGATGGACAATTAATGCCAGCCGTGTCACAAAGACCCACATTCTGAGAAACTTCTTTCAATTGGGTATGGGCGGCACGGTGGCACAGTGGTTAGCACTGCTGCCTCACAGAACCAGGGATCCGGGTTCAATTCCCGGTTTGGGTCACTGTCTGTGTGGAGTTTGCACGTTCTCCCCGTGTCTGCGTGGGTTTCCTCTCGGTGCTCCGGTTTCCACCCACAGTCCAAAGATGAGCAGGTTAGGTGCATTGGCCATGCTAAATTGACCCTTAGTGTCAGAGGGATAAGCAGGGGTTACGGGGATAAGGCTTGGGCGGGATTGTTGTCAGTGCAGGCTCGATGTTGCTGAATAGCTTCCTTCTGCAGTGTAGGGATTCTATGATTCTATGTATTAATGATTGGTAGACTTGGAAAGGTGCAGGTACTGATTCCAAAGGGCAGCACGGCGGCACAGTTGTTAGCACTGCTGCCTCACAGCGCCAGGGACCAAGGTTCAATTCTGGCCTTGGGTCTGTGTAGAGTTTGCACGTTCTCCCCATGTCTGCGTGGGTTTCCTCCGTGTACTCCAGTTTCCTCCCACAATCCAAAGACGTGCAGGTTAGGTGGATTGACCATGGTAAATTGCCCCTTGGGGTGGGATTTTCCAACCGCGCTCACCCCAAGATTAGAAAATCCCGCCCAAGGTCAACAGACCTTTGCACGCTCCGTGTTCCGGCCACTATGATTCCGTGGTGGGTGGGACAGGGAAATTCCGGCCACGTGTCAGGCGGATTAGCAGGGTAAGAAGGTGGGGTTATGGGAATAGGCCTGGGTGGGATTGTTGTCAGTGCAGGCTCGATGGGCCGAATGGCCTTCTTCTGCACTGTAGGGACTCTATGATTCTATGACTTCATGACACAACAAGTGGTTTGCGTCTGGATCGCTCTGCTTGAGAGCATTGAACCAAGGCATCTAGGGATGAAAAATGAATGCCAGCCTTGTCAGAAGAGCCTACATCCTGAGAAACTTTTTCGATTGCATTAATTAACCTTGGTGATTGGTAGACTTGGAAAGGCAAAGATACTGTCTCCGAGAGGTAAAGTTGACAGGGCAGACTGAATACCAAGCAGTTGATGTGGCCCTGATCTCAGGCTGCAGGCTGTATTGTGCTTTCAAGGTAGTCCAGGACTGAAGGAGCGAATGAATGCGTGGAATGAGCCGCAGGATATAAGCTGGCAAAAAAAACCCAAGGTAACAGAAGCCAGGAAAGGATGCACTGGAGGAAAGGGCCCAGAGCCATTCCCAATTGGAAATGCAGCAAGGAAGCGATGGATTAGAATGCGCAAGCTTTGAATTCACAAAGAGATGGAATGACTTTATCTCACTGAAAGAAAGTCGAGAAAGAATGGTGTTTACAAATCTGACCCTTTATGAGGTGCCAGTGGGGAAGAGCCGAGAGGATGTGAATGAGTGTGCATAGAAATAAGAATCAGAAAAATTCCGCGCTGGTATGTGTGGCTTGGAGAGCGAGGGAATCTGAGGAGTTGAATAACTGGCAGTCCTTCAAACCTGTGAGAAATAGTGATGAATGTTTTCTAGAATGTGAGGTCTGTGGTGTGTCCAAAAATATGCGATGGAGGTGAAATGAAATTGCGGCAACATGAGACACAGGATGAAATAAAGAGTAAAGGGTTCCTCTCTTAGGCAACAAACCACCCTTTCACCTTCGAACCAAGGAAAGCCAATTTGACCCACTGTGGGTTTCTTTGTGATGACAAATCTGCTTTTGAATCGAGGAATTTTACAGGATAGATGGAGACCCTTTAGGCCATCTTGCCTCTGTCCTCTCTCCCTCTCTCACTCTCTAGTGATCCAATTATTTCATAAGTTCATAACATATCAGAGCAGAATTAGGCCATTCAGCCCATCGAATCCGCTCCGCCATTCGATCATGGCTGATATGCTCCTCATCCCCATTTTCCTGCCTTCTCCCCATAACCTTTCAACCCATTACCGAATAAAAATCTGTCTAACTCCTCCTTAAATTTACTCACTGTCCCAGCATCCATTGCACTTTGGGGTAGCGAATTCCGCAGATTCACAACCCTTTGGGAGAAGTAGGTTCTTGTTTTAAATTTGCTACCGCTTATCCTAAGACTATGACCTCTCATCCCAGAATGCCCCATAAGAGGAAGCATCCACTCCACGTCTACTTTATTCAGACCTTTTATCATCTTATATACCTCAATTTAATCTCCCCTCATTCTTCTCAATTCCAGAGAGTACAGGCCTAAACTGTTCAATCTCTCTTCATACGACAAACCCCTCATCTCTGGAATCCTACCCTGATTTGTCCCCCGCAGCCCTGCAATTCTCCCCCAAAGATTCCACCAGGCAGTGAATTGCATATCATAACGCTTCATAAAAACATGCCTCTTCATTGCCCCTCTGGCTCTTTTTACTTGGTAGAAAGACACATTAAGAGAGGGATACTAACACTTTACAAAGTGATACTGATTGGTTAAGTAAGTGGGCAAAAAGTTGGCCAGTGGAATATAATGTTGGAAAATGTGAAGTTGTTCATTTTGGAAGGGAGAGCAAAAGAACAGAGTATTATATACATGGAGAAAAACTGCAGAAAGCCGCAACGCAAAGGGACTTGGGGGCACTTGACCACAAAACACAGAAAGCTAGCACTCAGGTGCAGCAGGTGATCAGGAAGATGAATGGAATGTTGGCCCTTATTTCAATGGGGTTGGAGTATAGGAGTGGAAAGTTTTGCTGCAGCTGTACAAGGTACTGATGAGAGTACATCTGGAGTACTGAGGGCAGTTTTGTTCCCCTTATTTAAGGAAAGATACTATTTCATTGGAGACCATTCAGAGAAGATTCACTAGGATGGAGGGATTGTCTAATGAGGAAAGGTTAAACAGATTGGGACTCTACTCATTGGAATTTAGAAGAATGAGAGGTGATCTCATTGAAACATATGGAATTCTTAAGGGGCTTGACAGGGTAAATGCTGAGAGGATGCTTTCCCACATGGGAGAGTCTAGGGCCAGAGGGCACAGTCTCAGAATAAAGGGACACCAATTTAAGAGTGATATGAGGAGGAATTTCTTCTCTCAGAGGGTTGAGAGTCTTTGGAACTCCTTGCCACAGAGACTGTGGGGGTAGAGTTCTTCTGTGTATTTAAGGCTGAGATAGATAGGTTTTTAATCAGTAAGGGAATGAAGGGTTATGGGGAAAGGGCAGGAAAGTGGGCGTGAGGAAGGTGGATCAGCCAGGATCCTATTGAATGGCGGATCAGGCTCGAGGGGCTGAATGGCCTACTCCTGTTCCTATTCCTTACAGTCTTACCTTCATTGCTTCCTTTTCTAACAAATGTTAATTGGGAACAGAATATAATGGAATTGTACGGATGGTCGCGCTTAGTGATCAATGGGCTGTGCATTTAAGGTGCATTTATAAAAAATTGTTTGAACTCACTTAGTTCAGTGAAGTCATTGCCATAGAGATATCCTGGGTGGAATTTTCCAGACATGCCAGCTCCAAGAGCAGAAATTCCTGTCTGAAGTCAATGTGGGCGGCACGGTGACACAGTGGTTAGCACTGCTGCCTCACAGCACCAGGGACCCAGATTCAATTCCCAGCTTGGATCACTGTCTGTGTGGAGTCTGCACATTCTCCCTGTGGCTGCGTGGATTTCCTCCGGGTCCTCCGGTTTCCTCCCACAGTCCGAACGATGTGCGGGTTAGGTGGATTGGCCATGCTAAATTGCCCCTTAATGTTCGGGAGATTAGCAAGGTAAATACATGGTGTTACAGGGACAGAGTCAGGGTGGGACTGTTGTCATTGCAGGCTCGATGGGCCGAATGGCCTCCTTCTGCACTGTCGGGATTCTATGACCTTTAAATGGTCCATCAAATTGTACGCCCTTCCTGTGCCGATTCCGCAGTGGGCAGGACTGGAAAATTTACCCCAGTGTTTTGCCTTTGCAGGAAAGACTTCTCTATGGTGGTTGAAGGTAAGGAAGAATTAGCTAGTAGGAAGGTCAATTGGAATTGGATTGACACTTTGGAGCTTATGCTGGCCTTGCTGTGGTGTCTGCGGGACCTTTCTCATTTGCTACTCAGCATTGGTTGGACAGCATACCTTGTTGATTCAAAATGCCTGGTGGCATCTCTTTCATGTCTTTCTTGTTGAGGAAACTGGGGTTTTGCAGAACGTTAGGACAATTCCGAAAACAAGCCAAACACACTTACACAACCTACAACTTGCTCTGCCTACGATGACAAAGAATGTAGATGAAATCACAGATCAGACTCACAGAAATAACATCTCTGCAAGCTACCAATATAGTTAAGTATAGAAATCTAATGGCAGAATATGGAAGATTGTGTAAATCGATAAAGGTCCAAGGAACTTTTTGATTTGATTTGATTTAATTTTTTATTATCACATGTATCAGTATACAGTGAAAAGTATTGTTTCTTGTGCGCTATACAGACAAAGGATACCGTTCGTAGAGAAAGAAATGAGAGAGTGCAGAATGTAGTGTTACAGTCATAGCTAGGGTGTAGAGAAAGATCAACTTAATGCAAGGTAAGTCCGTTCAAAAGTCTGATGGCAGCAGGGGAGAAGCTATTCTTGAGTCAGTTGGTGCATGACCTCAGACTTCTGTATCTTTTTCCCGACGGAAGAAGGTGGAAGAGAGAATGTCCGGGGTGTGTGGGGTCCTTAATTATGCTGGCTGCTTTTCTGAGGCAGCGGGAAGTGTAGACAGAGTCAATGGATGGGAGGCTGGTTTGTGTGATGGATTGGGCTACATTCACGATCTTTTGTGATTCCTTGCGGTCTTGGGCAGAACTTTTGCACAAATGTAAGATTCTGCAGAGTCTTTACAGGGTCAATATGGAGAGGATGTTTCCTCTCGTACTCGGAGCTGTTGTTTAAAAATAAGGGCTTGCCCATTAGGAGAATATTTTTCTCTCAGAGGGCTGTGAGTGTTTGGAACTCTTCTTCACAAGGCAGTGGAAGCAGAGTCTTTGAATATTTCTAAGGCAGAGCTGGATAGATTATTGATAAACAAGGGGGAAGTTAAAGATTATCCGGGATGGGTGGTGTTTTGAATGTGGGGCGTAGCCCCTTTAAGAAGATTGGTCATGAACTAGGTGTCACAGAAGTAATCCATCTAAACAAAAGTCTCAGATCTTTTCCTGAACTGCAATCTGCTTCAATGACTGTAGAACCTGCCTCGATTTGGAACAATGTCTGATTTATTATTGTCACATATATTGGGATACAGTGAAAAGTATTGTTTCTTGCATACCGTTCATAGAGTACATAGGCGTGAAGGAAACGAGAGAGTGCAGAATGCAGTGGGTGGGATGCAGAGAAAGATTAGCTTAATATATGGTAGGTCCATTCAAAAGTTTGATAGCAGCAGGGAAGAAGCTGTTCTTGAGTCGGTTGGTACGTGACCTCAGACTTTTGTATCTCTTTCCCGATGGAAGGAGGTGGAAAAGACTTTATCCGGGGTGCATGGGTCATTGATTATATTGGCTGCTTTTCCAGAGGCAGTGGGAAGTGTAGACAGAGTCAATGGATGAGAGGCTGGTTTGCGTGATGGACTGGGCTACATTCACGATCCTTTGTAGTTTCTTGCGGTCTTGGGCAGAGCAGGAGCCATACCAAGCTGTGATACAACCAGAAAGAATGTTTTCTATGGTGCATCTGTAAAAATTGATGAGAGCCGTAGTGGACATGCTGAATTTCCTTCGCCTCCTGAGAAAGTAGAGGTATTGGTGGGGCTTTCGTAACTATAGCGGATTCTTGTAAAATTTGACCGACCGTTCTTTCTGACCAAAATATTAGATAATGAATGAGAAAGCCAACTATCCACGTTTGCTGATGACACAAAGATGAGCAGCACTGTAGGCAATGTAGATTGAAGCGCAAGATTGCAAAGGGATCTTGACAGATTAAGTCAGTTCCTTCCAAACCTTAAGATGAATGCAAAATACTGCAGATGCTGGAATCTGAAACAAAAACAGAAAAATGCTGGAAAATCTCAGCAGGTCTGACAGAGTTCTGATGAAGTGTCATCCAGACTCGAAACGTTGGCTCTATTCTCTCTCCACAGATGCTGTCAAACCTGCTGAGATTTTCCAGTATTTTTCTGCCTCTCCTTCCAATCCTTTCCTGGTGTGACCCCCATTTTAATGCCCCAGATTTTGTCTGACTGAAGTGAAAACCTGAGATGTCCAAAAGTTGCAGAATCAGAGAATCCCTGCCGTGCAAAGGAGGCCATTCAGCCCATCGGGTCTGCACCGACCCTCTGTCAAACTATCCCATCCAGGCCCTAATCCTGTAACTCCATGCATTTACCTTACTAATCCCCCTAACCTACACATCTTTGGGACACTAAGGGGCAATTTAGCATGGCCAATCCGCCGAACCTGCACATCTTCGGATGTGTGGGAAGAAACCGGAGCACCCGGAGGAAACCCACGCAGACACGAGGAGAACGTGCAAACTCCAAACACAGTAAGTAGTCTCACAACACCAGGTTAAAGTCCAACATGTTTATTTGGAAGCACAAGCTTTCGGAGCGCTGCTCCTTCATCAGGTGAGGGCAGGATTTGTTTGACTACTTATTGTGCCCACCCCAGTCCAATACCGGCAACTCCACATCAAACTCCAGACAGACAGTGACCCAAGGCCGGGAATCGAACGCAGGCCCCTGGTGTTGTGAGGCAGCAGTGCTAACCACTGTGGCACTGTGCCGCCCCAAGGTTAAGCAGGGGAGGGCTGTGGTCTTCAGATCCTGAGTGGGGGGGCAGGGGCTTAATTCCTGAGCGGGGCGCATTCTTGTGGAGGGGGGGATTGGGGGGGATGTACTTCAGCAAAATGGGATGTGTTTAAACTGCAGGTGGTTTTTTTTTAAACCTACCTTTCCACCGTCTTTTTTTTGCAGCAATGAGGCCTTAAAGATTTGCCCTCCGGGCCACACCACCAATAGAAAAGGCATGAGGAATAAAAGTGTGCCGCAGCAATGCCACAGGTGGCCGGTTTGTAATCCTGCCATCCCCCTGCAGTTCTGAAGTAATCTCCTTCCTGGAACTTGATTCCTGCGGGAAACTGAAGGGAAAAACTCAATTTTCCTAAAAACAATAAAATGGATTGGAAAGCAAGGTCCCATTCTCCCTCCCAGAATGAGGCAGTGCTAAGAAACTCATGTGCCAGAGCTTTTCTTGAAACTGCGGATAAACAGATGACGCAATGTTACAAATTTGCATCCCATAAGATTCATAAAAGTGTTTTTATTACAGTATGATGTACTTACTATAAACTGTCCAGGAAATAAATTTATTTCAGTGGATTGGCAAGTGGTGTGTGGTGCATTCATATATTCACCCAGTGTTATATCGAACAATTTATACACTACCTGCGATATTTAACAATATCTTATAGAAATAATTGTCTGCCTTTCTTCATTGCTAAGTGATTTTTACAGTGGAAATGGAATCCTCTCCCAGCCTGACACACACGGACGCAAAGTTAACATTGCAAATGCTATAATAATTGAGTGTAGCCTCAGGTTATGATTAAGAATGGTTGATACTAATTGGAGAAAGGTTAGGGCACAGATTTAAGGACCAGTCCCCACCTGATGGGGAGCTGTGTGAAAGGGAAAAGTAACAGAGCCACAGGCACGGTGGCACAGTGGTTAGCACTGCTGCCTCACAGCACCAGGGGACCCGGGTTCGATTCCCGGCTTGGGCCACTGTCTGTATGGAGTTTGCACATTCCCCCCTGTGTCTGCGTGCGTTTCCTCCGGGTGCTCTGGTTTCCTCCCGCACTCCAAAGATGTGTGGGTTGGGTGAATTGGCCATGCTAAATTGCCCCTTAGTGTCAGAGAGACTAGCTGGGGAAAATGCATGGAGTTATGGGGATAGTGGTCGGGGCAGACTTGATGGGTAGGAACCTCCTTCTGCACTGTAAGATTCTATGATTCTATGATGGAATCCCTACAGTGCAGAAGGATTCCATTCAGCCCATTGAGTTTGCACCAACTCTCTGACAGAGCATCTTACCCAGGCCCACCCCCTTGGTCTATCCCTATAACCCTACACATTTACCATAGGCCAATGCACCTAACTTGCACACCTTTGGAGTGTGGGGGGAAACCGGGAGCACCTGGAGGAAACCCACGCAGACACGGGGAGAACATGCAGACTCCAAACAGATAGTCACCCAGGGCCAGAATTGAACCCGGGTCCCTGGCGCTGTGAGGCAGCAGTGCGGACCATTGTGCCACCGCGCCAACCCTGCACTTCTTTGCACTTACTTTGAGCCGGGCTTTGTGAACGAATGTTGAAGACGGACTGGCTCCCGCTCCTTCCTTTGACAGATGGATGTTGAGCAACTTAACACAAACACCATAGGCCTCCCTACCCGGGGTTAGAAACTGCTCCAATGTGCTCCAACTGGAGGCCAAACCTGTCAACCAGACCGACCTCCAAGCAAAAATAAAGAGAAACCTGAACTTGCAGGTTTTCCGAACGAATCTCTATTGCCTCCATCTGTGGCAATGTGTCCTTGTCAGAGGTTGGGGCCAAAAGAGTCTAAACTAGAAAGTATAAATTAACTCAATGTCCACTCATGTGCAGAAAACAAATTAAAGAAAGGGGAAGAAAGACTAGATTAAGGGACAGAAAAAAAAATGTTATTTTTAAAGTCCTTTAAATCTCCAGCAAAAGTTGAATTCTGAAGGAATGAGCCTCCACAGTTGTAAATTTTCTGGACCAGAGAGGCTGATCACTTCACTAAACCAAAATCACTTCATAGAATCCCTACAGTGGGGAAGGAGGCCATTCGGCCCATCGAGCCTGCACCGGCCATAATCCCACCCAGCCCCTATCTCTGTAACCCCACCTATTTACCCTGCTAATCCCCCTGACGCTAAGGGGCAATTTAGCATGGCCCATCAACCTAACCTGCACATCTTTGGAGTGTGGGAGGAAAGTGGAGGAAACCCACGCAGACACGGGGAGAATGTGCAAACTCCACACAGACAGTGACCCATGCCGGGAATCGAACCCGGGTCCCTGGCGCTGTGAGGCAGCAGTGCTAACCACTGTGCCACCGTGCCGCGCAACTCTAACTTCTTCTGGCGTGTTTGGTGGGTAAAGTATTGCAACTTCATGGCCATGCATATATTTCAATGCTGAGTCTATTGGTGAGGTACCAGTATAGTGAAGCTCGCGGAGAATCAGGGCAACCCGGACAGAAACTTCCGGATTGCTGCGCTTAACTGTACATCGTGTACAGGTGCTGGAAGTTGCCGTCGAATTCACTCTATAATTACATTGGACGCAACGAGCCTCAAATATGTTCTTGACAAAACCTTGGCCAGTGGTGCTGGTTTCCAAAAGATATTTAAAATGTTCCTGCACAGATTGAGCCAATTTGCCATCATAGCGAGAAAGGAAGTTTGGGGCCCCCAGGCTTCAGGTTAAAGGTCAAGCAAGGTCCTCCCAGGAGGTATATAACATATTATATGATGTAGGCAACAACTAACTTCAAAGTAACTGAAGTGACTCAGATCAAAGGATGTTGCCTGACACAAAATTCAATTTGAAACATATGAAAAGGAGGTCTTCACTTCAAGGTGATAAACTGTGGAATGATGCTCCAGGTAAAAGCATTCAAAATGCAGCAGATTGTTGCGCTGTAACGCCAGCGGAACGAGCTGAATTGGTCAAGTACTGCTGTCTCACCCTTTATCTTTAAGAATCAATGCCGAGAGCGCGGGAGGGTGGATCATTGAGCTTCTTACCTGAGGTGCAGGTAAGATGGTTACCAGGGGCGGCACGGTGGCACAGTGGTCAGCACTGCTGCCTCACAGCGCCGGGGACCTGGGTCCAATTCTGGCCTTGGGTCACTGTCTGTGTGGAGTCTGCAGGTTCTCCCCGTGTCTGCATGGGTTCACTCCGGGTGCTCTGGTTTCCTCCCACAGTTCAAATATGTGCGGGTTAGGTTGATTGGCCATGATAAATTGCCTCTTAATGTCAGGGGGATTAGGAGGGTAAATATGTGGGGTTATGGGGTTAGGGCCTGGGTGGGCTTGTTGTCGGTGCAGACTCGATGGGCCAAATGGCCTCTTTCTGCACTGTAGGATTCTATGAGTCTGAAATTACAGGTGGATCTGTGTTTGAATCATAGAATCAAGATTGCACAGAAGTTGGCCATTCAGCCCATCGAGTCTGCACCGACAGAGCATCTTACCCAAGCCTTCTTCCCTGTCCTATTTCCACACATTTAGCATGGCCAATCCACCTAATCTGCACATCTTTGGAGTGTGGGAGGAAACCGGGGCACCTGGAGGAAACCCTCGCAGACACGGGGAGAACGTGCAGACTCCACACAGACAGTGATCTGAGGCGGGAATCGAACCCGGGTCCCTGGCACTGTGAGGCAGCAGTGCTAACCACTGTGCCAGCGTATCCCACAAGTTGGACTTTTAAAGAAGAAGTGGGCGGTTATGGATGGTTGTCCAGTTCAGAGCTTTGCAGATAAACCCAATGGACATTCTGCTTGATGGTTTGAACAGTAAGTAGATTTTAGTGATCGTTTGCTATGAAATGGTCACATCACCATTCTGAAACCCTTGCCCTTATAATGTGTTCATTGTGATCTATTACAATCCTTTGCCATGGCCATCAATAAACCCCAATACAATACCTGGTATTCAATGTTCCTGCTTTTCTTTTTACAGCTGCCTTTTAAACTGATTTAATAACTTATCCTCTCTCTCTCTCCTTCTTCCTCACAAACACGTAACTGTCTGACAGTCTAATGAGCTCAAGAGGAAACATTGGGCGGAATTGTACCAGCATGCCCGCCCGAGTTTCACTCGATCCCGCCTGAGGCCAACAGCGAATGCCATTCTCCGAGCCTTGCCCGCCCCCGGAATTGGTTCAGGCGTGCCAGTAAAATTCCGGCCAATAACTGCCACAAAACAGTTTTGTCGAGCTGCACGCACTCAGCTTTTTTCCCTGGATGATTAAACGTAGGAACTGACTGACATTTTCGATGAATTTAATAAGTTAGAATAAAACATATCCTTCAAAACACAAGCTTCACCTCACCCAGTTCATGGTCGGTGCAGGTTTGGAGGGCCGAAAGGCCTGTTCCTGTGCTATAATTTTCTTTCTTCTTTCTTTGTCCTTTGTTCAGTTATTCTGAGCCCAGAATGAAAGTCAAGGAGTAGAAATTCACCTTGGGAGTTAACGTAAAAGATAAGGATGTAAATTTTCCATACCCGCCGCGGGTGGGGCGGACAATTTGATGGAACATTTCAAGGTCCGTTGACTTCAGGCGGGAATTTCCGATCTCAGGGTGAGTGCGACTGGAAATCCAGCCTAAGGATTCCGTAGAAGGAGAGTGCAGGCTCAAAATCAACCCCTTTTTTTTGTGAATGGTCATAGGGTCATAGAAGTTTACAGCATGGAAACAGGCCCTTCAGCCCAACTTGTCCATGCCGCCCAGTTTTTACCACTAAGCTAGTCCCAATTGCCTGCATTTGGCCCATATCCCTCTATACCCATCTTGCCCATGTAACTGTCTCAATGCTTTTTAAAATTGTACCCGCCTCTACTACTACCTCTGGCAGCTCGTTCCAGACACTCACCACCCTCTGTGTGATAAAATTGCCCCTCTGGGCTCTTTTGTATCTCTCCCCTCTCACCTTAACCCTGTGCCCTCTAGTTTTATCCTTCCCGACTTTTGGGAAAAGATATTGACTATCCAGCTGATCTATGCCTCTCATTATTTTATAGACGTCTATAAGATCACCCCTAAGCCTCCTGCACTCCTGGGGAAAAAGTCCCAGTCTATCCAGCCTTTCCTTATAACTCAAACCATCAAGTCCCGGTAACATCCTAGTAAATCTTTTTACCAAATAAATCTTGGTGCTGCATATATGATACTAGCATTGCTGAGGTGCAGTGTAGAAGTCCCTCTACTTTCCTCTGACATCAGGAGAGCATTAGTATAACTCTCTACCTCCAATTTCAGCCAGATTTGGTGTTTCTCAGAGGGTGATAATTAATTTAACAGTGATTATAGTTAATGTTGCACTATCGGTATTTTTATGCTGGGAATATCGAGCAACAAGAAATAGGATTGAAAAGTTAATTTGATGCAGAGTCCAGGTGCAACTCAAGTTTGGTGATCTTCAAGAATCCTAAATGAAATCATACATACATACAATCATACGACGCAGATGGAGGCTATTTGGCCCATCGAGTCTACACAATCCCACCCAGGCCCTATTCCCAAAACCCCACATATTTATCCCCTCTAATCCCTTTAACATACACATCCCGGGACACTAAAGGGCAATTTAGCATGGCCAATGCCCCTCACCTGCACATCTTTGGATTGTGGGAGGAAATAAGAGCACCCGGAGGAAACCCATGCAGACACAGGGAGAATGTGCAAACTCCACATGGTAAGCAGTCTCACAACCAGGTTAAAGTCCAACAGGCTTATTTGGAATCACGAGCTTTCGGCGCGCCGCTCCTTCCTCAGGTGAGTCTCACCCAATGAAGGAGCAGCGTTCCGAAAGCTCGTGATTCCAAATAAACCTGTTGGACTTTAACCTGGTGTTGTGAGACTTCTTATTCTGCCCACCCCAATCCAACGCTGGCATCTTCTCATCATAACTCCACACAGACAGTGACCCAAGCCGGGAATCGAACTGGGTCCTTGGCGCTGTGAGGCAGCAGTGCTAACCCACTGTGCCACCGCGCCGTGCATTGGGATGGTTTAAACCCACATGCTGCTGAATCTTAGCTCATGAAGCTAACTGCCCATAATCCAGAACTAAAATGAGTAATCCAGCTTCCACATTCCACACAGTTACTGTTTGTACCAATCCAGTCTCACAGCTGCCCAATGCCAAACTTGAAATGGGAATTGGGTGTGAAGCCCACCTTGTCTCCAGAGCAAAGCAGAAATGCTGCTCTGTGATTCCGATGCACAAACCGAATAACTGACACATTGCAGCCAAGTCAAATCGCTGCAGTTCTAGTCTGGACGGCACGGTGGCACAGTGGTTAGCACTGCTGCCTCACAGCTCCAGGGACCCGGGTTCGAATCCCGACTTGGGCACTGTCTGTGCGGAGTCTGCACATTCTCCTCGTGTCTGTATGGGTTTCCTCCGGGTGCTCCGGTTTCCTCCCACAGTCCAAAGATGTGCAGGTTAGGTTGATTGGATATACTAAATTAATCCTTAGTGCCCCGGGATGTGATAGATTGGAGGCATTAGCCCGGCAACTAAGCGGGGAAAGGGCCAGAGTGGGATTGGTGTCGGTGCAGACTCGATGGGCCGAATGGTCTCCTTCTGCACTGTGGGGTTTCGCTGGTTTCGATGGTTAGATACTTGCTGAGAATATTCGTTCTAGGTGAAGAAAATGGAAAAATCACTCTGGTGAAAATAATGCAGGAATGAAGGAGACCCCATTGCAGTAAACAGAGCGAAACATAGGTTCTCACACTGCGTTCTTGCAAGCACATCAATTCCAAGCAGTTGAGGAGCACTCGGGGAGGGGGCTGGGCCTGGCTGGGTGAGATAGAACAAAGAAAAGAACAAAGAAAATTACAGCACAGGAACAGGCCCTTCAGCCCTCCAAACCTGCACCGACCATGCTGCCCGACTGATCTAAAACCCCCTACCCTTCCAAGGACCATATCCCTCTATTCCCATCCTATTCATGTATTTGTCAAGACGCCCCTTAAAACTCACTATCGTATCTGCTTCCACCACCCCCCCCGGCAGCGAGTTCCAGGCACCCACCACCCTCTGTGTAAAAAATCTGCCTCGTACATCTCCTTTAAACCTTGCCCCTGGCACCTTAAACCTGTGCCCCCTAGTAATTGACTCTTCCACCTTGGGAAAAAGCTTCTGACTATCCACTTTGTCCATGCCCCTCATAATCTTGTAGACTTCTGTCAGGTCTCCCCTCAACCTCCGTCGTTCCAGTGAGAACAAACCAAGTTTCTCCAACCTCTCCTCATAGCTAATGCCCTCCATACCAGGCAACATCCTGGTAAATCTTTTCTGTACCCTCTCCAAAGCCTCCACATCCTTCTGGTAGTGTGGTGACCAAAATTGAACACTATATTCCAAGCGCGGCCTAACTAGAGTTCTATAAAGCTGCAACATGACTTGCCAATTTTTGCTCTGTTGGAGAGTCGGTGTAGACTCAATGGGCCGAATGGCCTCCTTCTGCTCTGTAGAGATTTAAACGTTCTATGATTTTTTGCAGTGAAAAGATGCTTTGCAAACGATTGTTATGACCTGCCTGGTTGGCAATCAAACAAACAAAAAAGATGATGACTTGTTTTCTACAAAACCTCTTGGTGCCAAGATTGATAGATATGCAAATATTTCTAAGTGTGCGCGCGTGTGAAATAATTAGTGATACATTGTGACTTTGTGAAGCGTGGTGACTGCTGCCTGAGTCTCAATCTTTAAGAGAGGCTTGATGAATTGTTGGCTGAAGCACTCCATTCCAGCTAAGTCGAGGTCAGAAAAATAAAGAATTTCTGGGCCTGCTGCTGAATTTTCCTACGAATGATCTCATGCCAACCACGCATTTCCTTACTGCTGCTGTGTGTCCAGTCCTGCTCTCATGTTGACGCGATGATGTTCCATTCTCAGCCTTGTCGTTTGTGACATTGCAACGTGGTGCAAAGTATTTGCCCCAGGGTTGCCAACAGTTGCCATCCTAGCCGGCAACTTGATTGCATCGCATTTTCCAATCCTGGATTTGGCTTCTGCAATGCAAGTCTAAAGCTGTTCTTGCCTGTTTAACACTCTGGTCGCCCCTGTTTACTTTCCCTCTGAAGCATCATGTATTTCGAATGCAATTGAAATCCCACAACAAAGCCTGGATTGCGGTAAATCAACGCAGAGTGAGAGTGACGGTTGCTTAACTCCAGGTGCAAGTAGGATGGCACGGTGGCACAGTGGTTAGCACTGCTGCCTCATAGCGCCAGGGACACGGGTTCGATTCCCGGCTTGGGTCGCTGTCTGTGCGGAGTCTGCACATTCTCCCTGTGTCTGCGTGGGTTTCCTCCTACAGTCCAAGTTAGGCACATTGGCCATGCTAAATTCTCCCTCAGTGTACCCGAACAGGCCCCGGAGTGTGGCGACTAGGGGATTTTCACAGTAACTTCATTGCAGTGTTAATGTAAGCCTACTTGTGACACTGATAAATAAACTTTAAGGAAGGTCACGTGCGAACGTAAGGGAGTGCAACAAAGCAAAACTTACCAGCATTGCAAAGAGCGCGTGAACTACACTTGTGCCCTGTGGAAAATAATTTGGCTTTGCCTGAGTTTAATTAGCATCTATCAAACTACCAGTTCGGCTGCTGGCTGTTGTTTATTACTATGGCCAAGTTTAAAGGACATATGTTATTATTTTTTATTTGTCTCTGTCTGCGCCAAAGCTTCTGTGCCAAGGTTTCTGAGAAACAGAGTACAACGTTCCTTCTTTAACCCCCTACTCTTTATTTAAACCCTCTCAGAAACATCGAATGGAATTTTCCTGTTCCACCAGCCATGGAAATTATAGTGGGTGGGACAGAACCATGCAAATTTTGATTTGATTTGATCTATTGTCACATGTATTAGTATAAAGTGAAATGTATTGTTTCTTGCGTGCTATACAGACAAAGCATACCGTTCATAGAGAAGGAAATGAGAGAGTGCGGAATGTAGTGTAACAGTCATAGCTAGGGTGTAGAGAAAGATCAACTTAATGCGAGGTAGGTCCATTCAAAAGTCTGACGGCAGCAGGGAAGAAGCTGTTCTTGAGTCGGTTGGTACGTGACCTCAGACTTTTGTATCTTTTTCCAGGCATAGGAAGGTGGAAGAGAGAATATCCGGGGTGCCTGGGGTCCTTAATTATGCTGCCTGCTTTGCCGAGGCAGCGGGAAGTGTAGACAGAATCAATGGATGGGAGGCTGGTTTGCGTGATGGATTGGGCTACATTCATGACCTTTTGTAGTTCCTCGCGGTCTTGGGCAGAGCAGGAGCCATACCAAGCTGTGATACAACCAGAAAGAATGCTTTCTATGGTGCATCTGTAAAAGTTGGTGAGAGTCTTCTGAGAAAGTGGAGGCATTGGCGGGCTTTCTTAACTATAGCGTGGACACGGGGGGACCAGGACAGGTTGTTGGTGATCTGGACACCTAAAAACCTAAAAAGGTCAGTTGACCTCGGGTGGGATTTTCCGGTCTTGGGGCGAGCATGGCCGGAAAATCCTGCCCAGAACCTTTACGGTAAATGTTACCATTTTAGTACATAGAACAATACAGCACAGAACAGGCCCTTCGGCCCACGATGTTGTGCCGAGCTTTATCTGAAACCAAGATCAAGCTATCCCACTCCCTATCATCCTGGTGTGCTCCATGTGCCTATCCAATAACCGCTTAAATGTTCCTAAAGTGTCTGACTCCACTGCAGGCAGTCCATTCCACACCCCAACCACTCTCTGCGTAAAGAACCCTTCCTATATCTCCCACCATGAACCCTATAGTTATGCCTCCTTGTAATAGCTCCATCCACCTGAGGAAATAGTCTTTGAACGTTCACTCTATCTATCCCCTTCATCATTTAATAAACCCTTATTAAGTCTCCCCTCAGCCTCCTCCGCTCCAGAGAGAACAGCCCTAGCTCCCTCAACCTTTCCTCATAAGACCTACCCTCCAAACCAGGCAGCATCCTGGTAAATCTCCTCTGCACTCTTTCCAGCGCTTCCACATCCTTCTTATAGTGAGGTGACCAGAACTGCACACAATATTCCAAATGTGGTCTCACCAAGGTCCTGTACAGTTGCAGCATAACCCCACGGCTCTTAAACTCCAACCCCCTGTTAATAAAAGCTAACACACTATAGGCCTTCTTCACAGCTCTATCCACTTGACTGGCAACCTTTAGAGATCTGTGGATATGGACCCCAAGATCTCTCTGTTCCTCCACAGTCTTCAGAACCCTACCTTTGACCTTTACGGCACTCTCTTCTATTTTTCTCTGGTTTAATGAGCTATTGTGGAATTCGGTCCATGCGTCAAACCTGGACCAGCGAGAAATACAGCGGAATTGGTTCATTTCTGGAATAGTATTCCCAGAATATGACGCAACGGAAACTGGAGACAATCCTGAGGCTGTGGGGAGAAATTGTGCAATTATTTCTGTGGTGAACCACTGTAATATTGTCTGTTTATGGGATATGCCTGGACATGCCCCTGCTGCCTCAATCCGGGGCTCCGCCCTTCTCTGGGTATAAAGGTGACTGCTCTCCGCCCCTTTTGCCTCAGTTTGGATTAGCTATCGGTTCGGGTGTGCTCCAGTTCTTTTGTTAATAAAAGCCTGTCATTTCGCAACAACGAGTCTTTACATAGTCAATGGTGCATCAATTTCCCACCTTTTTATTGCAGAACTCCCCCTCCCTCTCCAACCCGCATTGCCACCAAACCTAATCATCAATTTCTGACCTCGCCTATCACCTGGTTAAGCTAACGCAGGCGTCATTAATTGTCCTGATTATGGCAGAATTCCCTGGTAAACACCCTTCAGTTTCAGGACTTCCGCAGACCTGGCTTTTGTCAGATTTTTCCATGTCACTGTACAACAAAAATACAAAAATATCTATGCATTCTTTTCTGAGGCTGAAGTGTTGTTGGGTTTGAACTTGTAGATCATCATTTGCTCTTTCATTAAGAATCTACATTGGTTTCAATTGGTGCATAATTTATGTGGTTTCCACACAAGAGTTTCAGGATAATTTGTCTTCAGTTCTCCATCATTGGGTACTGAAGACGCTTTATGCTGGATGTGTGCATAATAATTAGATCTGCCACCACTTCTGTTCTAGTGCCAATACCTGTCTCCAAATCAAAGTGTTTAAACAGGAGTGATAGCCAGTTTAGAAGGCAGTGTGAACACCTTAACACCTAATTAAGTACTGAAAAGTAAATGGGGAGAGTAGAACAGTAAATGTGAAAGTAACTGTATTGATATTCCCAGAGCCAAGTTCCTCATTATAACAACATTGAGAGGATCATAGCTTGCCAGATCTTCCATCTTATCTGACTCCTCAAACTGTTTTGGATACCAGCCTGCGAAGCTTTGACATGATCATCATGATACTTACTGTGGTTTCATCGCTGTTCTAAGTGCCAGGGTTGGTTTAGCTCAGTTGGCTGGATGGTTGGTTTGTGATGCAGAGCATTGCCAACATAGAATCCCGACAGTGCAGGAGGAGGCCCATTCAGCCCATCGAGTCTGCACCGATCACAATCCCACCCAGGCCCTAACCCCATAACCCCACACATTTATCCTAACTAATCCCCCTGACACTACGGGGTAATTTAGCACGGCCAATCAACCTAACCTGCACATCTTTGGAGTGTGAGAGGAAACCGGAGCACCCAGAGGAAACCCACGCAGACACGGCGAGAATGTGCAAACTCCACACACACAGTGACCCAAGCCGGGAATCGAACTCGGGTCCCTGGCGCTGTGAAGCAGCAGTGCTAACCACTGTGCCACCGTGCCGCCCGTGAACCCACAGCGTGGGTTCAATTCCCGTAATGGCTGAAGTTATTCGTGATGGCGCCACCTTCTCAACCTTGCCCCTCACCTGAGGTGTGGCGATCCTCAGGTTAAATCACCACCAGTCAGCTCCCCAACCTATGGCCCTCTGGGACTATGGTGACTTCACCTTTACCTTAGTGCCAGGTTCATGCAGAATGAACAATGAAATGGGCAATCTCGAGGAGAAATGATACGTTCCACCAGTTAGACCACTGAACCACAGACCATAGAATCCCTGCAGTACAGAAGGAGGCCATTCGGCCCATCGAGTCTGCACCAAATTGTCGCCGAAAGATCATCCTACCCAGGCACCCCTGTCCTTTCTTTCCCTGCAATCCTACACATTTAGCATGGCCAATCCACCCAAACTACACATCTTTCGACACTAAGGGGCAATTTAGCATGGCCAACTACCTAACCCACACATCTTTGGACTGTAGAAGGAAACCGGAGCATCCAGGAAACCCTCGCAGGCACGGGAGAATGTGCAGACTCAACACAGTGACCCAAGTCTGGAATCAAACCTGGAGCCCTGGCGCTGTGAGGCAGCAGTGCTAACCACTGTGCCACCATGCCACCATCCTCCCACAGTTCCATGCTGAGAGATTCAGAAAAATCTACAATGAGCTGTCCACATTCCAACCTTTTCCTTGATCTTTAACATTTCTTTGGTGGGATGTGGACGTTATTGGCCGGGCCAGCATTTATTGCCCATCCCTAGTTGCCCTTTTCAGAGGGCAGTTGAGAGTCAACCACATTGCTGTGGCTCTGGAGTCACATGTAGGCCAGACCGGGTAAATGTCCCTAAAGGGACATTAGTGAACCTGATGATAGTTTATGGCAGCCATTACTGAGACAGCTGCCATGGTGGGATCACCTCTTCCCATCCTGGAGGTTTGTGTTGTACCTTGTGCTTCTTCCTGGTGTACCCTCATGTTCTTGCAGCCCACAAAATGATCGGCAACTGTTCCTGCTCCATAAAAACAAATTGTGTGCGAGGTGTCGATATTGGAATGCAAAAATATTCCTTCACTTTGGCCGGCGCTATCACCTTGAGGGAGATTTTGACATGATGGTAATATCACTAGTCTAGTAATCCAGAGGCCCAGGCGAATGCTCCGAGGACATGGGTTCAAATCCCACCACGGCAGCTGGTGGGAATTTAAATTCAATGAATAAATTTGGAATTGAAAGCGAGTCTCGGTAATGGTGACCATGACAACTATCATCCATTGTTGTAAAAACCCATCTGGTTCACTAATGCCCTTTAGGGCAGGAAATCTTACTTGGTCTGGCCTACATGTGACTCCCGACTCAGACCAATGAGGTTGGCTCTTAACTGTCCTGTCAAAAGACCCAGTAAGCCACTCAGCTCAAGGGCAATTAATTTAAGTGTAAAGTTTATTTATTAGTGTCACAAGTAAGATTACATTAACGCTGCAATGAAGTTACTGTGAAAATCCCTGAGGGTTGGGCAACAAATGCTTATATATAAATGCTGGGTGAGATTGTGGTTGGTGCAGACTCGATGGGCCAAATAGCCTCCTTCTGCACTGTAGGGATTTTATGATTCTATGAAATGCTGACCTTACCACCATGTGTGGCACGATAGCACAGTGGTTAGCACTGCTGCTTCACAGTTCGATTCCTGGCTTGAGTCACTGTCTGTGTGGAGTTTGCACATTCGTGTCTGCGTGGGTTTCCT
This sequence comes from Mustelus asterias, assembly GCF_964213995.1. NCBI lineage: Eukaryota > Metazoa > Chordata > Chondrichthyes > Carcharhiniformes > Triakidae > Mustelus > Mustelus asterias. The sequence continues at coordinate 6,534,900 of NC_135818.1, read as the reverse complement.
CCGGGCGCTCCGGTTTCCTCCCACAGGCCAAAGATGTGCAGGTTAGGTTGATAGGCCATGCTAAAAAATTGCCCTTAGTGTCCTGGGATGCGTAGGTTAGAGGAAGTAGTGGGTAAATATCTAGGGATATGGGGGTAGGGCCTGGGTGGGATTGTGGTCGGTGCAGACTCGATGGGCTGAATGGCCTCTTTCTGTGCTGTAGGGTTTCTAAGATTCTAAGATATCCCATGAAGTAATAAAGGAAAAATAAAAATAAAAATAAAGAAAAAGTGCTCAAGAATGCAAGTTGGAACAAATGATAGAGAGTAAAAGAAGCCCTTTGTCACCAGCCTTTTATTAACTGGGAGGGAAGATGTTCCCCTGCGTTGAGTTTGGAGAACTGACATTCCCTTTTCACAGAGCGGGGGATAAAGGGGCAGAGATCCATTGTGCCAGGTTGGTGCTCCATGATGCTGCCCTGCATTTTTGAAAGCTTTCCCACAAAGCCTTAATAAGCAGAGACTCAGCAAGAACACATATTTTACTAAGATGGCAGTCAACCTTGCTGCGTCATTTCCAGATGATGACCAGAGGTTCTGGGAAGGGACTCTGTGGCGAATGTCTTTCCACAGAGATTTCTTTGAAATTTGAATCAGATTCTGTGCGCGTACTGGATTCCATGATTTAAGTAGAGGGAATGTAGGAAAAACTGAGGAATCCTGAACAGTTGGCTTTGCATTACAAATTGCAACATCTTTCTGATCATTCCTATACCTTTGCCTACTCGTTACATGGCTGAAGGAAACTTCCCAATGATATAAAGATATGTAGAGGGACAGGTAGAGTTGAGGAAGTGGGGAGGCCACAGAATGACTAGGACAGGCTAGGAGAGTGGGCAAAGAAGTGGCAGATGGAATACAATGTGGGAAAATGTGAGGTTATGCACTTTGGTAGGAGGAACAGAGGCGTAGATTATTTTCTAAATGGGGAAAAGCTTCAGAAATCTGAAGCACAAAGGGACTTGGGAGTGCTTGTTCAAGATTCTCTTAAGGTTAGTGTGCAGGTTCAGTTGGCAGTTCGAAAGGCAAATTCAATGTGAGCATTCATGTCGTGAGAGCTGGAATACAAGAGCAGGATGTACCGTTGAAGCCGTCAAAGGCTCTGGTCAGACCCCATTTGGAATACTGTGAGCAGTTTTGGGCCCCAGACCGAAGGAAGGATGAGTTGGCCTTGGAAGGGGTCCAGAGGAGGTTCACAAGAATGATCCCAGGAAGAAGGCTTTGTCATATGAGGAACGGTTGAGGAGTCTGGGTCTATACTCAATGGAGTTTGAAAGGATGAGGGGGGATCTAATTGAAACTTACAGAATTCTGAGAAGACTAGATAGAGTGGACGAGGAATTTCTTCAGCCAGAGGGTGGTGAATCTGTGGAACTCATTGCCACAGAGAGCTGTGGAGACCAGGTCATTGAGTGTCTTTAAGGCAGAGATAGATAGATTCTTGATTAATAAGGGGATCAGGGGTTATGGGGAAAAGGCAGGAGAATGGGGATGAGAATCATACCAGCCATGATTGAATGGTAGAGCAAACTTGATGGGCCGAGTGGCCTAATTCTGCTCCTACTTCTTATGGTTTTATGATCTTATGGCTGGAGTTTTACCAAATCAAGATGACTCAGAAGCCCATTAAAAATGGCAGTCTGGTCCCAATTCCAGGATTCCTGATTCCATTCCCAGCGTTCCCTGTTCTTGGGATCAGGCTGTTTAAGGGTACAGGTTGATTTGGATCACCAGCCCGCACCTTGCATGCTTGACCTGGCTGGCTCATTAGGTATCATTGGCTGAGAGCTCATAAGTCTATTAGTCTATTGAAACACCTAAGCCCCAGCACTGGAGCTCAATGCTGTCAATTTCACAATGTTTCTTTATAGAAGGTAAAGCGGTTTCAAGTTCTTTCAGTTTTAGCTATTGATACTTTAAAGGGTCTGGATGATTGACACATTTAGTGGGCTGCAGCAAAAAGGAGTCGATTTTAAGAAAGTGTAAAGTTATCAATGAATGGCATTTTTTTTAAAAAAAGCTTTTTTTTACACATCCTACTGTCACTATAGGGATCAATACTTTGTTACAGTGTCTCCTGGGGGATTGGTTATTTGATTTGGTTCTCTTATTTCTGTCTGTTGAATAAAACTGCTTTAGGATAGGACTCAGTAATTAATGCACTGGAATAGTTTTTTAATACATAATTAAAGTTAGATCTCCATGGGTGGGGAAATTTTCTATTTTTGGTACTTACTCATTGATATGTATTTGTTTTAACGAATGTGCAATGGCGCTCAAAATGAATTTCTGTATGGATAATAAAATAAAATTAATTGAATGTCATGCCGCTTCTTGAGATCAGAGTCCATTTATCTTCAAGTGTATTAAAAAAAGTTTATTTATTAGCCACAAGTAGGCTTACATTAACACTGCAATGAAGTCACTGTGAAAATCCCCTAGTCGCCACAGTCCGGCGCCTGTTCGGGTACACTGAGGGAGAATTTAGCACGGCCAATGTACCTAACCAGCACATCTTTCGGACTATGGGAGGAAACTGGAGCACCCGGAGGAAACCCACGCAGACATGGGAGAATGTGCAGACTCTGCACAGACAGTGACCCGAGCAGGAATCGAACCTGCGTCCTGGCACTGTGAGGCAGCAGTACTAACAACCGTGCCACTGTGTCGCCCATGCAAATCAAAATTTTGATGTTGATTGAATCTATGACTTTGAAGGCAGCAGGGAAGAAGCTGTTCTTAAGTTGGTTGGCACATGTTCTCAGACTTTTGTATCTTTTTCCTGATTGAAGAAGATGGAAGAGAGTGGGTGGAATTTTCCAGTCCCGCCCGCCAAGGGAATCGTAGCGGGTGGGAGTGGGCCGTGCAAAGGTCCATTGACCTTGGGCAGGATTTTCCGGTCTTGGGGCGAGCGTGGCTGGGAAACCTTGCCTAGTACATCCAGGGTGCATGGAGTCCTTGATTACACTGGCTACTTTTCCGAGGCAGTGGAAAGTGTAGACAGAGTCAATTGTTGGGAGGTTGGTTTTGATTGGATTTGATTTGATTTATTATTGTCACGTGTATTAACGTACAGTGAAAAGTATTGTTTCTTGCGTGCTATACAGACAAAGCATACCGTTCATAGAGAAGAAAAGGAGAGAGTGCAGAATGTAGTAAAGGTAACTCCATTCAAAAGTCTGACAGCAGCAGGGAAGAAGCTGTTCTTGAGTTGGTTGGTACGTGACCTCAGGCTTTTGTATCTTTTTCCCGATGGAAGAAGGTGGAAGAGAGAATGTCCGGGGTGCGTGGGGTCTTTAATTATGCTGGCTGCTTTGCCGAGGCAGCGGGAAGTGTAGACAGAGTCAATGGATGGGAGGCTGGTTTGCGTGATGGATTGGGCTTCATTCATTGGGCATCTTGCCTCCCGGACATCCACATCTGTGAGGGGTGTGTCGAGCTGCGGTTCCTGAGAGACCGTGTTAGGGAGCTGGAACTACAGCTCGAGGATCTTAGGCTGATGAGGGAGAATGAGGAGGTGATAGACAAGAGCTATCATCAGGTGGTCACACCAGGGCCATGGGAGGAGGCCAAGTGGGTGACGGCCAGGAAGGGTAAGGCTAGGGTGGTTGAGAGCACCCCGGTGGATTTGCCCCTGCACAACAAGTACTCCTGCTTGAGTACTGCTGGGGGGGACAGCCCGCCTGGGGGAAGCAGCAGTGGCCGTGTCTCCGCAGTGGAGTCCAGCCCTGTAACTCAGAGGGCTAAGGAAAAGAGGAGGAAGGCGGTATTAATCGGGGACTCGATGGTGAAGGGGACAGACAGGCGTTTCTGCGGAGGTAGGCGGGATTCTCGCATGGTGGTCTGCCTCCCTGGGGCCGGGATCCAGGATGTCGCTAGTCGCGTCCCGGAAATCCTGAGGTGGGAGGGAGAGGAGCCTGAGGTAGCGGTACATATTGGTACCGCTGATGTGGGTAGGAAGGGAGAAGGGGTCATGAAAAGGGAGTACAGGGAATTAGGGAGACAGCTGAGAAAGAGGAAAGCAAAGGTAGTAATCTCAGGATTACTGCCTGTGCCACGGGAAGGTGAGGGCAGGAATGGAGTGAGGTGGAGGATGAATGTGTGGCTGAGGGACTGGTGCAGGGGGCAGGGATTCAGGTTCCTGGACCATTGGGACCTCTTTAGGGGCAGGGGTGATCTGTATACAAAAAACGGGTGGAACTTGAATCACCCAGGGACCAATATCCTGGCCGGTAGGTTGGCTAAGGCTACTGGGGAGAATTTAAACTAGATAGGTTGGGGGGAGGGGAGCTAGAAGAGTTGACTAGGATCAAGGAACTAATTGATGGGGGGGAGGATGCAGGGGTAAGGGGAATTACAAAATTAATGGTAGAGGAGAGGGTGCAAGTGAATGAAGGCGGTAATTTAGATAAGGGAGTAGAGGGAGAGGGTGTTCGCGACTCATCAAAGCGGGTCCAGATAAAAGCTGGAATAAGGACACTTTGCCTGAATGCACGAAGCATTCGGAACAAGGTGAATGAGTTGATGGTGCAAATCAGCACAAGTGGGTACGATCTAGTGGCCATTACAGAAACGTGGCTGAAAGGTGACCAGGACTGGGAGATGAATATCCAGGGGTATCAGGCGTTTAGGAAGAATAGACAGGAAGGAAAAGGTGGTGGGGTCGCGCTATTAATAAGAGATAATATCAGGGTAGTACTGAGGGATGACATAGGATCTGAGGAACAAAACGTGGAATCGTTATGGGTAGAGATGAGGAATAGTAGAGGGAGAAAGACACTAGTAGGTGTGGTATATAGGCCCCCAAATAATAATGTTGAGGTAGGGAGGGCTATAAACAAGCAGATAAGGGATGCGTGTAAAAACGGAACGGCAATAATCATGGGGGACTTCAACATGCACATTGACTGGCAGACTCAAGTCGGTAAGGGTGGAATGGAGGAAGAGTTCTTAGAATGCTGTCGGGATAGTTTCCTTGAGCAGCATGTTACGGAACCGACGAGGGAACGAGCTATTTTGGATCTGGTATTGTGTAACGAGGTAGGTAGAATTAAGGATCTTATTGTGAAGGACCCTCTTGGGTCTAGTGACCACAATATGGTCGAATTTCTGATTCAGATGGAAGCGGAGAAAGTTTGGTCTCAAACCAGTGTCCTCTGTTTGAACAGAGGGAAATATGATAGGATGAGGGATGAATTGGCTAAGGTAGACTGGGAGAGCAGGCTGGCAGGTAGGATAGCTGAGGAACAGTGGAGGATTTTTAAGGAGATCCTTTTCAGTTCTCAGCAAAAATATATTCCAGCAAAAAACAAGGATTGTAAGAAAAGGGAGAACCAGCCGTGGATAACGAAGGAAATAAAGGAGAGTATTAAAATAAAAACAGCTGCGTACAGAGTGGCCAAAAATAGTGGAGAAACAAGTGATTGGGAAAAATTTAAGAAACAACAAAGAGAGACTAAGAAAGCGATAAAGAAAGGAAGGATAGACTATGAAGCTAGGCTAGCAATTAATATAAAAAATGATAGTAAAAGTTTTTATAAATATATAAAAAGGAATAGAGTGGCTAGAGTGAATGTTGGACCCTTGGAGGACGAGAGGGGGGAGTTAATAGTGGGAAATGAGGATATGGCTGAGTCTTTAAATAAGTTTTTTGTGTCGCTCTTCACGGTGGAGGACACAAATAGTTTGCCAAATATTAACGATAGAGGGTTGGCAGCAGGAGAAATACTTAATACAATTAATGTTACCAGAGAGGCAGTGCTGGGTAGACTAATGGGACTGAAGGTGGACAAGTCCCCGGGTCCGGATGGAATGCATCCCAGGGTATTGAAAGAAATGTCAGAGGTAATAGTGGATGCGTTAGTGATTATTTATCAAAACTCGTTGCATTCTGGGGTAGTGCCGGTTGATTGGAAAACGGCTAATGTTACGCCGCTGTTTAAAAAAGGAAGGAGACAAAAGGCGGGTAACTATAGGCCGGTCAGCTTAACGTCTGTAGTAGGGAAAATGCTGGAATCCATTATTAAAGAGGAGATAGCAGGGCATCTGGATAGAAATGGTTCGATCAATCAGACGCAGCATGGATTCATGAGGGGAAAGTCGTGCTTGACGAACATGTTGGATTTTTATGAAGATGTGACTAGGGCGGTTGATGGAGGAGAACCGGTGGATGCGGTGTTTTTGGATTTCCAAAAGGCGTTTGATAAGGTGCCCCATAAAAGGCTGCTGAAGAAGATTAGGGCACACGGAGTTGGGGGTAGTGTGTTAAAGTGGATTGGGGACTGGCTATCCGACAGGAAGCAAAGAGTCGGAATAAATGGGTGTTTTTCCGGTTGGAGGAAGGTAACTAGTGGCGTGACGCAGGGATCGGTACTCGGGCCGCAACTGTTTACCATTTCTATAGATGATCTGGAGGAGGGGACGGAGTGTAGGGTAACGAAGTTTGCAGACGACACAAAGATAAGTGGAAAAGTGAATCGTGTGGAGGACGGAGAAGATCTGCAGAGAGATTTGGACAGGCTGAGTGAGTGGGCGAGGATATGGCAAATGGAGTATAACGTTGAGAAATGCGAGGTTATACACTTTGGAGGAAATAATAACAAATGGGATTACTATCTCAATGGAAACAAATTAAAACATGCTACCGTGCAAAGGGACCTGGGGGTCCTTGTGCATGAGACGCAAAAGCCCAGTCTGCAGGTACAACAGGTGATCAAGAAGGCAAATGGGATGTTGGCCTATATTGCGAGGGGGATAGAATATAAAAGCAGGGATGTCTTGATGCACCTGTACAGGGCATTGGTGAGGCCGCAGCTGGAATACTGTGTGCAGTATTGGTCCCCTTATATGAGGAAGGATATATTGGCATTGGAGGGAGTGCAGAGAAGGTTCACCAGGTTGATACCGGAGATGAGGGGTTTGGATTATGAGGAGAGGCTGAGGAGATTGGGTTTGTACTCGTTGGAGTTTAGAAGGATGAGGGGGGCTCTTATGGAGACTTATAAGATAATGCGGGGGCTGGATAGGGTGGAGGCGGAGAGATTCTTTCCACTTAGTAAGGAAGTTAAAACTAGAGGACACAGCCTCAAAATAAAGGGGGGTCGGTTTAAGACAGAGTTGAGGAGGAACTTCTTCTCCCAGAGGGTGGTGAATCTCTGGAATTCTCTGCCCACTGAGGTGGTGGAGGCTACCTCGCTGAATATGTTTAAAGCGCGGATGGATGGATTCCTGATCGGTAAGGGAATTAAGGGTTATGGGGATCAGGCGGGTAAGTGGTACTGATCCACGTCAGATCAGCCATGATCTTATTGAATGGCGGGGCAGGCTCGAGGGGCTAGATGGCCTACTCCTGCTCCTATTTCTTATGTTCTTATGTTCTTATTCACGACCTTTTGTAGTTCCTGGGGTCTTGGGCAGAGCAGGAGCTATACCAAGCTGTGATACAACCAGAAAGAATGCTTTCATTGTGTGACGGACTGGGGATATGTTCACAACCTTTTGTAGTTTGTTGTAGTGGTGGGAAGTGGATGAATATGTTCAGATTCATAACATCGAATGCATTGTTCCATTGGGAAGAGAAGCGAATCGGAAAGATTTTTCAGCTCTGATCCTTAAGGCTTCAGAGCAGGGATCAAGCAGTGAACTGTTGAGCCGCTACATTGTCTTCCGTGAAGTAAGTCAACACAGTGGTGAATAATTAATGGAGTTGCTGAAATCATTTATTTGCTTTAGATGAGCCTTGACATGATGGTTTACACATCGTCTGGTTGTAATTTTAGCTCAGACGTTTAAAAAAAGGCTTGTGCCTTATTGATCAATAGGTCAGATGAGTTGTACGTGACTGTGGGCTGATTTCATTGGGCATTACACCGGGAATGTGGAAGTTAAGAGCACATAAAGTAAAAGAAGTATTTGTCTGGTGCAGTTCCTATATTTAAAATGAACCCGCCCAGCATTTATTACAAACGGGCCGATTGCCAGTCCGATTCGCAGGTGACAAGGGCGGGGGAATTTGCTGATCGGCCATACTTCAGAAGACAACGGCACCAAGTACAGGGGTGCCAAGCATAACCATGGATCAGTACATATGGTCGCCAATGTTATTTCAGGGCTAGGTACCCAAAGAGTGAGTGAGAGCAGACATTAAGAAAAACAAGCCTGCATTTTTTGGATAGGATTAAGGAGGACTTTAAGTGCAAAATGACCTAAACACCGGGAACCTAAAACTGAGAAAAAGCACACCTCGCACGTAATCTAGTCCAGCTTTATGCTCCGGTGTACTTTTGGTGTAATTGTTTTTTCCTCCCTGAAGTTTATCCTCATATTTGAATCTCCCTTCTGGGTCAGCGCTGACCTCATTATTTGGGATGTGGAAATGGACTTCAGGCTTTATCAGTTCAGCTCAGGGAATTGCCAATCAGATGTTTTGCATCATGCTAGACGGGGTCCAACCTTGATTAATTTCAACTGGTGTTATGGTTCAGGTTAGAAACTGCAAAGTGTTTTATGAAGCCCGTCTGAAGCATAAGTTGTTTACGTTGAGTTTGGCTGAGATAAGCATGAGATGTTCTACTTCAGGTATAATTCAAGTGATCCACTTGGGAGCTTGTATCAAACAAAGTTTATTTAAGAATATAGTTAACATGTATAGTAAGAAACTTAGCAAGAACTTTTATCAATTACAAACAGGAAACAAAACAAGCACTATATTGTATAACTCTCAATGAATATCTCTAATGTCTTCCAATTAAGACCAAAATCCAATAAACAAAACCCTTTAAACAGATTTATCACTGCACAGGCTAAAGCTCACAAAACACTGGAATCAAGTTCCCTGGGTTGAATGCTGATTTCAAATGATCTTGAAAACTCAGAGCAGCTTGTAGTCTTCAAAACACCAAAGCACAGTGATGCGCGATTAAATCACTCGGGAGGCTGGATCGTACCCGGGAAATAAAGGCTTTTATTAGTAACAAGAATGGAGCATACTGCATAATAATACAATCCCAGACTAAAGGGTCACCAGGCAGTGCAGTGACCTTTATACTCCTACAGGTAGGCGGAGCCAACCGGAGTGTACCACAGAACCAATATCAACAGGTAGAACACCCCAACCCTAACTCCAACAGTAACAAGAGTAACATATGTACAAGTACCCATAGTGCTAACCATCTATGGTCCCCCCCCCAACCTCTATGGTCCCCATCCCCACTATGCAAACCCATGCCCCCACCCAACCTGCATGGCCCCTTACACGGACCATGCCAACTCACCCAATGTCAACCATGGGCACAGCTTGGGAGCCATATTGAGATGACATGAAATAAGTGTCTACTAAAGTTTTTGGCCAGAATTCTCTGCCCCCTCACCGGTGATAGTGATCACCTAAATACTGCAGTGGAATCAGAGAATCCAGCTGGCGTGAATAGCCAGGGAACCCCCCCCAGTATTTAAAAAAACCTCTCATTCATAAAGACCCATTCACTACATTTTCATTCCTTCAATTACATAATCTCCTATAAAAACAAACATTGGAATTCATAGTCCCACCTCAAAGAGTTTATAACCACTTGTAGATTTCAATCAAACTTTGAAATGGCAGGCAGCCTGTTGTATGTGTGGTGTGGTGTCTGTCACTTTTAAGACTGTACAGTTATTTTTACAACCCACACAGGTTTTTTTGAAGTTTTAAAGGACAGGGATTTTAAATGCTTTGAAACTTGACAGTTGCTTTTGATAGGATAGGTCTATGCACTTTGAATCCACATTCTGGTCCACGTTTAACAATCCCAAAGGGCAACTTTCCTCGACAAAATGAGACCTGATCAGCCGGAACTATATCCAAAGGGATACTCTCCCTCTCTCACAGGCTATCCCACCTTTCCAAAGGACTCTCAAAGTTTAGACTTGTTGCTACCAGGTCCAATCTGCACGTTTCCCACTCTTGACACTCAGATGTTGCACAGATCCTCAGGGGCAGCACGGTGGCACAGTGGTTAGCACGGCTGCCTCAGGGACCGGGTTCGATTCCCGGCTTGGGTCACTGTCTGTGTGGAGTTTGCACGTTCTTCCCGTGCCTGCTTGTGTTTCCTCCGGGTGCTCCGGTTTCCTCCCACAGTCCAACAGATGGGCTGGTTAGGAGCATTGGCCATGCTAAATTCTCCTTCAGTGTACCTGAATGGGGCATGGACAGTGGTGACGAGGGGATTTTCACAGCAACTTCATTGCAGTGTTAATGTAAGCCTACTTATGACACTAATCAAATGAGCACAGTAAGAAGTCTCACAACACCAGGTTAAAGTCCAATAGGTTTACTTGGAATCACGATCTTCTGGAGCGCTGCTCCTTCTTCAGGTGAGTGACTTCTTACTGTGTCCACCCTGGTCCAACACCGGCATCTGCACATCAAAGTTAAAGTTTATTTATTAGTCACAAGTAAGGCTTACATTAACACTGCAATGAAGTCACTGTGAAATTCCCTTAGTTGCCACACTCCGGCACCTGTTTGGGTCAATGCACCTAACCAGCACGTCTTCTGGACTGAGTGAGGAAACCAGAGCACCCAGAGGAAACCCCACGCAGACACGGGGAGAACGTGCAAACTCCGCACAGACAGTGACCCGAGCCGGTCCCTGGCACTGTGAAGCAGCAGTGCTAACCGTTGTGCCACCGTGCCGCCCCACATAAAATTAGTCATTTTATCATGACTAATAAAATGAAATAAACTTAAATTGGCAATCGATATCCGTCAGTGATCAAGAACTTCCAAAAGAGTAAAACTCTAATGCCTGTTTAGTCTGCTTGAACTGGATTATTGCATACACGGAAACCTCTTCTAGTAAACCGGCTTTCAAATTAGCATTTGGGACGCGCAGTTAAGACAAAGGGCCAAGCGATTCCTTTAACAAGCTGAATAGTATTTGTAGTGAATTACTGGAAACAGGGAAAAAAAACTGATTAGGTGTTTGTGATTAGGAACAAACACTCTCGTGGCTGCAACCCAGATATACACAGTTCTTAATTCATTGTTAAAGAGACAAAGCTCAGACTTTGCTGCCTGAATCGATGTAAAATTGCAAAAGCAAAACTTTAAATCAAGGGTGTCAGGCACTTATTTTCTTCTATTGCCTGAAGGATAACAGCCAATGGATTGATTGTGGTTTTGAAGTTTCGTAGAATCATAGAATCCCTACTGTGCAGGAGGAGGCCATTCAGCCCATCAAGTTTGCACTGACCACACTTCCAGCCAAGCCCTATCCTCATAACCCCATGTATTTACCTGCTCGCCTTCCTGACACTAAGGGACAATTTAGCACGGCCAATCCACCTAACCTGCACATTTTCAGACTGTGGGAGGAAACCGGAGCACCCGGAGGAAACCCACGCAGACACGGGGAGAATGTGCAAACTCCACACAGACAGTGACCCAAGCCGGGAATCGAACCTGGATCCCTGGCACTGTGAGGCAGCAGTGCTAACCATTGTGCCATCGTGTCGCCCTATATTCTCTTTAATGTGATGAACCTACGTAGGGTTTTTTAAAATCTGCAGTAGACCGTGTTTTGCTGCTGTCTTTTACGACTTGTGAGCAGCCAGTGATGAGACTTGTTCTTTAAGTTTTATTTGCTCCAAATCCAGTTCAAAGCTCTGCCACAGTGGTTCGACAATGTTATTGCAACAATTACCCCGGTTATTACAGGAATCCAGTGGTTCAAATGAACCTTTTGATTCTTAGGAGCCACAAGACAATCTGAACATGTGACTCGGGATTAAGATTTCCGCAGCTAAGAAAGAAACAGAGCGAGACAGATACAGCTCAAGATGCATCTGCCAATGAGAGCTCCCCTGATGCAGGGGAGGGACCCCACAGTTTGAAATGGGCCAGTAAACTAGATCTCTACAGTCCCAGCTACCGTGGGTGGCTCTGAAATTGAGAAGCTTCTTATCGAACCCAGTTGATATCAAGGTTTGGCAAGCTATTCCAGTTTATGAAACCCGTCTGCGTTGCCGCAATTGAATGCCTGTTTAAGTTCTTAATGTAACTCTGTAAAACAATGCGGCTTTGTTGTTTTTTTTCTAAGGGGTAAAGTCTTTTTGAAATTGGATTAGGAACATTGGCTGAGTGTTTGATTTATTCAACTATGTCCGTGAAGCACATGCCTGCCGCTTAGTTAGAAATGAACCAACTGGTGTACACATAGTGGTTTTACTCAGAATTACCACAAACCCGTTGAACTCAAACCCAAAACTGGGTCATCTTTTCTCTGGGTGGAAGCTATCTGAAAGTTCAATATTCCGACAGTGAATAACACTGCGGTTGATTCAAGACTTGAACTGCTAGGTACCTCCACAGAACCATACAAGCTCTACTGTAAAGAAGGAGGCCATTCTGCCCATTGACTCTCCACCAAGGGCCCAATTTTACCATCATGTTGCGCCCGTTTTTGGGCGCGAAAACTTGGTGAAATCGGGCACGAGATGAGTGGCGTAATCCGCGCCCGCTTCCACTTCTGTTCCCCTTTGCCAATGACCGAAAATGGCTGCCATCGGGACTGCGCCCGAAACGGACGTGACGGCCATTTAAATGCATTTGCATCATTTAAATTGACTTAATGGGCTGCATGTCCAATCTTACCGGCACTTCCCCCTTTACCATTGTGTTCGTCTGTCCAGAATCAGCGCGGGAGAGACATGATCCGCAAAGGTCCGATTCAGGTCCTCGAGCTTCTGAGGAGGTAAGTTCAGGGCTTCAGGTAGCTCTCTGACTCAGATCGGTGGTGGGGGATGGGGAGCAGGTGGGTCGGATGGCTTTCTGGTGGGGGGGAAGGGAGGCGAGTCAGATGACTGTCTGAGTCAGATTGGGGGGGACAGGGGGAGGCAGGGGCGGGGGGGTCCATTGCCACTCTACGTGTGATTGGTGGGGGGGGAGGGGGGTCCGCTGTCACTCTGTGTGTGGTTGGTGGGGGCGAAGGGGGGCAGGGGACCGTGATCAGTCTGGGTAGCGGGGGGGGGGGGGGGGGGGCGGATAAGGGGGTTTCTCTATTTTTTATCTCCACATGCGCAGTTGAAGGTTCCGATTGGAGCTGCAGGGTTTCGGGCAGGTTAAGCCCCGCCCACAGGTTTGTGCAGCACGACTTGGAATCGCTGCTATTTTTTCAGGCAGAGTGTGTACGGGGGCACCTGAGAACGGGTCTAAAAGTCGGATCTGAAACACTCCCAGTTTCAAGTCCGCCCAGCACTTAGAATTAAAATGGTAAAATAGGGCCCCAACTCTGCGAAAGAGCATTTCACCCAGGGGCACTCAATCCTCAACCTCTCCCTGTAACCACACACACTTAGCATGGCCAATTCAACTAACCTAAGCACCTTTGGGCACGAGGGGGAATTTAGCATGGCTAATCCACCAAATCTACACATCTTTGGACACACAGGGACAATTTAGCATGACTACTCCACCTAACCTGCGCATCTTTGGACACAATAAGAAGTCTAACAACACCAGGTTAAAGTCCAACATGTTTATTTGGTAGCAAAAGCCACTAGCTTTTTTAGCCACTACTGGGAGTTGGGGAGGAGATTATCTGTCACCCCTGGAAGCTGTAGGGTTAAGCCGTTTAGGAATGTGTAAATCCCATGCTAATTGATGGAACTCAGGTTTCACTGGGCACGAACATGAGTACGTCACCAGCAGCAGGGATGGGGTACGGGGAAGGTCTCATTCTGAGATATCGCTCGTGCAAACCCCATTATGGCCCACTCACAGGAACTTCTGGCAATATCGGGGTTTGCGTCCGTGGCGAATGGATTTGGAAAATCACAGCCAATGTTTTTAGATGTCAGTTTGGGTTGTAAGTAGATGTGATGTCGAAAGAAGTTAAGAAAACCCACCAACTGTCTCAGGAGGCGAAGGAAATTTGGCATGTCCGCTATGACTCTCACCAACCTTTACAGATGCACCATAGAAATCATTCCTTCTGGTTGTATCACAGCTTGGTATGGCTCCTGCTCTGCCCAAGACCGCAAGGAACTACAAAGGATCGTGAACGTAACCCAGTCTAATCAGGGAAACCAGCCTCCCATCCATTGACTCTGTCTACACTTCCCGCTGTCTTGAAAAAGCAGCCAGCATAGTCAAGGACCCGACGCACTCCGGACATGCTCTCTTCCACTTTCTTCCATCAGGAAAAGGATACAATAGTCTGAGATCACATACCAATCGACTCAAGGACAGCTTCGTCCCTACTGCCATCAGACTTTTGAATAGACATTTCTTATATTAAATTGATCTTTCTTTACACCTTAACTGTGACTGTAACACTACATTCTGCACACTCTCTTTTCCTTCTCCTCTATGTACTCTATGAATGGTATGCTTTGCTTGTATAGGCGCAAGTAGCAATACTTTTCACTGTATACCAATACATGTGACAATAATAAATCAGCTCAAATCAAAAAGGCAAGGATAGATCCTTGGGCAGCACCAAGGTAATGATACAGAGACAGGAAGAGAAGTGAATGCAGGTGATTTCTAGATTTCCATTGAGGCTCACTGAGTTGGGCAGTCCCACCCAGCAGGTCAATGGGGAAGAATGGTGTGATCAGTCATGTCATGTCCTTTAGACAGGTTGTGCCATATAGGATAGCATGTCCTGTGGATCAGAGAAAAGCTGATTGGAGACGTGCAAATACTAAGTTGGAGGCAAGTTGGGTGAAGGCTCTTGATGATGCCTTCCTTCATTGCAGAACCAAATCACTTCTCAGAATATTTCCAAAGCGATGAAACCTGCTTCCCTTTAGAGTCATAAAGGTCTACAGCATGGAAACAGGCCCTTCGGCCCAACTTGTCCATGCTGCCCTTTTTTTAACCCCTAAGCTAGTCCCAATTGCCCGCATTTGGCCCATATCCCTCTGTACCCATCTTACCCATGTAACTGTCTAAATGCTTTTTAAAAGACAAAATTGTACCCACCTCTACTACTACCTCTGGCTGCTTGTTCCAGACACTCACCACTGTCTGTGTGAAAAAATTGCCCCTTTGGATCCTTTTGTATCTCTCCCCTCTCACCTTAAACCTATGCCCTGTAGTTTTAAACTCCCCGACCTTTGGGAAAAGATATTGACTATCTGGCTGATCTGTGCCCCCCATTATTTTATAGACCTCTAAAAGATCACCCCTCAACCTTCTACGCTCCAGAGAAAGAAGTCCCAGTCTATCCAGCCTCTCCTTATAACTCAAACCATCAAGTCCTCTTTGGTAACAGTAGATTCCCGGACCCCAACTCATGGAATTCTCCAGACTCGCTACCACTGCCATCAAGAACAGAGAACTTGGCGCTCGGCCGACTCTTCATTCACAGCAGCGGGACTGGAGAATCCCAGCCGCGGGCAAGGTCAGAGAATTCCGGTCAACATCAACAATGTGACCCTGGTATTACCTCAATTGTGGTGGAAAATAACAGATAACATGAAGGGAAGAGCGATGGAGAAGACGACAGATGAAATATTCATTGTTATGGAGAACGATATGATCGGATCTGTATTTTGTTCAGTTTTCTGGCCCATAAGCATATGCCAAATGAGTCATGCATTCATCATATTTAATGCCTTACTTTGTATAATTATATGAATCTGGTAAACTAATACATTCAGAAATGCAATAATTTTTCATCCACTCAGTTTGGCATTCACATTTTTATTTTTAACTTGCAGATCACTATCTTCACAGACAGAGAGGAAACAGAATAGGATATTTTTTAATGCAATCCATATCACTAGCTTTATGCCTTCAATCTATCTATTTATTTAAGTCTGATATGTTTGCCCAGGAGTTAGCTGAATACATTGCCCCTTTGTCGCTCGACTGAATAGCAAGTCAGAGCGTTGGCCATCAGAGTGTTCTTCAAGAAGATTAGTATTACTTTCTGTGTGTGTGCGCACGTGTGTGTGTGTGTGAGAGTGTGTGTGTGTGAGAGTGAGTGAGTGAGTGTGAGTGTGAGTGTGAGTGAGTGTGACTGTGTGTGTGTGAGTGAGTGTGTGAGTGAGTGAATGAGTGTGTGTGATTGTGTGTGTGTGTGTATGAGCGAGTGTGTGTGAGTGCGTGCTTGAGTGTGTGAGTGAGTGTGTGTGATTGTGTGTGTGTCTGAGCAAGTGTGTGTGAGTGTGTGCTTGAGTGTGTGTGAGTGTGAATGAGCGTGTGTGTGAGTGTGTGTGTGTGAGTGAGTGTGTGTGTGTGAGTGTGTGTGTCTGAGTGTGAGTGTGTGTGGGTGTGAGTGTGTGTGAGTGAGTGTGTGTGAGTGTGAGTATGTGTGAGTGTGTGCGGGGGTGTGTGTGCATCTGCTTTATTTTTCTGGATCAATAGAAGGGAAATGTTTTAAGTGTCTTTTGATTTAGAAAGCAGATGATGTTTGGGCCAGGTGATAGAACTCCAATGTGAGGTAATGCAATTTTTGTGTGGTGATGCTTAGAGCGAAGAATATCTTCCATCTTGCATCATATTGTGTAACTTTTTAAATAATTTACTGAATGATGCAGTACCCCCAGATCATAATTGAAGTTGAGTTCGGTTTAAAAGTGAGACAATCGGAAGAATATAAACCAACTGGGTAAATTCTGAGGGTGGCCCAGTGGTTAGCACCGCTGCATCACAGCGCCAGGGACCCGGGTTCAATTCTGCCCTCGGGTGACTGTCTGTGCAGAGTCTGTGTGTTCTCCCCATGTCTGCGTGGGTTTCCTCCGGGTGCTCTGATTCCCTCCCACAGTCCAAAGATGTGCAGATTAGGTTGATTGGCCATGCTAAATTCCTCCTTAGTGTCAGGGGGAATAGCAGGATGAATATGTGGGGTTATGGGGATAGGGCCTCAATGGGCTGAATGCACTGCAGGGATTCTATGATTTAAATGGATCTTTTGAAGTTTAGCTGCAGGTTTCCACACAACCTTTAGTTTTACACCTCAAATATCATCGATCTATTTCGGGCAGCTCGAGGAACCAGGAAAGTAAATTCAATTTGGGAATTTGGTCAAAGCATTTTGGCCCTTTTACAAATCCCTCTATGATTCCAGCCTTTGACTAGTTTTATAAATGAATGGACATTTACTAAGCAGCAATGTTAAAATGCTGCCAGTAAGTACATGTTTTGTCTCATTAATATCACAACATAACATTGTGGACAATGTTGTAATACGAAGACGGAGGGCTATCAGTCTGTGCGTGATCTTTTCGGGGGAAAAATGCAGACGCAAGAATCTAATCCAAACATTGCAGCGCTCAGTAATTGACATACTTGACGGAAAGTCCAACAAACCTCCTTAAACTTGTGGTTACATTGTTGTGTGGGAAACTTCTCTCAAAAATGTAAAAAATCTTTCCCCTCAGAATGTTTGTTGCTGTGAGCAATAAACAAAAATGGAGGCAGATTTGGCGTGGCTGTTTATGAATCTAAAATGAATAGTGCATCAAAAGAGGGAATCAGTGCAGATCCAGCTTCTGGAAGGAAAAACAGATTCACAGGGCGGAATCTTGGAAGTCAGATTGAGTGATCTTCCCGCAGGTAGCCAATTACGAATGACCTTGGGTCCATTGTCCAATTGAGGGGGTGAATGTAGATGGCCTCGTGGGGCACTCCTAGGTCAGCTACTGGCAAACCACTTCCTGGGCTTGCCCTCAACGGGGTGCCTGTCTTTGCCAGAAAGACCCCTGTGTTGTTCTCAGTGTAAAGAACTATCTTATATTTCCAATATCACTGTAGTATACAGGAAGACAGTCTTGTTTATATCTGTGTGGGTGTGACTAATTTAATTAAACTGAAGACAGTTAGACTGTAAGGTTTAAGTCTTCAAAAGGGGTTAGGTGTAAAAGTAAGCAGTTGAAATAGAGATGGGCAAAATTAAGATGGGATAGCAGGGGACAAGATGATCAGACATTTGCATTTGGAGAAAAGGGAGTGGGTTAAAGTTTAGCTGTTGTATTCCAAAAGGAAAATTTTCAATTGGTGAAGGCCATAAGTAAATAAAGCAAAGTATGAAGTTCATTTTTACCGCAATATTAGCCATAAAAACAACACAAAGTATGTTTATATCCTGGGAAAGGAAGTCCTCCATGTCACAGGATTTATTTTTCTTAAAGTTTATTTATTAGTGTCACAAGTTGGCTTGCATTAACACTGCAGTGAAAATCCCCAAGTTGCCACACTGCGGCGCTTGCTCGGGTAAACTGAGGGAGAATTTAGCATGGTGAATACACCTAACTGCAAGGACAGCAGTGCTAACCATTGTGCCACTGTGCCACCCATGTCTTTTTCCATGTCTTTGTACCTCAGCTACCTTCTGAGACTCGATTGCAATGTCTTTGCATTTATCTAGCACTTCTTCACATCCTCATTAATTCCCAAATTGCATCACACCAATTAATTGCTTCCAAAGTGCCGTCACTGTTCCCATGTCGGCAACACACAGCAACAAATGTGTGCACAATAAGATTCCACAAATGGCAAATGTGGTGCATGAACAGTTGAACAGTAATTGACGGTATTAGTAATGGAACCATACAATCCCTGCAGTGCAGAAGGAAGCCATTCAACTCAACAAGTCTGCACTAACTCTCTGAAAAAGCATCTTACCCAGGCCCTATCCCTGTAATCCCATGCATTTACCATGGCCTATCCACCTAGCCTACACATCTTTGGACACTAAGGAGCAATTTAGCATGCTCAATCCACTTAATTTATACATCTTTGAACACTGAGGGACAATTTTGTCATGGCTAATCTAACTTGCATATCTTTGAACACTAAGAGGCAATTTAGCATGGCCAATCCACCTAACCTACACATCTTTGTGCAATAGGGGGCAATTTAGCATGGCCAATCCACCTAACCTACACATCTTTGGACACTAAGGGGTAATTTAGCATGGCTAATCCACCTAAGCCACACATCTTTGGACACTAAGGGGTAATTTTAGCAATGAACAATGGCCAACACAGCATTCTTTGTTCTATTTTGAAATTACACCAGAGAGTTTTTTACATCCACAACACATCTGAACATCATCACTTTGCAATATTGATGGACCATCGCATTGTTCAATGAAGTGCAATGAATTGTCAACAATGGAGCTTTGTGGCCCTGAACATTCCAGTGATTTCATTGGCATCGCGTTGGATCTGGGGCGAAACTCACTTCGGGAGCTTGTGGTTTTTCAACACAATTCCACAGCTGGGGAGGTCATTTCCTGTTGTTGACTCTTCGTCAACCTGTAAAATCTCCATTCTTATTGGCTTGTCTATCAGGAAGAAGAAACTCGGTCAATGGTTATGTAATCCATTCTTACCTGATGACTTCTCTTCAATGCCTGTCTCTCTCCCTCTCTCTTTCTCTTTGTAACAAATCCATTTTTCCCCCACTGAGCTGGAATTTCCTGCATCCTTAACATTTTATACTTTAAATGGTGATGGATGACCATCTGATGAGATTGTTGGCAATTCAGACTCCTGCCTTGGGGAATAGAATGGTGGAGGCGATGTAGATTTGTGCCAGGGTTCACTCTGTTTACGGTTGCATACACACTCATATCATTGTACTTCTCGAAATGAGAAACTTCCTGCTGGGATTAGTGACTGTCACAAAGCTTAAAAATTAGTGAGGAATAGTCACTGACAAGACCTTTTTTAGGTCCAGTGGTCCAGACGATTGAATTCAATAAAAACAATCTGGAGTTAAGAATGTACTCATTGAATCATCAAATCCCTACAGTGCAGAAGAGGCCATTTGGCCCATCGAGTCTGCACTGATTCCCTGACAGAGTATCTTATCCAGGCCCTCTTCTCTGCCCGATCTTTGTAACCCCACACATTTACCATGGCCAATCCATCTAACCTACACATCTTTGGATTGCGGGAGGAAACCAAAGCACCTGGAGGAAACCTACGCAGACATGGGGAGAACGTGCAGACTCCACACAGACAGTCACCCAAGGCCGGAATTGAACCTGGGTCCCTGGAGCTGTGAGTCAGCAGAGCCAACCACTGTTCCACCGTACCCTACTGATGACCATGAAACCATTGTCGATTGTCGCAAAAACCCATCTGGTTCATTAATGGCCTTTAGGGAAGGAAATCTGCCATGCTTACCCAGTCTGGCCTACATGTGACTTCAGGGCCACAGCAATGTGGTTGACTCTCAACTGCCCTCCAATGGCAACTCAGGATGGGCAATAAATGCTGGCCTAGCCAGCGACACCTATGTCCCACGAATGAATAAAAGAAGTGTTCAAACAAATTTTTATCAGGCTCCCTTCTGTTAAATGGTAAAAATGCCATTATTTTGCCCAATTATGTGAAAGAACAGCAATACTTTTGGCTTGAATACGAGCATTAATTCAGCCATGAATGGTCCCCCATGCCAACACTATAGTTAAGAAAGCCCACCAATGCCTCTGCTTTCTCAGAAGACTAAGGAAATTTGGCATGTCAGCTACGACTCTCACCAACGTTTACAGATGCACCATAGAAAGCATTCTTTCTGGTTGCATCACATGTTGGTATGACTCCTGCCCTGCCCAAGGCCTCAAGAAACTACAAAGGGTCATGAATGAAACCCAGTCCATCATGCAAACCAGCCTCCCAAGTACAACACACCTACAGATCTCCCATTATCCAAGTTTCCTGTTACTTCTTCTCAGAATGCTAATAAATTAGTCAAGGATGATTTCCCTTTCACAAAACCACGCTGACTCTGTCTGACCTTATTAAGATTTTTGAAGCATTAATACAACTACAACTCTCACCAACTTCTTGGTATGGCTCCTGCTCTGCCCAAAACTGCAAGAAACTGCAAAGGGTCGTGAACTAAGCCCAATCCATCAATCAAACCAGCCTCCCATCCATTGACTCTGTCTACATTTCCTGCTGCCTCGGAAAAGCAGCCAGCATAATTAAGGACCCCACGCACCCCGGACATTCTCTCTTCCACTTTCTTCCATCGAGAAAAATGTACAAAAGTCTGAGGTCACGTATCAACCGACTCAAGAACAGCTCCTTCCCTGCTGCCATCAGACTTTTGAATGGACCTGCCTCGCACTGAGTTGATCTTTCTCTACGCCCTAGCTATGAACTGCAACATTACATTCTGCACTCTTCCTTTCCTTCTCTATGAACGGTATGCTTTGCCTGTATAGCGCGAAAGAAACAACGCTTTTAACTGTATACTAATACATGTGACAATAATAGATCAAATCAAATCAAAATCAAAATATCAGCAGTATGAGTGAGTAATTCTTCTTGCCCAGTTAGCCTCACTGATGTTCCCCTTTAAACAGAAAATATTCACAACACATTAAGATTCTTTATTTCGAGTTCAAAACTGCGAGGGAAGCATTGCTGAGGGAGGTCCCTGTGGTCGGGATTGTGTACATTTCACTCTCCCTTTGGTCAGACTGGAAGCAGCGAAGCTCTGATGAGGAAATCACCTGTACCGCATTGGGAGGAAGCGGCCTTTCCAGATTTCATCACTTTACAGTGGCTTGCGAATAGCAGCAGCGGAGAGGTCTCAGAGCAGGCAATTTGTCTGAGAAACGAGAGAGCTGCTTCTTCTCCTTGGGCAGAACGATGGAGCACTCTGCCAACCCACAACCACACAGTGATGTCCTGAAACCAAGAATAACAGATGCCTGCACAGCGAAGCGTTCAAATGATGTCTTGAAAATTGCAAAATGAAGCTTCAGTGCTTTGAAACCGCGATCAGAAAGCAAGGACAAGATTAATACCTCTAAATATCGGTAAAATATTAGTGTGCCATTGGGAGCAGTTCCATTACATTTTCATTGCTGACAGATGTCAAAGATTTCGAATAATTCATACTCGATGTAATCACTTGCAATATTCGAAGGTCTGGATTCAGCCAATTGCTGTTTAATGACACAATTCATGCAGTATATTATGTACCTTTTTCATTCAGTGCTTTTAATCAGTTAATCCGTGGTTAACACTGTTGCCTCACAGCACCAGGGACCTGGTTTCGATTCCCGACTTGGGTCACTGTCTGTGAGGAGTCTGCACGTTCTCCCCGTGTCTGCGTGGGTTTCCTCTGGGTGCTCCAGTTTCCTCCCACAGTCTGAAAGACGTGCTGGTTAGGGTGCATTGGCCATGCTAAATTCTCCCTCAGTGTACCCGAACAGGCACCGGAGTGTGGCGACGAGGGGATTTTCACAGTAATTTCATTGCAGTGTTAATACAAGCCTACTTATGACACTAATAAATAAACTTTAAACTTTAAACATGTACAACTTTTCCACTCATTCCAAACCATTTTGCTACTCTTTGAATTATTTTCTACTCCCTATTATGCGGAGTCTGCACAATTTCCCCGTGTCTGCATGGGTTTCCTTTGGGTGCTCCGGTTTCCTCTCACAGTGCAAAGATGTGCAGGTTAGGTGGATTGGCCATGCTAAATTGCACCTAGTGTCCAAAGATGTGTCGTTTGGATGGATTAACTATGGTAAATGTGTGGGATTACAGGAATGAGGGTGGGGGGTGGGGGAGGGGGCGCGGAGGGGGAAGAAGGCCTGGGTAAGACACTCTGTCAGAGAGTCAGTGCAGACCTGATGGGCCGAATGGCCTCTTCTGCATTGTGGGGAATCTATGATTCTATCGATTTAATTGTTTGATTTTCATTTAATCTTACTAGCCCTGTGACTATCAGAAAGGCAATCCTGGTAAGTCGTTAAGTGAATGCATTTGCTGTTGATCTTATTAGTCAGTGAGTGTTCCAGAGAAAACACCAGAAGCTGATGATGAGTGAGTCACCTGCAGAACGAACACAATGGGGAAAATGGACCTGAACCAAAGTACAAAGTTAGCTGTGTTAGCTTGAACAATGGCACTGATGGAGGTGGTTCTAATTTTATAGACCAAGTCTTTTTAAGAGAGAGTGCAGTCAGAGATATTTCTGGAGATTACTGCAGCCCACAGGGCACATCGTTCCTTCTCACTTCTTATATTCTGACAAAAGTAACGTTTCAAAGAGGGGCGAAGGATGAAAAAGGCACAAAGAACACTGAAGGGAAGATGTTGAGAGTTGTGTTTAGGGTGACCATGTGGTGCCTTCTTGGGTGCTGCTCTGTGCTGGGAAAAGAGTTGCAAAGAGGCAAAGTGAAGCATTCAAGCATGTCAGACACTTGGAAGGCCATGGCCCAGTGGTATTATCGCTAGACTGTTAATCCAGAAACTCAACTAATGTTCTGAGGACCCGGGTTCGAATCCCACCATGGCAGGTGGTAGAATTTGAATTCAATAGAAGAAAATCTGGAATCACGAATCTACTGATGACCATAAAACGATTGTTGGAAATTTTCGAGTTTGCTGACGGCACCACCATTGTGGGTCGCATCTCAAACAATGATGAGACAGAGTACAGGAATCAGATAGAGAAACTGGTGCAGCAACAATAATCTCTCCTCAATGTCAACAAAACGAAGGAGATTGCCATCGACTTCAGGAAGCGTAAAGGAGAACATGTCCCTGTCTACATCAGCGGGGATGAAGTAGAAAGGGTCGAGAGCTTCAAGTTTTTAGGAGTCCAGATCACCAACAACCTGTCCTGGTCCCCCCATGCCGACACCATAGTTAAGAAAGCCCACCAACGTCTCTACTTTCTCAGAAGACTAAGGAAATTTGGCATGTCAGCTACGACTCTCACCAACTTTTACAGATACACCATAGAAAGCATTCTTTCTGGTTGTATCACAGCTTGGTATGACTCCTGTTCTGCCCAAGACCGCAAGGAACTACAAAAGGTCGTGAATGTAGCCCAATCCATCACACAAACCAGCCTCCCATCCATTGACTCTGTCTACACTTCCCGCTGCCTCGGCAAAGCAGCCAGCATAATTAAGGACCCCACGCACCCCAGACATTCTCTCTTCCACCTTCTTCCATCGGGAAAAAGATACAAAAGTCTGAGGTCACATACCAACCGACTCAAGAACAGCTTCTTCCCTGCTGCTGTCAGACTTTTGAATGGACTTACCTCGCATTAAGTTGATCTTTCTCTACACCCTGGTAATGACTGTAACACTACATTCTGCACTCTCTCCTTTCCTTCTCTATGAACGGTATGCTTTGTCTGTATAGTGCGCAAGAAACAATACTTTTCACTGTATGTTAATACATGTGACAATAATAAATCAAATTAAATCAAATCAAAAACCCAGCTGGTTCACTAATGTCCTTTAGGGAAGGAAATCTGCCATCCTTACCCAGTCTGGCCTACATGTGACTCCAGAGCCACAGGAATGTGGTTGACTCTCAACTGTACTCTGAACAAAGGAAACTAGGAATGGGTAATAAATGCTGGCCAGCCAGCAATGCCCATGTCACATGAATGAATGAAAAAAACAAAGATGTCTTTTGTTTTTGAAGTTTAAAAAAAATTTTCCATTGCAGAGTGGGAGAGAGTGAGAAGCTTGATGATATGCCTTTCCTACAACAATAGTGGCAATGCCATGTGGTAACATTACTGGAATTATTATAGTTGGACATCCATAAGGGAATACTGCTTGGTGGTTGTCAACATGGAAGTCTGACCAAGTAGGGAGTCTTTTTGGGGGATTGTTTTATGAAATAAATGTAATCTTGTGTGCTTAAGTTTTCTTTTTTTCATAAACGTTTTAATTTAATGTTTAAAATCCTAAAGGTGGCTGTGGAATTCATGTCTTCTGAATTTAGTCAACTTATCTTCTCGTTGTCAGAATATTAAAAAAAAGAGTTGTGATATATTGGCCAAGTTTCCCTTTTGGATTTGGTTTGCGCAGATTTACTTTGCCAGATCATATCAGTGCTGTTTGTGGAACCTGGAGGAGCAATCCTTCATCTCCTGACACCATACGTAACAAGTATTTAAAAGAAAAAGTGTATCGGAGGGAGCATTGATTGCAAAGTCAGCACCAGTTTCAGTCAGGACATCCCAATTTTGCCAAATGGACCTCAGGCAGATATAGAATCATAGAGGTTTACAGCATGGAAATAGGCCCTTCAGCCCAACTTGTCCATGCTGCCCTTTTTTCTACCACTAATCCCAATTGCCCACGTTTCGTCCATATCCCTCCATACCAATCTTACCCATGTAACTGTCTAAATGCTTTTTAAAAGACAAAATTGTACCCCCTCTACTACTACCTCTGACAGCTCATTCTAGTCACTCACCACCCTCTCTATGAAAACATTGCTCCTCTGGACCCTTTTGTATCTCTCCCCTCTCACCTTAAACCTTTGCCCTCTAGTTTTAGACTTCCCTACCTTTGGGAAAAAATGTTGACTATCCACCTTATCTATGCCCCTCATTATTTTAAGCAAATCTTCACTGCACTCTTTCTAGTTTAATAATATCCTTTCTATAATAAGGTGACCAAAACTGTATACAGTATTCCAAGTGTGGCCTTACTAATGTCTTGTACAACTTCAACAAGGCGTCCAAACTCCTGTATTCAATGTTCTGACCAATGAAACCAAGCATGCCAAATGCCTTCTTCACCACTTTGTCCACCTGTGACTCCACTTTCAAGGAGCTATGAATCTCTAGCCCTAGATCTCTTTGTTCTATAACTCTCCCCAACATCCTACCATTAACTGAGTTAGCCGCTATGATACGATGGATTGGTTGAACTGTGGTATGGTTCAGACCCCATTTGGCAAAGGACTTATTCTTGTTTCAGTTGTGGGTTTTGGGTGCCTCTGTGTCTGTCTCCACCAATGTGCCTGGAAGACACTTACAGTATGTATTGACCAAACTATGGGCGGAACTTTACGGCCCTGTAGTGACAGGGGTGAGGGCTGGAAAATGTGGCAAGCCCTTCAAAAGTCCATTGATTCAGCAGGACTGGAAGGTGGGAGGGGCCATAAAGTTCTGCCAGATACAACATGCTTAGGGGCTGAACCAATGGCGTGGTGTGGACTGAATTTCCAGCCCACTATCTTTTTGCGGGTCTTACGTCTCTCCGAGCTCCCAAAGTGTTACTTGCACATTCCTACCTGACCTCGTGACCTTTCTACGGACCGTCTTTCAGTTCTGTCACTTCAGCCCTTCCTGAGGCAGGAGGAAGAGACCTCAAAAAGGCGAACTCCGGACTGACACTGTCCTTTTAAACTTCTTTCATGAAGGATTTCAGTGCAGCAACATTGACGTTGAGTTTTTATTTACTTCACGTTAAAGCTTTGCCAAAATTGCTTTGAGGCTGACCGCAACTCAAGCAGCCCACTTAACCATTTAAATAATGACAAATTACTGCGGATGCTGGAATCTGAAACAAAAACAGAAAATGCTGGATAATCTCAGCAGATCTGACAGCATTTGTGGAGAGAGAATAGAGCCAACGTTTCGAGTCTAGAACATAGGAACATAGGAATTAGGAGCAGAAGTCGGCAAATTCAGCCCTTCGAACCTGCTCCACCATTCAATCAGTTCATGGCTGATCTCTCCCTGGTCTCAAATCCACCTCCCCACCTTTTCCCCACATCCCCTTATCCCTTTTTTTAAATAGGAATATATCTATCTCCTTTTTGAAACCATTCAATGATTCAGACTCCACCGCGCGATGGGGCAGCGAGTTCCACAAATTCACCACCCTCTGCGAGAAATAGTCTCTCCTCAGTTTTAAATCTACCGCCTCTCAACCTATACCTGTGACCTCTTGTTCTAGATTGCCCCATAAGGGGAAACATTTGGTCTACATTTACTTTATCAATCCCTTTTAAAATTTTATATACCTCGATCAGATCCCCTCTCATCCTTCTAAACTCCAGCGAGTACAAGCCCAAACTGTTTAATCTCTCCTCATACGTCAACCCTTTCATCCCCGGAATCAATCTGGTTAACCTCCTCTGAACTGCCTCCAATGCCGCAACATCCTTCCTCAAATAAGGAGACCAAAACTGGACACAGTACTCCAGATGTGGACTCACCAACACTCTATACAATTGCAACAAAGAACATAGAAAATTACAGCACAGGAACAGGCCCTTCGGCCCTCCAAGCCTGCACCGACCACACTGCCCACCTGAACTAAAAGCCCCTACCCTTCTGGGGACCATAATCCCTCTACTCCCATCCTATTCATGTATTTGTCAAAATGCCCCTTAAAAGTCACGATCATATCTGCTTCCACTACCTCCCCCGGTAGCGAGTTGCAGGCACCCACCACCCTCTGTGTAAAAAACTTGCCTCGTACATCTCCTTTAAATCTTGCCCCTCGCACCTTAAACCTATGCCCCCTAGTAATTAACCAACAATTAACAACACTTCTCTACTTTATACTCCATGTTCATATGACCCTTCGTCACAGTGAGCGTCAGGGGGATTAGCAGGGTAAATACATGTGGTTACGGGGATCGGGCCTTTTGGTGCAGGCTCGATGGGCCAAATGGCCTCCTTCTATATTGTAGGGATACTATGATTCCATGGACCCCCATTACTTTCAGCCATGAATCTTTAGCCATGTTTAACATCTTTTCTGGAGTAGAAAAGTCAAGTACTAAGGGACATAGGTCTAAGGTGCGTGGCGAAAAGTTTAGAGGAGATGAGTGAGGCAAATGTTTTACACAGAGGGTGGTGAATGTCTGGAACGCGCTGCCTGGGGAGGTGATGGGAGCCGGTACGATAGCGGCATTTAAGAGGCAACCAGACAAATACATGAATAGGATGGGAATGGAAGGATACGGACTCCGTAAGCGCATATGGTTTTACTTTAGGCAGGCATCATAATAGGCGCAGGCTTGGAGGGCCGAAGGGCCTGTTCCTGTGCTGTACTTTTCTTTGTTCTCTTTGTTCTTTGAAAAACTGTTGGGAAAGTGGCTTTATTTTGGAAATAATCTTTTAGTTAATGTGCTGGAAAGCTTTAACCGACGTGCTAAGCACTGTGTGGAATCCCAAAGTGGCTTAGACATTTGTCTCTGCTTAGAACTGCAGACATAAAAGAAAGCGAGTGGGAACTCTTCATATTTACTGAAATAGCCTGGAGTCAAAGCTGTTGCTGCCATGGCTGACTGAAAACAGGCCATCTTAGCAAGGACACAGTCAGCTTTACATTATCTCAGACCTTAATGGACAGTTCTGTCTGGAGATATAAACTGTACCGAAACACAGTGATAGAACACAGCTGATAAATTGCTGTGTGTGTAAATGACAAGACTTGGGCTGCATCATTGGCTGTTCTCCGCAAACTATCCGTTTGAAGATTGTTACTATAAGGATATGTCTCACTCTCAAGGAGTTACATGCCACATTGCTTCATTCCGATACAGAATACAGCACCGGCATTTATTGGACAGTCACATTGGAAGGTTTTTGTTGAATGATTCTGAGGTCGATGATGGTGTAAACATTTTCTTAATAATGTGTCAAGTCGTCTGCATAAATGGACAAGGCGTTCTCAAAAGATCTATCAGGAGATCGTCATTTCCATTATCTTCTGCAACTGATTTACACAATCTATCATTGTATATTCATTCTCTTTTTTAATATAGGGAACAGAAGATGACCATTTAGTCCCTCAAGCCTTTTCCCTGCAGATGCCCAATGAAATCAGCAGGAATCAATCAGGCATTAAAGCACGTTTGGAGTGATGTGTCACTCAGGAAATACAACCACGTCCATGACTTTTAATTGATAATCGACAAATCTCTCAAGGTTTCTCATGTAGAGATGCAGAAGGTTGTCTGTTTGTAACATTTGGAGGTCAGACCTTTAGATTTTGGCCGGAATCGTACCACCATTCATGCCAGCGGGCTTTTCCCACCCTGCCGCAGTGAATGGAGATTTGGCTGGGTACCAAATTCTCCGACTTCGCTGCAGCGGGAGCATGGCGTGACCGGCCAGTAAGATCACGCCCCTTGTCCTTTTCTGGATCACTGATTTATGATAATAAATTATGTCAATTCCCATTTTTATTGTTCAGTATTTTCCTCCCAGGCGTGTCTGCCTCACTTTGCCATTTCTGCGCACCTCCCAGATCTCTCTTTGTTTCTCCTGCCTCTGCTGTCTGTCTCTCCTTGATCTACCGTGTTGCTTCCCGATCTATCTCTCTCTTTCCTCTAATCCTGGTCTTTTCCTTTCTGACCTTTTGATCTGCCTTCCTAGTTTTTTGATTCTTGATTTGATTTATTGTCACATGTATTAACACACAGTGAAAAGTATTGTTTTTTGCGTGCCAAACAGACAAAGCATACCGTTCATAGAGAAGGAAATGAGAGAGAGCAGAATGTAGTGTTACAGTCATAACTGGGGTGCAGAGAAAGATCAATTTAATATGAGGTAGGTCCATTCAAAAATCTGACAGCAGCAGGGAAGAAGGTGTTCTTGAGTCAGTTTGTATGTGACCTCAAACTTTTGTATCTTTTTCTCGGAAGAAGGTGGAAGAGACTATGTCTGGGGTGCGTGGGGCCCTTGATTCTGCTGGCTGCTTTTCTGAGGCAGCGGGAAGTGTAGACAGAGCCAATGGATAGGAGGCTGGTTTGTGTGATGGACTGGGCTTCATTCATGACCCTTTGTAGTTTCTTGCAGTCTTGATCAGAGCAGGAGCCATACCAAGCTGTGATACAACCAGAAAGAATGCTTTCTATGGTGCATCTGTAAAAAATAGTGAAAGTCGTAGCTGACATGCCAAATTTCCTTAGTCTTCTGAGGAAGTAGAGGCGTTGGTGGGCTTTCGTAACTATAGTGTTGGTATGGGGGGGACCTGGACGGGTTGTTAATGATCTGGACACCTAAAAACTTGGAGCTCTCGACCATTTCTGCTTCATCCCCATTGATGTAGACAGGGACATGTTCTCCACTGCGCTCCCTAAAGTGGGTGACAATCTCCTTTGTTTCTCCCCCCCCACATTCTGATCTCGACCACCCCCCATCTCACCCCCCACCATCCCTCCTCTCTCCTTTCAACCCCTTTGTCTGAAAATGGTGGCCAAATTCATGAGTACATTTGTGGACCCAGCCACGATACAACATCTGCGCGTCAATATCTTGGCTTCCATTGCAGCACGAGCGATATCCACCTCACATCGAAATGCCAGAGTGGAGTTTCAGGCGTCAGTCATCATGGTTTGGGCTACGATTACGCAAATGGGGCTCCCACAGTGTCACAGCTCTCTCTGAAGAAGAGTCACTGGCCTCGAAATGTTAACTCTGTTTCTCTCTCTACAGGTGCTGCCAGACACGTTGAGATTTTTTCCAGCATGTTCTGTCATTACTCTAGCAATCTGTCTCTGAAAAGATCCTCTGGGAGCCCCTCGCCCTTTCCTTATCCTCTCTCTTCTGGCAACTTGTTCTGCTCTGGGCTGCCTCTGTTCATTCTCCCAATTGTGGGAAATGCCAAGAGGAAGTTCTGCAAGTGTACCCATGTCTGGAAGCAGCTGGCCTGAGCAGTAGGTTAGCAAAAAGACTTTCCACACCAGCCTTACTATTCCCCATCGGCTTTTATGATGTGAGACAATGATGGAAAGCGCCAGACATTTGTTGCAAAAGCCAGGAGATATCAAGCAGCGAATATCGTAAATAGTTGTTGGGGGCAGCACGGTGGCACAGTGGTTAGCACTACTGCCTCACAGCTCCAGGGAACCGGGTTCGATTCCCGGCTTGGGTCACTGTCTGTGTGGAGTCTGCACGTTCTCCCCATGTCTGCGTGGGTTTCCTCTGAGTGCTCCGGTTTCCTCCCACAGTCCGAGAGACGTGCTAGTTAGGTGCATTGACCATGCTAAATAGCCTCTTAGTGTCCAAAAATGTGTAGATTAGGGGGATTAGTGGGGCAAATGCATGGGGTGATGGTGTAGTACAGGGAGTGGTGGTTGGAGTGGCGGTGCAAACTCAATGGGCCAAATGGCCTCTTTCTGCACTGTAGAGATTTTATGATTCTATCCCTTTACTAGCAGGAGCTGTATCCACCCCAAATCAAAATGCCAGAGTGGGGTATCAGACATCAGCCATCCTGGCCTGGGATATGATTAGGCAAATGGGAATCCCAGAGTGTCACAGCACTCTCAGAAGAAGACTTACTGGCTTCGAAACGTTGACTCTCACAGTGCCAGGGACCCAGGTTCGATTTCCGGTTTGGGTCACTATCTGTGCGGAGTCTGCACGTTCTCCCTGTGTCTGCGTGGGTTTCCTCCCACAGTCCAAAGATGTGTGGGTTAGGTCGATTGGCCATGCTAAAAAATTGCCCCTGAGGTGCGTAGGTTAGAGGGATTAGCAGGTAAATATGTAGGGATATGGGGGTAGGGCCTGGGTGGGATTGTGGTCAGTGCAGACTTGATGGGCCCAGGGGCCTCTTTCTGCACTGTAGGGTTTCTATGATTCTATGAATCAGAACGGCGGCTAATACTGGGTCTAAGTTTGTGCAGAATTTTTATGATCTTAGATTTATTGAGGTGGAATATCTGAAGTATTTTGTGTAACATTTGTTCATGTAATCATCATTACAGAATGTACCCCCTGTCCATTTTGGGAGTTTCCAATTGAGGGGCACAGGTACAATGTTTGCATACTGCATCACATGTACTATTTTAAACATCTCATGAACCAACGGCTTAATGGCTTTCTTCGAATCATAGAATCTCTACAGTGCAGAATGAGGCCATTTGACCCATTGAATCTGTACCGACAACAATCCCACCCAGGCCCTATTCCTCTAACCCCATGTATTTACCCTGCTAATTCCCCTGACACTAAGGGGCAATTTAGCATGACCAATCTACCTAACCCACACATCTTTGGACTGTGGGAGGAAACCGGAGCACCCGGAGGAAACCCACACAGACACGGGGAGAACATGATTCTGTGATTATTGTTCCTCAGTTAATGATGCTTTCTTGTGAATTAACTTTGCAAACCATTTCGCAACATCCAGTTAACCTGTTGTTAGTGGAGATTGACTCATTATTTCAATTCCATCACATATTTCAACATTTTGTGTGAATAAGTCCAGCATTTGGATTTTGCCACTTTTAGAATCATTTCTATATGGAGTTACTTCTGTCAGAAGCTAAAGATGTTCACTCTGGGAACTTGCTCGTTCGACTCCAAATATGTCAAGTTAGATTTAGAAAAATATTGCAAACATTTAGTTTGGGGGCTGCTGGTTAATGACTCACTGGTTCTAATGCTGGTGAGGTCTGTCTAAGTGAATTTTAGTTTGTGGGAATTATCCTTTACAAGGCTGATATCCAGAGTTCAGTGAATACTGGGGAATACTGTGATTACTTCAGTTTATCCACAAGAGCCTATGCTTCTTATAGAGGAGTCTTGGAAGTACAAATTCAGTCTGAAATTCAGCAACTATCCTTCAGCAGGACAACTATGAGACAATCTGATGGGCACTGCAGCTGGTGGGTTTTGGGGAAATGTTGAGGGATTTTCCCCCCAAAAAAGCATGTTGGGGTTAATGGCAACATTGCAGTGCTGCTGTGTGACTTTGATTTGAAGTGGAACATGACCAGGGATTATGATTTATAAGAGGGTTTTCATGAAAGAGAAACTTTATATCAGGTAACAAGACAATAGCACCTCAACCAGCGATATTAGTTTACCATAAGAACTGTCAGAATCATAAGAACTAGGAGCAGGAATAGACAATTCAGCCCCTTGAGTTTCTCCGCCAGTTAATACGATTTAAGACGATTCTCCCATCACTCAAACCAGCCTCCCATCCATTGACTCTGTCTACACTTCCCGCTGCCTCGGCAAAGCAGCCAGCATAATTAAGGACCCCACTCACCCGAGACATTCTCTCTTCCACCTTCTTCTGTCGGGAAAAAGATACAAAAGTCTGAGGTCACGTACCAACCGACTCAAGAACAGCTTCTTCCCTGCAGCCATCAGACTTTAGAATGGACTTACCTCGCATTAAGTTGATCTTTCTCTACACCCTAGCGATGACTACATTCTGCACTCTCTCATTTCCTTCTCTATGAACGGTATGCTTTGTCTGTATAGCGCGCAAGAAACAATACTTTTCACTGTATGTTAATATGTGTGACAATAATAAATCAAATCAAATCAAATCATGGCTGATCTCGTCTTGGCCTCAACTCCACTTTCCTGCCCATTCACCACAGCCCTTCAAACCCTTACTAATTAAAAACCTGTCCACCTCTTCCTTAAAATTTACACAAAGTCCCAGCAACCACCACACTCTGGGATTGTGCATTCCACAGACCTTTGATAGAAGCATTCCTCCTCATCTGTTTGAAATCTGGGCCACAATTCTCCCATCCTTCCCGCCACTGGAATTTTAGCGGGCGGGTTGCAGAGAATGTGAAAAGCCATTGACATTCAGGCAGGAATTTCCGGCTGTTAGACCAGCGCGGCTGGAGAATTCTGCCCCTACTACCCCTTATCCAAAAGCTATGACCTCTTGTTCTAGATTGCCCCACAGGAGGAAACACCCTCTCCAAGTCTACTTTCCCAATCCCTCTTATCACCTTGTACACCTCAATTAAATCTCCGCTCATTGTTCTAAACTCCAGGAGTGTAGGCCGAAACTGCCCAATCTCTCTTCATAAGACAGATCCTTCAGTCAGAAGTTTACCGGCATGCCCACCTCAGAATCGGGGCGGGTGAGGCTTGTAGAACGTATTCTCCATTGGCCTCAGGCGGGATCTTATGAGCCTCGGGTGGGTGAGGCGGTAAAATTCCGGTATTCATCTCTGGAATCAATCTCGTGAACCTCCTCAGAACTGCCCCCAAGGCAACTCCATCCTTCCTGAAGTAAGGGGACCAAAACTGTACACAATATTCTAAATGCGGTCTCACTTATGCTTTCTACAGCAGCAGCAACACTTCACTACCTTTATATTCTATTCCTTTAGCCATAAAAGCCAAGATTCCATTAGCCTTCCTTATTACCTCCTGTATCTCCATACTAGTTTTCTGCGATTCATTCATGAGGACACCCTCTGCACTGAAGCACTCTGAAATTTCTCTCCATTCAGGTAATAATTTGCCTTTGCATTTTTCCTCCCAAAATGGATAACCTCATTCTTATCCACATTAAACTCCATCTGCCAAATTTTGCCCCATTCACTTAACCAATCCATATCCATTTGTAAATTTCTTATTTCATTATCCATGTCAGATAAATCTCAGTTGTTGCCCTCATGTCTCTAAGTGACAAGATTGAGGGTTCTAAATCCCACTGCAGAGATTTGAGCCAAGTCTGGCTCACCAGCGCTAGTACTGAGGGAGGGCTGCACTGTCACAAATGCCACCTTTCAACCGAGAGGTTAAACTGAGGCTCCATTTGCCCCAGGGTTCGTGTAAAAGATTCCATGGTATTGACAAAAAAGTCTGGGAACCTTCCCCAGTGCCTGGTCAACATTTATCCTTCAAATTCACCAGTGATCCTTAGACAGCACCTTCCAAACCCACAACCCACTTCCATCTAGAAGGACAAGGGCAACAGATGCCTGGGGAACATCACCACCTGCAAGCTCCCTTCTCTTCACTCACCATCCTGACTTGAAAAGTTATCGCCATAGCTTCACAGCCGCTGGGTCAAAATCCCAGAATTCCCTCCCTAACAGCATCGTGAGTCAACCCACAGCACGTGGACTGCACCATTTCAAGAAGGCAGCTCACCACCACCCGGGGTAGCACAGTGGTTAGCACTGCTACCTCACAGCGCCAGGGACCCGAGTTCAATTCCAGCCTTAGGTGACTGTCTGTGTGGAGTTTGCACGTTCTCCCCCTGTCTGCGTGGGTTTGCTCCGGGTGCTCCGGTTTCCTCCCACAGTCCAAAGATGTGCAGGTTAGGCGGATTGACCATGACAAATTGCTCCTTAGTGTCCGAAAATGTGTTAATTAGGGGGAACAGCAGGACAAATGCTTGGGGTTACGGGAGTAGGGAAAGGGGTGGGCCTGGGTAAGATGTTCTGTCGGAGAGACAGTGCAGACTCGATGGGCCAAATGGCCTTTTTCTGTACTGTAGGGATTCTATGATTCTCAAGGGTGACTAGGGATGGGCAATAAATGCTGATGTGGAGATGCCGGCGTTGGACTGGGGTAAGCACAGTAAGAAGTCTCATAACACCAGGTTAAAGTCCAACAGGTTTATTTGGTAGCAAATACCATAAGCTTTCGGAGCACAGCTCCTTCGTCAGATGGAGTGGATATCTGTTCTCAAACAGTGCAAACAGACACAGAAATCAAATTACAGAATACTGATTAGAATGCAAATCTCTACAGCCAGCCAGGTCTTAAATGTACAGACAATGTGGGTGGAGGGAGCATTAAACACAGGTTAAAGAGATGTGTATTGTCTCCAGACAGAACAGCGAGTGAAATTCTGCAAGTCCAGGAGGCAAGCTGTGGGGGTTACCGATAATGTGACATAAATCCAACATCCCGGTTTAGGCCGTCCTCATGTGTGCGGAACCTGGCCATCAGCTTCCGCCCAGCGACTCTGCGCTGTCGCGTGTCGTGAAGGCCGCCTTGGAGAACGCTTACCTGAAGATCCAAGGCTGAATGCCCATGACTGCTGAAGTGCTTCCCCACAGGAAGAGAACAGTCTTGCCTGGTGATTGTGTCTGCACGTTCTCTCGTAACGACACGCGACAGCGCAGAGTCGCTGGGCGGAAGCTGATGGCCAGGTTCCGCACACATGAGGACGGCCTAAACCGGGATGTTGGATTTATGTCACATTATCAGTAACCCCCACAGCTTTCCCCTGATCTTGCAGAATCTCACTAGCTGTTCTGTCTGGAGACAATACACATCTCTTTAACCTGTGTTGAATGCTCCCTCCACCCACATTTGTGTACATTTAAGACCTGGCTGGCTGTAGAGATTTGCATTCTAATCAGTATTCTGTAACTTGATTTCTGTGTCTGTTTGCACTGTTTGAGAACAGATATCCACTCCATCTGACGAAGGAGCTGTGCTCCGAAAGCTTATGGTATTTGCTACCAAATAAACCTGTTGGACTTTAACCTGGTGTTGTGAGACTTCTTACAATAAATGCTGGCCAGCCTGCGACGCCCATGTGCCACGACTGAATAAAAAATAATGAGACCAGGAAAATGTTTGCTGGATTTTATCTAAGCTTGGCCTACGGAATCTTACTGTGCATGTTTGAACTGGCCGCAGCTTCTCCTGCATTACACTTCAACCGTGTTTCACTGGTTTTAAAGCACTGAGGGAAATCTTGTGCTTGTGAAAGATGGTATATAAAGATCAGTCTTTATTTCTAATACCTGGAATTTCAAAACTTTTTCCAATCTAGTGTGTTCCTACTCATTTCAACGGCATAGATTTACATTTCGGGGAAAGTAATCTTCTATGACTCATGAAATTACAACCAAACATCACATGGCATTCTGAAAATAAAGCATTCCTTTGGAATCAGAAATGTTTTCTGGCCATGCGAAACGGAACGCAGAGATTACAGCATTGTTTGTTGTGGGTTAAACACATACACCGTCGACTGAATGGTAAATAGGTCACTGTCTGTGTGCAGTCTGTTTTCCCCCGTCTCCATAAGAAACATGTTTATTGTACCAATTATCTCTGACAGTCACTGGGAATGAGGGGAGAACATATTCCACAAACAAATTGTGCTGTGATTAATGGTGGGAAAAGTAACATAGTGCTTACTATAGAATCCCTATAGTGTGGGAGGAGGTCAGTTGGCCCATCGACAACAATCCCCCCCCACCATTCCCGTAACCCCAAGTATTTACATTGCTAATCCCCTAACACTAAGGGACAATTTAACAAGGCCAATCCACCTAACCCGCACATCTTTGGGCTGTGGGAGGAAGCCAGAGCACCCGGAGGAAACCCACGCTGACACGGAGAGAACGTGCAGACTCCACACAGACAGTGACCCAAGCCGGGAATGGAACCCGGGTCCCTGGTTCTGTGAGGCAGCAGTGCCAACCACTGTGCCGCCATGTCGCCCCAGGCATCTTATCCAGGCCCTACCCCTGTAACCCCACATATTTACTGCATGAACAGCCCCTAACCTATGCATCTTGGGACACTAAGGGGCAATTTAGCATAGCCTAACCCACACATCTTTGGTATGTGGGAGGAAACCGGAGGAAACCCACACAACAGGGGAGAACCTTCAAACTCCATGGGTACATGAAGAGGGAGGGAATAGAGGCACGGTAGCACAGTGGTTGGCATGGCTGCCTCACAGCACCAGCGACCCGGGCTCGATTCCCGGCTCGGGTCATTTTCTGTGTGGAGTTTGCATGTTCTCCCCGTGTCTGCGTGGGTTTCCTCCGGGTGCACCGGTTTCCTCCCACAGTCCAAAGATGTGCGGGTTAGGTGGAACGGCCATGCTAAATTGACCCTTAGTGTCAGGGGGATTAGCAGGGTAAATGTGTGGGGTCACGAGGATAAGGCCTGGGTGGGATTGTGGTCGGCGCAGACTCGATGGGCCGAAATACCTCCTTCTGCATTGTTGGGATTCTATGAGAGGGATATGGACTGAATAAGGGCGGAAGGTATTTTTTTGATTAGTTAGGGCATCATGATCGACATGGATTTGGAGGTCCGAAAGGCCTGTTCCTGTGCTGTACTGTTCTTTGTTCTTTCTCCACACAGACAGTCACCCAAAGCTGGAATTGAACCCAGATCCCTGGCTCTGTGAGGCAGCATTGCTAACCACTGTGCCACCATGTCACCCGTTGGTAATGGACTACAGACCTGGAGATTTGGGATCACCAGGTCAGGGCAAGTTAAGTTTAGTTTAGTTGAATCAAACAAGAATTAACAAACAATCTCAGCAATGGTGGCCATGAAACTATTGCATATTCAGAAAACCCATCTGGTTCACAAATGTTTTTTGAGGTTGGAAGTCAGCTGTCCCTACTCACTCTTGCTGTCTCTGTGACTCCAGACCTACTGCAATGTGGTTAACTTTTAACCAACAGTTAGGAGGTCAAGAAATCCACTCAGTTGCGACAGAAAATTAAAATAAGAATAATATCAAACAGGCCACTTGGCATCAACCTGGGCATGGGATTGGATGTGGGCAAGGCACATGCAGTACTGTCGATGCTCGCAAATATCTAAGGGTCAATTGAGCATGGCCAATCAACCTAACCCGCACATCTTTGGAGTGTGGGAGGAAACCGCAGCACCCGGAGGAAACCCACACAGACACGGGGAGAATGTGCAAACTCCACACAGACAGTGATCCGAGGCTGGAATTGAACCCGGGTCCCTGGCACTGTGAGGCAGCAGTGCTAACCACTGTGCCACCGTGCCGCCCCTGCCCTGCTTGATCCAGCTTGGTCTCCTGAGGTCTCCAAAGCTGGAGGTACCAGTCTTCAGCCAATTCAATTCACCTCAATTGCCTGAATACATTGGAGACAGCAACAGCTATGAGCCAGGAAGAGCTGTAATTCTGCATTGTAGATTTTCCAGTTTGCTGACGACACCACCGTAGTGGGTCGGATCTCAAACAATGATGAGACAGAGTACAGGAATGAGATAGGGAATCTGGTGAACTGGTGCGGCAACAATAATCTCTCCCTCAATGTCAACAAAACAAAGGAGATTGTCATCGACTTCAGGAAGCGTAAAGGAGAACATGCCCCCGTCTACATCAATGGGAATGAAGTAGAAAGTGTCGAGAGCTTCAAGTTTTTAGGTGTCCAGATCACCAACAACCTGTCCTGGTCCCCCCATGCCGACACTATAGTTAAGAAAGCCCCACCAACGCCTCTACTTTCTCAGGAGACTAAGGAAATTTGGCATGTCAGCTGCGACTCTCACCAACTTTTACAGATGCACCATAGAAAGCATTCTTTCTGGTTGTATCACAGCTTGGTATGGCTCCTGCTCTGCCCAAGACCGCAAGAAACTACAAAAGGTCGTGAATGTAGACCAATCCATCACGCAAACCAGCCTCCCATCCATTGACTCTGTCTATACTTCCCACTGCCTCGGCAAAGCAGCCAGCATAATTAAGGACCCCATGCACCCCGGACATTCTGCCTTCCACCTTCTTCCGTCGGGAAAAAGATACAAACGTCTGAGGTCACGTACCAACCGACTCAAGAACAGTTTCTTCCCTGCTGCTGTCAGACCTTTGAATGGACCTACCTCGCATTAAGTTGATCTTTCTCTATACCCTAGCTATGACTGTAACACTACATTCTGCACTCTCTCGTTTCTTTCTCTATGAACGGTATGTTTTGTCTGTATAGCGCGCAAGAAACAATACTTTTCACTGTAGGTTAATACATGTGACAATAATAAATCAAATCAAATCAAATCAAATAATTGTACCTCGAGCCAAACTGTTCCAGTCTCGCTCCGTAACTGACATCTGCCCCTGTAATGAGGAAAGTTTCCCAAGACAAATCCAATCCAGCCAATTACCATCCAATCATCAGCGAGGGGATGTGACCAATCATTGACAGTGTTATTAAGTGGCAGTGACTCAGCAATAGCCCCCTCGTTGATGTTCGATTTAGATTCTGCTGGAGCCACTTGGCTCCTGTCTTCATCAGAGACTTGGTCTGAGCATCGTCAAGACAAAACTGAATTCCTGAGGTGAGGTGCGAATGATTGCACTTGCCGTCAGCAAGCTTGTAACCAAGAGTGGCAGCAAGGAGACTGAGAAAAGTTCAAATCAATGGAAATCAGGAAAATCTTGCCATTGGTTGGAGTCACGCCTGACACAAAGGATGATGGTTGTGATTTGTAGAGCCAATCACCTCAGCTCCAGAGAATCACTTGCAGATGTTCCTCAGGGTCATGTCCTGGGCCCAGTCGTCTTTCACTGCTTGCTCAATGACCTTCCCCCCATCAGAGGGTCAGAAGTGGGGATGTTCGCTGATGACTGCACAATGTTCAACACCATTCACAACTCCTCAGACACTGAAGCAGTCCATGTCCAAATGCAGCAAGACCGAGGCGGCACAGTGGCACAGTGGTTAGTGCTGCTGCCTCGCAGCACCAGGGACCCAGGTTCAATTCCCGGCCTCGGGTCACTGTCTGTGTGGAGTTTGCACGTTCTCCCTGTATCTGCATGGGTTTCCTCCGGATGCTCCTGTTTCCTCCCACAGTCCAAAGATGTGCAGGCTAGGCTGATTGGCTGTGCTAAATTGACCCTAGTGTCAGGAGGTTTAGCAGGGTAAATATGTGGGGTTGCGGGAATAGGACCTGCATGGGATTGTGGTCGGTAGAGACTCGATGGGCCAAATGGCCTCCTTCTATCCTTTGGGATTCTATTCTATTCTACCTGGACAGCTGTCAAGCTTAGGCTGATAAGTGGCAAGTGACATTCACACCATTCAAGTGCCAGTCAATGATCCAATAAGAAGAGAGAATCCAACCATCTTCCCTTGACATTCAATGGCATTATCTCACTAAATCCCCTACTATCCTGGGGGTTCCCATTGACCAGACGCTGAACTGGACTAGCCATATAAATACTCTGGCTACAACAGGAGGTCCGAAGTTGGGAATTCTGTGATGAATAACTCATCCCCTGACCCTTCAAAGCTTGTCCACAACCTACAAGGCACAAGTCAGGAGTACAAGCAAGGTAGAACAATGCAGAAGGAGGCCATTCAGCCCATCGAGCCTGCACCAGCAACAATCCCACCCAGGCCCTGTCCCCGTAACCCCACATATTTACCCCACTAATCCACTGACAGTGTGAGTGTGATGGAATCCGCTCTGCTTGCTGGATGAGTGCAGCTCCAACAACACTGAAGAATCTCCACACCATCTAGGACAAAGCAGCCCGCTTGATTAATGCCCCATCCACCATATTAAATATTCACTCCCTCCGCTGTGGCAGCAGTGTGCACTACTTACAAGACGCACTGCAGCAACTCACCAAGGCTCCTTCAACAGCACCTTCTAAACCTGCGACCTCTCCCACCGAGAAATAAGAGGGCAACGGATGGCAACCTGCAGGTTCTGCTCCTAGCTAGATGCCATTCTGACAGAGATATCACAATTCCTTCACTGTCGCCGAGTCAAAATCCTGCAACTCCCTTCCTAACAGCACTGTGGGTGTACCTAGAGAACTGCAGCTGTTCAAACAGGTAGTTCTACATCCCCTTCCTGAGGGCAACAAATGCTGGCCTAACCCAAATCTCAGGAAGAGTATTCAGTCCATTTACATCACTGGATTATATGGTGGGAGGGAGAAAAGGCTTGGGAACATTTCAGTGGATGGAAGATAAAGTTAGTGAAGGATTTAAATCCGAAGTTTACTTTTTAGTGGACGTTAGGAACATTTTGGTAGCAAAGTAGCTGTTTAAAAATACCAGCGTCTTGCTTCCCACATTTTCTGCAATATTTTCTTAACATCACTATGGATGCACCTACACCACATGGACTGCAGCGAGTTAACAAGTCTGCTCACCACACCTTCTCAGGGGGCAATTAGGGATGGGCATCAGATTTTGACTTAGCCAGCAATGCCCACCTTCTGTGAAAAGATAAATTCAACAAAAATAATTAAACCAGAGTCTCAAATTCAATTTTAATTGGAAATAATGCAAATCTATCAGTTCGCAACCCGCAAACAAGCTCAACGATTATAAATGAACGCATCTGTACACAGGATAAGACGGAGGTCGATAGATTGGGCGAGGGGATGTAAGGTTATCGCGGGTAAAGGGGAATGTGGGATTCGAAACACAAAGAGATCAGCCATGATGTTACTGAATGGTAGAACAGACTCAAAGGGCCGAATGGCCCTACCCCTGCTCCTATTTCGAATGTTGGTATGTAACCCATGATGCTGGCATGAACCACCTCTATCAGAACATTGTGAAAGATATCTGAATATCGCAGCCTCCCATCCATTGACTCTGTCTACACTTCCCGCTGCCTCGGCAAAGCAGCCAGTATAATTAAGGACCCCACGTACCCCGGGCATTCTCTCTTCCATCTTCTTCCGTCGGGAAAAAGATACAAAAGTCTGAGGTCACGTACCAACCGACTCAAGAACAGCTTCTTCCCTGCTGCTGTCAGATTTTTGAACGGACCTACCTCGCATTAAGTTGATCTTTCTCTACACCCTAGCTATGACTGTAACACGACATTCTGCAACTCTCTCCTTTCCTTCTCTATGAATGGTATGCTTTGTCTGTATAGTGCGCAAGAAACAATACTTTTCACTGTATTCTAATACTTGTGACAGTAATAAATCAAATCAAATCAATAGCAGCCGATGGCCATTCAACCCCTTGAACCTGCTCTCCCATTCAAGTTAATCCTGGTTGTTCGGTACCTCGAGTCGATATTGCAGTTGAAGGAAGACCTGTTGCATTCGTGTAGAAATTAACTCCACTCGACTACCCATCATTAACATTGAGGAAACCCTAATGCCATATGACAGCTGACTTAACCTCCAGATATCCTACAATGCTTCACAGCTATTACCCTGTCAACCCCATTAGTTCAGCTATGTGGAAAATCCTTGGACTCCAAACTATCAAACATTTCGTCTTAGATTAGCTTCACGGTTATTTGAATGGTGATGGAATCGGTGAAATATTCGGTGATGAAGATGGGAGTCTCTCTGGCACAACGTGCTGCCATTTATCCTGTCTTCCCGGGCCTCAAATTAGCTTCTTTGTGCTTCTAGAAAACATTATTAAACAGCAAATGAAATAGGAATGTTCAGAAGTCTGAACATTCCCATAAACAAGGGTAGATGCACAGCTCAAGGCACATTTACTGTAAGTGGCTGCATTGTGGCTTACAAACTGGAACATTATTTAGATGCTAACATTATTCATCACCACTTTGTACAGGATTTTAAGGAAATATTCCATTTTTCCAATAGCTTAATATTGTTGATTCCAGCTGGGAGGCATTCTTTTCAAGGATTAAGACAAAAGCATTGCATTATTATCTGTTCAACACACATTTATCGCTTTCGCACACATTTCTAACCACTGTCAGAAGCAATGGTTTTGTAAATGTGTTTCCCACCTTTCTTCAATTCATACCACAGCATTAGCTCGAAAGAGAGAGCTGTGAGGCAGCAGTGCTAACCACTGTGCCACCGTACCACCCTTTTGTTTAGAACATAGAACATAGAACAGTACAGCACAGAACAGGCCCTTCGGCCCACGATGTTGTGCCAAGCTTTATCTGAAACCAAGATCAGGCTATTTCCTCCCTATCATCCTGGTGTGCTCCATGTGCCTATCCAATAACCGCCTAAATGTTCCTAAAGTGTCTGACTCCACTCTCACTGCAGGCAGTCCATTCCACACCCCAACCACTCTCTGCGTAAAGAATCTACCTCTGATATCCTTCCTATATCTCCCACCATGAACCCTATAGTTATGCCCCCTTGTAATAGCTCCATCCACCCGAGGAAATAGTCATTGAACGTTCACTCTGTCTATCCCCTCCATCACTTTATAAACCTCTATTAAGTCTCCCCTCAGCCTCCTCCGTTCCAGAGAGAACAGCCCTAGCTCCCTCAACCTTTCCTCATAAGACCTACCCTCCAAACCAGGCAGCATCCTGATAAATCTCCTCTGCACTCTTTCCAGCGCTTCCGCATCCTTCTTATAGTGAGGTGACCAGAACTGCACACAATATTCCAAATGTGGTCTCACCAAGGTCCTGTACAGTTGCAGCATAACCCCATGGCTCTTAAACTCCAACCCCCTGTTAATAAAAGCTAAGTAAGAAGTTTAACAACACCAGGTTAAAGTCCAACAGGTTTATTTGGTAGCAAAAGCCACACAAGCTTTCGGAGCTGCAAGCCCCTTCTTCAGGTGAGTGGGAATTCTGTTCACAAACAGAGCATATAAAGACACAAACTCAATTTACATGAATAATGGTTGGAATGCGAATACTTACAACTAATCAAGTC
Source organism: Mustelus asterias (assembly GCF_964213995.1). NCBI lineage: Eukaryota > Metazoa > Chordata > Chondrichthyes > Carcharhiniformes > Triakidae > Mustelus > Mustelus asterias. Next base: position 6,491,009 of record NC_135818.1, on the reverse strand, counting down.
TTTAAGAAACAAAACAGCATGAGTGGAGAGAGCATCAAGACAGGCTAAAAAGATGTGTATTGTCTCCAGACAATTTGTTTGTGAACAGAATTCCCACTCACCTGAAGAAGGGGCTTGCAGCTCCGAAAGCTTGTGTGGCTTTTGCTACCAAATAAACCTGTTGGACTTTAACCTGGTGTTGTTAAACTTCTTACTGTGTTTACCCCAGTCCAACGCCGGCATCTCCACATCAATAAAAGCTAACACACTATAGGCCTTCTTCACAGCTCTATCCACTTGAGTGGCAACCTTTAGAGATCTGTGGATATGGTCCCCAAGATCTCTCTGTTCCTCCACAGTCTTCAGAACCCTACCTTTGACCCTGTAATCCACATTTAAATTAGTCCTACCAAAATGAATCATAGAACATAGAACATAGAACATAGAACAGTACAGCACAGAACAGGCCCTTCGGCCCACGATGTTGTGCCGAGCTTTATCTGAAACCAAGATCAAGCTATCCCACTCCCTATCATCCTGGTGTGCTCCATGTGCCTATCCAATAACCGCTTAAATGTTTCTAAAGTGTCTGACTCCACTATCACTGCAGGCAGTCCATTCCACACCCCAACCACTCTCTGCGTAAAGAACCTACCTCTGATATCCATCCTGTATCTCCCACCACGAACCCTATAGTTATGCCCCCTTGTAATAGCTCCATCCACCCGAGGAAATAGTCTTTGAACGTTCACTCTATCTATCCCCTTCATCATTTTATACACCTCTATTAAGTCTCCCCTCAGCCTCCTCCGCTCCAGAGAGAATAGCCCTAGCTCCCTCAACCTTTCCTCATATGACCTACCCTCCAAACCAGGCAGCATCCTGGTAAATCTCCTCTGCACTCCTTCCAGCGCTTCCACATCCTTCCTATAGTGAGGTGACCAGAACTGCACACAATATTCCAAATGTGGTCTCACCAAGGTCCTGTACAGTTGCAGCATAACCCCACGGCTCTTAAACTCCAACCCCCTGTTAATAAAAGCTAACACACTACAGGCCTTCTTCACTGCTCTATCCACTTGAGTGGCAACCTTTAGAGATCTGTGGATATGGACCCCAAGATCTCTCTGTTCCTCCACAGTCTTCAGAACCCTACCTTTGACCCTGTAATCCACATTTAAATTTGTCCTACCAAAATGAATCACCTCACATTTATCAGGGTTAAACTCCATTTGCCATTTTTCAGCCCAGCTTTGCATCCTATCTATGTCTCTTTGCAGCCTACAACAGCCCTCCACCTCATCCACTACTCCACCAATCTTGGTGTCATCAGCAAATTTACTGATCCACCCTTCAGCCCCCTCCTCTAAGTCATTAATAAAAATCACAAAGAGCAGAGGACCAAGCACTGATCTCTGCGGCACACCGCTAGCAACCTGCCTCCAATCCAAAAATTTTCCATCGACCACCACCCTCTGTCTTCGGTCAGACAGCCAGTTGCCTATCCAATCGGCCAACTTTCCCTCTATCCCACACCTCCTCACTTTCATCATAAGCCGACCATGGGGGACCTTATCAAACGCCTTACTAAAATCCATGTATATGACATCAACTGCCCTACCTTCATCAACACACTTAGTTACCTCCTCAAAAAATTCTATCAAATTTGTGAGGCACGACTTGCCCTTCACGAATCCGTGCTGACTATCTCGGATTAATCCGCATCTTTCTAAATGATCGTAAATCCCATCCCTAAGGACCCTTTCCATCAATTTACCAACCACCGAAGTAAGACTAACCGGTCTATAATTACCAGGGTCATTTCTATTCCCTTTCTTAAACAGAGGAACAACATTCGCCATTCTCCAGTCCTCTGGCACCATCCCCGTGGACAGCGAGGACCCAAAGATCAACGCCAAAGGCTCTGCAATCTCATCCCTTGCCTCCCAAAGAATCCTAGGATACATTTCATCAGGCCCAGGGGACTTATCGACCTTCAGTTTATTCAAAACTGCCAAGACATCCTCCCTCCGAACATCTATTTCCTCCAGCCTATTAGCCTGTAACACCTTCTCTTCCTCAAAAACATGGCCCCTCTCCTTGGTGAACACTGAAGAAAAGTATTCATTCATCACCTCGCCTATCTCTACTGACTCCATACACAAGTTCCCACTACTGTCCTTGACCGGCCCTAACCTCACCCTGGTCATTCTTTTATTCCTCACATAAGAGTAAAAAGCCTTGGGGTTTTCCTTGATCCGACCCGCCAAGGACTTCTCATGTCCCCTCCTAGCTCTCCTAAGCCCCTTTTTCAGCTCATTCCTTGCTAACTTGTAACCCTCAATCGAGCCATCTGAACCTTGTTTCCTCATCCCGACATAAGCTTCCCTCTTCCTTTTCACAAGACATTCCACCTCTTTTGTGAACCACCTCACATTTATCAGGGTTAAACTCCATTTGCCATTTTCAGCCCAGCTTTGCATCCTATCTATGTCTCTTTGCAGCCTACAACAGCCCTCCACCTCATCCACTACTCCACCAATCTTGGTGTCATCAGCAAATTTACTGATCCACCCTTCAGCCCCCTCCTCTAAGTCATTAATAAAAATCACAAAGAGCAGAGGACCAAGCACTGATCCCTGTGGCACTCCGCTAGCAACCTGTCTCCAGTCCGAAAATTTTCCATCCACCACCACCCTCTGTCTTCGATCAGATAGCCAGTTACCTATCCAATCGGCCAACTTTCCCTCTATTCCACCTTACTTTCATCATAAGCCGACCATGGGGGACCTTATCAAACGCCTTACTAAAATCCATGTATATGACATCAACTGCCCTACCTTCATCAGCACACTTAGTTACCTCCTCAAAAAATTCTATCAAATTTGTGAGGCACGACTTGCCCTTCACAAATCCCATCCCTAAGGACCTTTTCCATCAATTTACCAACCACCGAAGTAAGACTAACCGGTCTATAATTACCAGGGTCATTTCTATTCCCTTTCTTAAACAGAGGAACAACATTCGCCACTCTCCAGTCCTCTGGCACCATCCCCGTGGACAGTGAGGACCCAAAGATCAAAGACAAAGGCTCTGCAATCTCATCCCTTGCCTCCAAAAGAATCCTATGATATATTTCATCAGGCCCAGGGGACTTATCGACCTTCAGTTTATTCAAAACTGCCAGGACATCCTCCGTCCGAACAACTATTTCCTCCAGCCTATTAGCCTGTAACACCTTCTCTTCCTCAAAAACATGATTTTTGAGGAAAAGATTGAGGAAGTTTAGATTTTTAAAATTCATTCGTGGGACATGGGTGTCGCTGGCTGGACCAGCATTTATTGCCCAGCTCTAGTTGACCTTTTTCAGAGGGCATTTGAGAGTCAACCACATTGCTGTGGCTCTGGAGTCACATGTAGGCCAGATCAGGTAAGGACGGCAGAATTCCCCCACCGAGTCTACACCCATTCTCTGGCAGAGTGTCTTACCAGGCCCCCTTCCTCACCCTATCCCCTGCACATTTACCCTGCTAATTCCCCTAACCTACTCCTCTTTGGACAATAAGGAGCAATTTAACATGGCCAATCCATCTAAGCTGCACATCTTTGGACACTAAGGGGTAATTTAACATGGCCACTCCACCAACCTGCGCATCTTTGGACTGTGGGAGGAAACCGGAGCACCCGGAGGAAACCCATGCAGACATGAGGAGAATGTGCAAACTCCGCACAGACAGTGACCCAAGCCGGGAATCGAGCCCGGGACCCTGGAGCTGTGAGGCAGCAGTGCTAACCACTGTGCCACTGTGCTGCCCTTGATGCAAGTTGCGGATATGAAGCCAGCTGCCTCCATTGAGAATGATTAACACCCGCTACATTACATGACGGCTGATTTGAAGTAACTAAGCTTCAGCTCCCAAACATTGGTTGAGCCAGCGTTTGACTACTTCTTGTTTGGATACCCTCCTTATAGGTCGGGGATAGATTCAACAGGCTGTTGCCTAATAAGAGAATTTGTAGAAGAGACATTAGATATTACTTCCACCGGAGCAGAGACGCCCAATGGGATTGGAAACAGAACTTTGGGATTTCTGATGGAGAAGACCATTTTCAGTTGTGAGGGAGCCAATGATGAGGGTTCGTCAATTTAAAATTGTTACAAAGGGCATGAGGCAAGGAACTAGGAGACCATCGGAGCTTTTCATACAGAAAGAGACCACCAAGCTCATCATGTCTACGGCAACCCTTTGTGAGAACAACTTGAGCTAATCCATCGCCCATTTCCATGATAAACTCAATAACTTTCCTGGCTTGGAATATTGATCGAGATCAAAACTGAGATGGGGACGAATTTCTTTAGCCAGAGGGTGGTGAATCTGTGGAAGTCATTGTCACAGAGGAGGCCAGGTCATTGAGTGTCTTTAAGACAGAGATAGATCGGTTGTTGATCAATAAGGGGATCGAGGGTTATGGGGAAAAGGTAGGAGAATGGGGATGAGAAAAATATCAGCCATGGTTGAATGGCGGAGGAGACTCAATGGGCCGAATGGCCTAATTCTGCTGCTACATCTTATGGTCTTATGGTCTGAAGTGGCTGAGGCTGAGGCCCTTACATCGTTTAAATGAAAACTAGATCAATATTCCAAGCCAGGAAAGTTATTGGGTTTATTGGGAAAGTGGGCGATGGATTAGTTCAAGTTATTCTCACAAAGGGTCGGTGCAGACATGATGAGATCGGTGGTCCCTTTCTGTATGGAAAGGTCCGACGGTCTTTGTGAGCCCTTTGGGAAACAGTGGCAATAAGATTTAGAAATAATTGTGAAATAGTTATAGAAGCATTTTTGTAGACTGAGATAATCAGTCTTTGAAAGGGAATCATTTCCTTCGAGACTGGCTATCAAACACTTCTCCGATTGAGGCCAGAAGACGTAATGTCATGAATTCCTGTGCAAAATTTCCATTTATTCTCTCCAGTGCCTCTGTGCTGATATATCCTTACTCCTGGATCAGGGTAGACCTACTTTTTAAACTCAGGAAGACTACTTCTATTCTTAACTGCAGGCTTTTTTCCAAGATTGTGAAGAGGCTGAGTAATCCCATAAACTGATTGTCCGGAACATTGGGCATTACCATATTGTTCATAATCTCTCCGGAAATGTTGTTGCATTTCAGTTTGGAGATTAACTCTTCTAACACTGAGATGGAAGCAAAATGAAGTTTCTGTCTCTCCCCAAAACATATGACAGAAAAGTGCTTATCACATCAGACTTTAGCCGGAGTCAAATGTTTCAATGAATAAAAATCCGCAGAACACCCAAATTCCCTGATTGTGCCACACATTCACCACGTATCATAAAATATCATAAAAATATCATTAAAATATCATAAAATTGACTCCGTTTAGATATTGAGTTGCTCAATGTTTGTTCCAGTAATCAGAGACCCACTCGTCTTCCAAGCATGACCCTGAGACCAGCTCATACTGTTGGCCAATGCACTTCGTCACACATCAGTTGCCTTCTCTGATGTAGTTAATGCATTGGTTCACAATCTTAGATTCATTGAAACCCTACAGTGCTGAAGAGGCCATTTGACCCATTGTGTCTGCACCGACCCTCTGATAGAGTCTCTTACCCACGTCCTCTCTCCCGCCCTATCCCTGTAACCCCATACATTTTCCATGGCTAATCCACCTAACCTACACATCTTGGGGCACTAATGGGCAATTTACTATGGCCAATCCACCTAACTTGGGCATCTTTGTGCCACCCAATCCAGCTGCTACAACAGCCCTGTCCAGCCATGTTCAGAGCTCCATCCTGCAGGACTGATGTACCATAGAATCCATTGAAGAACCATTGAATCCCTACCATGCAGAAGGAGGCCATTTGGTCCATTCAGCCTGCACCAACTCTCCAGAAGTGTATTTTACCCAGTCTCACCACCCCCCCCCCCCACCCCCCCGCCCACCCCATCCCTGTAATCCCGTGCATTTACTGTGGCTAATTCACCTAACCTGAACATCTTCTCACACTAAGGGACAATTTAGCATGGCCAATCAACCTAGTCCATAGATGTGCGGGTTAGGGGGATTGGCCATGCCAAATTACCCCTTAGTGTCAGGGGGACTGGCTAGAGTAAATGCATGATGTTCTGGGGATCGGACCTGGGTGGGATTGTGGTCAGTGCATACTCGATGAGCCGAATGGCCTCCTTCTGCACCATAGGGTTCTATGATTCTATGACCCGCATATCTTTGGACTGTGGGAGGAAACCGGATCATTTGGAGGAAACCCACGCAGACATGGAGAGAATGTGCAAACTCCGCACAGACAGTGCCCCAAGGCCGGAATTGAACTGAATCCCTTGTGCTGTGAGACAGCAGTGCTAACCACTGTGCCACTATGCTGCCCTCTCGATTCCAATGTACACAAGTTTCAGTGGCCACCATCACTATTATACTTAAAAAATCGATTTACTATGCCCTGTTTGTGAACCCAACACTCCACTCTTCTGATGAAGGAACAGCGCTCCGAAAGCTCGCGATTCCAAATAAACCTGTTGGACTTTAACCTGGTGTTGTGAGACTTCTTATTGTGCCCACCCCAGTCCAATGCCGGCATCTCCACATCATATTTACTAAGACGTGGCATGATATAATTAAAAGAATCACATTTTGCATTCTATTGATAGAATAAATTTGCTGTGTTGGTATTTTAGTGTGGTAGCAATCTGCTTTGCAGACCTGGTTTACTTGAATTATATTGCAGCATTCTTTCTGATGCCCTCAGTGTGGGCATTAGCACAGGCGAGCTGCTTCCAGAATATAATTTACATTACCAGGAAAAGTTATTTATGTTGTTTATGGGTTATCTAAAAGTTATTTGGATGACTAAGGCCACAAGTTGGAAATGCAATCATCCTCCAAAAAAAGAATCCTCTGATCTGTTAGTGCTGTTATTACGGACGGATCTTGAAGTGGGGTTTGTGGTAGCTCATTAGTTGGGCAATGGAGATCCAAGTGGTAAAACTCTTGCTGCTAATCTTATGGAGACTTTGGCATGAATACATAATTAGAACCTCGGCTCTCTATTTGCACAAATCTCTTGGCTAAAATGATCACTGCGTCAGCTGATATCCTGCCCTCCCGCAGCAGAAGCTGCTCTGCCAATCACAGAATTGTTAAAGTGCCAAAGGTGGCCATTTGGCCCATCATATTCATGCCAGCTTTTTAGCTGGGTAGCACAACGGCTCTGCCTTCCTTGTGCCATTTATGAAGGTGGCCTTGCTGTGTTTGGAAATTTTAACCAAAGCGCAAAACATTGCACCTTCCTAAAATATTTGAAATAAATGTTTTCCACCACATTGGGAATAAGGTGCGATATCTAGCTAGAATCGAGGATGGGAAGCAATCTAATTGAGAACAGTCTATCGATGGTTGATCATTTTCTAATCAAAGCAAGCCCAAAAAAAAACACATTTGGTCCTGTATTGTACTTGCCCCCTGGTGCATCACCTTCAGGAACCATAGTGGAGAACATGCCCCTGTCTACATCAATGGGAATGAAGTAGAAATGGTCGAGAGCTTCAAGTTTTTAGGTGTCCAGATCACCAACAACCTGTCCCGGTCCCCCCATGCCGACACTATAGTTAAGAATCATAGAATCATAGAATCCCTACAGTGCAGAAGGAGGCCATTCGGCCCATCGAGTCTGCACCGACCACAATCCCACCCAGGCCCTACCCCCACATATTTTACCCGCTAATCCCTCTAACCTACGCATCTCAGGAGTCTAAGGGGCAATTTTTAACCTGGCCAATCAACCTAACCCGCACATCTTTGGACTGTGGGAGGAAACCGGAGCACCCGGAGGAAGCCCACCAATGCCTCTACTTTCTCAGAAGACTAAGGAAATTTGGTATGTCAGCTACAACTCTCATCAACTTTGACAGATGCACCATAGAAAGCATTCTTTCTGGTTGTATCATAGCTTGCTTTGGCTCCTGCTCTGCCCAAGACCGCAAGAAACTACAAAAAATCATGAATGTAGCCCAATCCATCATGCAACCAGCCTCCCATCCATTAACTTTGTCTACACTTCCTGCTTCCTTGGAAAAGCAGCCAGCATAATAAAAGGTCCACGCACCCCGGACATTCTCTCTTCCACCTTCTTCCGTCGGGAAAAAGATACAAAAGTCTGAGGTCACGGACCAACCGACTCAAAAACAGTTTCTTCCCTGTTGCCATCAGATTTTTGAATGGGCCTACCTCACACTAAGTTGATCTTTCTCTACACCCTAGCTATGACTGTAACACTACATTCTGCACGCTCTCCTTTCCTTCTCTATGAATGGTATACTTCATCTGTATAGCGTGCAAGAAACAATACTTTTCACTGTATACTAATAGATATGACAATAATAAATCAAATCAAATCAAAATGATGACATGTTACTGCAGGAGGTCTGGGAGGTCCTCTCTGGCTGAGGGATACCAACTCTACTTGAGAGTCGTAATTAATGAGAAGCTAGTTTTTATCTAGACTAGAAACTAGTCCTCTAGTTCAATAGAGGACTCATTTTGTCACAAACTTGGATAAAGGGGATCTGTAGATGTGGTGTACTTGGATAAAGGGGGTTCTGTAGATATGTTGTACTTGGATAAAGGAGGATCTGTAGATGTGATGTACTTAGATAAAGGAGGATCTGTAGATGTGGTGTACTTGGATGAAGGGGGATCTGTAGATGTGATGTACTTGGATAAAGGGGATTCTGTAGATGTGTTGTACTTGGATAAAGGAGGATCTGTAGATGTGATGTACTTAGATAAAGGAGGATCTGTAGATGTGGTGTACTTGGATGAAGGGGGATCTGTAGATGTGATGTACTTGGATGAAGGGGGATCTGTAGATGTGGTGTACTTGGATTTCCGCAAGGCATTGGACAAGGTGCCACATCAAAGATTACTCCGCATGGTGTCGAGGGCAACATACTAACCTGAATAGAGGATTGGTGAACTAACAGGAAACAGAGAGTAGGGATCAATAGTTCATTTTGGAATTGGCAAGATGTGACCAGTGAAATGTTATCAGGATCAGTGCTGGGAACTCAGTTATTTACAATCTATATCGATGATTTGGATGAGGGGACAAAATGTTGCTAAATTTTCTGTTGACACAAAGATATTTAGGAAAGTAAATTGTGGACTGAACATAAGGGGCAGAATTTTTCCATCCCGCCCACCACCGGAATCGGAGTGGGCGGAGGCGGACCCTGTAAAAGTCCATTGACCTCGGGTGGGAATTTTCGGCCTTGAGGCAAGCGTGTCCGGAAACTCCTGTCCAAGGAGTCTACAAAGAGAGAGAGATACGTTCAAAGAAAGGGCAAAAATATGTCAGATGGAGTATAATATGAGCTTGTCCAATTCAGCTGGAGCAACAGAAAATCAGCACATTATTTAAATAAAAGTCTCGCAACCCCAGGTTAAAGTCCAACAGGTTTATTTTGGAATCACAAGCTTTTGGAGTGCTGCTCCTTCATCAGGTGAGTCACCTCAGGTGAGTGGCCACTCATCTGAGGAAGGAGCGACACTCCAAAAGTTCGTGATTCCAAAATAAACCTGTTGGACTTCAACCTAGTGTTGTGAGACTTCTTACTGTGCCCACCCCAGTCCAACGCCGGCATCTCCACATCATTATTTAAATGGAGATTGTGGAGCTTTGTCTGGATGTCCAGACTCAAAACGTTGGCTCCATTCTCTCTCCACAGATGCTGTCAGACCTGCTGCGATTTTCCAGCATTTTCAGTTTTTGGTTCAGATTCCTGCATCTGCGGTATTTCGCTCTTATGTGGGGCTGGCAAAGTGGACTGTCTGACACGGAGGTATTTGAACTTTTTGAAAGTACAAAAAGCAACAGTTTTTGAACTGCTCACTGAAGATCAAAGGAGAAAGGCCAACTGCGGTCTTCGCCATTGCTGGGAAACTGGATGTTGATTTAATGGATTATTTGGAATAAGATATTTTTGGCTTGAGTTGTTGACTCAGGAGGTTTACAGGCAACATCAAGGAGCTGCAGCCTGTCATCAGTCGAAGTGGCTGGGTTGAATATAATGCCCCATTAATTAAGTTGAGATCCTACATTGATGAGAAGAATCATAGAATCAGAAGGAGGCCATTCGGCCCACCGAGTCTGCACTGACCACAATGCCACCCAGGCCCTATCCCCATAACCCATGCATTTACCTTAGCTAGTCCCCCGACACTAAGGGGCAATTTAGCATGGCCAATCCACCTAAACCGCACAATTTTGGACTGTGGGAGGAAATTGGAGCACCTGAGGAAACTCACGCAGACACGGGGAGAACGTGCAAATTTCACGCAGTCACCGAGCCGGGAATTGAACCCGGGTCCCTGGCACTGTGCTAACCCCTGTGCCACCGTGCCACTTGGCTGGTAACTAAGGTTGGTAACAAAAACAGGAAAAAAAGATTGGGAATATTCTGCAGGTTAAGCGATGTGGACAAAAGCACCTTTTGATTTGAATTGATATGTTATTGTCACGTGTATCAGTATACAGTGAAAAGTATTGTTTCTTGCGTGCTATACAGGCAAGGCATACCGTTCATAGAGAAGGAAAGGACAGAGTGCAGAATGTAGTGTTAGAGTCATAGCTAAGGTGTAGAGAAAGATCAACTTAGTGTGAGGTAGGTCTATTCAAAAGTCTGATGACAGCAGGGAAGAAGCTGTTCTTGAGTTGGTTGGTACATGACCTCAGACTTTTGTATCTTTTTCCCGATGGAAGGAGGTGGAAGAGAGTATATCCAGGATGCATGGGGTCCTTGATTATGCTGGCTGCTTTTCCGAGGCAGCGGGAAGTGTAGACAGAGTCAATGGATGGGAGGCTGATTTGCGTGATGGGCTTAATTCACGACCCTTTGTAGTTTCTTGCGGTATTGGGCAGAGCAGGAGCCATACCAAGCTGTGATACAACCAGAAAGAATGCTACCTATGATGCATCTGTAAAAGTTGGTGAGAGTCGTAGTGGACATGCCAAATTTTCTTAGTCTTTTGAGAAAGTAAAGGTGTTGGTTGGCTTTCTTAACTATAGTGTTGGCTTGGTGATCTTAAACTTCAGCCTATCAAGCACTTCCTCAGGACTGCTGGAAGGTTCTGAACAGTCTAAAATATGGAGTGGTGCAGCATTCTTGCATGATCCATGTTGTATTGTGTTGGCTTCAGTTTGGTAGGTTGGCAGAAGTTTTTTATTTATTTATTCATTTTATGGGACATGGGCATCACTGGCTGGGCCAGCATTTATTGCCATCAGTAGATGCCCTTCTTCAGAGGGCATTTGAGAGTCAACCACATTGCTGTGGCTCTGGAGCCACATGTAGGCCAGACCAAGTAAAGATGGCAGATTTCCTTCCCTAAAGGACATTAGTGAACGAGATGGGTTTTTACAACAATCAACAATGGTTTCATGGTCATTATTAGACTTTTAATTCCAGATTTTTATTGAATTTAAATTTCACCCTCTGCCATGGTGTCATCATACGTAGGTTAACTGTAAATCTTTACTGGTTATTAGAACGCACAAATGCCCTGAGTTCCAGCCTCTCTGTGCAGGCTGGTACACACAGCTCTGTCCAATACCCGTGAGTCAAGTGCCTCTTACATCACTTTGTGTGTGTGTTGGGGGGGGTGGGTACTGTACTTAGTCCCACATTAACCACATATTTGTCAAACCCTTACACCACAATCTACTGAGCGTTTCTAGATTTTTCTGTTTTTCCATAGAACCATAGAAACTAGAAACAGGAGGAGGCCATTCAGCCCTTCGAGCTGCTCCTGCATTCATTTTGATCATGGCTGACCATCAAATTCAAAAACCTGATCCCCCCCTTCCCCCCATTTCATTTCCCTCTTTCTGGCAGCTGCAACATAAGAGGGTTTTTTTGTTTGCCAATGGAACTTGTTACTCCTAGGCTATATAGGAAACCATTATCATTTATAATTCTGCAGCTAATCTGTTACGAGTTCATATGTGAATAAAACAACAACTTACGTTTACATAGCAACTTGAAAGTCATTAATGTTTCCAAAGTGCCTCACAGGAGGATTACGCTAAGCCATATTAGGTTCACTTGACCAAAAACTTGGTCCAAGAGGTAGATCTTAAAGAGTATCGTAAAGGAAGAAAGAAAGATAAAGTGGCAGGGAGGTTTAGGGAGGGAATCCCAGAGTTTTGGACCTAGAAAACTGAAGATGTGGTCACGAATAGATAGAGGAGCAATTGAAATTGGGGATACTGCAGAGGCCAGGATTAAATGAGTGCAAGTATCTTGGAGGGATGTAGGGCTGGAGGAGTTCACAGAGATAGGGAGGAGTGTAGCCCCGGCCCTCTGACTGAGTATCTTATCCAGGCCCTCTCCGCCGCCCTATCCCTGTAACCTCACACATTCCCCATAGCCACCCAAAACCTAAATCAAGACATAGTTTCACCAGCAGGTCAGGGGGCACAAGAGTGATGGGCAACGGGATGTAGTGAGTTAAGATACAGACAGCAGGTAGTGAAACCCATGTTGGAGAATAAATTGCAGGGTAACAAATGTCCGAGCGCTTAATTAGAGACAAAGATGTGACAAACAGAAGGCGGTTCTCCTTCCAAATGGGTGCAGACTCTGAGCATGGACATTTTAATGGTACACCATGAAGCAATTTACTTTAAATGTACACTTGCTTAGGACGGGGTGGCACGGTGACACAGTGGTTGGCAATGCTGCCTCACAGTGCCAGGGACCCCGGTTCAATTCCAGCTTTGGGTCACTGACTGTGCGGAGTTTGCACATTCTCCCCGTGTCTGCGTGGGTTTCCTCCGGGTGCTCCGGTTTCCTCCCACAGTCCAAAGATGTGCGGGTTAGGTGGATTGGCCATGCTAAGTTTCCCCTAGTGTCAGGGAATTAACAGGGTAAATATGTGGGGTTACCGGAATAGGGCCTGGGTGGGATTGTGATGGGTGCAGACTCAATGGGCCAAATGGCCTCCTTCTGCACTGCAGGGATTCTATGACCTCACCAAATGTTACCAACTCACTGTGGGTTTTTGATAGAACTTCTGATTACTTTTGATATCCCGGCAGCTTTATTTGGTTCGCTGATCACTATGGACTTCTTTTTCCTGTTCGTTCATGAGAAGCGTGCGTCGCTGGCTGAGCCAGCATTTATTGTCCGACCCTGAGGGCATTTAAGAGTCAACCACATTGCTGTGGCTCTGGAGTCACATGTAGGCCAGACCAGGTAAGGATGGCAGATTTCCTTCCCTAAAGGACATTAGTGAACCAGATGGGTTTTTCCAACAATCGACAATGGCTTCATGGTCATCAGTAGATTCTTAATTCCAGATTTTTATCAAGTCACATCTCACCATCTGCCGTGGTGGGATTCGAACCCGGGTCATTTGAACATTACCCTGGATCTTTGGATTACGAACGAGAATATCACTACGCCAGCGGCTCCTCTCTCAGACCAAGAGACCCCTGAAATGATTGAGTAGTTTGGAGCTAAATAGTCGTAATCGATTTTTGCCAATAGAATTTGACCAAGGATTTGTTAGAAATGGGAATCGCCAAATTACTTACAAATGACCATGTCAGCAGCAATCATAGAATCCCTACAGTTCAGAAGAGGCCATTCGGCCCATTGGGTCTGCACCAACTCTCTGACTGAGTATCTTACCCAGGCCCTCTCCGCTGCCCTATTCCTGTAACCTCACACATTCCCCATGGTCACCCAAAACCTAAATCAAGACATTGCTTCACCAGCAGGTCAGGGGGCAGAAGGGTGATGGGGAACGGGCCTTAGTGTGAGGTAAGACACAGATGACAGGTAGTGAAATCCATGTTGGAGGATAAACTGGAGGGTAACAAATATCCGAACACTTAATTAGAGACAAAGATGTGACAAACAGAAGGCGGTTCTTCTTCCGAACGGGTGCAGACTCTGAGCATGGACAGTTTAATGATACAACCATGAAGCAATTTACTTTAAAAGTACACCTGATTAGGAGGGAGTGACACGGTGGCACAGTGGTTCGCAATGCAGCCTCACAGTGCCAGGATCCCAGGTTTGATTCCAGCCTCGGGTCACTGCCGATGTGGAGTTTGCACGTTCTCCCCGTGTCTGCGTGGGTTTCCTCCGGGTGCTCCGGTTTCCTCCCACACTCCAAAGATGTGCGGGTTAGGTTGATTGGCCAGGCTAAATTGGGTTGTGCCCAAATGTTGAATACTGGCTTATTCAGAAACATTTGCACCACAATAAAAGTATTTGGATCAAATCTCCAATTCTACAGCTGGTGGGTCATGTTCACTGTTAATATTTGCATCTCCGCCAGGATCATACGGCTGATATATCATTACATATGGAAACATATGGTAAAGTATTAGAACCTGAAATGAGTGTCTCTGGCTGCACAGAGAACATTTTTGGCTCTTTTGAAAAATGCCTCAAGTTAACTTATTGATGTGGTTAGAAATAGGAAACATTCTTGCAATGTAAGTATTTTTCTTTTGTGTTCAGGATGTGGTGTGTAGATAAATAAACTAAAGAGCTAAATCTGAGTTGAAACATGGAGGGCTGGAATTTCCAGCCCTTCCCACCCGGTGGGATTTTCCAGCCCCGCCGAAGTCAACCCCCCGCCCCACCGGTGAACTTCCCGGCAAAGGGACGGGCAAACCATCCAAAAATGTCATTGACAATGGCGGGACTGTTAGATCCTGGGCCAATGGCGAGCTGCCTCCCCCCACTGGAAAACAAGTTCCTGGGAGGGACTGGAAAACCACACCCTCTACTCAGGAAATTAAATTACGGTGGCAGTTTGGTTCGCACTGCTGCCTCACAGCGCCAAGGACCCAGGTTAGATTCCCGGTTTGGGTCACTGTCTGTGTGGAGTTTGCACATTCTCCTCGTGTCTGCGTGGGTTTCCTCCGGGTGCTCCGGTTTCCTCCCACAGTCCAAAGATGTGTGGGTTAGGTGGATTGGCCATGCTAAATTAAGCCTTAGTGTCAGGGGGAATTAGCAGGGTGTGGGGTTACGGGGTTAGGGCCGGGTGGGGGTTGTGGTTGGTATAGGCTTGATGGGCCAAATGGCCTCATTCTGCACTGTTGGGATTCTAAAATAGAAGATTCCATCGGAGGAGTGGATTTTCAGTGGTGCTTAATAGCTTCAGGATTCAAACTGTGAGAGAAATTAAGCCTATCTTCAATATTAAGCACTGCACTAGAATCGTAGAATCCTACAGTGCAGAAGGAGGCCATTCGGCCCACCGAGTCTGCACCGACCACAATCCCACCCAGGCCTTATCCCATAACCCCATGCATATACCTTCACACAGACAGTGACCCAAGCTGGAATCGAACCTGGGTCCCTGACGCTGTGAGGCAACAGTGCTAACCACTGTGCCACTGTGCCGCCCCCAATGTAGAAACATACAATGGTTTCAAGTTGTAGGTCTTTGGACTGCCCCAACAATCCACTTTATCCTGCAGTTCCTCTCCTAATATCTCTTGATCCCATTTTTTGGCAAGAACCTCCATAGTTTCTTCTCAAAACCCTTGCACCAAAGGGTATAAGCTTTCTGTGTTGGTAAACGTCTTCAAATTTAGTAAAAAAAATGTTCCTTTCGGATTTCCTATTTTTTTTGATCAACCTCACATTGGAAGTGTAATCCTTTGTGCTTAAGTCCTGTCCATAAGTAAAAGGACCAAGACTTTTCTTTTAATGCCATTCCTTTAAGATCTGTGATCTGGGCGGCACGGTGGCACAGTGGTTAGCACTGCTTCTTCACGGCACCAGGGACCCGGGCTCGATTCCCGGCTTGGGTCATTGTCTGTGCGGAGTCTGCATGTTCTCCCCGTGTCTGCGTGGGTTTCCTCCGGGTGCTCTGGTTTCCTCCCACACTCCAAAGATGTGCGGGTTGGGTGGATTGACCATGCTAAATTGATTCGATTTGGTTTGATTTATTATTGTCACATGTATTATCATACAGTGAAAAGTATTGTTTCTTGCATGCTATACAAAGCATACCGTTCATCGAGAAGGAAACGAGAGCGTGCAGAATATAGTTATAGCTAGGGTGTAGAGAAAGATCAACTTAATGCAAGGTAAGTCCATTCAAAAGTCTGACAGCAGCAGGAAAGAAGCTGCTTTTGAGTCGGTTGATACGTGACCTCAGACTTTTGTATCTTTTTCCCGACGGAAGAAGATGGAAGAGAGAATGTCCGGGGTGCGTGGAGTCCTTAATTATGCTGGCTGCTTTGCTGAGGCAGCGGAAAGTGTAGATAGAGTCAATGGATGGGAGGCTGATTTGCGCGATGGATTGGGCTACATTCATGACCTTTTGTAGTTCCTTGCGGTCTTGGGCAGAGCAGGAGCCATACCAAGCTGTGATACAACCAAAAAGACTGCTTTCTATGGTGCATCTGTAAAAATTGGTGAGAGTCGTAGCTGTCATGCCAAATTTCCTTAGTCTTCTGAGAAAATAGAGGCGTTGGTGGGCTTTCTTAACTATAGAGTCGGCATGGGGGGGGACCAGGACAGGTTGTTGGTGATCTGGACACCTAAAAACTTGAAGCTCTCGACCCTTTCCCAATTTGAGAAATTGCCCCTTAGTGGAATTAGCAGGGTAAATATATGAGATTATGGGGATGGGGCCTGGGTGGGATTGTGATTGGTGCAGACTTGATGGGCCGAATGGTTTCCTTCTGCATTGTGGGGATTCTATGAACTGTGTAATCTTTCTCTGCTAGCCCTCTAGAAACTGAGTACCCTTTTTGTAATAAGGAGAGGAAGTCTTCCGGCAATACTCCTAATGTGGGCTGAGTAGGGTCAAGTACAACGTAAAGACAAGCTCTCTGGATTCATGTGTTTACATTTCCTGTTATGTATCCCGACACTGTTTGTTTTTATAATAGCCTGGGAACTCTGCACTGTTGGTTTTAGTGACCTCTGCGTATGAAATCCCATTCTCTAATACCTTAAGTACAGTCCCACTTTGTACATAATCCACATTAAGCTTCTCTCTGCCAGGTCTCTCACTGTTAAACTTCTCCGCTCACAACTTTATCCAGAATATGTGTGCGTTGATATTCATCGTTCGCCAGCACCCCCACTGAAAGAGAAAAGGATTAATATGTGAATTCTATTCAGTTGATCATCAGAAATATGAAGTCTCACAACACCAGGTTAAAGTCCAGCAGGTTTATTTGGTAGTACAAGCCACAAGCTTTCGGAGCGCTGCCCCTTCATCAGGTGAGTGGAGAGTTGGGTTCACAAACAGGGCATATGTAGACACAAACTCAATTACAAGATAATGGTTGGAATGCGAGTCTTAACAGGTAATCAATTCTTTACAGTTACAGACAATGCATTGTCCACTTGCATTGTCTGTATCTGTGGGTACCTGGTCGGGGTGCAGACTCGATGGGCCAAATAGCCTCCTTCTGCACTGTAAGGATTCTATGAGATCACAAACCCTACCTGTAAAGACTTGCATTCCAACCATTATCTTGCAATTGTGTCTCTGTCTATATATGCCCTGTTTGTGAACCCAACTCTCCACTCACCTGATGAAGGAGTGGCGCTCCGAAAGCTCGTGATACCAAATAAACCTGTTGGACTTTAACCTGATGTTGTGAGACTTCTTAATGTGCCCACCCCAATCCAACGCCGGCAACTCCACATCATCAGAAATAAGGAATGCCTTGTGGTTTTTTCAGAATGTTATAGAAATCATAGAAATCATAGAAACCCTACAGTGTAGAAAGAGGCCATTCGGCCCATCGAGTCTACACCGACCACAATCCCACCCAGGCCCTACCCCCATATCCCTACATATTTACCCGCTAATCCCTCTAACCTACCCATCTCAAGACACTAAGGGGCAATTTTAGCACGGCCAATCAACCTAACCCGCACATCTTTGGACTGTGGGAGGAAACCGGAGCACCCGGAGGAAACCCATGCAGACACGGGGAGAATGTGCAAACTCCATTATGGGCGGGATTTTCTGGTCATGCCTGCCCTGGGATCAGAAATTTCCACCCGAGGTCATTTTCTGCTGGTCTCTCAAGCTATCTGTCCTGCCCGCCATCTGAAGGCTAAAGACCTGTTTCGTATTTTCCTTCCAATGTGATTCTTCTTGGCAACTTCATGAATAATATCAGTTCACAAACCTCTTCAAATGGAAGTGGCACGCAAAGGGTGGGATTTTCTGCGCCCCCCCAGCCCCCCAACCCCCCCACAGTGGCATAGTTCACAATAGCAGAGGTAGCCCACCATTGACTGGTGGTGGGATCTTTTGATCTTTCTGACCTATCATTGGGTCCGCGACACCCTGATTAATATCCAGCCCAATGGCTTCAAACTCAATTAATGCACCCAATATTCAAGAGCACATTACACCGATCACACAGCGGATCCCAAAAGGTTTAGCCAGGGAAGATGGGTGATGTAATGGTAATGTCATTAGAACAGTAACACTGTTAATGCTTTGGGATCATGGGTTCAAATCCCGTTATTGCAGGAAATTCAATGAGTTACAAAAGATGTGGAGTTGACCATGAAGTTATCATTGATTGCTATAAAAAAACCCATCTGGTTCACTAATGTCCTTCATAGAATCCCTACAGTGAAGATGGAAACATAGAAACATAGAAGAGAGGAGCAGGAGGAGGCCATTTGGCCCTTCGAGCCTGCTCCATCATTCATTACGATCATGACTGATCATCCAACTTAATAGCCTAATCCTGCTTTCTCCCCATAGCTTTTGATCCCGTTCACCCCAAGTGCTATATCCAGCCACCTCTTGAATACATTCAATGTTTTGGCATCAACTACTTCCTGTGGTGATGAGATGGAGGCCATTCAACCCATCGAGCCTGCACCAACAATAATCCCACCCACACCCTATCCCCTTAACCCCACGCATTTACCCCTGCTAATCCCCTGACACTATGTGGCAATTTAGCATGGCCAATCCACCTAACCCGCACATCTTTGGACTGTGGGAGGAAACCCACGCAGACACAGGGGGAATGTGCAGACTCCACACAGACAGTGACCCAAGCTGGGTATTGAACCTGGGTCCCTGGCGCTGTGAGGCAGCAGTGCTAACCATTGTGCTACTGTGCCATCGCATGAAAAGCCAATCAAATGTACGCATGTATTTTCATTGATGGATTAGTAACAAATTGCTGTTTATCATTAACTGGTTTAAAAGTGCATTGTGTACTCACAGTAGAAGGAAGTCAATAACATTGACTGTTCCTATTCATTATAAACTGTTTGCCTTTAATCACCAATATCCTTGTAATCTGAGTTGATGCAAACATTAAACTGATAAAAAATAATTAACGGGAACAGCTTACCCTCCCTGTAGGGATTTGATTTCAATTATCCTCTTCAAAATAGCAGGGAGAGTGGGAGCAAAGAAAAATCTTCAAGCTAACCAGTGAAAAATTCTCAATTGTAAAGAGCGCAAGATCTTTTGATCAGCCAAAGAAAAAGCCACTTTGCTGTAACCCGTGCAACTGATTTGGAGAGATTCTGCAAGGTCGCCCTGCTCTGTGATTTTTATAAAGTAATGGATCCGTTTATTTTTAAGTGTCACTGAACAATTCTGCATGAGTTGAAACTGGAACAATAGATTGAGTTATTTTTCTGGAAAGGAATTGGGAAATGCCCCAAGCTGATACTTTTAGGTTCCCCCCTCCCCATCGGATGGGCAGTAAACTCTGGCCTAACCAGCAACCCCCACATCCTGTCATAGAATTTCTAAAAAGTTGTCATCTGTATCAACCCACTAAGCTCTTGGCTAGGGAAGGGGGCTTAGTCCTAAATAATTTCTTTATTTTGACCATAATGATGCATAGAATCATGGAATCCCTACAGTGCAGAAAGAGACCATTTGGCCCATCGAGTCTGCACCGACCACAATCCCACCCAGGCCCTATCCCCATAACCCCATGCATAAACCCTAGCTAAGTCCCCCGACACTAAGGGTCAATTTAGCATGGCCAATCCACCTAAACTGCACATCTTTGGACTGTGGGAGGAAACCGGAGCATCCGGAGGAAACCCACAAAGACATGGGGAGAACGTGCCATCCCTGTATTCTACCAAGAGAGGATGTCATGCCCAGTATGGAAGCATAGCTGGTCGTTATGTCAATCTAGAGACAAATCATGGAAGCTGGAATCTCACCAGCGGCACAGTAACATATTGGTGTGATAGAAAATCTGGGACTTTTACCAGGTACAAGAAATAAGATGGCCAGATTATGTACAGCATCTGGGCAGAGATAGGATGAATGCACATAGTCATTTTCCCAGGGAAGGGGAATTGAAAACTAGAGGGCAGAGGATGAAGGTGAGAGGGGAAAGATTTCAAAGGGACCTGAGGGACAACTTCTTCACACAGAGGGTGGTGCGTATATGCAATGAGCTGCCAGAGAAAGTGGTTGACGCAGGTACAATAGCAACATTTAAAAAGCATTTGGATAAGTACATGGATGGGAAAAGATTAGAGTGATATAGGCCAAACTCGGGCAATTGGGACTAGAATCATAGAACCTCTACAGTGCAGAAGGAGGCCATTCAGCCCATCGAGTGCACCGACCACAATCCCACACTGGCCCTATTCCCTTAACCCCATGTATTTACCCCACCAGTCCCCCTGACACAAGAGTCAATTTAGCATGGCCGATCAACCTAACCTGCACATCCTGGGACATGGGAGGAAACCGGAGCACCGGGAGGAAACCCACGCAGACACGGGGTGAATGTGCAAACTCCACACAAACAGCGACCCAAGGCCGGAATTGAACCCGGATTCCTGGAGCTCTGAGGCAGCAGTGCTAACCACTGTGCCACTGAGCCGCCCTAGCTGGGGGTGGATCATGGTCGGCATGGACTGGTTGGCCCAAAGGCCCTGTTTCCTCCTTCATTGCTCTACGATGCTTGATTGGCACCATATCCACAAACATTCACTCCCTCCACCTCCAATGCTCAGTAGCGGCAGTGTGTACTATCTACATGGTGCACTGCAACAATTCACCAAAGATTCTTAGACAGCACCTTCCAAACCCATGACCACTTCCATCTAGAAGGACAAGGGCAGCAGATACATGGGAACACCACCACCTGCAAGTTCCCCTCCAAGCCACTCACCATCCTGACTCGGAAATATATCGCTGTTCCTTCGCAGTCGCTGGGTCAAAATCCTGGAATTTCCTCCCTAACGGCATTGTGGGTCAACCCACAGCACATGGACTGCAGCGATTCAAGAAGGCAGCTCACCACCACCTTCTCAAGGGCAACTAGGGATGGGCAATAAATGCTGGTCAGCCTGTGACACCCATGTCCCATGAAGGAATAAAAAAGAAATGACTCTCTGGGCAGTGTCCCGAAACCGTAAAATTCCACCAGAGGTCAACGGATCTTTGCGATTGTCCGCCGCTCGCACGCACTGATCCCCGTAACGGGCGTGGTGGTAAAATTCCAGCCTATGACTCTATGACCACCTCTTTGCGATGCCCAGATTAGTAATGTTTAATGTATTGTAACAAGTGGAGATGCAGTTGGTAAAGGTATAATGGAAGCGATTACAATCAGTAAAGGGCTATTTGTTTTAGCTGTGCAATGAAGTATCACCAATCTGATAAAATGTTATATTTTCACTTGTCTGCTCTCAGATGTTTATGTAGTGCTCGATGTACTCATCTGCATACACCCCTGCGTGTTTATGCAGATAAGTACATCAAGCATTGCGGCAATCGCTGTATTAATCTGCACTGCACAGGGAACCAGCTGCCAGAGGTGCAGCAAGTATTGTGATTTCATGTGTAATGGATTCACATCTGTTGAGGTTTTATTTTATTAAATAGCTGAAATATTTGTTAAATGTAGATAAATGCTGTACGCGTCCCATTGATTTCCAGAGAATTCATCTAGGTTGTATAACAAAAGGAAACAGCGGCGGGGAATGAGTGCCAGTAAAATGGAAATAATGTGCTGTCAGAGAATGCAATTACAGCCGAAATTTGTTAATAAATAATAAATAGCGATTTGCTTTTATTAACAAAAATGCTGAACTCCACGGGACAATAAGCAAGTGCATCTGGGATAAATTGAATTCCGCTCAAATCCAAAGAATTGTAAAAAGAAACAGTACACACAACACGCAACTTAAAGGAAAAGTAAGACTTGCATTTATGTAGCATCTATCATAACCGCGGCACGTCCCAATAAAGTACTTTTGAAATGGGACCACTGTTGGACATGTGACAGTCACGATATATACTGCCAACTCAGTTTTTTATTCATTCGTGGGACATGGGTGTCACTGGCTGGCCAGCATTTATTGCCCATCCTTTGTAGGGCAGTTGAGAGTCAACCACATTGCTGTAGCTCTGGAGTTACATGTAGGCCAGACTGGGTAAGGACGGCAGATTTCCTTCCCTCAAGGACATTAATGAACCAGATGAGTTTTTCCGGCAATTGGCAATGGTTTCATATTCATCAGTAGATTCTTAATTCCAGATATTTTTTATTGAATTCGAATTCCACCATCTGCCGTGGCGGGTTTCGAACCCGGGTCCCCAGAACATTAGCTGAGTTTCTGGATTAATAGTCTAGTGATAATACCACTAGGCCATCGCCTCCCCTCAATGACCAAGTTGTCTGCTGTCTTTATGTTTATGTTTATTGAAGGTTAAGTATTGGCCAGGGACTGCGGGGATAACTTCCTTACTCTTCTAGTGTTCGAGTGTCTAGGGATCTTTTACATCCCCCCTCAACCCTCCACCATTCTCCCCTCCCCCACCCACACCCCACTCACCACCGAGAGAGCAGACATGGCTCCAGTTTAATATTTCTTCAGATTGGTGGTTCCCCTGACAGAACTGTACTACCGCAGTGCCTCACAGCTCCAGGGACCCAGGTTCAATTCAGGCCTTGGGTTACTGTCTGTGTGGAGTTTGCATGTTCTCCCCGTGTCTGCATCTGCTTCCTCCGGGTGCTCCGGTTTCCTCTCTCACTCCACAGATGTGTAGGTTAGTTGGATAGGCCATGGGATAGGGCCAGGGGTGGGGAGGGCCTGGGTGGGATGCTCTTTCAGAGAGTCATTGCAGATTCGATAGGCCGAAAGGTCTCTTTCTGCACTGTGGAGATTCTGTGAGGCACAACGGCAGAGTTATATACCTCAACATTTGTTTTTCAATCTTGTTTCTATTGCAGGAGTGTATAATCACTGACAGCGTCAGTGTGAGGTCACTGAACTACTTGCCACCCCTCTGTGCCAGACCCCTCGCACTGACCTCCATTGCTGCCTGTTCCCCAGCCTCTTCAGAGGGCATTTATCAATGGGCCCCTGCCCTCTTTGGAAACATGGCCTCTCTCCTGTCTATCTCCATGGCCAAGGCCTCCAGGATCTTACCTGTGAACCTGGCAGTCCTCCCTCTCGGCCCTTTGTTTCCAGTAATAGCACACAGCAGCAACTACAATGCAGTTCCCCTTTAAGAGGGACAGGCTCTCATTAAGAGCTAAAGCTAGCTGGAACACAGATGCTGTGAGCCCCCCTGCTGAGTTTGCAGCCAATTGGCAGTGTGGGTCACACTCGGCTGCGCATTATAATCATTTGAATGTGTGCTGAGTAATTTTCAACTGTCTCTGAGCTAACTGGTTTTACCACAGAACCCCTGCAGTGCAGAAGGAGGCCATTTGGCCCATTGAGTCGGCACTGACTCTCCGGAAGAGCATCTTATCCAAGTCCAACCCCTCGCCCTATCTCCGTAACCCTGCACAGTTCCCATGGCTAATCCCCCTAATCTGCACATCTCAGGGACACTAAGGGAGAATTTAACGTGGCCAATCCACCTAATCTGCATATTTTGGGATACTGAAAGGCAACTTAGCACGGCCAATCAACATAACCTGCACAACTTTGGACTGTGGGAGGAAACCGGAGCACCCGGAGGAAACTCATGCAGACATGGGGAGAACGTGCAAACTCCACACAGTCACCCGAGGCCGGAATCGAACCCAAGTCCCTGGCACTGCGAGGCAGCAGGGCTAACCACTGTGCTACCACTTTCTCTTTCAAACAGCAACGCACTTGTCCCAATTTCAGAACAGCACCTTCTGCAGTGTTACTTTTTTTCGAGCAATCCATCCTTTACAGCATCTCTCTGTGAGGTCGGTAATATTAGGGACACTTTTACTTGTGGGCTTGTGCACGGTAAGGGAAACACCTCAGGCCTCTCAAACTTATTTCAGTCAGCAGGGACAAGCGACTGTCATTTTATTCGTGCGGGTTGCCGCGAACTGGCAACCTAATTAACCCACAGGACCACCTAGCGCCTGGCAGGTTAGCGTGTGTTATATTTTTACCCCTTGCTGCCATTAAGGAATGTATAATTCATCCATAGAGTTTGCATTTTATTCTCTGTTTACTTTTTTTGCTGGACCGTTAATTAATTCAGAACTGGTTCCTAAACCCAAGTATCTTTTCCATTAATGAAGCGCTGGCCAGGCTGTTGGAATATTTCGAGTTGAAGCCATTACACATTAATGTGGATGGAATGCTTATATAAAGAGGTATTTTCACCTAACAGCAGCCAATAAAATCAAATGTTTTTTCAAGTCATTCCTGACCGCACGGGTTTGTTGGAATGTTACTACCTGCCTTCTCATTGGAACAGTGGCCACTTTCTTTGGGCTGAGGTTGAGAAGGCAGGGGAGGTTTTGAATGTTTTGCAGTTACGGAGAATGCATTATATTTTGTTATTTTTCCAGCAGCAAACTCAGTGAAGAAATAAATCTCTGGATGACAATCAGGAGTGAGCTTCTGATCACTGTAAGGACAATCATAGAATCCCTACAGTGCAGAAGGAGGCCATTTGGCCCATTGAGTCTGCACTGACCACAATCCCACCCAGGCCCTATTCCCATGCTAGTCCCTATTCCCTATATCCTAGCTAGTCCCCTTGGCAATTTAGCATGGCTAATCTCCCTCATCTACACATCTTTGGAATGTGGGAGAAAACCAGAACACCCAGAGGAAACCCACGCAGACACAGGGAGAACATGCAAAGACTCCACACAGACAGTGACCCAAGCCAGGAATCAAACCAGGGTTCTTGGCGCTGTGAGGCAGCAGTGCTAACCATTGTGCCACTGTGCCGGTCAAATACCCATCAGTGCTCCATGGAGCAGAAGCTTGTCTGAGGGGGTGAGCCGCAGAACACAGGAGGGGGATAGTGATTGGGATCCAATATTGTTCTGGTTGTATCACAGCTTGGTATGGCTCCTGCTCTGCCCAAGACTGCAAGGAACTACAAAGGGTTGTGAATGTAGCCCAATCCATCATGCAAACCAGCCTCCCATCCATTGACTCCGCCTACACTTCCCACTGCCTCGGGAAAACAGCCATCATAATTAAGGACCCCACGCACCCAGGACATTCTCTCTTCTACCTTCTTCCATCAGGAAAAAGATACAAAAGTCTGAGGTCACGTGCCAACTGACTCAAGAACAGCTTCTTCCCTGCTGCCATCAGACTTTTTAATGGACCTACCTCATATTGAGTTGATCTTTCTCTACACCCTAGCAATGACTGTAACACTACATTCTGCACTCGCTCCTTCCCTTCTCCCCGATGAACTTTATGAACAGAATGTTTTGTCTGTATAGTGCACAAGTAACAATACTTTCCATTGGATCCCAATACATGTGACAATAATAAATCAAATCAAGTTCAACGGAAGGGGCTAATATTCTTTGTAGTCATGTCAACCAGGAGGGAAGTATGCAGTAAATGGCAGAGCCCTTAGAAATATTAACATATAGAGGGATCTGGGCATGCAAGTCCAAAGTTCCCTGAAAATAGCTAGAAGTGGATAAGATGGTCAAGAAGGTGTATGGCATGCTTACCTTCATCGGTCGGGACATAGAGTATAAAAACTGACAAGTCATGCTGTATAGAACTTTTGCTAGGCCACATTTGGAATAGTGTGTACAATTCTGGTTGCCACACTACAGGGAGGATGCTGTAATGACCTCAACAAGGGATATGAGATTGACCTCTTTGAATACGAGCTCCCTGGTTGAGGTAATGATTGCCTGCCCAATTCCCTTATATATATATAAATAGAGAGAGAGAGAGAGAGGAGTGTCAGGGCTACTGACACTCCAGATTCTGACTTTGTACCTGACGCCCTCATAGAAGTGGAATTGAGTTTGTAAATAAAGGGAATCTGGTGAAGGGACACCGGCCTCTGAGGAATTAGTTCAGGTTTAGATGCTTTGGAGAGGGTACAGAAAATGTTAACCAGGAGGTTGCCTGGTCTGGGGGGTATTAGCTATGAGGAGAGGTTGGACAAACTTGGTTTGTTTTCACTTGAACGTTGGAGGCTAAGGGCCGATCTGATAGATGTTTATAAAATTATGAGAGGCACGGATAGAATGGATAGTCAGGGTCTTTTTCCCAGGGTTGAAATGTCAATTACTAGGGAACATAAGGTGAAAGGGGGAAAGTTTAAAGGAGATATCAGAGGCAAGTTTTTTACACAGAGGGTGGCAAGTGCCTGGAATGCGCTGCTGGAGGAGGTGGTAAAAGCTGATACAATAGCAACGTTTAAGAGGCATCTTGACAGATACATGAATGAACAGAGAATAGAGGGATACGGACCGCATAGAGGCAAAAGGTCTTTAGTTTAGAAAGGCATCACGTGTCAGTGCAGGTTTGGTGGGCCGAAGGGCCTGTTCCTGTGTTGTACTGTTCTTTGTTCTTTGATTCCTAAAGGGGGAGTTGGCTACTCAGTGCCAGGTTAAGAAACATCTCAACGGCTGGAAAAGCAACTGGAAAGGGCTGGGAATGATCCCGTTACCTTGTTCTGAGTCAGAAGCAACATCATTGAAGAGGTGAGGAAGGAGGGTCCAAGATGGGATGAATCAGGAGTTAGAAGCTAAACTAAAAAGTAGGACCTCACCTCATAATTTTGGGATTAAGGAAGTCAATGCTTGGCCAAAGGAGTGGTGTGTGAGGAGAAGTGGTTCCACTTTGTGGGGCATTGGCACCAGCACTGGGCTAGGAGGAAGCGATTCCATTGGGATGGGCACCTGAGCTGGGATCAAAGTCCTAGTGGATAGGCTAACTTGGATTGTAAATAAAACTTTGAAGAGTAAAATGGATGCAGAGCAGCTGAGAGATGCACGAACTGCTCGGAAGCTATCAATAAACAAATCAGGAAAAATAAATAAAGGACAAACTCATTGTTTGGAATGTTACAGCTGTTCACACTGGTGGGATTTTCCCATCCCGCTGGGTGCCAAATTCTCTGACCTCGTAGGAGCGTGGCGTAAATGGCTGGTAAGATTGTGCCCATAGAATCCATTGAATCATAGAGTCCCTATCGCGCAGTGGATGGTACACACTGTGCTTCTGTGTAAGATGGAGTGAATGTTTAAGGTGCTGATTGGGGTCCCGTTCGAGTGGTCTGCCTTGGATGATATTGAGCTTCTTAAGTGTTGTTACAGCTGGATTGATCCAGACAAGTGGAGGTATATTCCATCAGCCTCCTGCCTTGTGCCTTATGGGGGACAGACTTTGAGGATACAGGAGGTGAGTTACTTGCTGTAGAACTCCTCTTGTCGCTACAAAGCCAGGTATTTATATAGCTTATCCAGTTCACTTTCTGGACAATGATAACCCCAGGATGTTGATAGTGAGAGCTTCAATGCTGATAATGTTGTTGAATGTTCAGGAAAGTCTACCACTCACTCTTGTTGGAGATGGTCATTTCCTGCTGTTTGTGTGGTGTGAATGTTATTGGGATATCCAGGGAACAGTAATGGATTAGGAATATTGGTGCACAAATCATTAAAAGAAGCATTAGTGGTCAGAAAAACAGTTAAAAGTGTTAACAAAGCACTGAGATTTCTAGAGGTATACAATTAAAAAATAATTGAATTATGTTAAACATATAGAGGACCCAAACAGGCTGCAGTTAGAGTATTGTGCTCTGTTTTAGTTCCCATCCTATAAAAAGGACAAAGGATGGAAATACTTGAGAGAGCACAGAAAGATTTACAGTGATTCTACCAGAACCGAGAGTGGCACGGTGGCACAGTGGTTAGCACTGCTGCCTCACAATGTGCCAGGGACCTGGGTTCGATTCCCGGCTTGGGTCACTGTCTGTGCGGAGTTTGCACATTCTCCCCGTGTCTGTGGGTTTCCTCCGGGTGCTCTGGTCTTCTCCCACAGTCCGAAATGCTGGTTAAGTACATTGGCCATGCTAAATTCTCCCTCAGTGTATCCGAACAGGCACCGGAGTGTGGCAACTAGGGGATTTTCACAGTAACTTCATTGCAGTGTTAATGTAAGCCTACTTGTGACACGAATAAATAAACTTAAACTATTACAGCTATTGGAAAAAATTGAACAAATTGGGAATATTTTCTATCAAGGCAAATGGGATGTTGACATTTATTGCAAAAGGACTGGAGTATAAAATGAGAGAAGTCACTGTCTGTGCGGAGTTTGCACATTCTCCTCGTGTCTGCGTGGGTTTCCTCCGGGTGCTCCGGTTTCCTCCCACAGTCCAAAGATGTGCGGGTTAGGTTGATTGCCCAGGTTAAAAATTGCCCTAGAATCCTGAGATGTGTAGGTTAGAGGGCTTAGCGGGTAAATATGTGGGGGTAGGGCCTGGGTGGGATTGTGGTCGATGCAGACTCGATGGGCCGAATGGCCTCCTTCTGCACTGTAGGGTTTCTATGATTCTATGATTCTAAGTGTTGTTGCAATTGGCTGTTGGTGAGACCACATCTGGAGTATTGTGTTCACTTTGGTCTCTTTAGTTGAGGAAGGATGTGGTGGCATTGGAGGCAGTTCAGAGATGGTTCACAGATTGATTCCGGGGATGAAAGGGTTGACGTATGAGGAGAGATTAAACAGTTTGGGTTTGTACTCGCTGGAGTTTAGGAGGATGAGAGGGGATCTGATCGAGGGATATAAAATACTAAAAGGGATTGATAAAGTAAATATAGACCAGATGTTTCCTCTTATGGGGCAAACTAGAACAAGAGGTCACAGGTATAGGCTGAGAGGATGTAGATTTAAAACTGAGATGAGGAGGAACTACTTCTCGCAGAGGGTGGTGAATTTGTGGAACTCGCTGCCCCATCGCGCGATGGAGTCTGAATCATTGAGTGGTTTCAAGGCGATAGATATATTTCTAATAAAAAACGGGTTAAAGGGAAATGGGGAACAGGTGGGGAGGTGGATTTGAGACCAGGGAGAGATCAGCCATGATCTGATTGTATTGTGGAGCAGGCTCGAAGGGCTGAATTTCCTACTTCAGCTCCTAATTCCGATGTTCCTATGTTCTTTAGAAAAGAGAAGTCCAGGAGGTTGCCTGGCAGAGGTATTTATGAATACATTGGACACAGGATGGATTTTTCCACTTCCGGAGAATCCAAAATGAGGATTAATTAATAATGCAAGATAGTTATTAACAAATCCAACAGGTGAAAATAAGGAGGCAATTCTTTATTCTGACAATGGTTGGAGTGTGGAACCTGTGGCCACAGGAAGTGGTTAAGGCAAATAGCTCAGAGGAAATGAGTTGAGCATATTAAAGAAAAGAGAATTTAAAAATTCACTGAAAATTTAGGATGATGTATATGAAAAGGGCAAAGTGTCTGGGGAGAATAAACACCAGCATAGTCTAGTTGGGCCACTGGACCTTTCCTCCGCCATATATTCGATGGAATTCTATGTAATCATGGAATCAAAGAACCATACAGTGCAGAAGAGGTCCTTCTGCCCATCGAGCTTGCACCGATATGCGAGGAACACCTGGGGTGGGATTTTCCTTTGCGTGATCCATGTCCCGCCCGCTACAATTCCCGTGACAGGCAGGACAGGAAAATTCCAGCCCTGAACTCCCATCCAACCCCATTTACCAGCACTTGGCCCATAGCCTTGAATGTTATGAGGTGCCAAGTGCTCATCCAGGTACTTTTTAAAAGATGTGAGGCAACTCGCCTCCACCACCCTCCCAGGCAGCGCATTCCAGATTGTCACCACCCTCAGGCAATGAGTGAGAAGATCCTATAAGAACATAGAAAACATCAAGGCTGAAACAAAAGCCATTTAACCTATCAAAACTTATCCATCCAGTAGCTTCATTCTGAGAATGATATATCTTTTTTTTTACTCATTCGTGGGAAATGGACTGGCTGGCCAGCATTTATTGCCCATTCCTGGTTGCCCTTATTCAGAGGGCAGTTGAGAGTCACCACATTGCTGTGGAGTCACATGCAGACCAGACCAGGTAAGGATGGCAGATTTCCTTCCCTAAAGGACATTAGTGAACCAGATGGGTTTTTCTGACAATCAACAATGGTTTCAAGGTCATCAGTAGATTCTTAATTCCAGATACTTTTAATCAAATTCAAATTCCACCATCTACCATGGTGGGACTTGAACCCGGATCCCCAGAACATTGGCTGGTTTTCTGGATTAATAGTCTAGCGATAATACCACTAGGCCAATGCTTCCCCATCATTTTAAGCATCTCCAATATTGGTGTCTCTACTCTCAAACCAGAACAATTCCTTTTGAAGAAAGATCATGTTTTAAAGAGAAGAAGCGCATCTTAAAATCTGTTTTAAAAAAGTTTCGCACTAATTTAAAATGATCCGTTCAGCGAGGGGGGGATTGGGGGGATAGGGGTGGTGGTGGTGGGTATAGAAGATGATTGGGGTGGAGAGAGAGTGGTATGATGGTGCAAGGGGGTGGAGTAGGGCATGGGGGCATGGGACAGCTGGAATGGGGGATAAGGGATGGCCTCGGATGAAGGGGTGGGTGGGATAGGGATGATATGAAAGGAAAAGGGTGAGTGTGGGGGCTTGGGGAAGAATGGAATGGGATAGGGATCTAAAGAACAAGTATTATAGAAAGAATATTATTAAACTAGGCAGAGTGCAGAAAAGATTTACTAGGATGCTACCGGGATTTGATGGTCTGAGTTATAAGGAGAGGCTGGATAGACTGGGACTTTTTTCTCTGGAGCGTAGAAGGCTGAGGGGTGATCTTATAGAGGTCTATAAAATAATGAGGTGCACAGATCAGCTAGATAGTCAATATCTTTTCCCAAAGGTAGGGGAGTCTAAAACTAGAGGGCATAGGTTTAAGGTGAGAGGGGAGAGATACAAAAGTGTCCAGAGGGGCAATTTTTTCACACAGAGGTTGGTGAGTGTCTGGAACAAGCTGCCAGAGGTAGTAGTAGAGGCGGGTGCAATTTTGTGTTTTAAAAAGCGTTTAGACAGTTACATGGGTACGATGGGTATAGGGGGATATGGGCCAAACGCAGGCAATTGGGATTATCTTAGGGGTTTAAAAAAAAGAGCGGCATGGACAAGTTGGGCCGAAGGGCCTGTTTCCATGCTGTAAACCTCTCTGACTCCATGACTCTAAGTGCTGTAATAAAGATGCAAATGGCGGCACAAATATTTAGTGGGTCGTTGCTGATTTAAAGTAAGATAGAACATAGAACAGTACAGCACAGTACAGGCCCTTTGGCCCATGATGTTGTGCTGAGCTTTGTCCGAAACCAAGATCAAGCTATCCCACTCTCTATCATCCTGGTGTGCTCCATGTGCCTATCCAATAAATGCTTGAAAGTTCCTAAAGTGTCTGACTCCACTATCACTGCAGGCAGTCCATTCCACACCCCAACCACTCTCTGAGTAAAGAACCTACCTCGGACATCCCTCCTATATCTCCCTCCATGAACCTTATAGTTATGCCTCCTAGTAACAGTTACATCCACCCGAGCAAATAGTCTCTGAACGTCCACTCTATCTATCCCCCTCATCATCTTATAAACCTCTATTAAGTCGCCTCTCATCCTGCTCCGCTCTCAAGAGAAAAACCCTAGCTCCCTCAACCTTTCCTCATAAGACCTACCCTCCAAACCAGGCAGCATCCTGGTAAATCTCCTTTGCACTCTCTCCAATCCTTCCACATTCTTCTTATAGTGAGGTGACCAGAACTGCACACAATATTCCAAATGTGGTCTCACCAAGGTCCTGTACAGTTGCAGCATGACCCCACGGCTCTTAAACTCAAACCCCCTGTTAATGAACGTCAACACACTATAGGCCTTCTTCACGACTCTATCCACTTGAGTGACAACCTTCAGAGATCTGTGGATATGAACCCCAAGATCTCTCTGTTCCTCCACATTCCTCAGAACCCTGCCATTGACCCTGTAATCCGCATTCAAATTAGTCCTACCAAAATGAATCACCTCGCACTTATCAGTGTTAAACTCCATCTGCCATTTTTCGGCCCAGCTCTGCATCCTATCAATGTCTCAAAGATGCTCCAGTCATTTACAGATCCCCTTTGTTAATTGAAGCCTGCATTTGAAAGTAGCAAGTAGCAGTGATGATGCTGTGACAAGCACTTTGAGGCCGGAATTTTCCGGCTGTTCACATTGGCGGGATTCTCCAGTCCCGCTGCAGTGAACAGAGATGCGGCTGAGCGCCAAATTCTCCGTCCTGGCTTGCAGCGGTGGCGGGCCTGTGTACGGCTAGAGAATTCCGGCCCCGTAGGTACAGCTGCCTCTTGGAATGATCACCGCAGCAGGATTTCAAGGGGTAATTTTTCAATCTGGAAGTACATTACTCACAGCCATAAGGTAGCCAATACCAACAGTTACCTAAAGCTGGCAAGCATCACCAACGGTATGTAGGCCTGATTTTAACCCCAGCTGACTACAGGCACAGGTAGGTGAGTTGTGGAAGTAGTGGTGCCCGTAAGACCAAAAGATATAGGAGCAGAATTAGGCCATTCGGCCCATCGAGTCTGCTCTGCCATTTAATCATGGCTGATGTGTTTCTCATCCCCATTCTCCTGCCTTTTCCCCGTAACCCTTGATCCCCTTATTGATCAAGAACCTATCTATCTCTGTCTTAAAGACACTCAATGACCTGGCCTCCACAGCCCTCTGTGGCAATGAATTCCTCAGATTCACCACCCTCTGGCTGAAGAAATTCCTTTTCATCTCTGTTTTAATGGAGCGTCCCTTCACACTGAGGTTGCGCCCTCGAGTTCTAGTCTCTCCCACTAGTGGAAACATCCTCTCCACGTCCGCTCTATCTAGGCCTCGCAGTATCCTGTAAGTTTCAATAAGATCCCCGCTCATCCTTCTAAACTCCAACGAGTACAGACCCAGACTCCTCAACCGTTCCTCATACCACAAACTCCTCATTCCTGGGATCATTCTTGTGAACCTCCTCTAGGCCCCTTCCAAGGCCAGTATATCCTTCATAAGATATGGGGCCCAAAACGGCTCACAATATTCCAAATATTTACGGCTGCACTCCTGCCAGTTGCCATTTTAACGGGGCGGTTTTTGGAGGCAGAGCTGGTAGCTTCATATATGTATTCAAATCTGGGTCCTCGTCTGCAACTGGGTCGAGAATGCCATTTTCACTAAAAATTGCAGATCTCCTGGCCAGTGTTTGAGCCTGCAGGAATACTCGATGGAATTGGTCTGTCGAAACAATTATATTCTCAACATTGGACACACCGTTGGAAAGCGGATAAATATTTTACTGAATGGTAACACTGAGCACATTGCTCAGTTATTTTTTATAGTGTATCTTCACGCACATTTTCTTTCACTTCGGGGAATAGTGGGGAGGTGAGGAAAGGATTTCTGGGCAGGAGCTGTTGAACTGCACCACAAAGTTTATAAATTTATTTATTAGTGTCACAAGTAGGCTTACATTAACACTGCAATGAAGTTACTGTGAAAATCCCCTAGTCGCCACACTCCGGTGTTTGTTCGGGCACACTGAGGGAGAATTTAGCATGGCCAATGCACCTAACCAGCACGTCTTTTGGACTGTAAGTAGCCTCACAACACCAGGTTAAAGCCCAACAAGTTTATTTGGTAGCACGAGCTTTTGGAGCTTTGCCCCTTTCATCAGGTGAGCGTTGCCCCTTCACCTGATGAAGGGGCAACGCTCCGAAAGCTCGTGCTACCAAATAAACCTGTTGGACTTTAACCTGGTGTTGTGAGGCTACTTTCTGTGCCTACCCCAGTCCAACGCCGGCAACTCCACATCATGTCTTTTGAACTGTTGGAGGAAACCAGAGTACCTGGAGGAAACCCATGGAGAATTTAGCATGGCCAATGCACCCAACCAACATGTCTTTCGGACTGGGTGCTCCTTCCATAGCCCTGGCGTGGGACTTGGACCCAAGACGCCTGGTCCAGAGATAGGGATGTTACTCAGTGCTCCGCAAGACCAAGTTGATCAGTGCACTGACAGTTCGAAGTTTGCATTTGCTGGATTTGCAGAGAAACTCCTCGCGAGCTGCTGTGGTGTTGCTCTGTCACTGATAAAAAAAAATGACACAAATATCTCTCCTGATTCCCAACTTGGAAAAATGATCCAAGTGACTGCTGACATTCGCCAACTTTTCTGCTGATAGAGTAAACTTAGCCCACTCAATATCATACAGGAAGTTCTGCTCTCATGGTAAATGCAAACCAATGTGCAATGTTTAGTTAACGGTCTAGTTTCCTCATTTATACCCACAATGTACACTTAAATAGCAAGATAGTGACACTATCGCCCCATTTTACTTCTAATTCTTGGAACTGCATCTTCCAGTGTCAAAGTGATAGTGCATATTTATCTCCACATACAGCCATCTTCCTACTCTGGGAAAGGCAGCTAATTCCAGCTAATGTCACTAATTTCAATGGAGATGCTTGGTCTGATAGGAGAGCTGTACAACTTCGTACAATGAAGAATACACCCACAGGACCACCATGTGGCCACGTTCCAGCTGAACTCTTTGTGTTGTGTGGCTAACTGCTGTCTGCATGGACAGACACAAGAACAATGGATGCTGCTGAAATTAAATCCTTCCCAATGCTTCAGTGAGAACTGGGTAAGGAGTCTAACAACACCAGGTTAAAGTCCAACAGGTTTATTTGGTAGCAAACGCCACTAGCTTTCAGAGCGCTGCTCCTTCGTCGGGTGAGTGAGAGTTCTGTTCACAAACAGAGCATATAAAGACACAAACTCAATTTACAGAATAATGAATAATGATTGGAATGCGAGTCTTTACAGCTAATCAAGTCTTAAAGGTACAGACAATGCGAATGGAGAGAGCATTAGCACAGGTCAAAGAGATGTGTATTGTCTCCAGACAGAACAGCCAGTGAGACGTTGCAAGTCCAGGCAAGTTGTGGGAGTCCCAGTCCAACGCCGGCATCTCCACATCAGTGAGAACTACCATTGTTCAAAACACCAGTTACCATCTCTTGTATTTGGCAATCTATTTTTGCAGACTCGATGGGCCGAGTGGCCTCCTTCTGCACTGTAGGGATTCTATGATTCTTTTCACAACCGTACAGGACACATTATTAGAATCATAAAATCCCTACAGTGCAGAAGGAGCCATTCAGCCCATTGAGTCTACACTGACAACAATCCCACCCAGACCCTATCCCTGTAACCCCACATATTTACTCTACTAACCTACACATCTCGGGACACTAAGGGTCAGTTTAGCATAGCCAATGCATCTAACCTGCACATCTTTGGACTGTGGGAGGAAACCGGAGCACCCGGAGGAAATCCATGCAGTCACAGGGAGAATGTGCAAACTCTGCACAGATAGTCACCAGAGGCCGGAATTGAACCCGGGTCCGGGTACCTGAGTATTATCACTATCTTCAAGGATTAGGCAGTGCCACTCTCTAACTGGTGAATAGATACTGGATGAGATGATTTTTATTCTCTTTCTTTTAGGTCTGGATTCACGGCGTGTTTCCTCTGGCTGGGATCTGGGGATGAATTTTACCACAAGCTTTGGGACTATGACATGGAGTTTCCCCTGGATAAGTGAGTAGAATGCGAAGCTCAGCCGAGGGGAGAAGACCACCTCTCGGGAAGGCAAAGCCTCTCAGAGGTTTCATTCAGGCTATGGGGGCTGCTGATCCCTTGGTGGGGTGGGAAATCTATTTCCACTACCCCCTGGTCCCCTCGTCCGCTCCACAGCTCCATCAAAGAGGTCTCCCCGCAGTGAAGATGCTTACCTCTCCATGTGATGGATGCCACCCTTCCAAGTCCTTTTCCTGGAGGTCCCACTTGGCGGTAGCTAATATGGTCCTAAATTTTGCACATTGGCTGCCCACCTCGGGACCACCCACCACCTGCCTTTCTGACTCTCAGGGGGTCAATGAAACACAGTGGAAGCGATTTTCTCTTCCTTCGCTTGGGAGGGATCAAACCTTAGCACTGCTGTCTCACAGCACCAGGGACCCGGGTTCGATTCCAGCCTCTGGTCACTGTCTGTGTGGAGTCTGCACTTTCTCCCCGTGTCTGTGTGGGTTTGCTCCGGGTGCTCCAGTTTCCTCCCAAAGATGTGTGGGTTAGGCAGATTGGCCATGCTAAATTGACCCTAGTGGCAGGGGGATTTGCAGGGTAAATGAGCAGTGTGGGAATAGGGCGTGGGTGGGATTGTGGTCGGTACAGATTCGATGGGCCGAATGGCCTCCTTCTGTACTGTAGGGATTTTATGATTCTATGAACCCTCCTGTAATGAAACCTGGCAAATTTTTATTGCCCTTCATTGAAATGAAAACCCAGGTGAACCATATGAACAACTGGAAGAGAAAGGATCATTGATCTATCGAGTTCACCATCTACCACCCTGCCATTCGACAACTATAATGGAATCAATGACTAACCATAGCGACCAATCTCTATCCATTGGTCTACATCAGACCCAGATGTTGGATGAGGCAAAGCAGCAGCTGTCAGGAGCTTTATACATTCAAAGTCATTGGATGGGAAAGCTGGTCTCCCAGTTTACCAGTGCTAAAGGTTCCAGGATTTGACCCAGAGGCAGTGAATGGTGACATATTCCCAAATCAGGATGGTTTGTGGCCTGGAGGAGAACTTGCAAGTGGTGTTCCCAGGTATCCACTGCCCCTGTCTTTCTAGATGTTAGACATTGCGGGTTTGGAAGGTGCTGTCAAAGGAGCCTTGGTAAGTTGCTGCAGTGCATCTTGTAGATGTTAGACACTGCTGCCACTGTGCGTCAGTGGTGATGTGTGTGTGTGTGTGTGCATGCATGCACGTGTGTGCATGCGTGCGTGTGTGTGTATGTGTGTGTGTATGTGCGTGCGTGTGTGTGCATGCATGCGCATGTGCGTGTGTGCGCATGTGTGTTTATGTGCGTGTGTGTGTGCGTGTGTTTGTGCGTGTGTGTGTGGTGTGTGCATGTGTGTGTGTGAGTGTGTGAAGGGGAGATATTCTATTTTGATTCAGTTTGGTAACAGACTGCATAAACTGTACCTATCAATGTGCTACTTGATATGTCAAACATTACAAAAGGCTATAATGCCATCAATGTACAAGATGCAATCAGCCAGAGTTACCTGTGGATAGTTCATTGTGGATATTTCATGCTCACTGTGTGTCTGGGGCGGCACAGGGGCACAGTGGTGATCACTGCTGCCTGGGTTCGATTCCCGGCTTGGGTCACTGTCTGTGCGGAGTCTGCACATTCTCCCCGTGTCTGCATGAGTTTCCTCCGGGTGCTCCGGTTTCCTCCCACAGTCCGAAAGGCGTGCTGGTTAGGTGAATTGGCCGTGCTAAATTCTCCCTCAGTGTGCCTGGATAGGCGCCGGAGTGTGGCGACTCGGGATTTTCACAGTGTAGTGCTAATGTAAGCTACTTGTAACAGTAATAAATAAACTAAACTAATATTAGAATACATTATGGATTTTAACACAAGATAAATGTCAAAAATAATTTTTATGACTCCTTTGTCCAAAATGGAGACAGCAATGAGATAAATGTATGGCTATTTACTGACGAATCGATAACAATAGTATCCAATTCTTTCAAACTTTACACTGCTGCGTATAATTCTTACAGTGTTTTACTTTATAAAGGTGTGAGCTACTGTTCAGTGAGAGCACTCACTCACCTGAGTTTAAGTCGCATCCTGAAGCCTTCGGCACTTAATCTGAACTAACGCTCCAGCACTGAGATAGATCTCCATTGATAGAAGTGTTGTCTTTGATTTGATCTGATTTGATTTATTATTGTCACATGTATACAGTGAAAAGTATTGTTTCTTGCACGCTTTACAGACAAAGCATACCATTCATAGAGAAGGAAACGAGAGAGTGCAGAATGTAGTGTTACAACCATAGCTAGGGTGTAGAGAAAGATCAACTTAATGCAAGGTAAGTCCTTTCAAAAGTCTGACAGCAGCAGGGAAGAAGCTGTTCTTGAGTCGATTGGTACGTGACCTCAGACTTTTGTATCTTTTTCCCGACGGAAGAAGGTGGAAGAGAGAATGTCCGGGGTGCATGGGGTCCTTAATTATGCTGGCTGCTTTTCCAAGGCAGCGGGAAGTGTAGACAGTGTCAATGGATGGGAGGCTGGTTTGCGTGATGGATTGGGCTACATTCACAACCTTTTGTAGTTCCTTGCGGTCTTGGGCAGAGCAGGAGCCATACCAAGCTGTGATACAACCAGAAAGAATGCTTTCTATGGTGCATCTGTAAAAGTTGTGAAAGTCATAGCTGACATGCCAAATTTCCTTAGTCTTCTGAGAAAGTAGAGGCTTTGGTGGGCTTTCTTAACTATAGTGTCGGCACGGGGGGACCAGGACAGGTTGTTGGTGATCTGGACACCTAAAAACTTGAAGCTCTCGATCATTTCTACTTCGTCCCCATTGATGCAAAGAACAAAGAACAAGAACAGTACAGCACAGGAAACAGGCCCTTTGGCCCTCCAAGCCTGTGCCGCTCCTTGGTCCAACTAGACCAATCGTTTGTATCCCTCCATTCCCAGGCTGCTCATGCGACTATCCAGGTAAGTCTTAAACAATGTCAGCGTGTCTGCCTCCACCACCCTACTTGGCAGCGCATTCCAGGCCCCCACCACCCTCTGTGTAAAAAACATCCCTCTAATATTTGAGTTATACTTCGCCCCTCTCACGTTGAGCCCGTGAGTCCTCGTGATCATCACTTCTGATCTGGGAAAAAGCTTCCCACCGTTCACCCTATCTATCCCCTTCATAATTTTATACGCCTCTATTAGATTTCCCCTCATTCTCTGTCTTTCCAGGGAGAACAAGCCCAGTTTACCCAATCTCTCCTCATAGCTAAGACCCTCCATACCAGGCAACATCCTGGTAAACCTTCTCTGCACTCTCTCTAACGCCTCCACGTCCTTCTGGTAGTGCGGCGACCAGAACTGGACGCAGTACTCCAAATGTGGCCTAACCAGCGTTCTATACAGCTGCATCATCAGACTCCAGCTTTTATACTCTATACCCCGTCCTATAAAGGCAAGCATACCATATGCCTTCTTCACCACCTTCTCCACCCGTGTTGCCACCTTCAAGGATTTGTGGACTTGCACACCTAGGTCCCTCTGTGTTTCTATACTCTTGATGACTCTGCCATTTATTGTATAACTCCTCCCTACATTATTTCTTCCAAAATGCATCACTTCACATTCATCTGGATTAAATTCCATCTGCCACCTCTCCGCCCAATTTTCCAGCCTATCTATATCCTGCTGTATTGCCCGACAATGCTCATCGCTATCTGCAAGTCCAGCCATCAACGTGTCATCCGCAAACTTGCTGATAACACCAGTTACACCTTCTTCCAAATCATTTATATATATCACAAATAGCAGAGGTCCCAGTACAGAGCCCTGCGGAACACCACTGGTCACAGACCTCCAGCCGGAAAAAGACCCTTCGACTACTACCCTCTGTCTCCTATGGCCAAGCCAGTTCTCCACCCATCTAGCCACTTCTCCTTGTATCCCATGAGCCTTAACCTTCTTAACCAACCTGCCATGAGGGACTTTGTCAAATGCCTTACTGAAATCCATATAGACGACATCCACGGCCCTTCCTTCGTCAACCGTTTTTGTCACTTCCTCAAAAAACTCCACCAAATTTGTAAGGCGCGACCTCCCTCTTACAAAACCATGCTGTCTGTCACTAATGAGATTGTAGACAGGGGCATGTTCTCCTTTACGCTTCCTGAAGTCGATGACAATCTCCTTTGTTTTGTTGACATTGAGGGAGAGATTATTGTTGCCGCACCAGTTCACCAGATTCTCTATCTCATTCCTGTACTCTGTCTCGACATTGTTTCAGGTGAAATGTTAATTTGAGTTTCCCTCCGCCTTCAGGTGGTTGTATATGGCACTAGTTTGTAGAAGAGCGGAGGAGTTCTGCAAATGCCTGGAGCAATATGTAGCCTTCGTCAAAAATAGATTATCTGGCCATGATCTCATTTGTGTGTGTGGGAGATGCTGTACGTACATTGTCTGCTGCATCAAACCAAAAGACAGAAGTGACGTGTGTTGGAGCGTCTGGAGTTTTTGAGAGGTGCTGTTTATAATTATGAGTTTTTTTCTTAGACAAGTGTCATGAAATCCTGGAGAATGCACTTCCTGATCCTTTCGGAGCCTGGCTATTGTCAAGGAAGCCAGTGCAATAGGAAAATTCAACTCAGTTGTAGTTAAGGACTTAATTAAAAGTTAAAGTTAAGTTAAAGTGTATTTATTAGTCACAAGTAAGGTTTACATTAACACTGCAATGAAGTTACTGTGTAATTTCCCTAGTCGCCACACTACGGTGCCTGTTCAGGTCAATGCACCCTAACCAGCACATCTTTCAGACTGTGGGAGGAAACTGGAGCACCCGGAGGAAACCCACGCAGACACGGGGAGAATGTGCAGATTCCACACAGACAGTGACCCAAGCCAGGAATCGAACCCAGGCGCTGTGAAGCAGCATGGGGTGGCCTCAAAATAAGGGGGAGCAGATTTAGGACTGAGTTGAGGAGGAACTTCTTCACGCAAACGGTTGTGAATCTGTGGAATTCCCTGCCCAGTGAAGCACTTGAGGCTACCTCATTGAATGTTTTTAAGGCAAGGATAGAAAAATTTTTGAACAGTAAAGGAATTAAGGGTTATGGTGAGCGGGTGGGTAAGTGGAGTTGAGTCCATGAAAAGATCAGCCATGATCTTATTGAATGGCGGAGCAGGAGGGGCCAGATGGCCTACTCCTGCTCCTAGTTCTTATGTTCTTATAACCACTGTGCCACCATGCCATCC
Organism: Mustelus asterias; assembly: GCF_964213995.1. Taxonomy (NCBI): domain Eukaryota; kingdom Metazoa; phylum Chordata; class Chondrichthyes; order Carcharhiniformes; family Triakidae; genus Mustelus; species Mustelus asterias. The sequence goes on along the minus strand of NC_135818.1, from coordinate 6,449,781 downwards.
AATTCTGGCCATAGGAAATATTGGACAGCTTTTCCCACTTCTGTAATCCAGCCTTAATTCATTCAATTCCAAATTAGCCTTTCCTTTTCTCGGATGGTGCTCTGTCTGAAACCTGGGCAGTGCTATTAACCTCTCCTGTCAAAGTTATCCCATCAATTTGTATTTTCAGTAACTCCAGTCATTTTAACCACACGGACCTGAATTTCTGTAAAGACAGAGGGGGTCTTCAGCTCAGTCGGAAACTTTCTTCCCTAGCTGTCAGTATCCAGAAACTGTTGCACATTAATGAACAATGAAACTTGCAGCAGAAAGTTAGGGCTGATATTTCAGAAAGAATAATACAGCGCAGGTACAGGCCCTTTGGCCCATCTAACCTGTGCCGATATGCAGTCCCTATCCCTTGGTTCACCTCCTGTTCATGTGTCTATCAAGATACGCCTTGAATGTTGCTAATGTGCCTGTTTCCACCACCTCTACTGGCAGTGCGTTCCAGGCACCCATCACTCTCTGTGTGAAAAACTTTCCCTGCACATCTCCCCTAAACTTTCCCCCCTCACATTGAACATGTGCCCTCTTCTAGTTGACTTTTCCACCCTGGGGAAAAAGCCTCTGCCCATCCACCTTGTCTATGCCGCTCATAATTTTGTAGACCTCTATCAGGTCTTTCCTCAGCCTCCGTTTTTCCAGTGAAAACAATCCGAGTTTATCCAACCTCTCCTCATACCTAAAACCCTCCAGACCGGGCAACGTCCTGTAAACCTTCTGATGCGCGATTAATTCACTCGGGAGGCTGGATCGTACCCGGGAAATAAAGGCTTTTATTAGCAACAAGAATGGAGCATACTGCTTAACAATACAATCCCAGACTAAAGGGTCACGAGGCAGTGCAGTGACCTTTATACTCCTATAGGTAGGCGGAGCCAACCGGAGTGTACCACAGAACAATACCAACAGGTGGAACACCCCAACCCTAACCCCAACAGTAATAAGAGTAACATATGTACAAGTACCCATAGTGATAACCATCTATGGTTCAGTACCCATCGTGGTAACCACCTATGGTTCACCACACCTTCTTTGCACCCTCTCCAAAGCATCCACGTCTTTCTGGTAGTGTGGCAACCAGAACTGCACGTAACAATGTAAGAACGCTTCACAAGAATAATGCCTCTGCAATGCTACTCAACATTGGAGTCCTAGAAAGAGAACAATTAAAACTGTAGAGTTCCATTCCCATGTGTAGTAAATAATTCCTTAATGTTTTTAAATTTAACAGTTGACTTTCTTTTTAACCTTTCCTTTCTGGGCGGCAATGGTTAGCATGGCACCAGGAACCCAGGTTCGATACCTGACTTGGGTGAAGTCTGTGCGAAGTTTGCACGTTCTCCCCGTGTCTGCGTGGGTTTCCTCCGGGTGCTCCGGTTTCCTCCCACAGCCCAAAGATGTGAAGGTTAGGTGATTGGCCATGCTAAACTGCCCCTTACTGTTAGGGGGATGAGTAGGGTAAATACATGGGGTTAAGGGGATAGGGCCTGGGTGGGATTGTTGTCGGTACATATTCGATGGGCTGAATGGCCTCCTTCTGCACTGTTGGGATTCAATGATTCTCTTTCTTTCTCTCCCTCTCAATCCAATGTTTTGTTCCCTCTGTTTCTCTTTCTGTAATTAATCTGAATCAACAGCAGCTGGTTTGATTCCCCATCATTCCTCTTGTACTTTCTCTAATCTAATTGCTTAAGGAGACCCCGTCACTTCCCAAGCTCCCACATGTCCTGTTGTTCTTGCTTTGCTGCTCTCAACTCTCAGCTCCACATTGAATTGGAGACATTTTTGGGGCTGAAGGATGGGGAGTGAAAATCCTACTTGGCGGCACACTATAAGACACCCCACTACACCAAATCCTGTCCCACGTATGTTGTTGAAGTTTTTGTTTATTCATTTGTGGGACATGGGCGTCTCTGGCTGGCCAGCATTTATTGCCCATCCCTAATAGCCTGAGGGCAGTTGAGAGTCAACCACATTGCTGTGGCTCTGGAGTCACATGTAGACCAGACCAGGTAAGGGCGGCAGATTTCCTTCCCTAAAGGACATTAGTGAACCAGATGGGTTTTTCCAACAATTGTTTCATGGTCATCAGTAGATTCTTAATTCCAGATATTTTTTATTGAATTCAAATTCCACCATCTGCCGTGGTGGGATTCGAACCCAGGTCCCCAGAACATTAGTTGGGTTTTTGGATTAATAGTCTAGTGATAATTCCATTTGGCCATCGTCTCCCCTTGAGATTAAGGCAATTGTGAAAATTGTTTTGAACTGTGTGGTTGTCCTTTAGCTTCAGAGCAGCTCTTTTCTCACGTGGATGTGAATGCACTTTACCAATCATGGACCAGTATTGAGATGTCATTCATCTACCAGTCAGAGTGTGCAATAAGACAAAAGAAATTTTGTTCAGAACAGTTTATAAAATAGTTAAACTATTTAATGTTAAATCACAGATACCTATTGTGGTGAACCATAGATGGTTACCACTATGGGTACTGAACCATAGATGGTTAGCACTATGGGTACTTGTACATATGTTACTATTGTCACTGTTGGGGTTAGGGTTGGGGTGTTCCACCTGTTGGTATTGTTCTGTGGTACACTCCGGTTGGCTCCGCCTACCTGTAGGAGTATAAAGGTCACTGCACTGCCGGGTGACCCTTTAGTCTGGGATTGTATTGTTATATAGTATGTTCCATTCTTGTTACTAATAAAAGCCTTTATTTCCCGGGTACGATCCAGCCTCCCGAGTGATTTAATCGCGCATCACCTATCACTGTTTTATACTCAGCTGGATCCTGAACCTGTCCAATGTTGGATAGTCTCAAACTCATCGATGCTCTGATTCTGTGGATCTAGTATGACTTAGAATTATAGAGGATTGGAGCACAGAAACAGGCCCTTCGGCCCAACTTGTCCATGCAGACCATGGTGCCATCGTAGCTAGTACCAATTGCTCGCATTTGGTCTATATTCCTCTAATCCTTTCCCATCCACGTACCGATCGAAACACTTTTTAAATGTTGCTATTCTAACTGCCTCAACCACTGTCTGGCAGCTCATTTCATACACGCACATCCTCTGCCCCTCAGGTCCCTTTTAAATCTTTCCCCATTCACCTTAAACTTATGCCCTCTAGTCTTCAATTTCCCTTCACTGGGAAAAAAGACTATGGGGGATCTGTAGGTTAGGTGGACTGGCCATGCTAAATCGTCCCTTACTGTCAGGGGGATTAGCAAGATAAATATCTGGGGTTACGGGAATATTGCCTGGGTGGGATTGTTTTTTTAAAGTTTAAAGTTTTTATTTATTAGTCGCAAGTAAGGCTTACATTAACACTGCAAAGAAGTTACAGTGAAGTTCCCCTCGTCGCCACACTCCGGCGCCTGTTCGGGCCAATGCACCTAACCAGCACATCTTTCAGAATGCGGGAGGAAACCCACGCAGACACGGGGAGAATGTGCAGACTCCGTACAGACAGTGACCCAAGCCGGGAATCGAACTTGGGTTCCTGACGCTATGAGGCAGCAGTGCTAACCACTGTGTGGTCAGTGCAGACTGGATGGGCTGAATGGCCTCCTTCTGCACTGTAGGGATTCTATGATTCCAAGGTCACCCCTCATTCTCCTCTGTTCTTAGGAATAAAGTCCTAGCCTGGCCAACCTGTCCCTATAACTCAGGCCCACTAATCCTGGCAACGTCCCGGTAAACCTTCTTTGCATTTAAGTAATGTCTTGCCATTTTGCCTTTTTATTCATTCTGTGACATAAGTCACTGCTCCAGAATTATATTCTCTGCGTTAGCCATTTTGAAGGCTGCATCATCAGCATTGTTCGCCTCCTGTGTAAGTATTTTTGGGTATAGAATTGGATGTGTCTGGTGACAGAAGTCTTTCATATCTTGGTGAAAGCTGCCACAAAGAAGACTTGATATCCATTTCTGCACAGGGATTAATTGCCTGAAAATGAACTGTTAGTAAATGTATGAAATTCTCTGATGACGATTAATTGGCACATCAGCGTCAATTCAAGGAGGAGGGTGAAAAATAGGAGTCAGTGTTCCTTTATAACTTTGGAGTGTTGATATCAGTGAGGGCATTGATAACCCGACTGTGTCTGAATGGTGAGCTGGAATCTATTAACCAACTCTATATTTCATATTTCTAAGCTTCATTGTCACCACAGTTTTCTCAGTGATTTAAACCTCGGTCCTCTGTCCAGTTCCACGGATGTGGAATGTTACCCAGGTTTGGACCTTCTGAGGTTTTTCTCTGAAATGATCCCATTGTTTGGCTTCTGTGATCAAAGAGCATCAGTACAATGGTATCAAACAGAAATGCTCGTTGCTGTATGATGTACTTTAGGCAGGTGAGTCTGAAAGATTGTGGAACGATCTGCTATTCTGAGTACTTGTTCAGGCTTCTCAATAAACAATCCCTGTGAGAGACTTAGGATCATAGGAGGTAGGAACAGAAGTCAGCAAATTCAGCCCTTCGAGCCTGCTCCACAATACAATCAGATCATGGCTGATCTCTCCCTGGTCTCAAATCCACCTCCCCACCTGTTCCCCATATCCCCTTATCCCTTGTTTTATTAGAAATATATCTAACTCCTTCTTGAAACCATTCAATGACTCAGACTCCACCGCGCTATGGGGGCAGCAAGTTCCACTAATTCACCACCCTCTGCAAGCAGTAGTTCCTCGGCATGTGGCACAGTGGTTGGCACTGCTGCCTCACAGCACCAGGAACCCGGGTTCAATTCCGGCCTCGGGTCACTGTCTGTGTGGAGTTTCACGTTCTTCCCGTGTCTGCGTGGGTTTCCTCCGGGTGCTCCGGTTTCCACCCACAGTCCGAAGATATGCGGGTTAGGTTAATTGGCCACGCTAAATTGACCCTCGTGTCAGGGGATTAGCAGGGTAAACCTGTGGGATTACGGGGTTAAGGTCTGAGTGGGATTGTGGTTGGTGCAGACTCGATGGGCCAAATGGCCTCCTTCTGCACTGTAGGGATTCTATGATTCTAGTCTATGATTCATCTCAATTTTAAATCTACTGCTTCTCAACTTGCATTTACGTAGTGCCTCTCAGGACATCCCAAAGCACTTTACCTCCAATGAAGTACTTTTGAAGAGTATTCTTAATTTTTTAAGGTTTATTTATTCATTAGTGTCACAAGTAGGCTTACACTAACACTGAAATGAACCTACTGTGAAAATCCCCTAGTCGCCACACTCCGGCGCCTGTTCGGGTACACTGAGGGAGAATTTAGCACGGCCAATGCACCTAAATGGCACGTCTTTCGGACTGTGGGAGGAAACCAGAGCACCCGGAGGAAACTCATGCAGGCATGGAGAAAACGTGCAGAATCCACACAGATAGTGACCCAAGCTGGGAATCGAACCCGGGTCCCTGGCGCCTGAGGCAGCAGTGTTAACCACTGTGCTACCGTGCTGCCCAAAGAATAATACAACAGTTTGTGAGCAGTACGGTCCCACAAACAGTAGAATGATCAGGTGATCTGTGTTTTAATACTGTTGAATCTTTTCTGTTTATCTAACAGGTTAGAGGGGTCCTCAACCTAATATCTCATTTGAACGATATGGACTGCAGCCGTTCAAGAAGGCAGCTCACCACCACATTCCCGAGGGCAATCACGGATGGGCAATAAATACTGGGCCTAGCCAGCAAGGCCCACATCCCATGATTCAATTTTAAAAACAATTTCTAAAGTATCGGCTTAGGTATCGGCATGGAAAGCATTCTTTCTGGTTGTATCACAGCTTGGTATGGCTCCTGCTCTGCCCAAGACCACAAGGAACTACAAAGGGTCGTGAATGTAGCCCAATCCATCGCGCAAACCAGCCTCCCATCCATTGACTCTGTCTATACTTCCCGCTGCCTCAGCAAAGCAGCCAGCATAATTAAGGACCCCACGCACCCCGGACATTCTCTCTTCCACCTTCTTCCATCGGGAAAAAGATACAAAAGTCTGAGGTCACGAACCAACCGACTCAAGAACAGCTTCTTCCCTGCTGCTGTCAGACTTTTGAATGGACTTACCTTGCATTAAGTTGATCTTTCTCTACACCCTAGCTATGACTGTAACACTACATTCTGCACTCTCTCGTTCCCTAGTCTATGAATGGTATGCTGTGTCTGTATAGCGCGCAAGAAACAATACTTTTCACTGTGTGTTAATACATGTGACAATAATAAATCAAATCAAATCAAAAAAGGTTTTAGGCTCATGTCTCTGTAGTTGGTCTGAATCAATAAGCATCTGTCTCAGGAATGAGAGAACGACTGACTGAGTCATCGTTGGACAATGAAGTTCATCATTCTACCATCTTTGTATGGCTAAATTGTTACAGCCCAAAAGGAGGCCATTCAGCCCATCACATTTGCACTGGTTATCTGAACATGCAGTTCACTTAGTGCCATTTCTCCCACATTCTTCCTTTTCAGATATCAGTCCAATTCCCTATCATTTGTCTCAGTCGGACCTGCCCTCCACCTCCACCACACTCTCAGGCAGAGCATTCCAGATGTGAAAACATTTTTTAAAATTCATTCGTGGGACATGGGCATCGCTGGCTGGCCAGCATTTATTGCCCATCCCTAATTGCCCTTGAACTAAGTGGCTTGCAAGGCTACTCCAGAAGGCAGTTAAAACGTCTTAAGAAAACATCCAGTTTAGTCAAGGGACATTTCAGTTTGCCAGGATCGCTAACCTGTCTGGGTGATAATCAAGCATTCATTTATTTAAAACAAATGTTTTTCTTTTATTCATTTGTGGGACATGGGTGTCGCTGGCTGGCCAGCATTTATTGTCCATCCCTTGTTGCCCTTGGAGGGCAGTTGAGAATCAACCACATTGCTGTGGCTCTAGAGTCACATGTAGGCCAGACCAGGTAAGGATGGCAGATTTCCTTCCCTAAAGGACATTAGTGAACCAGATGGGTTTTTCCGACAATCGACAATGGTTTCATGGCCATCAGTAGATTCTTAATTCCAGATTTTTTGTATTGAATTCAAATTCCACCATCTGCCGTGGCGGGATTTGAACCCGGGTCCCCAGAACATTAGCTGAGTTTCTAAATTAATAATCTAGCGATAATACCACTAGGCCATCACCTCCCCATAAATTGCTTTCAACCTGTGCCCCCTCGTTCTTGATCCTTTCATGAGTGGGAACAATTTCTCTCCGATTACTCTGTCCCGATCCCTCATGATTTTGTACACCTCCATCATGTCTCCTCTCAGTCTTCTCTAAAGAAAACAATCCCAACAATCTGTCTTCATGAATGAAGTTCCTCATCCCTGGAACCATTCTGATGAATCTTTTCTGCACTCTCACGAATGCCTTCACATCCTGCCTAAAGGATGGCTGCTTGCAAGTGCTTCCTATTTTCTTTGGGGCTGAATGCATGGCCAGCTGTAAGATGTCAGCATCTTGGGTTCAGCCTATGGTCATCTGCTGTATGCGGTTTCGAGGGAGCAGCTATTTATATAAGACCAGAGGAAGGACATGGAGTCCCAGGAACAGCTGTGCCTTGAGCAAACCTGAGGCTTTTGTCCACGTGACTCCCCCTCTCCTCGCGCCACCCTGAGTGTTGAATAAATTGGCTCAGGTACAGATCTGCGGCCATTTTCTCTAAAGGAATGCAAACTTATTGCACAACAACCAATTGTCCCTTACACAAAATAAAAAGTGTGGGGATAGCTGAGTTGTGAACAGCTTACATTAGACTTGTTCATGGCAAAAAATTAAATTTTAGCCCAGAAAAACTTTGCTAGTTGGATCCCTCTTCTTACATTGTTTATCTTCTTGTGTGTGTGTGGTGATGGGTATAGCTTGGCATGGCCCTGTTGCTATGGAAACATGCATTCTACCTTTTGTTAGGGACCAGATCAGAAACTCCAAGGTATTTTATGAATTTAGCCTCGTCCCTAACTTTTCCTTTTGATTTTGGCACTAGGGTGAGCATAAGGTGTCTCACTCCATGTATGATTCAATTGGGGCGGCGTGGTGACACAGTGGTTTGCACTGCTGCCTCACAGTGCCAGGTACCCAGGTTCGATTCCCGGCTTGGGCCACTGTTTCTTTGGAGTTTGTACATTCTCCCCGTGTCTGCGTGGGTTTCCTCTGGATGCTCTGATTTCCTCCCACACTACAAAAATGTGCGGGTTAGGTGGATTGGCCATGCTAAATTGTCCCTTAGTGTCAGGAAGACTAGCAGAGTAATTACAAGGGGTTACAGGATAGGGCCTGGGTGGGATTGTGGTCGGTGCAGGCTCGATGGGCTAAATGGCCTCCTTTTGCTCTGTAGGGACTCCATGATTCTATGACTCACTAGGAACTTTTTATTAAAACAAACTTGATTTTTAAGTCAGAATATAACAAAAAGAATTAGCATAACATTTAGCAATTAAAATACTTAAACACGACAAAGTATAATTCTTAGCAGCTAGCAATCTCTATAGTTCCAATTTAAGCAATATCCCCACACAGACATAAATCCCTTTTTTAGAACCAGTTAGCACCAAAAGACCAATATGCTCACATGGATGCTTGATTTCCAGCTGTTTAACACCTCTGGACAGACACCTGTCTTTTAGTTTTCATACAGCAGTCTCCAAAGAAAGATCCACCCGCAAACAGCAGACTCTCAGAGGAAGATATATCCGCAAACAGCAGAACTTCAAGATATAAACCCAGTCTCAAGCAGCTCCCAGTCTTGAGTCTTCAGAAAGAGAAGGAGAAACAGAGAAAATGATCTCTCCCTAAAAATTCCAAACAGCAGACTGAGCCTGAGTCCTCTGCATAAGCCTAGCTCCACCCAGTCACCTGATTTTTTTCTGCCAATCAACCCAATCAAGCCCTACTCTGCAAAACCCCAGGGGAAATCTAAAATAACAAAACAGCATTATTCCAGATTACAATAAACATTCTAGCAATTAGGAGCAATTATACTGCTGCAGTAACAACACAGGATGCCGGTTATAGACACAGAGGCACTGGTTAGAACGGACTATTAAAAAACAATCCTGCACAAGATACATGACTCAAAGACAGTTTTTAAAGGCACAGTATCACCACACCTTCTCCAGCTGCATCGATCATGTGTCATCCTCAGTGCCCTCAAGAAACACAAACCTGTTAATTCCATGGTGCTCCCACTCCTTCTGGCCTTCTGCCTACTGACAGTACATTTTCCATCTACCATTCCTTCCAGCTTCATCTTTTCTGCGCCATTGCTTATTGCTTTTATCCACTCCATTAAGCACTGCTGGTCAGCCCTGCTGCTCTTCTCAGTTCCTATATTTATCCTCCTTTCTCACTGGACTGTGCTTCTCTTGTCGTGCAACACTTTGTTTATGATCCTTTTCACTGGGATTCATTTCCTCTTTTGCTTCTCCGTGCTCTGATCCGGACAGGGCGGCACGGTGGCACAATGGTTCGCACTGCTGCCTCACAGCACCAGGGACACAGATTCGATTCCCGGCTTGAGTCACTGTCTGTGCAGAGTTTGCATGTTCTCCCTGTGACTGCATGGATTTCCTCCGGGTGCTCTGGTTTCCGCCCACAGTCCAAAGATGTGTGGGTTAGGTGGATTGGCCGTGCTAAATTGCCCCTTAGTGTCAGGGGGACTAGCTAGGATAAATGCATGGGGTTATGGGGATAGGGCCTGGGTGGGATTGTGATTGGTGCAGACCCGGTGGGCCGAATGGCCTCCTTCTGCTCTGTAGGATTCTATGATCTATGATCCACAGCAGCGACTGTCTTCAGGCTGCCTTGAGACTCAAAGGGCTTGACTTCTGCCAAAACCCTTCAGGATTCACTTATGGCCTCGATACTCGATTGTTCCTTGGTGAATTCTGTCTACTTTGCAGATTATTTGTATTAAGTCAGTTGGTGAGAAGAAGGGGGGCTTTGTAGAGTGATGAGATATCAGCAGGTTTTCCTTTTCCCAGAGCTTCTGCATTCTTGGAATAGTTTACCAATTTGTGCAATGGATGTTAAATTCTTGCAGGAAGCTGACTTTTTTTTATTCTTTCATGGGATGTGGGCGTCGCTGGCTGGACCAGCATTGTTGCCCATCCTTAATTGCCCTTGACCTAATTTGCTTGCAAGATTGCTTCAGAAGGCAGTTCAGAGTCAACCACTTTGCTGTGGCTCTGGAGGCACATGTAGGCCAGACCGGGTAAGGACGGCAGATTTCCTTCCCTAAAGGACATTAGTGAAACAGATGGATTTTTACAACAATCGATGGTAGTTTTATGGTCACTATTACTGAGACTAACTTTCAATTCCATGGCCAATCCATTTAACCTACACATCTTTGGACATCTTCACCAAGGAGGGTGGTAGTTAATTTAAATGCAGTTCTACTGGCCAATGTCCAAGCACAGAGATCTGAGGGAGAGTTACAGCTCAAGTCCCTTGGGTTCCTGTCTAGGGTGGGGGTAGAGGAACATGTTGAGGTTTGGTCAGGAGTAATTTGGAATGGGCAGACAGAGTGAGAGCTCCTTTCTCAAGCAATGGTATCAACTTGTTTCTGATAATTGCGACAAAAGTGAATTAATTCTGCAGAGATGGTCTTGTTATTTCCCACGTTAAGAAATCATAGAAACCCTACAGTGCAGAAGGAGGCCATTCGGCCCATCGAGTCTGCACCGACCACAATCCCACCCAGGCCCTACCCCCACCTATTTTACCCGCTAATCCCTTTAACCTACACATCCCAGGACTCTAAGGGGCAATTTTCTAACCTGGCCAATCAACCTAACCCGCACATCTTTGGACTGTGGGAGGAAACCGGAGCACCCGGAGGAAACCCACGCAGACACGAGGAGAATGTGCAAACTCCACACAGACAGTGACCCGAGCCGGGAATCGAACCCGGGACCCTGGAGCTGTGAAGCAGCAGTGCTAACCACTGTGCTACCGTGCCGCCCCGTTAAGATTTGTTATGAAATAGATTTAAGTGCTATTCATTAAATGTAAACTGAAAAAGCTTGCTGTGGTGGCTTCACTTTCCTCGAGCATTCACAAGCTCACCTTCTGGAAGAACATAGAACATAGAACAGTACAGCACAGAACAGGCCCTTCGGCCCACGATGTTGCGCCGAGCTTTATCTGAAACCTTTGGAGCTTTATCTGAAGACAAGAGAAACGTGTGAGATTATAGGCATGATCACAGTGTCCACTTCACAAAACAAGGAAGTTTTATTATTAGAATGATCTCGGGGTTATATCACTTGACTGGAGATTGAGTAGCACAGGTGAAGTCCTGAATATAAGCGGCATGGGGCACGAGGTTCGGAGAGAATGCTTACATTTAACCAGAGAGAAGAAATTGTAAAGTCTCAAAATCTACAGCAATGCTTATAGAGACCAATGTGTTAAGACCCAGGCTAGAAACCCCAAGGTATTTAAAACGGTTAGCCCTAAACCCTAAGTTTTATATTTGATTTAGTCATGGGTAAGCATAAGGGGTGGAATTTTCTCATCCTGCCCGCCACCAGAATCGTAGCAGTGGGACATAGACCATGTAAAAGTCCGTTGACCTCGAGTGGGATTTTCCAGCCTTAGGGCAAGCGCAGCTGGAAAATCCTGCCAATGTTATCATAAATCATAGAATCCTGCCCTGCACAAGGAGGCCATTCGGCCCATCGAGTCTGCACCACCCACAATCCCACCCAGGCCCTATCCCCATAATCCCATGCATTTACCCTAGCTAGTCCCCCTGACACTAAGGGGCAATGTAGCATGGCCAATTCACCTGATGTTTCACTCCAGGTAAGAATCAAGTGACCCACGAGGAAGCTTTTATCAAACAAAGTTTATTTAAGAACACAGTTAGAATATAACAAAAAGAATTAGCATAACTTTTACCAATTACAAAACTTAAACAGTATGACTAGTAACAGCTAGCTATCTCTGCTGTTCCAAGTTAAACACCATCCCACAGACATACACCCTTCTTCAGACTTGGCTCATGTGATGCTGGATTTGCAGTTTTCTGACACCTGCTGTGAATGGGTCCTTTGGATGTTGGGTCAATTATCTGAGGCTTCCCAATCCTGGAACTTTCAGAAAGTCTCTGGAGAGCGAGTGAGAGACAGAGAGACACTGCCTTCTTCCACCAGCTTTTGCAGCAACTGAAACAAAATTAAAAACTTGTAATGCTCTGAAAAAAAAAGTTGTCATTAGTTATATCAGTTGACCTGTCAATCATCCTCAATCAAGCTCCACTCAGCAATTCCCAAAGGACCATTAAAACCCCTGAACACTGCATTAGTCCTGATTAAAATCAACATGATATCAATTATACTGCCTCAGAGCAATAAAGGATACCAGTTACAGACAACACGGCACCAATAAAATGTGAGGACCTGCTTGAAACATCTTGTGGAGAAACATGATTAAAATACATTTGTATTTCAACTAATGTAGGGGGGAGTTATACAATAAATGGCAGAACCATCAGGAGTATAGAAACACAGAGGGACCTAGGTGTGCAAGTCCACAAATCCTTGAAGGTGGCAGCACAGGTGGAGAAGGTGGTGAAGAAGGCATATGGTATGCTTGCCTTTATAGGACAGAGCATAGAGTATAAAAGCTGGAGTCTGATGTTGCAGCTGTATAGAACGCTGGTTAGGCCACATTTGGAGTACTGCATCCAGTTCTGGTCGCCGCACTACCAGAAGGATGTGGAGGCTTTAGAGAGAGTGCAGAGAAGGTTTACCAGGATGTTGCCTGGTATGGAGGGTCTTAGCTATGAGGAGAGATTGGGTAAACTGGGCTTGTTCTCCCTGGAAAGACGGAGAATGAGGGGAGACCTAATAGAGGTGTACAAAATTATGAAGGGTATAGATAGGGTGAACAGTGGGAAGCTTTTTCCCAGGTCGGAGGTGACGATCACGAGGGGTCACAGGCTCAAGGTGAGAGGGGTGAGGTATAACTCAGATATCAGAGGGATGTTTTTTACACAGAGAGTGGTGGGGTCCTGGAATGCGCTGCCAAGTAGGGTGGTGGAGGCAGACACGCTGGCATCGTTTAAGACTGACCTGGATAGTCACATGAGCAGTCTGGGAATGAAGGGATACAAACGAATGGTCTAGTTGGACCAATGAGTGGCACAGGCTTGGAGGGCCGAAGGGCCTGTTTCCTGTGCTGTACTGTTGTTTGTTCTTTTATTTCTTAAAGGCGCAGTACCATCAGAAGTGCCATATTCCTGAGTATCTAACACTCGTGCATGACAACTCCCAGGACTCCAGAGGCAGAAATGCAGATATAACCAACCCATCTGGTGCAGCCTTGATTCACACCAGTTACTAATTGGCAGAAACATGTGGGGTAAATGAAGTGAGTGTCCAGCTCCAAGGTGTAGATCCACTGGTGAAGATCCGTGCTCTACACATTCTTGATATGAAACCAATTTTGGCCTTTGTTTAATTTTAACCTAACATTCAAACCAGTAAATACACAGCAACATTCCTTCCAGGCATATTTTTGGAGATAAAGTCCAATTTTTCTTTCAACGTCTGGTTTGAATGGTTTTATGTGGAAACATTACTGACATTATGAGCATCGTAAAGTGAGTTAGTATGTGGCAGATTTGTTTAAATAATCAAGGGTTGTTTCTGCTTCTCTAGATTAGAAACACAAATCAGAAAATGCTGTCCCTGTTGTCTCTCTAATTTCCTCCTCGTCTCCTCCTCGTTTCCTCCGGGTGCTCCGGTTTCCTCCCACAGTCCAAAGATGTGCGGGTTAGGTTGATTGGCCAGGTTAAAAATTGCCCCTTAGAATCCTGAGATGCGTAGGTTAGAGGGATTAGTGCGTAAATATGTGGGGGTAGGGCCTGGGTGGGATTGTGGTCGGTGCAGACTCGATGGGCCGAATGGCCTCCTTCTGCACTGTAGGGTTTCTATGATTTCTATGACAATGAATAAAAACTGCCTCAGCACTCAATGCACCTGCTTATTCACGTTAGCGACATTTCTGCTGCAGCATTTTCACAGTTTAAATACGGGTTGCATTTCATGTTCGTATCCCAGTTGCACTATTGTGTTGCAAAATAGCAAAGGCATTTATATCGCTCCTATCATGACCTCAGGACTTCCTAAAATTCTTTACAGCCATTGAGCAGTGCCTTTGAATTACAGACACCATTGTAACACTGGGATACACACCTTGCCAATTTGCACACGGCAAGATCCCAGAAATGGCAATGAAATAAGGAACCTGGTCATCTGTTTTCATAGAATCATAGAATCCCTACAGTGCAGAAGGAGGCCATTCAGCCCATCGAGTCTGCACCAACAACAATCCCACCCAGGCCCTATCCCCATAACCCCACGTACTTACCCTACCAATCCTCCTGACACTAAGGGGCAATTTAGCAACCTAACCCACACACCTTTGGACTGTGGGAGGAAACCAGAGCACCCGGAGGAAACCCACGCAAACACGGGGAGAAAGTGCAAACGCTGCACAGTGACCCAAGCTGGGAATCGAACCCGGGTCCCTGGCGCTGTGGGGCAGCAGCGTTAATCATTGTGCCACCCTCCATTTCTCCCCATCAACGTGCCTGGCCAGGAATCTCCCCCGTTATGTTGTGTGATAAATTGATGAGCATAAATGTTACATAAGACTTGTTCAGTATTCACAGTGTGCGCTTTTACTCTCTGGGTGTGAATTGTCCAAGATTGTCACAAAGCTAACTCATGGGTGGTTTGCACTGCTGCTTCACAGCGCCAGGGACCCGGGTTCAATTCCGGCCTCGGGTCTCTGTCTGTGTGGAGTTTGCACATTCTCCCTTAATCTGCGTGGGTTTCCTCCGAGTGCTCTGGTTTCCTCCCACAGTCCAAAAGATGTGCAGGTTAGGTTGATTGGCCGTGCTAAATTGCCCCGAGTGTCAGGGAGATTAGCAGGGTAAACACATATGGTTAAGAGGATAGGGCCTGGGTGGGACTGTGCTCAGTGCAGACCCGATGGGCCAAATGGCCTCCTTCTGCACTGTAGGGATTCTATGATTCTATGATTTTGGGACGCTGACCATTCCAGATTGAGAGTTTCCCATCAGGTTGTCAAGGGTTGCTAGGGAAATGGGCCCAGAGTAAGGTGATTGTTGTGAGATTCGACAGGCTGTAACATGAGGCCAACCCGCCTGCATTTTACTGATTAACCTTCATCCAAGCATGTCAAATTCCACCTGCACAAATTTTTAAGATGATTTTGGAATTATTCTCTGTTTATTGAAAGTGAAGTTGAATTGGGAAACTGTGGATAATTTGAGGACTCAATGTTGTGACAGTCTGATCAGGACTTTGACATTATTGTCTTTCTTGCAGCTGCTTTCTTCCCTTTCTTTATCGAGATGGTTGCCTATTTGCACATAGCGTCCATTGAGGCTCCTTTAAATATGCAAATAATTGTCCTAGAGTTTGATAGAGAGCATCCTATCTGCAAGACTGGTTTGCTCTGATGTGACCTGCAGTGATGCCAGCTGTATTCAGGATAATCAGATCCAAGTGCAGTTTAACTTAAAGGGACCTTCAGTTAGGCCACAACCAACTTGTTAAAGATTTTGCTTTTTTGATTCGTTCATTGGCTGGGCCAGCATTTATTGCCCATCCCTAATTGCCCTTGAACTGAATGGCTTTCTAGACCATTTTGGAAGGCATTTAAGAGTCACAGGCAGGCCAGAGCAGATAAGGACGGCAGATTTCCTTCCCTAAAGGGCATTAGGGCATTTTTAACATAGAAACACAGATGATAGGAACAGGAGGAGGCCATTTGGCCCTTCGAGCCTCTTCCGGCATTCATTACCATCATGGCTGATCATCCAACTCAATAGCCTAAACCTGCTTTCTCCCCATAACCACTGATCCTGTTCTCCCCAAGTGCTATATCTAGCCGCCTCTTGAATACATCCAATGTTTTGGCATTAGCTACTTCCTGTGGTAATGAATTCCACAGGCTGTCCACTCTTTGGGTGAAGAGTTGTCTCCTCATCTCCGTCCTAATGGTCTACCCTGAATCCTCAGGGGTTCTGGACTCCCCCACCATCAGGAATATCCTCCCTTCATCTACCCTGTCTAGTTCCGTTAGAATTTTATACGTCTCTATGAGATCCCCCCCTCATTTACCTGATGTCCAGTGAAAACAATCCTAACCTAGTCAATCTCTCCTCATACATCAGTCCCGCCATCCCCAGAATCAGCCTGGTAAACCTTTGCTTTTGTGGCAATTGTTTCATGGTCTTTGTTAGACTTCTAATTCCAGATTTCATTTTATTGAATTCAAATTTCACCATAGGCTGTGGTGGGATTTGAACCTGGGTCGCAGAGAGTGTTATCTTGGATCTCTAGATTACCAGTGCAGTGACAATACCACTATGCCACCAGCTTCCCCTGAAATTGCTGTTTGATAATGAGTACCAAAGTTACTCTGCCACAATCGATGAATTGAATACACATTCACTCGCTGAGAGGGGGAACACGCTCCGTCTGGGCTTCGCTTGAAAACACTTGAATTCCACCTCCCATCGCCACCATCTCTTGCCACAGTCACACACAGCAGTAAATGTGTGATGAACTGAGGAGAAAAGACACCACTCCACAAATAATATATAGAATGTGTAGACTACAAGACAGTCCGTTCCCCTACTTTATCAACTCATAATTAATGAACTCACCTGACAACATATGGGCCGAAAATCACCCATCTCACTGATGCGCGATTAATTCACGCGGGAGGCTAGAACGTACCCGGGAATAAAGGCTTTTATTCACGACAAATAGGAGCACACTACTTAACAATATTATCCCAGACTAAAGACTGCTAGGAAGTAGCAGTGACCTTTATACCCCAGTAAGAAGGCGGAGCCGAACGGAGTGTACCACATAAACAATAATAACAGGTGGAACACCCAAACCCTAACCCCAACAGTAACAAGAGTAACATATGTACAAGTACCCATAGTGGTAACCATCTATGGTTCACCACACTCACCTGCCGCAGGAATCGTAGCGAATGAGTCAGAAAATTCAGTGGGCTATTTAAAGGTCTGTTGAGCTCGGGTGGGGATTTCGGGTCTGGGGGCGCGCCCGACTGAAGAATCCCCCCATTATCTACAGACCTTGACACAAAATTCGGAGTGTAGTGGTCCAATCATTTTTATTCTGGAAATTAAGGAGACCTGCACGTTGCAACCTTATTGTAATTATTTTGTATACCGCCATGCTCATAATTGTGCAATCCATTTATTATTTTATACTTTATTATTTTAATGATTGTCTATAACTGTGTTATGAACTATAATCTCTGTTTTATTTGTGTCGTCATCACAATTCAGCTCCTGTCACCGTGATGATTTTCCAACAGACAAATTGTCTATCTGTCTACCGAGCTCATGTGGAGGTGAAAGGGACAGAGGTGCTCCTTCCAACACTTCGTTCAAAACAGGTGGGCAGTTGTCATCCATTGCCCCACCCCAAGTGCCCCTTCCACCCTCCCAGCAACTCTCACTGCTACTCCCCACCTCTGACGAAGTGGAAATGGTCGAGAGCTTTATGTTTTTAGGTATCCGGATCACCAACAAACTACCCTGGTTCCTCTATGCGGACGCTATAGTTAAGAAAGCCCACCAATGCCTCTACTTTATCAGGAGACTAAGGAAATTCAGCATGTCTGCTACAACCCTCAGCAACCTTTACAGATGCACCATAGAAAGCATTCTTTCTGGTTGTATCACAGCTTGGTATGGCTCCTGCTCTGCCCAAGGCCGCAAGAAACTACAAAGGGTCATGAATGAAGCCCAGTCCATCACTCAAACCAACCTCCCATCCATTGACTCTGTCTACACTTCCCGCTGCCTCAGAAAAGCAGCCAGCATAATTAAGGACCCCACGCACCCCGGACATTCTCTCTTCCACCTTATTCCGTCAGGAAAAGATACAAAAGTCTGAGATCACATACCAACCGACTCAAGAACAGCTTTTTCCCTGCTGCCATTAGACTTTTGAATGGACCTACCCCATATTAAGCTGATCTTTCTCTACAACCTACCTATGATGGTCACACTACATTCTGCATTCTCTCCTTTCTTTCTGTATGTATGGTACGCTTTGGCTGTATAGCGCACAAGAAACAATACTTTTCACTGTATCCCAATACATGTGACAATGATAAATCAAAGCAAAATCAAATCAAATCAAAATCAAATTCAAATCAAATCAAACCAAATCAAATCAAATCAAATCAAAATCAAATCAAATCAAATCAAATCAAATCAAAATCAAATCAAATCAAATCAAATCAAATCAAATCAAATCGAATGACCACTGCTACCTCCTGAAACCATGGCCTACTCCCTGATTGCCCACCCAAGCTTAGACTCCCGTTCCCTGGCCTCGTTAATGGCTTCTTTGAGGACTTGATTTGATTTTGATTTGATTTGATTTGATTTGATTTGATTTTGATTTGATTTGATTTGATTTGATTTGATTTGATTTGGTTTGATTTGATTTGAATTTGATTTTGATTTGATTTGATTTTGCTTTGATTTATCATTGTCACATGTATTGGGATACAGTGAAAAGTATTGTTTCTTGTGCGCTATACAGACAAAGCGTACCATACTGTTGGTGGCACAATATTGCATTGCAATTTGAAGATGTAGGGTACCTCCCGGGCATCGCTTACCTTGCCGCTTGTGGCCTAATGTGCAGTCCCTTTAAGGAATTCTTGCCAGGCCAAATGGACCTGGTATTCCAGACAGGTTCTGACGGAGATGACTGTCTGAGGACAGGTATCCAGGCTGTGCATCACTGAAATGTCTTTCTGTTGCCATGTTTAGAATTTGCTGGTCACTCTATTTTTTGTGAGCTGTGTTGCATCTGTAAAATAGAAGTTTCTATGAAGTTGCCTGCATGGTTTTCACTCTTCACCGCGGCATTGAGGCTGACTGTGACAGGAGTCTAACCTCTTTATCTGCATATTTGGAATGAAACTGAGTGTTTTGATTTTGACTGGTTGCTATGGGTTAAGGTACACGCTGTAACATGTTGAATATAGATGAAGTACAGATCAATTAGATCATGCTGAAGATGGCTCACTGTTCATTGGGTTGGACTGCAGGTGAATCTTATCTGGCAAGCTAAAGGAAAAGTTTAATCTCACGAAGGCCGATGACTAATTGCGCTCTTCATCCCTTTAGACAACGGAAATCCAAATGTAGAAGTTGTATAATGTTCATGTTTGACTCATACTTAAAGGAGTTCTTGGAATAGAGGTCATTTATCTTGTCTGGAGCTGTTATGTGCTGGGGTCTCTTGGTTAACACACCCAGAGTTGGCAAGATGCCTGGATGCTGTGCCTGTGTCATTGGTAAGATATTACATCAAATTGCATAACATTTAAAGCACAGAAAGAGGCCATTCGGCCCAACTGGTCCATACCAGCATTTATAACCCACATTAACCTTTGCCCTCCGCTTGGCCTAATCAGCATTCTTTTTATGACTTTATCCCCTCATCGATCCAGCTTCTTCTGAACTACTTCCATCCTAATTGTCTCAGGTTTTCTGGTGGGGTAATGCGTTTCATAATCAAATGCATTTTATGTCAGGAAATTGTAACAATGCATGGGATTTTCCAGCCTCGCCTGATTTTTGGCTGGCCCAAGGGCGGGTCTGGAAAACCTCCACAAAGGTTTCTCCTGAATTTCTGATTGGCATTAGGAGTGACTATCCTGTATTCATGGCCCCTAGAGTTTGATCTCCAGCAGCATTAACTCAATCATCTGCAATATCTTGGAATGATGGAATTACGTCTGGGTGGAACGACTAGAAATTATACTAGAAGTGATTGGTTATTCTCTGTAAATGTGGATGTCGGCATCTCTGGCTGGGCCATCATTTATTGCCAATTCCTAATTGCACTTGAGAAGGTGATGGTGAAACACCTTCTTGAACCCAAAAGTAGTCCATGCAGTCCATGTGGTGTACTGTTAGGTGGGTGTCCCAGGATTTTAACCCAACGATGGTGAAGGAACGGTGATTTATTTCCAAGTCAGGCTGGCTAATGGCTTGGAGGGGAACTTGCAGGTGGTGGTAGAATCATAGAATAGAATCATGGAATCCCTACAGTGCAGAAGGAAGCCATTCGGCCCATCAAGCCTGCATCGAGAACAATCCCAAGCTGGCCCTTTCCCCCGTGTTCCCATGCATCTGCTGCGCTTGTCCTTCTAGGCAGCAGAGGTCTCCGGTTTGGAAGGTGCTGTCGAAGGAGCCTTGGTGCTGCGGTGCTTCTTATACACACGGCTGCCACTATGCGTCGGTGGTGGAGGGAGTGGATGTTGAAGGTGCTGGATGGGGTGCCAATCAAGCGGGATGCTTTCTCCTGAACCGAGTTGAACAGTTGCTTTGCAGCTGTGTGCAAAATCCCACATAGAATGTCCAGTCCCAGGAGGTAAATACAATTTGCCCTCCAAATCTGCGATAGCTCTAATTATACATGTTAATTTGCAGCAAGAATGAGAAATGGAGCAATTCCCTTTGCAAAATTATCGACGTTCGAGTCAGAGGAGAAAAATGAGTCAAAATAAGTCAACTTTCTCCTTTGTGGAGATACCAGCTGCCCTGTCAGAATTTCTATCACACTTTCCACAACCCCTGTGTGTCTCAATATGCCTTACAGAAGTATATATATTTTTTAACTATTACTGTAATGCAGGCAAGACAGCTTCTAATTTACTCAGCAAATCAGCAATGTGATAACGATCAGATCATCTGATTGTGAGATAGATATTTACCGGGTCAACAGGGATAACTCCCCTGCTTTTCTGTGATTCAGCGCTAACCATTGCGCCACCATGCACTTATCAAGAAGCAAATTCCCAAAACTTTACCAGTGGAAGTCAGACCTTGACGATCAGAACACTGCGCCTCGGAGCGACATTTGGTTGTGGTAACAGCAGTGGGAAAAAACTGGCTGAACAACTGTGCAATTGAGATATCAGGCAGCTGTTGCAGCTTAAGAAAATGGGCAGGCGCAGTGGCACAGTGGTTAGCACTACTGCCTCATAGTGCTAGGGACCCGGGTTCGATTCCCGGCTTGGGTCACTTGTGTGGAGTTTGCATGTTCTCCCCGTGTCTGCGTGGGTTTCCTCTGGGTGCTCCATTTCCTCCCACACTCCAAAGATGTGTGGGCGAGGTTGATTGCTAAGTTGGCCCCTTGGTTGCAGGGAGACTATCAGGGTAAATACATGGGGTGGGATTGTTGTTGGTGCAAGCTTGATGGGCTGAATGGCCTCTTTGTGCACTGTAAGGATTCGTTGATTCCATTGTATGAAAACATCCTGACAGTAATCCGCTAGAGAAAAAAAGATCCAATTGAATAAACAAAGCGTCTTTTGTTTCGATGCATGCTGCTTCCATTTATGAACAGTTTAAAGAAATAGTTTTGTTCCATGTTTTGCAACTGAGGACAGAACTGTTTGTCCTATCCTGGCAATTCTGGCTCAGTTGAAATGGTGTGCTATGTAAGAACTGAACCAAAACAGGAAGATTTTGAAGCATCTTGCTTGTTTCTGACATTTCCTTCATCCTTGAAGATATCTCCAAATCTTAAACATTTTCATACTTCCATTTTTTGAGTGTAAAGGCCAAGTGAAATAATTCCTCTTGAGTTTCTGCCCAGACCTGCATTAAAGCTGCTTGATTCTCTCCTCATCTGACCTATGTTAAAACAACTCTGGCATCTGAAGAGTGACCAAGATTTTCATTTCTCCGTCTAGAAACTATATGGAAAACATTGCAACCCCGATAGCTCAGAAGTCATTGCGTCGTCCTCATCTGAACAAAGAACAAATAAAAGTACAGCACAGGATCAGGCCCTTCGGCCCTCCAAGCCTGCACTGACCATGCTGCCCGACTGAACTAAAACCCCCTACCCATCCGGGGACCATATCCCTCTATTCCCATCCTATTCATGTATTTGTCAAGACGCCCGTTAAAAGTCACTATCGTATCTCCTTCCACTACCTTCCTCGACAGTGAGTTCCGGGCACCCACCACCCTCTGGGTAAAAAACTTGCCTCGTACATCTCCTTTAAATCTTGCCCCTCACACCTTAAACCTGTGCCCCCTAGTAATTGACTCTTCAATTCTGGGGAAAAGCTACTGACTATCCACCATGTCCATGCTCCTCATAATCTTGTAGACTTCTACCAAGTCACCCCTCAACCTCCGACTTTCCAGTGAGAACAAACCAAGTTTCTCCAACCTCTCCTCATAGCTAATGCCCTCCATACCAGGCAACATCCTGGTAAATCTTTTCTGTACCCTCTCCAAAGCCTCCACATCCTTCTGGTAGTGTGGCGACCAGAATTGAACACTATATTCCAAGTGCAGCCTAACTAATCTGATTTCTTCTATTTGTGAACTCGGTTAGAGCCAGGATGGAATGCACCTTGAATGATATAATTTATTGCTGCAGAAGGGGGTGGAGGTCTTCACACATTGAGTGTGTTTAAGACAGAGATTTTAGAGGTTCTTGGTTGATAAGGGGATCAAAGGTTACGGGGAAAAGGCAGGAAATAGCAAAAGGTCTTTTTTACAATTCAGGTAATTGAAAGCGAAGGAGAAGTTCTCGGAGAGATTGCTGAATCCTGGCAGAGCTCCGGGCATCTTAAACTGGTTTCCTGTGTTCCGAGGCTCCCATGCAGATGGAACGTCGCGCTGCGATTGCGTTCAGATTCAACATCGGTGGAATGGGCAAGGCCAGCCTTTTCCAACTCACGCCTTTGGTGCAAAATCTCCAAAATATTAGTGCATCGCCAAGAATTCCATGGCACAAGGTTGATAGGCTGAGGCAAGAAACCTTCCAGGTCCTTTTAAAGTCACAGAGGGGATAGTTTTCCATCCGGAATTTTAGCTCGATTCCGTCACTGTGGAATTAAACCTCTCCTTGAGCCAAAATGCTCAGTGCAGTTAGAATATTCGTCCTCAGCTGACAGCTCCTTTACCAGTCAGTGGTTTCCTTGAAAACATTCCTGATTTTCCCCTTTGAGAAATTGCAGGCATATTTTATTTTCCAGTTTTTTTCCAAAATAAGGTATTACCTACACCCTTAAGCTTTATTTTATTCGTTCATGGGATGTGGACGTTACTGACTGGGCCAGCATTTATTGCCCAACCCTGAGGGCATTTAAAAGTCGACCACATTGCTGTCACATGTAGGCCAGACCAGATAAGGACGATAGTTAAGAAAGCCCACCAATGCCTCTACTTTCTCAGGGGACTAAGGAAATTTGGCATGTCAGCTACGACTCTCACCAACTTTTACAGTTGCACCATAGAAAGCATTCTTTCTGGTTGTATCACAGCTTGGTATGGCTCCTGCTCTGCCCAAGACCGCAAGGAACTACAAAAGATCATGAGTGTAGCCCAATCCATCATGCAAACCAGCCTCCCATCCATTGACTCTGTCTACACTTCCCGCTGCCTTGGCAAGACTGCACAAAGAACAAAGAACAAAGAAAATTACAGCACAGGAACAGGCCCTTCAGCCCTCCAAACCTGCACCGACTATGCTGCCTGACTTAACTAAAACCCCCTACCCTTCCAGGGACCATATCCCTCTATTCCCATCCTATTCATGTATTTGTCAAGACACCCCTTAAAAGTCACTACCGTATCCGCTTCCACTACCTCCCCCGGCAACGAGTTCCAGGCACCCACCACTCTCTGTGTAAAAAATCTGCCTCGTACATCTCTTTTAAACCTTGCCCCTCGCACCTTAAACCTATGCCCCCTAGTAATTGACTCTTCCACCCTGGGAAAAAGCTTCTGACTATCCACCTCTCATAATCTTGTAGACTTCTCTCAGGTCTCCCCTCAACCTCCGTCGCTCCAGTGAGAACAAACCAAGTTTCTCCAACCTCTCCTCATAGCTAATGCCCTCCATACCAGGCAACATCCTGGTCAATCTTTTCTGTACCCTCTCCAAAGCCTCCACATCCTTCTGGTAGTGTGGCGACCAGAATTGAACACTATATTCCAAGTGTGGCCTAACTAAGGTTCTATAAAGCTGCAACATGACTTGCCAATTTTTAAACTCAATACCTCGGCCGATGAAGGCAAGCTTGCCGTATGCCTTCTTGACTACCTTCTCTACCTGCATTGCCACTTTCAGTGACCTGTGTACCTGTACACCCAGATCCCTTTGCCTATCAATACTCTTAAGTACATTCTGCATTCTCTCCTTTCCTTCTCTATGAACGGTATGTTTTGCCTGTATAGCATGCAAGAAAGAATACTTTTCATTGTATGTTAATACATGTGACAATAATAAATCAAATCAAATCAGATTTCCTTCCCTAAAAGACACCAGTGAACCAGATGTGTTTTTAACAACTTTTCATGGTTGAGGTTAGACTTTAAATTCACAATTTTTATTGAATTCAAATTTCACCATCTACTGTGGTGAGAATCGATCCCAGATCCCCAGAGCATTCGCCTGAGTATCTGGATTATGAATTCAACGACAATACCACTCCACCACTGCCTCCCCTGTAAAAAAAAATAAGGAGTACTTCAAGCTCAAAGTGAAAAAAAAGGTTCAGATCAGTATTCTTATTTCCCAGTTTTTACTGGTGTTCCATTCTAAGGTGGACAAGGCCAGTTTGAACCAATATTCTAATTTTCCCGTTTATACTGTTGTTTTCCCTCTTGGGCAGTGTTGATCAAATTGGTTTCGATTGGATCTTCCCAGTGATGTACAAATTCCACCTGGCCTCCATGCTGAGAAAGTTAACTCGATGTTTCGGTTTAATGGTTCTATTCAGCATGACTCCTCTGAATGCATATTAGACAACATGGTTGATTCTGCATTATTGAACGAAGGTAGAGTTGCCAGAGTCCCAGAGGACCAAAGGCAGTGACCAGTAGTGGATATCATAGAATCCTAGAAACCCTACAGTTCAGAAGGAAGTCATTCAGCCCATCGAGCCTGCACCAACAACAATTCCACCCAGGCCCAACCCCCGAAACCCCACATATTTACCCTGCTGATCCAGTCTTCTATCCATTGACACTGTCTACACTTCCCGCTGCCTTGGCAAAGCAGCCAGCATAATTAAGGACCCCACG
The DNA here is from genome assembly GCF_964213995.1 of Mustelus asterias. NCBI lineage: Eukaryota > Metazoa > Chordata > Chondrichthyes > Carcharhiniformes > Triakidae > Mustelus > Mustelus asterias. The sequence continues at coordinate 6,424,576 of NC_135818.1, read as the reverse complement.
CACCCCGGACATTCTCTCTTCCACCTTCTTCCTTCGGGAAAAGGATACAAAAGTCTGAGGTCACATACCAACCGACTCAAGAACAGCTTCTTCCCTGCTGCTGTCAGACTTTTGAATGGACCTACCTTGCATTAAGTTGATCTTTCTCTACACCCTAGCTATGACTGTAACACTACATTCTGCACTCTCTCCTTTCCTTCTCTATGAATGGTATGTTTTGTCTGTATAGCGCGCAAGAAACAATACTTTTCACTGTATGTTAATACATGTGACAATAATAAATCAAATCTAACATACACATCCCAGGACACTTTTCCTGTAACCCCATATATTTACCTTGCTAGTCCCCCTGACACTAAGGGAGCAATTTAGTATGGCCAATCCACCTAAATCGCACAGCTTTGGACTGAGGGAGGAAACCGGAGCACCTGGAGGAAACCCATGCAACCACTGTGCCACTGTGCTGTTTGCAGAACAATCCTGCCTATAATAAAATGCTCTCACTACATCAGCAGCAAGGACTGTGATGCGAGCCAAGCAAATAATTTGGCCATGGGTAAGGAAAAATCATCACTCCTTGAGTTCTGGTCCTTTCTGAAATTTTATAACGTTCTAAAGACTCCTACTGGAGTCCGAAACCAAATACATCAACAATGATTCACAACTGGCATGACTCTGGCGTGAGGTATTAACATAAATGACCAGACTTCAACTCAAGACTTCTTCAAATCTTTGCCAATCTCTTGTAAATATAAGTGACTCCACACTGAGCCGAGAGGGACCTCTGACTCATTCTGAACCTCGGGTATTTTTTAGTATTGACTAAGGCTTGGCTCAGGTTGCATCAAAAGTCACAGTAGTTCCACTGACTCTAAGCTCAGCATTACTATTGATGATGACATACAGACACTGGAAGCATGATGAATAATAATTCCTTGAACCAATATCCCGATTTGAGCGGTTGCAGATGTTCTGGGGTCAGCAGGTGCCACGTTTTCAGTTGTCCGTTTTTTTTCTCGGGATGTGTGACTGCGAACAGTTCATCAAGCTGAGAATTGTCAAGCCCCCTGCGGGCGTGGAGGCAACTGAAGGAGGCCTCATTTCCCTGCTTTCTGTGAAGGAATACTAGAAAATGCCAATGTTTAAAAACAAGTCCACCTTTATGAAAGGATGTTTGTAAAAGTCCCTTTGTTCTGGCACAACCGCTTTTTGGATATTATGAGTTTGGGAAATTTATAAAATGCTTGCAACTTTCTCATGAATGTGAGACCTGATTGCTGTTCAACCCTTCACGAAAAATCAAAGCAGAATTTAATCTTATTGGTCACTAACTGTGCTCATTATCTTCTGTCATGTTCACACTCCCCTTGCCACAAGCACAATCCACGTATTGTGACGATACTGTGCCTTTAAGAAATGTATTTGTGTCATGTTTCTGGTGCAGGATTTGTTTTAGCAGTTAGTTCTATTCACCGGTGCTGCTGTGTCTGTAACTGGCAGCCCCTCTTTTTACTGCAGCAACATAATTGATCTTAATTGCTAGAGTGTTTGTTTGTGGCACGGTGGCACAGTGGTTAGCACTGCTGCCACACAGCGCCAGGGACCCGGGTTCAATTCCGGCCTCGGACGACTGTCTGTGCGGAGTTTACATGTTCTCCCTGTGTCTGTGTGGGTTTCCTCCAGGTGCTCCAGTTTTCTCCCACACTCCAAAGATAAAAGAACAACAAAGAGAAAAAAACAAAGAAAATTACAGCACAGGAACAGGCTCTTCGGCCCTCCAAGCCTGCACCGACCATGCTGCCCAACTGAACTCAAACCCCCCACACTAAATGTTGGTCTGGGCAGTGATGTCCCACATCCCGAGAAAGAATAATAAAAAACTGTCTCCAATGCTTCTTTTGCCAATGAATTTCAATCTTTTCCCTCTCATTTTCAATCCTTCTGTCAACAGGAACAGCTTTTTCCCAAATTACTCTGACACGACTCCAGGAGATTTTGAATACCTCCATCAAATTTGTCTTCTCCAGTGAAGGAATCTTTCGTGCAGAGAGTGGTTGAATGTGCTGTCCGAGAGTGTGCTGGGGTTCAGTTCAATTGAAATATTCAAAAGGTTATTATCTGAAAAGGAAGAATTGGCAGGGTTGTGGGGAGAAGGGAGGTGAATGGCACTGGGTGAATTGCTCATTCCAAGAGCCGGTACAGACACGATAGGCTGAATGTTCTTCTTCCCTGCTGTAACAATTGTTAAGATCCAGGCCAGAAACCCCAAGGTGTTTTGTGAAGTTAGCCTAGACCCTAAGTTTTACATTTGAATTTGGCCTTAGGGTGAGCAGAAGGTGTTTCACTCCAGGTATGGCTCAAGTGACCCACTAGGGAGCTTTTATCAAATAAAGTTTATTTTAAAACACAATTAAAATATAACAAAAAGAATGAGCAAAACTTTTATATCAATTACAAGACTTAAACATGACACAGTATGTTTCTTAACAGCTAGCTATCTCTGTTGTTCCAATTTAAAGTGATACCCCATAGAAAACATCACAACTAGCACAAAGGCATGTATGCTCATGTGATGCTGGATTTTCAGCTTTTTAGCACTTCTGGACAGAAGTCCTTGGTAATTCCTGGTCTCCAGGCCCCAGAGACAGAAAAGAACACCTCTCCCTCTGCTGCTTCCAAAGCAGCAACCCTCACACAGCAGAATCTCCAAAAAATAGAGATTTACAGAGAGATTTATCTCCTGGCAGATTACAGTCTCCAACTTCAGAGAGGAGTAAAGTGGGAGTTTTTTCTCTCTTAGCCTTAAAGCGGAATCTAATCCTGAATATTCTGTGAAAATGCCCAGCTTCCCTGTCACACCTGCCAATCATCCCAATTGAAGCCCTACTCTTCAAAACACCAGGGGAAAATAGCAGAACTGATTAAAACCGATATTCTTGTCATTAGAACCAATTAGGCTGCTGCAACAACAATGCAAGATGCTTGGTAGACAGGACGGCACCGATAAATTGCCAGGGATAGCTGGAAACATCTTGCGGAAAAACATGATTAAAATACATTTTTTAAAGGCACAGTACCATCACACAATGCTTTGATTCTATTTGCTTACTGTTGTTGAAATCCATTTCACATACTAGTTCCTTTATCTTGAGACATTCTAAAGTTTTGGGGGGTGGAGGGGCAGAAGGGGGCTTGTTTAAGTTGTTCTGAATTTCTATTGTTAGAAAGTTGCAGGCGTGAAAAAATTATTTAAATTAATTCCTACAGGCAAAACGTGTTGTGAAGTCTAATTTGGAGTAGAGAAGTGACAGTCTTTTGCTCCTGACTTTCCCAAGCTTGCTGTGACCCTGCCAATGTGTCTGAGCTACAAGTATATTTTATACCATGTAAAAGTTCCTCAGTAGAGACATCACACTCAGGCCGGAACACTGGTTAGCACTGCTGCTTCACAGCTCCAGGGACCTGGGTTCGATTCCCGGCTCGGGTCACTGTCTGTGTGGAGTTTGCACATTCTCCTCGTGTTTGCGTGAGTTTCCTCCGGGTGCTCTGGTTTCCTCCCACAGTCCAAAGATGTGCGGGTTAGGTTGATTGGCCATGCTAAAATTGCCCCTTAGTGTCCTGAGATGCATAGGTTAGAGAGATTAGCGGGTAAAATATGTAGGGATATGGGGGTAGGGCCTGGGTGGGATTGTGGTCGGTGCAGACTTGATGGGCCGAATGGCCTCTTTCTGCACTGTAGGATTCTATGAATTCTAGTCACTGTCTGTGTGGAGTCTGCATGTTTTTCCCATGTGTATGTGGGTTTAATAGAATCCCTACAATACAGAAGGAGGCCATTTGGCCCATCCAGTCTGTACCGACCACAATTCCACCCAGGCCCTATTCCTATAAACCCACACATTTACCCTGCTAATGTCCCTGAAACTAGGGTCAATTTACCATGGCCAATCATTCTAACCCGCACATCTTTGGACTGTGGGAGGAAACCACAGCACCCAGAGGAAACCCACGCAGACACAGGGAGAATGTGCAAAGGCCACACAGACAATGACCCAAGCTGGAATTGAACCCAGGTCACTGGCGCTGTGAGGCAGCAGTGCTAACCACTGTGCCACCCGTGAGCTCTGGGTGCTCCGGTTTCCCTCCAAAGATGTGCGGGTTAGCCATGCTAAATTGCTCCTTAGTGTCAGGGGGACTAGCAGGGTAAATATGTGGGGTTACGGGGATAGGGCCTGGTTGGGATTATTGGCAGGCTTGATGGACCAAATGGCCTCCTTTTTCACTGTAGGAATTCTATGATTCCCAAGAAACCGGGATTGCTTTCCTCTGTGGACTTCTTGCATCTTAATCTCAGTTACCTTCTGATTCATGTGGGTACAGTGGGTGCAACTTTTCTCCAAGACTAGAGATCGAAAGGGCAGATTTAAAATGCTGGACCTGTGTTTCTGGTTAACTAAACCTGAATTCCAAAGCTGACATAAAATAACGAACAATAGATTTATTTATTTTTATCATTAAGGATAGGTTGTCAGGAGAAAGGGTTATAGCGGGCAAATTCACCAGCATGAAGATTGCAACAGAATGTGAATAATTTAAGGGGAAAGAATTTGACTCTATAAATAGCAAACTACCGATAAATGTCAACAATTATATTTGTGGACTTACTTGTGGTTACAATATTATTTTTTCCACATTGTGAAACAGAATTTGTTTAAAAAGAGTAAATGGGCTCAGTAATTAAGCAATTTAGTGTTTTATGAGATTTACAAAACACTAAAGGCCATCCGGTAAAATGACTTTTTGGGATTTGTACCAATGCTTGTGACCCTGTGCAGTTGCATTTTTAAAAATTTATTAGTGTCACAAGTAGGCTTACATTAACACTGCAATAAAGTTGCTGTGAAAATCCCCTAGTCGCCACACTCCAGCGCCTGTTCGGGTACACTGAGGGAGAATTTAACACGGCCAATGCACCTAACCATCTTTGGACTGTGGGAGGAAACCGGAGCACCCGGAGATAAAACCCACGCGGACACAGGGAGAACGCGCCAACTCCGCACAGACAGTGACCCAAGCCAGGAATTGAACCTGGGTCACTGGTGCTGTGAAGCAGCAGGGCTAACCACTGTGCTACCCAAACTATGCATTCGCATTTTTAACTGCATGCTTTTAAATGCATTGCAGCAGTAACTTGAAGAAATCCTGACTAGAGATTTTCTGAAAACATTTGCTGTTAGAAACTTGAGGTGAGTTGGAACCTGCCCAATTCGACTGTAAAACATTGTCAAAATCTGCTTCTTAAATTTAATGGCTGGGATCTTTAAAAGAAAAGATTGCGATCATGCAGGTTTTGCTGCAAGGATTGTTCCGTAATGCATTCAGGTGAGATGATTTTCTTGGAGAGGAGAAGGCTGGGAGGAGATTCGCTTGAGATGTTCAAAATCATAAGGGACTGGACAGAGTAGACAGGGAGGAGCTGTTCTGCCTCTATAATGACTTCAATCAGGCCGTTGAGGTCGGCCTATTGGAGTATGAACTCCTTGATTAAGGATCCAATTGATGGGCCAATCAGGGAGTCTTTGCCTTGTATTTAACCGAAAGTGTCTGTTCCTCTGACCAGTACAGAAGGAGGTCATTAAGCCCATCAAGTCAGCACCAACCACAATCCCACCCGGGCCCTATCCCTGAAACCCCACATATTTACCCTACCCTCTAACCTACACATCCTGGGACACTGAGGGAGAATTTAGCATGGCCAATGCACCTAACCCGCACACCTTTGGACTGTGGGAGGAAACTGAAGCACCCGGAGGAAACCCGCACAGATACGGGGAGAATGTGAAAACTCCACAGTTACCCAAGCTGGGAATTGAACCTGGGTCCCTGGAGCTGTGAGACAGCAGTGCTAACCACTGTGCCACCAATGCGATGTGAGAAAAATCTTTTTTATCCTTTGAGTAGTTCGGGTCTGGAATGCGCTGCCTGGGAGTGTGGTGGAGGCAGGTTCAACTGAGGCATTCAAGAGGGCATTGGATGATTACTTGATTAGAGACATTGGGTGGAATTTTCCAGTCGTTCACACCGGTGGGATTTTCCGGTCCCGCTGCAGTGAACGGAGGTTTGCCTGAGTGCCAAATTCTCCGTCCTCACTTGCAGCGACAGCGGGGCGTGAACGGCTGGTTAGATCGGCCCCACTGTGTAGGGGTATGGAGAACAAGGCAGGGGAACGGCACTAAGTCAAAATGGTCACATGGAAAGCCGGTGCAGACACAATGGGTGGGATTTTCCGGCTGCATTTGCCCTGAAACCGGAAACTCCCGCCCAAGGTCGACGGACCTTTGCAGTCCCGCTCACTATGATTCCCGCGGCGGGCGAGATGGGAAAATCCAACCAAAGGGATCGAAAGGTCTTCTTCTGCACTGCAGGGATTCTATGATAGTTGAGTGTTTACGCAACAGTTTGCGCTTATACTCACTGGAGTTTAGAAGGATGAGAGGGGATCTGATCAAGGCATACAAGATACTAAAGTAAATGTTTCCCCCTTGTGGGGCAAGCTAGAACAAGAGGTCACAGGTATAGGTTGAGAGGCAGTAGATTTAAAACTGAGAGGAGGAGGAACTACTTCCCACAGAGGGTGGTGAATTTGGGGAACTCACTGCCCCAGAGCGCGGGGGAGTCTGAATCATAGAATCCCTACAGTGCAGTAGGAGGCCATTTGGCCCATCGAGCCTTCCCCGACAACAATCCCACCCAGGCACTATTCCTGTAACCCCTCATATTTACCCTGCTAATCCTCCAACACTAAGGGACATTTTATCATGGCCAGTCCACCTAACCTGCACATCTTTGGACAGTGGGAGGAAACCGGAGGGAGCACCTGGAGGAAACCCATGCAGACAATGACCTGAGGCTGGAGTTGAACCTGGGTCCCTAGAGCTGTGAGGCAGCAGTGCTAACCACTGTGCTGCCCCAATCATTAAATGGTTTCAAGAAGGAGATAGATATATTTCTGATCAAAGAAACGGATAAGGGGATATGGGGAACAGGTGGGGAGGTGGATTTGAGACCAGGGAGAGATCAGCCATGATCTGATTGAATGGCGGAGCAGGTTCGAAGGGCTGAATTTGCCGACTCCTGCTCCTAATTCCCATCTTCCTATCACAGAAGGGGGTGGATTTTCTGATTGGTGTCAAAGTACAACCTGGGGTGGGCTTGAAATCAATCCTTTAAACTTGTCCATTCCCATGGCATCGAGTATGAGGAAAGAACGCTCAGAGAAAGAAGAGTGGGGCGTCTGGGACTGTGTTTATTTTTAACATATCCGGATTCAATACAGAACTTCTATGGACTGTGTAGTATTAGTTTAACACACATCAGATAGAATTCCAGTAAATTCTGGAGCAATAAAGGCCCCTGAGATTAAACTAGCTTTAAGCTGATTTCTAGTCGGATTCTTCATGAACATGGAACGCTGAGCTGTGATTTTCTCTTTCAAAACTGCAGCTGTTTAAATGCGGGCCAGACTTTTAACCCTAAATGCGCAGGAAATGATACAATCAAAGGTTATCTGACCTTCCTACCTATTTCTGTTATAAACCGTGCTTAATCTCCCCCAGCATGATGTTATCTCTTGTGAGAAAGTCCTGGAAAATCACGAGCCCCTCACTGATGCTTGAACTGAACTGCACAAAGTCTATCCGCATTCAAGATCAGTCTAAAGGTGGGTGATCCCTTTCTCCAGATAAACTACCACTGGACCCAGAGACTCAGAATCCAAGACTATTGGGTCACATGTCGACAATTATCCTTAGATCTGTGTGCCTCATTGTTAATGAAGTGGGGGAGATGTCTTTGGTGAGTTATGTGTCACAAAGTCTTGCATTAGTTCATAAAAAATTAAAAATTACACAGAAGAGCTTTGCCTGATGTGTTTATTTTGGAAGATTAATCAATGCTTTTCCAGGGAGTTTATTTCCTATAATCTCCCATGTCGTGGGAGTCAGGGGGAATCTCGTCTCGCCTCTGATTTTTTTGCCCTCTGAGAATGTTATCTAATTCTTCCGTCATTCAGTGCTGTGCCTGTAATACGAAATAAATGTTTTTTTTCCCACCCCTGTGTCCATATTTTAAAGTTCTGGGTGTTTCGGTTTGGAAATTTTCCACTTTCCTTACCCCTGGAGGAAGGTAATGGCCGAGTGGTATTATGGCTAGACTATTAATCCAGAAACTCTGGGGACCTGGGTTCAAATCCCACTACGGCAAATATTTGAATTCAATTTTTAAAAATCTGGAATTAAGAATCTACTGATGGTTATGAAACCATTGTTGATTGTTGCAAAAACACATCTGGTTTACTAAGTTTGTTTATTTATTAGTCACAAGTAGGTTTACACTTACATTTCAATGAAGTCACTGTGAAAATCCCCTGGTCGTCACACTCCGATGCCCGTTCGGGTACACTGAGGGAGAATTTAGCATGGCCAATGCACCTAACCAGCACGTCTTTTGGACTGTGGGAGGAAACCCGAGCACCTGGAGGAAACCCACGCAGACACGGGGAGAAAGTGCAGATTATGCACAGATAGTGACCCAAACCAGGAATTGTGCGGGTCCCTGGATCTGTGAGGCAGCAGTGCTAACCACTGTGCCACCGTGCTGCCCCTACTGTCCTTTAGGGAAGGAAATCTGCCGTCCTTACCTGGTCTGGCCTACATGTGACTCCAGAGCCACTGCAATGTGGTTGACTCTCAACAGCCCTCAGGAGACGCTCATGTCCCATGAATGAATAAAAAAAAACTGCCCTCGGGTAACTAGGGATGGGCAATAAATGCTGGCCAGCCAGCAACACCCATGTCCCATGAATAAACAAAAAATGAGTTGCTGCCTTGAATGGGCTTCAGTCTGCGTACAAAGGCATTTGGATTGTGTTATCAGGGGGAAGTTCTCGGATTACGACCAGCAGTTTAGGAGGAATGTGATTATGGCCCTCCACACCCCCCTCCTCCCCATGACCACCCCACCCCCCCAAACCCTGCCACCCCACCCAGGGTGAAGGAGGTCGCCCGCAATTCACTAGCGGTGAGATCTTCTGGTCCTGCAGCTGAGAATAGGATTTCCCACTCCCTCCACGTCACACTGCCGGGAACCCGCGGCCGGGGTTCTCCATCAGCGGGACCAGAAAATCCCGCCGGCACGAATGACCGGAAAGTTCCAGCCATGATTCCAACTCAGGATTGCTGATCTGTGACTTAAAAAAAAATTTTTTTCACAGGATGTGGGCCTCACTGGGTAGGCCAGCGTTTATTGCCCATCTCTAATTACCCAATTAGGTGAGCTGCCGCCCTGAACTGCTGCAGTCCATGTGGCGTAGGTACATCCACAGTGCTGTTAGGGAGGGAGTGCCAGGATTTTGACCCAGTGATGGTGAAAGAGAACTTGAAGGTGCTGGTGTTCCCATGTGTCTGCTGCCCTTGTCCTTCCAACTTGTAGAGATCTTGGGTTTGGAAGGTGTTGTCACAGGAGGCTTGGCAAGTCGGTGCAGTGCATCTTGTACATGGTACGTACTTTATACAAATTAGGAGCAGGAGTCGGCCACTCGGTCCCTGGAACCTGCACTATCAATCAATAAGATCACGACTGATCTGGTTGATTTGATTTATTATTGTCACATGTATTGGGATACAGTGAAAAGTATTGTTTCTTGTGCGCTATACAGACAAAGCATACCATTCATAGAGTACATAGGGTAGAAGGAAAGGAAAGGGTGCAGAATGAAGTATTGCAGATAGGGTGTGGAGAAAAATTGTAACCTAAACCCACACTCTTGCCTACTCCTGATAACCTTTCACCCCCTTGTTAATCAAGGATCTATCTAGCTCTGCTTTAAAAATATTCAAAGACTCTGCTTCCACTGCCTTTTGAAGAAGGAAGTTCCAGAGATTCACAAGTAAAGGTAAGGTCACCATAGTCCCAGGTGACCATGGGCTGTCCTCCTCTTTGAGGGGGAGAGCTGACTGGTGGTGATTTAACCTGAGGGTCACCACACCTCGGGCAAGGTTGAGAAGGCGGGGCCCTCATGAGTAACCTCAGCCGCTACGGGAATTGAACCCACACTGTTGGCATCACTCTACATCATTAACCATCCATCCAGCCAACTTCCCTCATCTCTGTCTTAAATGAGTGACTTTTTATTTTTAAACATTGACCCTCTCATTCTAGACTCCTCCACAAGAGGAAACATCTTCTCTGACAGCACAGGTTTTCATTTCTTGTGGTGTAATTTCAAAAAAAGACCTCTACCAAACTGACACTGGACAAAAAGATTTTGAGGGTGATCTGAACAAAAAAATTCAAAGTGCTGAAAGAGCGTGAAAAGGGGAGAGATTAGGACAGGCTGGGATAGAGCGGATAGTCAGAGTCTTTTTCCCAGCATCGAAGTTGGGTGGGGGGCGGGGGGGTTTAGTTCAGTCGCGCAGCATGGTCGGTGCAGGCTTGGAGGGCCAAAGGGCCTGTTCCTGTGCTGTAATTTTCTTTGTTCTTTCTTTGTTCTCTTTGAAGGATCAATTACTCGAGGGCATAGGTTGAGAGTGAGAGGGGGGAAAGTTTAAAAGAGATGTGAGGGGCAAGTTTTTCACACAGAGGGTGGTGAATGCCTGGAACGCGCTGCCGGAGGAGGTGATGGAAGCAGATTCTAGAACAACGTTCAAGGACATCTGGATAGATACATGAATAGGCAGGGAATAGAGGGATATGGACTACATAGAGGCAAGAGAATATTCGATTAGAGAGGCATCTGTGTGGGCACAGACTTGGTGGGCCGAAGGGCCTGTTCCTGTGCTGTACTGTTCTTTGTCTCTTGTTCTTAATTGCACCAATTTTTAGGGCGTGCTCTCAGATGCCATCTTATGACACTTAGAGAAAAGAAGAGGCAAAGCGTGATTCTCGCCAATAGAGGGAGTGGATGGGGTGTATTCACGCCGGAAGCCGACTGCTGAATGCTAGAGGGTACCATTACGCATGCGGCTGCGTACGCGCACAGTGCATTGGGAGATTGTCACTCCCCCAATCCCCCGGACATCGCCTCCCTCACCCCCCCCGATTGCGCATCCCGCCCCCCACCCTCCCCCCCCCCCCCACCCCCCATTTCCCTCCCCCCAACATGGCAAACGACCTACCCAGATGGGCAGGAAAGATTGCTCCCTTTATCTTTATTATGGAATTTTCCGGCACCTTTCATCAATTTTCATCACTGCAATTACGCTCGGCTCCGAGAATCTGAATTGGAGTCTAGGAATTGTATTTCTTGAATTACTCGAACAGGAAGCAAAATGTAAGACTAGCCTTTGCTTAACGCAGGGCTAGCATCCAAAACGACAGTCTGTCCTGAACGTCCTGCTTCATGTATGTCCTGGAGGTATCGCTGAAACTTTCTGCAAGAAATTTGAACCTTCATATTTCTGCCAAATGGGGTTGGGAGTCCTCTCATACATATGTTTACATTAGGATAGTTTTACTTCCTGGCCTCAATTGTTCCAGGCAAGATTTAATATGAAGGATTTGATGAAATATGCCTAATGAGTGTAAAGACTTTAATATGGAAACAATACAGTTGGCTTGCATTTTTTTCCGAGTTACCATTGATGCAAAAATACCTGAGTTAATTGTCTTAATAACCCGGGATTCGGTTCCAGATTTGGGTCACTGTCTGTATGGAGGTTGCACGTTCTTCCCGTGTCTGCGTGGGTTTCTTCCGGGTGCTCCGGTTTCCTCCCACAGTCCGAAAGATGTGCAGTCCGAAAGGTGGATTGGTCATGCTAAATTGCCCCTGAGTGCAGGGGGATTAGAGGGTAAATGTGTGCAGATAAGGTGGGATTGTTGTCGGTGCAGGGGAGTGACAATGGGCTGAATGGCCTCCTTCTGTACCATAGGGATTCTATGAAAATCTGGGCTGACATTTGGATGAAATGTTAGATCGAGGCACGACTGCAGAAGATGGTGCCATCTTTTTTTTAATTCCTTCTTGGGACCATGGATGTTGCTGGCTGGCAGTAGAGAATCAACCACATTGCTGTGGCTCTGGAGTCACATGTAGGCCAGATCGGTTAAGGATGGCAGATTTCCTTCCCTAAAGGACATCAATGAACCAGATGGGTTTTTCCGACAATTGACAATGGTTTCATGGTCATCAGTAGATTCTTAATTCCGGATATTTTTTATTGAATTGAAATTCCACCACCTGCCGTGGTGGGATTTGAACCCGGATCCACAGAACATTAGCTGAGTTTCTGGATTAATAGTCTAGCGATAATACCACTAGGCCATCGCCTCCCCATCTGGTAGAAGACCAGGGATTTCGCCCTGGTATCTTAGTCAATCATAGAATCCCTACAATGCAGAAGGAGGCCATTTAGCCCATCGAGTCTGCACTCGCCACACTCCCACCCAGGCTCTATTCCCACAACCCCACACATTCACCCCACTAATCCCCTGAAACTAGGGTCAATTGTTTAAAGTTTATTTATTAGTGTCACAAGCAGGCTTACATTAACACTGCAATGAAGTTACTGTGAAAGTCCCCTAGTCGCCACATCCCGGTGCCTGTTCGGATACATTGAGGGAGAATTTAGCATGGCCAGTGCACCTAACTAGCACGTCTTTGGACTATGGGAGGAAACCGGAGCACCCGGAGGAAACCCATGCAGACACGGGGAGAATGTGCAAACTCCACACACACACACATCCAAGGCCACAATTGAATCCCAGTTCCTGGCACTGTGAGGCAGCAGTGCCAACCACTGTGTCACCGTGCCGCCATTCTGTGGTCAAGTCATTGGATTGAGATTCCATCCCATAACTGTTGCTCGCAGGTAAGCTATGGATGACACACAGAAGGCAAACATGCATCCTGTAAATTAAACGTGGGACATCTTTCCACAGATGAGCGCTGGCGTCTTGCAGACAGTTGGTCTCTTTTTGTGTACATGTGTCATTCTTCTTGTTTCTCCCACCGCCCACGTGCCAGGTACTGATTGCCTATTTGTTCACCTTGACTTAGGACTGGCGAGTCAGTGCCGCCTCAAGTGAGAGAAATTTCAGTAAGAGACTGAAACGAGTATTGTGAGCTAATTTATTTATCTTCTCCAGAAGTGCATTGCTGTTAGGAAAAGGTGCTCTGTTGATTAGTGAGGTCAGTATGTCAGGGGAAAGGGACAGGGACAGGGCCTGGGTAAAGGTGCTCTGTTGATTCGTGGGGTCAGTATGTCAGGGTACAGGGATAGCGCCTGGGTAAAGGTGCTCTGATTAGTGGGGTCAGTATGTCAGGGTACAGGGATAGCGCCTGGGTAAAGGTGCTCTGATTAGTGGGGTCAGTATGTCAGGGTACAGGGATAGGGCCTGGGGAAAGGTGCTCTGTTGATTAGTGGGGTCAGTATGTCAGGGGAAAGGGACAGGGATAGGGCCTGGGGAAAGGTGCTCTGTTGATTAGTGAGGTCAGTATGTCAGGGTACAGGGATAGGGCCTGGGGAAAGGTGCTCTGATTAGTGGGGTCAGTATGTCAGGGTACAGGGATAGGGCCTGGGGAAAGGTGCTCTGTTGATTAGTGGGGTCAGTATGTCCTGTGGAGAGAAAGGTTCATCCATTTTCTCCCTGCAGATCAGGGATACGATGTTTCCCTCCTGTAATTTTAGGAGTGGCTTTCACCATTAGCACCATTTTTTAAGTAAGATTATGTTCTTAAAACACAATCCATTATCATTTTATTCTTGATTCATGGTTGGTGGGGGGATTTGAAAAGGTTTTCGTGAACTTGTCAGAGTTTTTTGGGTAGATTTTCCAGTCCCGCCCACTGGAATCATCACGGGCAGAATGGAAAATGTGACGGACCATTTAAAGGCCCGTTGACCTCGGGTGGGAGTTTCCAGTCTCGGTGTGGACGTGACTGGAGAAGCCCATCCTTATCTTTTTCCAAAAAAATATTTCCATGGAATGTGGGAACCACATGCGACTCGGCCAACGTTGTCTACCTGAGACGCTGCAGGAAAGGATGTCCCGAGGCATGGTACATTGGGGAGACCATGCAGACGCTACGACAACGGATGAATGGACACCGCTTGACAATCACCAGGCAAGAGTGTTCTCTTCCTGTTGGGGAACACTTCAGCAGTTGCGGGCATTCAGCCTCTGATCTTCGGGTAAGCGTTCTCCAAGGCAGCCTTCACGACACACGACAGCGCAGAGTCGCTGAGCAGAGACTGATAGCCAAGTTCCGCACACATGAGGACGGCCTCAACCGGGGTCTTGGGTTCATGTCACACTATCTGTAACCCCCCCCCCCCACAACTTGCCTGGGCTTGCAAAATCTCACTAACTGTCCTGGCTGGAGACAATACACATCTCTTTAACCTGTGCTTAACCCTCTCTCCACTCACATTGTCTGCACCTGTAAAGACTTGATTACCTGTTAAGACTCACATTCCAACCATTATCTTGTAATTGAGTTTGTGTCTATATATGACCTGTTTGTGAAACAAATCCTGCACTTACCTGATGAAGGGGCAACACTCCGAAAGCTCGTGCTACCAAATAAACTCGTTGGACTTTAACCTGGTGTTATGAGACTACTTACTGTGCCCACCCCAGTCCAATGCCAGCAACTCCATTTCTTGAACCACTGCAGTCCTATTGACTTTTCTATAGCTGTAACGTTCACCTGAATGGCTTGCTAGGTTATTTCAGAGGGCAGTTAAGAGTCAACCACATTTCTGTGGGTCTGGAGTCACATGTAGTCCAGACCGGGTAAGGGCAGCAGATTTCCTTCCCTGAAGGATAATAGTGAACCAGATGGGGTTTTACGACAATCAATAATGGGCTATAACATCCACCCAGTGATGTCCCACTGGAATTAAGAGCTTAATACGTAGTGACCTGCTCTGGAAAACTTTGTTCCAACCTCTACTGGTGGGAGCTATTGGAGTCTACAGCAGAAGAGTCTCCGCAGGCCCCATGATGGTCCAACACCGGTAAACTCAGGCTGCCGGGAAGCAGATAGGATTAGAGGACCCAGTAAAACTGATAGGCCAAGGAAAAGGTACATGTTCAGATAAATGGTTGGGATTTGGCTGGCAGGGATAGTTGGGAGGTGTGGGTGGAGTGGGTGGGGGGGCTTTGGTTAGGTTAGGACTGGGAGGAAGCAGGAGTCAGGTCAGGGGGGTTGAATCAAGGTGGGTTGGGGGTGTATGGAATTATCCTGGGTGGCACGGTGGCACAGTAGTTAGCACTGCTGCCTCACAGCGCCAGAGTCCCAGGTTCAATTCCAGCCTCGGGTCACCGTCTGTGCGGAGTTTGTACATTTTCCCCATGTCTGCATGGGTTTCCTCCGGGTGCTCCGGTTTCCTCCCACAGTCCAAAGATGTGTAGATTAGGTTGATTGGCCATGGCAAAACGACCCTAGTGTCAGGGGAATAGCAGGGTAAATATGAGGGGTGACGGGAATAGGGCCTGGGTGGGATTGTGGTCGTTTCAGACTTGATGGGTCGAATGGTCTCCTTCTGTACTGTAGGGATTTTATGATTCTATGTTGAGAAAGTTAGCTGGATCACGTCCAAGGCTATTGCAGGATGTAGGTTTACTGACCTCAGGAAGTATTTGAGATAATTGAGCACAGTTTCTGTATTCCATTTTCCATTGAAGGACAGGCGACATAAAAGTGAATCCTGTGTAACAATGAGCAAGCTTTGAAAGGGCAAGTTTCACTATATTAGAGAGCTTTCAGACAGGCCAGTCTGATTTAGTGGTTTGGATCAGGAATTGGCTAGCTGTAAGAAGACAGAGGGTGGTGGCTGATGGGAAATGTTCATCCTGGAGTTCAGTTACTAGTGGTGTGCCGCAAGGATCTGTTTTGGGGCCACTGCTGTTTGTCATTTTTATAAATGACCTGGATGAGGGCATAGAAGGATGGGTTAGTAAATTTGCGGATGATACTAAAGTCGGTGGAGTTGTGGACAGTGCGGAAGGTTGTTGCAGGTTACAGAGGGACATAGATAAGCTGCAGTGCTGGGCTGAGAGGTGGCAAATGGAGTTCAATGCGGAAAAGTGTGAGGTGATTCACTTTGGAAGGAGTAACAGGATTACAGAGTACTGGGCTAATGGTAAGATACTTGGTAGTGTGGATGAACAGAGAGATCTCGGCCTGAAAGTTGGCACCCAGGTTGATAGGGTTGTTAAGAAGGCGTACGGAGTGGTAGCTTTTATTGTTAGAGGGATTGAGTTTCAGAGCCATTATGTCATGTTGCAGCTGTACAAAACTCTGGTGCGGCCGCACTTGGAGTATTGCGTACAGTTCTGGTCGCCGCATTGTAGGAAGGATGTGGAAGCATTGGAAAAGGTGTAGAGGAGATTTACTAGGATGTTGTCTGGTATGGTGGGAAGGTCTTATGAGGAAAGGCTGAGGGACTTGAGGTTGTTTTTGTTAGAGAGAAGAAGGTTAAGAGGTGACTTAATAGAGGCATACAAGATGATCAGAGGATTAGATAGGGTGGACAGTGAGAGCCTTTTTCCTCGGATGGTGATAGCTAGCATGAGGGGACATAGCTTTAAATTGAGGGGTGATAGATATAGGACAGATGTTAGAGGTAGGTTCTTCACTCAGAGAGTAGTAAGGGCGTGGAATGCCCTGCCTGCAGCAGTGGTGGACTCACCAACATTAAGGGCATTTAAATGGTCATTGGATAAACATATGGATGATATTGGAATAGTGTAGGTTAGATGGACTTTAGATTGGTTTCACTGTTCGGCGCAACATCGAGAGCCTGTACTGCGCTGTAATGTTCTATGTTCTATGTCTGATCAATATATAGCATTTGTCAATGTGAGATTGAGCTAAACAGAGATTTCCCTCCTTTTGTTTCCAATGAAGTAGCAAAACAATTTGACAGGGAATGCTGGAAATCCAAAATAAAAGCGGAAAACACGGGAAGCACTCAGCAGGTCCGGGGGGAATGTGTGGAGAGGGAAGCAGAGTTAATGAGGGGGTAGGGTGGAGCTGGGTAAGATGCTCTTTCGGAGAGTCAGTGCAGAGTCAATGGGCCGAACGGCCTCCTTCTGCATTGTAGGAATTCGATGATTCTATGTTGCAATGTCCAGTATTGTGCCTCTGGGCTGCCTACTGCAATTGGCTATTCACTTTTGACAACACAGTGATCAGCTCTGACTGTCCATGAGCTTCCAGCGTGAGTCAACTTTGCGCCTCAAAGTTGACTCACGCTGGAGTGAACACTGGTCATGTATGATACACGGACTGGCCATGTAGGTTCACATCTCGACTGTCATTTATGACATGCAGGAAAGTAAGCTTGTTATTATGAATGTATTTCACTTCACCAGCCCGTACTACTGGACCAGGTTATTATTTGAGGTATCGAAGTAAAAAATAAGCATTTGCTAAATGCATGTTATATTTTGAACAGAAAAGTCCCAACATAGATAAATTAATCACCATAGATACTACCATAGTAATCACCATGGATACCACCATAGTAATCACCATGGATAGCACTGTAGTAATCACCATGGATGCCACCATAGATACCATCATAGTAATCACCATAGTAATCACCATGGATACCACCATACTAATCACCATGGATACCACCATAGTAATCACCATGGATACCACCATACTAATCACCATGGATACCACCATAGTAATCACCATGGATACCACCATAGTAATCACCATAGCGATCACCATAGATACCACTGTAGTAATCACCATGTCGGGTGTCCACCAGGGGATCATCAGGAGGGTCCTGATGCCCCGATGCCTGTGACCCGTGTCATTGTAGGTAGTAACAATGCTGTTGATGAATGGGGGTTCCAATGTCTGTGGGGAGGGGTGTTGGGGGTGCTGACGGGTTCACCAGCAGATCGGGGCACCTGAGCACTCTGAAGCCGGCTTCATCAGTGTATTTAGACTCCACAACCCCCCCCATACCAGCACAAAGTCCCCAGCTGTCAAAAAAATGGTCAGAATGCCGGAAGATTGCAGAGCCGAGGTCGCCCACCCAGAAGACAGACACGGAGGACTCCTGTATTCTCGCCGTTTTGACATGGAAAATTCCACCCCACTTGACTATTTCTGTTTCGGTTTTTGGTTGGCATTCACATTCAGTGCAGTGAAATATTTAACTCAACAGATCCGCCTTCATCAGAGATCTAATTTGCTTGCATTAACTGGGAAGTATCTGGAAAGATGGTGCCGGAAAGCTGACTATTTTTTTTAATGCATTCGTGGGACACGGGCGTCGCTGGCTGGACCAGCATTTATTGTCCATCCCTAGCTGCCCTTGGAGAGCAGTTGAGAGTCAACCACATTGCTGTGCCTCTGGAGTTATATGTAGACCAGACCAAGTAAGGACGGCAGATTTCCTTCCCTAAAGGACATTAGTGAACCAGATGGGTTTTTCCGACAATCGACAATGGTTCCATGGTCATCAGTAGATTCTTAATTCCAGATATTTTTTTTTCTATTAAATTCAAATTCCACCTGTGGTGGGATTCGAACCAAGTCCCCAGAACATTAGCTGAGTTTCTGGATGAATAATCTAGCGATAATACCACTAGGCCATCGCCTCCCCCAATTCGCACCTTATAACCTATTTGTACATTTATACTGACGTGAAATGATTTACGTTTTCTGACTGGAAACACTCGAATCTACATTATCTAATTGGGCAAATGAGCTTGTGGTGAACCATCGTTGGTTCCCACGAGATAGTACTGAGCCAGGGTCTGGCCAGTACTACAAGTATGTATGTATGTTGCTGTTGGGGTTAGGGATGGGTTGTTCTACTTGTTGCTATTGGGGTTAGGGTTGGGTTGTTACACCTTGTATTATAGTTATTGTGGTATATCCCAGTCGGGCTCCGCCTCCTGGGAGAGGTATAAAGGTCTCTGCTCTGTCTGGGACCCCTCAGTCTGGGATCGTGTATATAATTAGTAGCTGCCTTGTTACAGCAAATAAAAGCCTTTATTTCCTGAGCATCAAGCCTCGTGTGTGATAACGCGCATCAATTTTATTTGCTGTAAATAAACTCTCGTCGGAAAAAAAGAATATGGAGCAGATACTAAAGCCCGAACGCCTTACACTAGATCCACGTGCGGTGGGCGCCTTTAACACCTTCGACCACTGGTTGAAATGTTTTGAGGACTACCTGGCAGCCTCCGCAGCGGTCACCACAGATGATGACAGACTCCGGGTCCTCCATGCGAGGGTAAGCGACACCGTCCACCTCGTGATCCGTGCGGCCACCGACTACACAAAGGCCCTCGAGCTTCTGAAGAAGCGTTATATTAAACCGCCCAACGAAATACACGCTCGTTACCTCTTAGCCACTCGACGACGGCAGTCCGGCGAAACGATGGAGGAATACGCGAACGAGCTCTTACAGCTAGCCAGGGGCTGTAACTGCAAAGCAGTGTCGGCAGAGCAGAATATGAACGACCTCGCTCGAGATGCGTTTGTGGCGGGAGTCGGATCATCTTACATCCGACCAAATTACTGGAGAAAGGTAATCTTGACCTCACCCAGGCAATAGAACTAGCGGAGATGCTGGAAACGGCCTCCAAAAGCCTAGTATTGTATCCTGAAGACCACGTGGAGACAACGTGGCAGGAGCAGTCGCCAATCCCTCCTCGTCCCTCGGGTTCGAAATGCTGCGTGCTGGCGTGCTCACACTCGGGCCAGACGACGGTAGCAGCTCCGGGCGGCCCACGGTGTTACTTCTGTGGGGGAGCGAAGCATACTCGGCAACGGTGTCCCGCTAAAGCTGTGTTGTGCTCCACCTGAGGTAAGAAGGGGCACTATTCAAAAGTGTGCCGCTCTAAATCTGCTTCTCGGAACAGCAGTGCGGCCTGCGATTCCTCAGCGCCCGGTTCTTCGTCGTCGACATCGTCGAGGGTTTCGTCCACGTGCGAGGCCAGGACGACGCCATTACGGTCGACGGAGTCGGAGATGTGTGACCACCAGGGGTCGCTGAGTTTGGCGCCATCACCCACGTGCGACCTATGGGAGCGGCCATGTTGGTCGGCACCGACCGCGAGCGACCAGCAGGGGTCATCCTCGTCAATCTCAGCTGCCTGCAGTGGCGCTCATGAACAAACGATGGCGTCGATCATCCTGGACCAGGCCAAGCCTCATAGACTTGACAGGTCTATGATGGACATTCAGGTAAACGACCACTTGATTTATTGTCTGTTTGACAGCGGGAGCACTGAGAGTTTTATCCACCCAGACGCTGTGAAGCGGTGTGGACTCCGGATTCAACCTGTCAAACAGACAATTTCTATGGCATCAAGGTCCCGGTCTGTCACCGTGCTAGGGAGTTGCGTGATAACTTTAACGGTGCAAGGCACAGTTTACGAGCGTTTCAAGCTCCTAGTGTTGCCGCACCTTTGCGCGCCAATACTTCTCGGACTAAACTTCATGGTCCACTTGAGGAGTGTAACCCTACAGTACGGTGGGCCACTCCCTTCACTTTCAGTGGGAGAACCGCAGCCTCCAAATTGCCCAACGCGCCCCGCCTGTAGCCTCTCGACGCTGAAGATCACCACACCCTCCCTGTTCCAGAATCTTGTGCCAGGCTGCAAGCCCATTGCGACTAAGAGTAGGCGTTACAGTGCTGAGGATCGGATCTTCATTCGATCTGAAGTTCAGCGGCTCCTCAAGGAAAGGATCATACAACCTAGCGCTAGTCCGTGGAGAGCGCAGGTCGTGGTGGTCAAGAGTGGGAACAAACCCCGGATGGTCATTGACTATAGTCAGAGCATTAACAGATACACGCAGCTGGATGCGTATCCCCTCCCGCGCATATCTGACATGGTCAATCAGATTGCGCAGTACCGGGTGTTCTCCACCATAGACCTCAAGTCTGCCTACCACCAACTCCCCATTCGCCCAGAGGACCGACAATACACGGCTTTTGAGGCGGATGGTCGCTTGTATCACTTTCTCAGGGTTCCCTGTGGTGTCACCAATGGGGTCTCGGTTTTCCAGCGTGCTATGGACCGAATGGTGGACCAGAACGGGCTGCGGGCTACCTTCCCGTACCTGGATAACGTCACCATCTGCGGCCATGACCAGCAGGACCACGACATAAATCTCCTGAATTTCCTACGCACTGCATCTCGCCTGAATCTGACCTACAACAGGGAGAAGTGTGTATTTCGTACGTGCCGTTTAGCCATCCTCGGATACGTGGTGGAAAACAGGGTCATTGGCCCTGATCCAGACCATATGCGTCCCCTCTTTGAACTTCCCCTGCCACTAGTGCAAAAGCACTGAGAAGATGCTTAGGCTTCTTCTCTTATTATGCGCAGTGGGTTCCCAATTACGCGGACAAAGCCCGTCCGCTCATCAAGTCCACTTCTTTTCCCCTAACGCCAGAGGCCCGATTGGTCTTTGATAAACTAAAAGTCGACATCGCGAAAGCTACGATGCACGCTGTTGATGAGTCCATCCCCTTTCAGGTGGAGAGCGATGCATCTGATTTCGGCCTGGCCACCACACTTAACCAGGCGGGCAGGCCCGTCGCATTTTTTTCCTGCCCCCTCCAAGGCCCCGAAATTCGGCATTCAGCGGTGGAAAAGGAGGCCCAGGCCATTGTGGAGGCCGTCAGGCACTGGCGCCATTACTTGGCGGGAAAACGGTTCACCCTGATCACGGACCAGCGGTCCGTGGCGTTCATGTTTAATAACACGCTGAGGGGCAAGATCAAGAACGACAAGATCTTGCAGTGGAGAATTGAACTCTCCACCTATAACTATGACATCATGTACCGTCCAGGGAAACTCAATGAGCCCTCGGATGCCTTCTCGCGTGGAACATGCACCAGTATACAGGAGGACCGTTTGCAGGCTCTCCATAATGACCTATACCATCCTGGGGTCACTCGGCTCTACCACTTTATAAAAGCCCGCAACCTGCCCTCGGTGGAGGATGTCAGGTCCATAACAAGAAGCTGTCGGGTATGCGCGGAATGCAAACCGCACTTTTACCGACCTGACCGGGCACAATTAGTCAAGGCCACCCGTCCCTTCGAGAGACTGAGTGTCGATTTTAAGGGCCCCCTTCCCTCAACAGATCGGAATGTGTACTTCCTCAACATCATTGACGAGCACTCGAGATTCCCTTTTGTTATTCCCTGCTCTGATACATCCGCTGCCACGGTTATCAAGGCATTCCGTGATCTTTTTACCCTGTTCGGGTACCCCAGCTACATTCACAGCGACAGGGGCTCGTCATTCATGAGCGATGACTTGAGGCAATACCTGCTCTCATACGGGATTGCCTCTCGTAGAACCACGAGCTACAACCCTAGGGGTAACGGACAGGTGGAACGTGAGAATGCTACAGTCTGGAAGGCTGTCTTACTGGCGTTGAAGTCAAAAGGCCTTCCAGTCTCCCGTTGGCAAGAGGTGCTCCCTGATGCGCTCCATTCCATATGCTCACTCCTGTGTACGGCAACCAACGCTACTCCCCATGAGAGGATGTTTTCATTCCCTCGGAAGTCTTCCTCTGGGACCTCATTACCGTCTTGGTTGACGTACTCAGCACCTGTCCTCCTGCGGCGACATGTAAGGGCCCGCAAGTCTGACCCATTGGTCGAACAGGTCCATCTCCTCCACGCCAACCCTCAGTATGCCTATGTGGCATACCCTGACGGGCGAGAGGACACGGTCTCGATCCGAGACCTGGCGCCAGCAGGGGACGTAGGAACCCCTGTCGCTCTCATACCCCCTGTTACAAACCCCATAACTCTTGTTTCCCCTCCGGACACGGCGCGGGCAGCATCGGGACCATTACTTAACCCTTTTACTCCCGTGTACAGCTTGCCTGAGTCCAGAGGATGGTCGCCACTTCAGGGCATGTCGGAACTCCATGGATTACCATCACCTCAGGGTCAACCGGCCCGTGAGTCTGTGGAGGAACAGTTGGACATCGCCTTGGGGAGAACGCCACCGCGAGTGCCTACTCCGGTGTCATCGCCGGTATTGAGGAGGTCACAACGACGGTGCGGTCCCCCTGACCGTCTGAACTTATAGACTGATGACAAATTATTCTGTTTTTTTTGTACCCCGCCGGCCTTTGTCTTCAAAGGAGGGGTGAATGTGGTGAACCATCGTTGGTTCCCACGAGATAGTACTGAGCCAGGGTCTGGCCAGTACTACAAGTATGCATATATGTTGCTGTTGGGGTTAGGGATGGGTTGTTCTACTTGTTGCTGTTGGGGTTAGGGTTGGGTTGTTACACCTTGTATTATAGTTATTGTGGTATATCCCAGTCGGGCTCCGCCTCCTGGGAGAGGTATAAAGGTCTCTGCTCTGTCTGGGACCCCTCAGTCTGGCATCGTGTATATAATTAGTAGCTGCCTTGTTACAGCAAATAAAAGCCTTTATTTCCTGAGCATCAAGCCTCGTGTGTGATAACGCGCATCAGAGCTGTAAACACATAGTTAAGCAGCACTCAGTCATCGTTCATCCATTGTCGTACTGTTAGTCAGAACTGCCGGATTGATTAGAGTCCCTTCAAACTCATGATTCAATCACAGCAGGAAAGATAAGATTTATCCAGTTTAGCTTCAACATTAAGAGAAGCTAATGGCTTCAATGCATTGGTCTGTAAACATAAGAACATAAGGACATAAGAACTAGGAGCAGGAGTCGGCCATCTGGCCCCTCGAGCCTGCTCCACCATTCAATAAGATCATGGCTGATATTTTCGTGGACTCAGCTCCACTTACCCGCTCGCTCACCATAACCCTTAATTCCTTTACTGTTCAAAAATTTATCTATCCTTGCCTTAAAAACATTCAATGAGGTAGCCTCAACTGCTTCACTGGGCAGGGAATTCCACAGATTCACAACCCTTTGGGTGAAGAAGGTCCTCCTCAACTCCATCTGCTTCCCCTTATTTTGAGGCTATGCCCCCTAGTTCTAATTTCACCTGCCAGTGGAAACAACTTCCCTGCTTCTATCTTATCTATTCCCTTCATAATCTTATATGTTTCTATAAGATCTCCCCTCATTCTTCTGAATTCCAATGAGTATAGTCCCAGTCTACTCAGTCTCTCCTCATAAGCCAACCCTCTCAACTCCAGAATCAACCTAGTGAATCTCCTCTGCACCCCCTCCAGTGCCAGTATATCCTTTCTCAAGTAAGGACCAATGTAAGAGGAAGCTGAAATAACTCGGGCAATTCACTTCAGTGTGTTGCCTCCAGAAATCTTACATTTCAAAGGGTTCATTCTGTCTCTAGATCCTGTCCACCCGACGGCAAAAATAATTCCCTGCCCCTTCCCGAGGTTTCTGCAAGGACTAGCAACTTGGCGAAGCAAAGCTTTTACAAGTTATTTTAACTAATGTGGATCTCGGTTGAAAAGTCCAGCTGCATAACTTGTACTGGGGCTGCTGTTTGCTCGGTCTGGGTCACATGCTGTCACCTGGTAAACAAAAGTCAATCACCAGACTTTGAGTAGCCACTTCATCTGGAAGACATCAAGCTGGGGATACGGGCATTTCTTTTCCGTTTCTCCTGGGACCCAGTACAAATATCTGGAACATGCTATTCTTGTTAGTTTTAGGGATATGTTTCTGCTTCCATAATGAGGAAACCAGGACTCCAAATGCCTTACAAGCCTTTTTGAATTCAATTTAGGATTTGGCCATCAGTTAAAATCTCTGTGAAATCCATTTCATGAAAAGGCTGCAATAGGGACCATAGAACGTGCAAACTCCACACAGACAGTAACCCAATTGGATTCCACACGTCCCCTCTTTCAATAAGGTCTGCTTTTTTATCTCCAGAACATTGCCTGACCCCACATCTTCCTCACTCATCCAATTCTGAAACCCTCAGCCCTGCCTTTGCTACCTCCTGTTACGATAGTTCGCATGCCCCCCCCGGCTGCTCTCCCATATTGCACTCTTCATAGGCCTGAGGTCATCCGAGTCTATGCTGCCAGTATCCGGAATTGCTTCAAGCCCTGTTCACCACTCCTGTAAGCTCCCCACCTTTGTTAACTCCCGGTTAAGCAACGTCTCAATCTTAAATTTCTCATCCTTGTTCTCTATTCCCTCCATGGCCTCACGCCTCCCTCCCTCCCTCTCTTTGTAACATCCCCCTGCCTTGCAACCCTCCCAGATATCTGCTCTCCTCCGATTCTGCCCTCTCGCTCCACCGTTGGCGTTTGTGCCTTCAGCTGCAAATTTTCTGATCCGGAACTCTCTTCCTAAACTCCCTCCAACTCTCTCCCTTTCCTTCCTCTTTTAAAACACGATCATTATAGCCGACATCCTCAAGCAAGTTTTTCATTCTCTGCCCCTGTAGTTGCTTATGTGGCGCAGTGTCACATTTTGTTTGATAAAGCTCCTTGGAATTTTTTACTATCGCCTACACTTCCTGTTGCCTCAGGAAAAGCCGCCAGCATAATCAAGGACCCCACGCACCACGTGCATTCTCTTTTCCACCTTCTTCCATCGGGAATAAGATACAAAAGTCTGAGAATACGTACCAACCGACTCAAGAACAGCTTCTTCCCTGCTGCTGTCAGACTTTTGAATGGACCTACCTCGCATTAAGTTGATCTTTCTCTACACCCGAGCTGTGACTGTAACACTACATTCCGCACTCTCTCCTTTCCTTCTCCCCTATGCAGTCTATGGATGGTATGTTGTGCAAGAAACGATTCTTTTCACTGTATCATAGAATCCTACAGTGCAGAAGGAGGCTATTTGGCCCATCGAGTCTGCACCGATCACAATCCACCCAGGATCCTATCCCCATAACCCCATGCATTTACCCTAGCTTGTCCCCCTGACACTAAGGGGCAACTTAGCATGACCAATCCACCTAACCCGCACATCTTTCGGACTGTGGGAGGAAACCGGAGCACCCGGAGGAAACCCACGCAGACATGGGGAGAACGTGCAAACTCCACACAGACAGTGACCCGAGACTGGAATTGAACCTGGGTCCCTGACACTGTGAGGCAGCAATGCTAACCACTGTGCCACCGTGCCGCCCCAATTATCCCAATACATGTGATAATAATAAATCAAATCAAAAAGGGTGCTGCATGAATGCACATCGCTGTTGCTGCTTACAGACTATTTCGCATGTTTTCTGTAGAATTTTCCACAGATATAAATCTTTGCCTTTGTGACTGGGTTAGTCAGACATTATTGAATGCAGGACGCATGAAGCCCATTAAGATTTTTAGTTTAGTCATTGGCATCATTAGCTAGAAAGAATCGAGTTATAATTATTTAACCCTGAACTCCATGACTGCTTTCCCTTGAATTATCCGGGTCGCCAGGTTAAGACAAGGTGAGAGGTTGCGCACAACTTGGTGAAGGACAGCCTGAAGAACCAGGGTGAACAAAAAAAATCAATTAATCGCATGTCCAGTTTGTGCTTTTCATTATATTTGAAGTACGCCAAGGATGGGACTTTCTAACATGCCCCAAGACTGGAAACTCCCGCCCAAGGTCAACAGACTTTGAAATGGTCGGCCAAATTTTCTGCCTCGCCCGCTGCAATTCCCTCGGTGGGCGGGATGGGAAATTTACCCCCAGATTTACTTCCAAGATGCGTTTTTGCAGATGTTGCTAAATTACTTCACGATTGGCAAGGATGTGCAGGTTGATTGGCCATGCTAAATTAACCCTTAGTGTTAGGGGGATTAGGAGGGTAAATGCGTGGGGTTATGAGGATAGGGCCTGGGTGGGATTGTGGTCGGTGCAGACTCGATGGGCTGAATGGCCTCTTTCTGCATTGTAGGGATTCTATGATCTATGAAGAATTCACAAGCGTCGGTTTGGTGAAGATCTGGTGGGTGTATAGAGAGGAGGAGGGATTTTCTGGCTTCCGCACGGTGTTACAGAGGGAGGCAGCGTGCCGTTGGCCAGTGACAGGATTTTCTGGTCCTGCTGCTCTCAATGGGATTTCCCATTGAATCCATCCCGACCCCCAGGAAACCCTCGGGGGTGGTCGGGGAGTGGGGGGAGGTTGGGGGTGCGGGGTGGGTGCGTCGTCAACGGGACCGGAAGATCCCGTCACATGAACGGCCGGAGAATTCCAGCCATAATCTAAATAAAACACAAGCTCTTCAATCAGTCTGATGTTAGCTGTGAAAGTATCGATCAAACACCACTTTCCTTTCGAGTGTCTCTACTGCCAATTGGTCCAGTTTCCCGAATGGCCTCTACATAAGTTCTAGCCTGATCAGGTGGTCCACAGAGGATTGCCCCCTTAAAAAGGGCCACGCTCATAGAGTAGAATCCCTACAGTGCAGAAGGAGGCCATTTGGCCCATCAAGTGTGCACTGACCACTGTCCCACCCAGGCCTCATCCCCTTAATCCTACGTATTTACTCTGCTCTCCACCTGACACTATGGGTCAATTTTAGCATGGCCAATCAACCTAACCTGCACACCTTTGGACTGGGGGAGGAAATTGGAGTACCCGGAGGAAACCCACGCAGACACTGGGAGAACGTGCAAACTCCACACAGATAGTGACCCAAGGCTGGGAATTGAACCTGGGTTCCTGGCGCTGTGAGGCAGCAGAGCTAGCCACTGTGCCACTGTGCCGCCCAGTTATTTAATTAATTCTAAAAATTGTGCCTATGTTTGCACACTGTACATTCCCTCTCAGTGTGTAAACTGTTCCAAACTTCATTATGCACTGACGCATAAGCTCATGCTTCAACATATTATGGTACATAATTTGAAATGTTTTCTTTATAATAGTTCTGCAGCTTGCAGAGAGCAAAATTTAATGCTTCAGGAGTCAATGATAATACAGATAACCGGCACAAGACAAAATATATTTCTCTGTTTCGACTAGTTGAAGCAATCTGTCTCTGGAGAAAATGAGGGGGGGAAGGAAATTGCTGCCATTCCAACTTTTCAAAACACTGAGTCTGTGCCAATGGCTGTAACGAACCCCTCAGCTTTGGGAACTGTACATTGAGACCCTGATGCATAGCTCCGAGCTGTTTGGCAGCCTGCACTGGAATCAAATTAACATCATGAATGCACCTCCCTCTGACCTGGAAAGCAGAAACTAGAAGACACTACTGAGTTAGTACAGAGTAAAACTACAGATTGTAAATATATTCAAAGATTATTGGCAGATGTTGTATCACACAAGGGCATACACACATTCCAACAATATATAGAACATAGAACATTACAGCACAGTACAGGCCCTTCGGCCCTCAATGTTGCGCCGACCAGTGAAACCAATCTAAAGCCCATCTAACCTACACTATTCCAATATCATCCATATGTTTATCCAATGACCATTTAAATGCCCTTAATGTTGACGAGTCCACCACTGCTGCAGGCAGGGCATTCCACGCCCTTACTACTCTCTGAGTAAAGAACCTACCTCTGACATCTGTCCTATATCTATCACCCCTCAATTTAAAGTTATGTCC
The DNA here is from genome assembly GCF_964213995.1 of Mustelus asterias. Classification (NCBI taxonomy): domain Eukaryota; kingdom Metazoa; phylum Chordata; class Chondrichthyes; order Carcharhiniformes; family Triakidae; genus Mustelus; species Mustelus asterias. Next base: position 6,396,080 of record NC_135818.1, on the reverse strand, counting down.
CCTCGTGTTAGCCATCACAATCCGAGGAAAAAGGCTCTCACTGTCCACCCTATCAAATCCTCTGATCATCTTGTATGCCTCTATTAAGTCATCTCTTAACCTTCTTCTCGCTAACGAAAACAGCCTCAAGTCACTCAGCCTTTCCTCATAAGACCTCCCCACCATACCAGGCAACATCCTGGCAAATCTCCTCTGCACCCTTTCCAATGCTTCCACATCCTTCCTATAATGCAGTGACTAGAACTGCATGCAATACTCCAAGTGCGGCCGCACCAGAGTTTTGTACAGCTGCAACATGACATAATGGCTCCGAAACTCAATCCCTCTACCAATAAAAGCTAACGCTCCGTACGCCTTCTTAACAACCCTATCAACTTGGATGCCAACTTTCAGGGATCTATGCACATGGACACCCAGATCCCTCTGTTCATCCACACTACCAAGTATCTTACCATTAGCCCAGTACTCTGTAATCCTGTTACTCCTTCCAAAGTGAATCACCTCACACTTTTCCACATTAAACTCCATTTGCCACCTCTCAGCCCAGCTCTGCAGCTTATCTATGTAAGATAATATATATATATATCTTATATATATATCTTATATATCCCGTAAGTTTGATTTGTTTCTTCTTATGAAAAAGATAATCTGCCTCTTGTACATTGGGAACAAGGTGATCTCAAGGATATTCATTGGGTCGGGGGCATTACATGTGCCCCAAATGCTTGCAGAATTCAATGTACCCTAAGCTTTAGCACCACCTCTTCTTCCACGAATGAGCCACTGGAAGTGACCATTTTGTAGTCAAACACCCACCTTGGGAGTGTACGCTGCCCTGACTTCTGTTTGCCGTGGCTCATGCAGTGCACCATCTTGAGAAAGACAGGCACCATTTTGAGAAGGGCACTCATGCAGGCACCATTTTGAGAAGGGCATTCACACACGCAACATGGGTACTCACACAGGCACCATTTTGAGAAGGGTATTCACACTGGCACCATCAAGAAGGGGAAAATAGAGTGTGAAAGTAAACTAGCGGGGAACATAAAAACTGACTGTAAAAGTTCCTATAGGTATGAAAAAGAGAAAAAGATTGACAGCCAGAAACTGGAGAATTTATAACGGGGAACAAAGAAATGGCTGAGGAACTAAATTTGTAGTTTGTTTCTGTCTTCACAAAGGAAGACATGAATAATGTGCCAGAAGTTCTGAGAGAAAGAAGTTTTACTGAGGAGTAAAGGAAATCAATATTAGTAGAGAAATGGTTTTGGGGAAATTGATGGGATTGAAGGTGGATAAATCTCCAGGTTCTGATAATCTTCATCCCGGAGTACTTAAGGAAGTGGCCCTGGAAATAGTAGATCCATTGGTGGTTATTTTCCAAAATTCTTTGGACTCTGGGCTGGTCCCTCCAGATTGGAGGGTAGCTAATGTAAGCCCGCTATTCAAAAGGGAGGTAGAGAGAAAACAGGGAACTATAGACCAGTGAGCCGAACGTCAGTACTGGGGAGGTTGCTAGAGTCAATTATCAAGCACTTCATAACTCAGCATTTGGAAGGCAGTGGTTTAATCAGATGAAATCTGCATGGATTTACAAAGGGGAAATCATGTTTGATGAATCTATTGGAATTCTTTGAGGATGTAACTAGTAGAGCTGACCAAGAAGAACCGGTGGAAGTGGTTTATTTAGACTTTCAGAAGGCTTTCGACAAGGTCTCACATAGCAGACTACTATGAAAAGTTAAAGCACATGGGATTGCAGGTAGTGTCTTGAGATGGATAGTAGGCTGGTTAGCAGATAGGAAGCAAAAGATTGGTATAAATTAGTCTTTTTCCAATTGGCAGTCAGTGACCAGTGGGGTTCCGCAGGGATCTGTGCTAGGACCCCAACTGTTCACGTTACATATTAATGATTTGGAAGCGGGAACTGAATGTATTCTCTCTAAATTTGGAGATGATACAAAATTGGGAGGGTGAGCTGTGAGGTGGATGCAGAGATGCTTCAGTGTGATTTGGACAGGCTGAGTGTGTGGACCTATGCATGGCAGATGCAGTATAATGGGGATAAATGTGAGGTTATCTACTTCAGTAGCAATAATAGGAAGACAGATTATTATTTGAATGGGTGTAAATTGAGAGAGGTGGATACTCAGTGAGACCTTGGAGTCCTCGTGCATCAGTCGCTGAAAGTAAGCGTGCAGGTACAGCAGGCAGTAAAGAAGGCAAATGGTATGTTGGCCTTCATAGCAAGAGGGTTTGTGTAAAGGAATAGAGATGTTTTACTGCAGTTGTATAGGGTATTAGTGAGGCCACACCTGGAGTATTGTGTGTAGTTTTGGTGTCCTTGCCATAGAGGGAGTTTAGTGAAGGTTTACCAGGCTGATTCCTGGGATGGCAGATATGAGGAGAGAATAGGTTAGTTAAGATTATATTCACTGGAGCTTAGAAGAGTGAGAGGGGATCTCATAGAAACTTGTAAAATTCTAACAGGATTCGACAGGGTAGATTCAGAAAGAATGTTCCCAATGGTGGGGGAGTCCAGAACTAGGGGTCATAGTTTGAGGATAAGGGGTAAACCTTTTAGAACTGAAGTGAGGAGAAATTTCTTGACCCAGAGAGTGGTGAATGTGTGGAATTCGTTACCACAGAAAGTAGTTGAGGCCAAAACGTTGTCTGATTTCAAGAAGAAATTAGATATAACTCTTGGGGCTAAAGGGATCAAGGGACATGGGAGGAAGGGGGGATCAAAATATTGAATTTGATGATCAGCCATGATGATAATGAATGGCGGAACAGGCTCAAAGGGCCGAGTGGCCTCCTCCTAGTTTCTATTTTCTTATCCTGTGAGGTGTAATTACTGTTGCTATGTAGGTTGGTAAGCAAGCAAACCTGCACATACAAATCAATCAACTGGTAGCTTTAAGACATCTATGGCTTGTGAACTTTGTAAAAAATGTTAACTTTCTGCTGTTTTCAAACAGTTGTTTTGTAGGAAAACCATTAAGTAAATGGTTGTATTCAGGGAACAGGTGGTGATGTTTGCAGTACCTTCTTGCCTCATGGGATGGATGACGTTAATCATATTGTAAAGTCAAGAAAGGAACACAGCGACAAGATGGATAGGTTTTAGCACTGGTGATTTTAGACACACAACCCTCGCATCTACACATGCCAATGAATGATAACATTTCTTCTGGGTCATTGCATCCCCACAAGAGTCCACTCTGACTTTTACTTCTTCTCGGTAATATTCCTGGTGTTTTTTTCTCTTGAAATAGGGTTGCTGCGAAGGTGAGGAGCAGGATGTCTTTATTTAGGGGTCATACTTTGAGTATAAGGGGTAAACCTTTTAGGACTGAGGTGAGAAGATTTTGTTTTCACCCAGAGAGTGGTGAATGTGTGGAATTCATGCCAAAGAAAGCAGTTGAAGCCACAATTTCATTTTTATCTCAAAAGTAAATGCCCCAGAAATTGATTTAATTTGATTTGATTAGATTTGATTTATTATTGGCACATGTATTGGGATACAGTGAAAAGTATTGTTTCTTGCGCGCTATACAGACAAAGCATACCATACATAGAGTACATAGGGAAGAAGGTAAGGAGAGAGTGCAGAATGTAGTGTTACAGTCACAGCTAGGATGTAGAGAAAGATCAGCTTAATATACGGTAGGTCCATTCACTCTGATGGCACAGGGAAGAAGCTGATCTTGAGGAGGTTGGTACGTGACCTCAGACTTTTTGTATCTTTTTCCTGATGGAAGAGTTGGAAGAGAGAATGTCCGGGTGCGTGGAGGTCCTTGATTACACTGTTCCCCAGAATTCAATCTCCCTCTTGCATCATGTCCAATCCAACTTATTTTCAGCCAGGAACGAGGATTTGTTTTCATCCCTGAAGATTTTGGCAAAAACAAAATTTGTTCCATTCCACAAGATGACTAAAACAGAGGAATTAGGAGCAGGAGTAGGCCATTCGGCCCCTCTTGAGCCTGCTTCACCAGTCGATGAGACCGCGGCTGATCGGAATGTGGCCTTAACTTCACTCTCCCGTCTGTCCCCCATGACTCTTCATCAAAACTCGAACTAAACCTGCCTTTAATATATTCAATGATCCTATCACTGCTCGCTGGGAGAGAGAATTCCACAGTCTACAACAACCATTTACAGTCTTTCGTAAGTGGGAAACTCTATCCAGGTTTGACCCAGATGTTGAAACCAAAATCTACCCTCGCTGTGTATTAAGGATACCATAAAATCATAGAATCCCTTTAATGCAGAAGGAGGCCATTTGGCCCATCGAATCTGCACCTACCACAGGCCTTATTCCTGTAACCCCACATATTAATCCCCCTGACACTAAGGGGCAATTTAGCCTGGCCAATCAACCTAACCTGCACATCTTTGGACTGTGGGAGGAAACCGGAGCACCCGGAGGAAACCCACGCAGAAACGGGGAGAGCATGCAAACTCCACACAGACAGCGACTCGAGGCCAGAATTGAACCCGGGTCCCTGGCACTGTGAAGCAGCAGTGCTAACCACTGTGCCACTATCAGATAAACGGATCGAAACATGTACGATCAGACCTGCAAGTGCATAAAGTGCTGTGAGGAAAATTGATTTGAGAGATAAGGAACCGTGAGATACTCTGGATTTTGACTGTGTGTACTTTGACTTCCAGAGCTTGGTGCTATGATGGGATAAGTCAAAATACCTGCTGTATTAAAAAAAACTCTTCTGATCTTGAAGTGCTGGGTTTCAGAAAGTGACAATGTGCCAGTTTCCTAACACTGATGTGCAGGTTAAATGGATTGGTCATGCTAAATTGCCCCTTAGTATCCCAAGATGTGTAGGTGAGGGGGATTAGCAAGATAAATGTGTGGGGTTACAGACAAAGGCAAGATGCTCTTTTAAAGAGTTGGTACAGACTTGATGGGCTGAATGGCTTCCTTCTGCGCTGTAGGGATTCTATAAATAGCATATAAAGGTCCATAATTCAGTTTAAAAAGTGTCGTTCTATTCAAGGGAAATTGTGCAAGTTTTTAAACAGCTCTATATTTGAGGCAAAGTGAGTCCATGTAACTTATTGCACTAAACTATTGCTGAGTCAGGTAGTTTGATGATTCTCCTCAGAGAATTTATCTGAACTTAAACAAGTAGTCAGGGAGTGAGTGCCAAATTCTTAGTATTTACAGATTTCTGGAAATATTGTTGGAACAATATATTGTGTAGTCAGTAGAACATATCAGAAGGAATTACTTTAACAGTATTGTGGAAGCGTGCACATTTTCTACTGAGTGTGGGTAAAGGCAGAAATGAAAAACAAAGGGGGCGATTCTCCCAAAAGTGCTGAATGGGTGAGAAAGCTGGTCTGGATCACGGCTGTTTCTTCAGTGAAGCTTCAGACCTGAATCTCCGCACTCTGTGCACTGAAGAGGTCACAATCATGAATCTCATTAAAAACCCAGGGGGACGGGGCCTATTCGCGCCGGAGTTTGACAGTTCTGGAACTCGGTGCATGCGCAGTGGCCCCGATCTCTCAGTCTCCCCGTTTGCTGACCAGCTCGATCGCTGACCAGCCCGGGACACCCGCAGTGCTGCCCCTCCAGCGCCCCCCACGGCCCAATAGCGACCCCACAACAATTCCTGGGCCAGCCCCGACCACCCCCCATCCAGGAGCGCCCCAATGTCCAACCCACCCTGCCAGCAGTGGCGATCCCCCCACCCCCCCTCAACACCACAGCAGACACCTCCCGCTGACCGAACCTCCCCACCCCCGGCAGACCAACCCTCCCGGAGGCAGACCTCCCCCCCCCCGTCGATGGGAGGCAAACCCTCCCCCCAAATGGGAGGCAGGCCCCCCTCCTGGCAGAGTACCCCCCTCTTCCCCAGCCTGCCCCGATCGCTGGCCTCCCTCCAGCCCAGACCAATCCCCATGCAGAGTGGCAGTGGGAACCCACACCCCTACTGATCACTCCTAGGCCCTGCCCACAATAGGCCCCACCCCCTTGGTACTGCCCGATGCCCGGTGCCAAGGTGCACCCCGGGCATGGTCACTTTGCCCCTTAGGCAGTGCCAGGGTGCACAGGCTGGCACAGGGTGCCCATGCCCAGGGGACACCACTCCCCCCCCCCCCCACTGTCCAATCCCCTGGGGGGCCCCGATTGCCCCTCCCTTCACTCTGATGGGGTTTCCTGCTAGTTCCCCGAACTACTCTAAATCCTGCCGGAGTGAATTACTCCTGGCGGGGTGGGAGATGCTATCGGGCCTGGCAAGTTCTGTGCTGGGCCAGATAATGACATTTAAAGTAGATTAAAAATACATTTAAAACAGATTTAAATCATTTACCTCACTTCCCCCCGGTTTCCAGCGCGGTCCCGACTGCGCCTGCTCTCCGACTCTGGGAGACGTGCATGCATCGGGAACTCATGCGTGAATCCCACGAAATGGCCAACACCCACATCTCCCGAACCGACCCGCCAGAAAATTTGCAGGTCGCGATGCGAGAATTGCCTCCAAAATTTGGAAATAAAGACAACAAATTAAAAGAGGTTATTCTGCTTCCAATTAGACTGAGGTTATTGTCAACCATGTCCAAACAAGCAATGGGTGAAAGCAAATGAGAAAACGCTGGAAAATCTCAGCGGGTCTGGCAGCGTCTGTAAGGAGAGAAAAGAGCTGATGTTTCGAGTCCAGATGAGCCTTTGTCAAAGCTGAAAGGCAGAGAAAGTGGGAGATATTTATACTGCAGAGGGAGGGAATGAAAGATGAGTCGTAGCCACAAAAACAAGGGGAAAGGCTGCTAATGGCAGTCCATAGAGAGAATAAAGGGTGCGAATGGCCAAATGGCAGAGAAGCCACAGTCTGAAAGAATGCTGGTTAGGGTGCATTGGCCGTGCTAAATTCTCCCTCAGTGTACTCAAACAGTGGCTGGAGTGTGGCAACTAGGGGATTTTCACAGTAACTTCATTGCAGTGTTAATGTCAGCCTACTTGTGACACTGATAAATAAATGGGCGAGCCTATACTCTGAGATGATGCCTTCTGGTCCAAGAGTCCCCCATAAGGGGAAACAACCTCTCCGCATCCACCCTGTCAAACCCCCTGAGAATTCTAAAAGTCGCAATAAGATCACCTCTCATTTTTCTAAACTCCAATGAGTACAGGCCCCAACCTGCTCAACTTCTCCTCATAGGAAAATCTTTTGTGGAGTGTGAGGAAACAAAACACCTGCCCACATCAGTGTTCCTCCTGTATTTCGAATGGCAAATTACGCAGACTCCAATTTGATAAGTTTGTCAAACAGATGGTTCATCAAAAAATGCTGGAAAATCTCAAGAGGGTGGTGTTGGCAGAAATCTTCCAATCAAATTCAAGATAGACCCTGATGGCTCAATTACTTTCTCTCTAGAAATTCTTGGAGAATGGTATTGTTTTGCTCCTATCAGCTTGGGCGGCACGGTGGCACAGTGGTTGGCACCGCTGCCTCACAGCGCCAGGGACCCGGGTTCCATTCCCGGCTTGGATCGCTGTCTGTGTGGAGTTTGCATGTTCTCCCCGTGTCTGCGTGGGTTTCCCCCGGGTGCTCCGGTTTCCTCCCACAGTCCGAAAGATGTGCTGGTTAGGTGAATTGGCCATGCTAAATTCTCCCTCAGTGTACAGGCGCCGGAGTGTGGCGACTAGGGGATTTTCACAGTAATTTCATTGCAGTGTAAGCCTACTTGTGACACTAATAAATAAACTTTAGCTGTATTATGTTAGTGTGGAATGTCCTGCACATCAGCATTTAACAATAACACTGGCATTCCTCATCACTTTCAGACTCCCCCGCTGTTCCTAAGGATAATAAATCCTTCCTGAGGTACGGTGTTCAAAACTTAACACAATTCTCTTGGTGGAGTCAATGAGATCACATACCAACCGACTCAAGAACAGCTTCTTCCCTGCTGCTATCAGACTTCTGAATGGACCTACCTCGCACTAAGTTGATCCTTCTCTACACCCTAGCTATGACTGTAATGCGACATTCTCTTTTCCTTCTCCGTGAATGGTATGCTTTGTCTGTATAGCGCGCAAGAAACAATACTTTTAATTGTATACTAATACATGTGACAATAATAAATCAAATCAAATCTTTGTACAGAATTGTTACAGCTCAGAAGGAGGTCATTTTGCCCATCGTGTCTACGGCTGAAGCAAAAAGATTTGGTCATCTGAGTAGATGCCTCCTTGAGTTCGAGATCAACATTGCATTTGCCATTTTGGTTGTCTTTATACCAGTGCACGAGCCTTTAACAATGTTTCTACTCAGATGACCAAATCGTTTTGCTCTTTCACAGTTTCTCGCTTGCTTGGGAGAGATATTATTTATTAGGAACCTTTTTCTTAGTGCACTACTGTTATTCTCACTCTCCCTCTGTCCCTTGTCTTTTGCAGATGGAAAAGTACCTCTTCAAGCCAGATAATTTTAGCAGAATAGCCAGTGTTGATGCTGACCGACATGAACATCAGTCCTATTATACACTCTTTTACCCTGTGTTGGATGATTGGAGGTTTCTTCTCAGTGTAGTAAGATCTTAGAGGACAATTTAGCGAATGCTATTAGTTTTACATTTGATCCATAGAATTGTCCATGGGGGATGGAGATTGAGGCTGTGTTGATCACTTAGGTTCCCCAGGTTAACTAGAACCAGAGCGGGTGAAATATTTGGAATTCTTTCCACTATGGAACCAAGCGAAGACTGCCAAAACTCATTCACTCTGCTCTTCCTGAGTGTAACCCGAACTCTGGACCCTCCTGCGATCATTATTTTATGCTGCTTTTGAATAAGTGCGTCTCATGGTGTGGCTCAGGTCAGTATGATATTGTCCTGAAATTAGGTCGAGAGAATCGTTTAGATCATTGGAAAATGCTGGAAGGAGCCTCTAACTGGATGGACCCTAAAGCCAGAAGAGGAAAAGGCATCAGATTCAGAGATTCTGCTTTGGTTCTATGTTTTAATGATCATCTGGGATTATTTTCCTTTCCTCTGTTTTGGATGTTTGCCTTTAGTTTCCCTGAGCTATACCGACAGGAAGTGAAATTTATCGTGCGTGGATTATAAAATGGGTCGCAGATGCACTCTGGCTCATTTTGTGGAAAAACCAAGAGGAATTTCCATTCCAAAGATGGCTTTGGAGAGCAGTACACTGTGTGCAACGCTTTACTTTATTCTAAGTGATATTAAAGTTGCATCTGTGAACGATGTCAAAGTTAGGCTGATTGGCCATGGTAAATTGTCCCTCTGTGTCCCGAGATGTGAAGGTTGGATGGATGGGAAATGTGTGGGGTTACAGGGAGAGAGGGATTGGGTAGGATTCTCTGCCAGAGAATTAATCGGTGCAGACTCAATGGGCCAAATGGCCTCTTCTACACTGTAAAGATTCTGTGAAAATACTCAGAAGAAAAGTGAGATTCTTCTTTCAGATCCACCAGTCAGCAAGAGTTCATCGATTAGGAGCAGCAGTGCAAGTTAATCTCCCTTTACTTGTGGTAACCACTGTGTAATCTGGTAAGTGATCCACATTGTCTACCTGACTCCATCCTAACCTCCTTATCCACTGAGCCTTTACAGATTTCGAAATGAGTAAGTCTACAAACTCCAAGCTACAAGCAGCCTTTGGGACTATTAACTCACACCATTTGTATCATAATCCCAAAAGGTTTTTTGCCGAGATTAGCAATTTCAAAGCGTTGCCAGAATATTTGCAGTTATTTCTCTAATAGCCATGAAATTAAATCTTTCACTGTGTGTCCATTCAGATTAATCTCAGTTTCAAATCATAAATATCCTTTCACATTTCAAAAATTCCATCCTACTCCAATGGCACAGAGAAATGATATTGCGATGCTAGGAGCTTTTGTTTCCAACTGTTGCCTACACAAATAGCAGATTTACCATAAACCCCGACACACAAGTGGAAACTTCACGCTTGTTGTCGGGCAATATCAGGAATCGTGCCTTTTATATTTTAATTTATGTATCCATTCATATTTTATTTAATTTTGGTATAATACATACAGGGCTACATAGAGCAAGCCCAGAGAGCCAGGCCTCATCAGAGGGAAGGAAAGGGTTAATGCAGACAGCTAGAGGCCTGTTCTGCTGACAGATAATGATTGATGCATGCTATCAACTTCTGATGTGCGGGAGATCGCTCCGAATTATCGCGACAATGGGGGAACTGGCATTAAGACAACCAGGCTCCATATAGTCAAGGGAGGGTATAGCCTTCTGAAAACATGATCATCTAGCAGTGGGGGGGAATGATTAACACATCAGTGCAAATCGGTTGGGCAAATACAACGCCCTGACATTATAATCGGGTAAACGGAACTGTCCAAGAACTGATTAATGAAGTTGTACTGAACAATGCAGCCTGCATAACAAGATTAGAAGAACCATCTTGTATCCAACTCGAGGAATTAATATGCTAATGTAAACCTTTGTGACTCAAAGAAGTATATTCACCTGTGCCAATCTACCAGGGGCAGAGAGGGCTCGCAGACAACCTGAGTTTTCAGGCCAGAGTCCAGCTCTTCCTCATGCATGTGGAATAAAAACTTTTTTTGAAGTTCGACACAAATGTGGGGAGAATATGCAAACTCCACAGACAGTCACCCAAAGCCAGAATCAAACCTGGGGTCCCTGGCGCTGTGAGGCAGCAGTGCTAACCCCACTGTGCCACTGCACTGTTCAATAAGCAATACACAATTGAAAATATGTAATGTTTTTGTACTTAGTGCCTGGAATGCTGTGAAATGTATGTCGCCCCTGTCCCTCCACACTTCAATGCCTCTGTACACAGGGTATCAAGATGTGTTTGTATTTCCCTGATTTTCGATGGTGCACATGTTTTTAATGCTGTAATTCACGCTTTGCACATTTCATTTGAATTTCAGGAAGTTAAAAGACACTCAGAATATTCCAAACCTATATGTTGCACCAGGTTCAGTAATAATTCTAAACAGTAATCGCTGGCTGACGTCAATCCTAATTATTGGAATTCTTTGCAAATTTGCACAGCCGATCTTTTTGAGTAGCTCTAAGGGCTGTTTTGTATGCCGGCTGTTTCGATACATCCTTCATCCAGAAACTACCCAGCATCTCACCTCTACATCACTTTCAATCCATTAAAATACCAAACCTTGCACACGATCTGAAACTCAACGCAGTTTGAGTGGGATCAATCATCATCGGAGGATCTAACCATCGCCCCTTGATATTCAATGGCATCACCGTCGCTGGATCCCCCCACTGTCAACATCCTGGGGGTTACCATTGACCAGAAACTGAACTGGACAGCCATATCAATACTGTGGCTACAAGAGCAGGTCCGAGGCTGGGAATTCTGCAGTGAGTAACTCACCTCCTGACTCCCCAAAGCCTGTCCACCATCTCAAAGACACAAGTCAGGAGTGTGATGGAATACTCTCCACTCGCCTGGATGGGATGCAGTTCCAACAACACTCAAGAAACTCAACGCCATCAAGGACAAAGCAGTCCATTTGATTGGCACCCCATCCACAAACATTTGATCCCTCCATCACTGACACACAGTGGCAGGAGTATGTACCATCTACAAGATGCACTGCAGGAATTCACCAAGGCTCCTTGGACAGCAGTTTCCAAACCCATGACCTCTACCATCTCGGAGACAAGGGCAACAGATGTATTGGAACACCATCACCACTGGAAAGATCCCTTCAAAGTCACACACCATCCTGACTTGGAAATACATCGTAAGAAGTCTAACAACACCAGGTTAAAGTCCAACAGCTTTTACTTTAACCTGGTGATTTTAGACTTCTTACTGTGTTTACCCCAGTCCAACGCCAGCATCTCCACATCTTGGAAATACATCGCCATTCCTTCAAGTGTCGCTGGGTCAAAATCCTGGAGCTCCCTCCCTAACAGCAATATGGGTATGCCTACACCTCAGGAATAGCAGGGGTTCAAGAAGGCAGGTCACCACCACCTCCTCAAGGGCAATTAGGGATGGGCAATAAATGCTGGCCCAGCCAATTACACCCACATTTAAAAAAAATGTTGATCACTAAACACATATTGCAGACTAATGTCCACAAACAAAAAATTCAAGTAATTAATCTGTGTCACATATCAAACGAATTTGGAAGTGTTTCTTTATTTCAGGAATGCATAACGTACCTGAGGTATTAATGATATAAATTAAATGCAACTTATTTAATTGTGTTACTAAAAGACAATGGACAAAGGGTCATCTGGACTCTCCTTACAGATGCTGCCAGACCTGCTGAGATTTTCCAGCATTTTCCCTTTTGGTTTCAGATTCCAGCATCCGCAGTAATTTGCTTTTATTTACTTGTGTTGTTAGGTTCATAAAATCATAAGACCATAAGATCATAAGACCATAAGATATTTCGTTAAGTCGGGCAGCACGGTCGGTGCAGGCTTGGAGGCCCGAAGGGCCTGTTCCTGTGCTGTAATTTTCTTTGTTCTTTGTTCTTTATAGGAGCAGAATTAGGCCCTTTGGCCCATTGAGTCTGCTCCGCCATTCAATCATGGCTGATAGGTTTCTCAACCCCATTCTCCTGCCTTTTCCCCATAACCTTTGTTCCCCTTACCAATCAAGAACCTATCTATTTCTGTCCTAAATGCACTCAATGACCCGGCCTCCTCTGTGGCAATGAGTTCCACAGATTCACCACCCTCTGGCTGAAGAAATTCCTCCTCATCTTGGTTCCAAAAGGTCGTCCCTTTACTCTGAGGCCGTGCCCTCGGACCCTGTCTCTCCTGCAGTGGATGAGTCTGCCAATGTTCCATTGCAACAAGAAATAGCCAACTTTGAAAAGCCCCAGTTAAGGATGGAACGGGTTAACTGGTTGTGGAATTGTTCCCTCGGTGGGAGACTCAGTTCTGGTGCAGTCAACTGCATCACAGTGTGCTGAGGTTTCAGGCCAATTGGAGACCACTTTGTTTGAAGAAGCAATGAACTGTTCAAGATCTTTTCGTAGAAGGAAATGTTTTTTACTGAGCAATTATGCAAGTTTATTTTTAACCTCGCTGAGTCAGCAGAATACTTGAGTGTATTGTTTTATTTTGTGTTCTTTTATTTCCGCAATCAGCCATGCTTTCCTAGTCAAAGCTCAATCAATTTTCATTCAGTTTTCTCTCTTCTTCCTATCCCACAATTTCTATCGTCCCGGGAATCCTCCAGCACTTCATCAAAAAGGGGGGATCTCATAGAGACTTCTAAAATTCTAACAGGACGAGATAGGGTAGATGCAGGGAGGATGTTCCCGAAAGTGGGGGAAGTCCAGAACCAGGGGTCACAGTCTGAGGATTCGGGGTAGACCATTTAGAGCGGAGGTGAGGAGACATTTCTTCACCCAATGAGTGGTGAGCCTGTGGAATTCATTACCACAGGAAGTAGTTGATGCCAAAACATTGAATGTATTTAAGAAGTGGCTGGATATAGCACTTGGGGCTAATGGGATCAAAGGTTATGGGGAGAAAGCAGGATTAGGCTACTGAGTTGGATGATCAGCCATGATCGTGATGAATGGCGGAGCAGGCTCGAAGGGCCAAATGGCCTCCTCCTGCTCCTATCTTCTATGTTACTAAAATGTCATAAAGCATAAACTGGCAGGCAATTCACTCCCAGCAGTTTGTATTCCACCCTAACACAATGCCCAAACAAATTTGCGTGGGTTTCCTCCGGGTGCTCCGCTGGGTGCTCCTGTTTTCTCCCATAATCCGAAAGATGTGCTGGTTAGGTGCAGTGGCCATGCTAAATTGCCCCTCAATATCCCAAGATGTGTAGGTTAGGGGGATTAGTCGGGTAAATACTTGGGGTTACGGGGAACAGGTCTGGGTGGGGTTTCCCCTCAGTGTCAGCGGGATTAAGTGGGGTTACAAGGATAGGGCTGGGATGGGATTGCTGTTGGTGCAGACACGATGGGCTGAATGGCCTCCTTCTGCACTGTACGGATTCTATGATGTTGCAATGTTAACATAAGCCTACTTGTAACACTAATAAATAAGCTTAAAACTTTAAAACAAACTGATGTCAGTTATAATTCCCCAAGACAGATTGGAAATGACCCTTGAACCTAATGTGTCTCTGATACAGTTTTATCCTGGGTGGGAGATCTCACTAAGCTTTTGGGAAAGCTTCTAGAACTCTCCATGTAAGTTAAGTTTATTTATTAGTCATAAGTAAGACTTACATTAACACTGCAATGATGTTTCTGTGAAATTCCCCTCGTCGCCACACTCCGGCGCTTGTTCAGGTCAATGCACCGAACCAGAAGGTCTTTCAGACTGTGGGAGGAAACCGGAGCACCCGGAGGAAACCCACGCAGACATGGAAAGAATTTGCAAACTCCACAGAGACAGTGACCCAAGGCCGGAATTGAACCGAGGACCCTGGTGCTGTGAGGCAGCAGTGCTGACCACTGTGCCACCCTTAATCTCCTTTAAATCTCCTTTAAATTCTAACCCAAAAGTGAAGTCCACGAAGGCTGTATCAAGAAAAAAAACCAGTGGACCAACCACTGCCAAGTCCCTGGGACGCCTATCACAGCACAGAAATGCAGAGTTAATGACGATGTCTTTGTGAGGAACTGTGAATAAATACTCTGAGAAATTCTAACTGGCTGGTTATTGGTGGACGTGTTGTTTATGGCAACAGTAACAGAGGAGGAGGAGGTTCAAGAGGACAGAAAACATGGACAACTCATCAGGAGTTACAAGCTAATTAATAGATGTGATAGCTTGTACTTTCTTGAGCATGTAGGGAACATGCCAACCCTCCAGGTTTGGCCCGGTGTCTCCAGGGATTGAAGATTAATCTCCAGGACTCCGCTGTGTGTGACGCTGGAGAATACTGGGACATCAAGAAAGATTGGTTAAAAAAACCTTTTAACATTTCTCTGTGCCAGATATTAAAAATATTGTAAGTGGGGGATAAAAGGTTGTTGCGTAATTGCGTAATGAGTCTTTTTGCTTTCCAAAGGAAGGCAGTCTGTCACAAGGATGGATGTGTTGGGCGAATAATGGCTGGAGAGTGGGGGAAATTCATGTAATGAAACCTCTTGGCATGCATACATATATACAGTGCACAAGGAGGCCATTCGGCCCATCGAGTCTGCACCAACCACAATCCCACCTCGGCCCTCTCCCCATAATCAACACTTACCATTTGCCCTAGCTAGTCCCCCTGACACTAAGGGGCAATTTAGCATGGCTAATCCACCTAACTCGCACATCTTTGGACTGTGGGAGGAAACCGGAGCACCCGGGAGAAACCCACGCAGACACAGGGAGAATGTGCAAACACCACGCAGACAGTGACCCAAGTCGGGATTCGAACCCGGGTCCCGGGCGCTGTGAGGCAACACTGCTAACCATTGTGCCACCGTGCCACCCATTTAGTCACAACCCTATGAGTATGACAGAGAAAGCAGCTTAGGTTCCATAGGACAGTTGAAGATGTACCACTTACAGAGGCACCATATTGTCAGTTGTACCATGGTCAACATTGTATTCAACTTTTAAGCCAAGCGAGCCGTACATGTCCCCCGCTACCCCACCCCCTCCCCCCCACCCCGCCCTCCCCTTTGGTAGTGGGTAGCTTTGCTTTCTAGAATTACAATAAGGAGGTTAGTGAACTCTGCTCCCACACACATTGCACTATTTTTACCCCATTGGAAAACAGATTGTGATGGTATTTCCAAATCATTAACTTCCCAAGACACCGGACATAATCGTCCAAGACGATTGGTGGAACTGGGCTTCATGCAGCGAATGCCATGATTTGATTTGATTTGATTTGATTTATTATTGTCACATGTATTAACATACAGTGAAAAGTATTGTTTCTTGCATGCTATACAGACAAAGCATACCGTTCATAGAGAAGGAAAGGAGAGAGTGCAGAATATAGTGTTACAGTTATAGCTAGGATGTGGAGAAAGATCAGCTTAATACGAGGTAGGTCCATTCAAAAGTCTGATGGCAGCAGGGAAGAAGCTGTTCTTGAGTCGGTTGGTACGTGACCTCAGACTTTTGTATCTTTTTCCCGACGGAAGAAGGTGGAAGAGAGAATCTCCCGGGTGCGTGGGGTCCTTAATTATGCTGGCTGCTTTGCCGAGGCAGCGGGAAATGTAGACAGAGTCAATGGATGGGAGGCTGGTTTGAGTGATGGATTGGGCTACATTCACAACCTTTTGTAGTTTCTTGTGGTCTTGGGCAGACCAGGAGCCATGGTTGTGATACAACCAGAAAGAATGCTTTCTATGGTGCATCTGTAAAAGTTGGTGAGAGTCGTAGCGGACATGCCAAATTTCCTTAGTCTCCTGAGAAAGAAGAGGCGATGTTGCACTTTCTTAACTATTGTGTCTGCATGGGGGGATCAGGACAGGTTGTTGGTGATCTGGACACCTAAAAACTTGAAGCTCTCGACCATTTCTACTTCATTGAATCACTTCTTCATTTCATTGATTTCATTTCTGACGTTGAGAGAAGAGAACTGGACAGATGTTGGTAAGCAGGACAGCTGAAAGGCTGAGAATAGTTTCAAGGATGGAGCCACATCTGTAAAGCGAGTGATTTTTAGAGGTTTCGGATACCTTTTGTACTCTATCCCTCAAGCCAAGAACTTGCATGTGCTTTTGAAACACCCTTCACAACTTATCTTGCTACCTTCAGAGATTCCTATATGTGAATGCTCAGTGTCTCTGCTGCTGCGCTGCTTTTAGTGACATGAATTCGGAACTTCCATAAAACTTTCACTTGGATTAGAAAGAAAGAAAATGTTTTGTTTCAATCACTGCAGGTTGGCACAAATGGGTTTTAAAACCCAATACGTTATTTTTGGAAATGTAGCCAGGTGTTGTGTCAAGCAATGCAGATGCCAGTTTATACGCAATAGGACCCCACAAACAGCAAACACAAGAAACAATCAGTTCATCTGCTCTGTGGTACTGGTTGGAAGTTAAGTATTGGCTACAGCGTGGGAGAACTTCAATGTTCATTCTGTGTAATGTCAATGTATTTTTTTTCATTAATGGGACATGGGCGTCGCTGGCTGGGCCAGCATTTATTGCCCATCCCTAGTTGCCCTTGGAGGGCAGCTGAGAGTCAACCACATTGCTGTGGCTCTGGAGTCACATGTAGGCCAGACCAGGGTAAGGACGGCAGATTTCCTTCCCTAAAGGACGTTAGTGAACCAGATAGGTTTTTCCAACAATCAACAATGGCTTCATGGTCATCAGTAGATTCTTAATTCCAGATCATTTAATTATTATTGATATCCAAATTCCACCATCTGCCATGGAGGGGTTTGAACCCAGGACCCCAGAACATTAGCTGAGTTTCTGAATTAATTGTGTAGTGGGTGGCACAGTGGCACAGTGGTTAACATTTCTGCCTCACACCTCCAGGGACCCGGGTTCAATTCCTGGCTGGGCTCACTGTCTGTGCAGAGTCCGTACATTCTCCCCCTGTCTGTGTGGGTTTCCTCCGGGTGCTCCGGTTTCCCCCCACAGTCCAAAGATGTGCGGATTAGGGTGATTGGACAAGCTAATTTGCCCCTCAGTATTGGGGGTAAATGCATAGGGTTATGGCGATAGGGCCTGGGTGGGATTGTGATATTAAACAATGTAATATTCGTATTACTGTCTCATCTAAAAGACTGCACCTGTGGAAATGCAGCAGTCTCTCAGTGCGACATTGTTGAGCCAGATTGTGTGTGAACTATTGGAGTGGGATCAAGCCTAAGGCTTCTGATTTGCAAGGTGTGAGTGTGAGCAGTTAGCTAAGCTGCTTGGCTTTATGTTTAAACTCTAGAAAAAGAGAAAACTGGTTTAAAAATCATTCCATTTATGTCATATGTGTGAGGAACTCCACCTGTCTTATTCAGCTTCTCAATAGTCACACTTTGTTTAAGCTTCGGAATTAAATCAATTTCATTTTGCTGCAGCACCAATACATGGGACCTGATGTGATTAAAACCTCAAACTAATGCCATTAAAAACATCTTGCGGTAACTGTCTGGCTGTTGCCGCAGCCACCGTTTATGCTAATTCAGTTAATGCAGCAGCTGACGTGAACAACAAAACCCGCTAAATACCAGCGCGACTTTACAATTCCTACTTAAATCAGAACAGAGGAATTTGAAAGTCGCTCAGGCCTGAGGATTTCTAAGTCGTGATAACTGGGACATTTTGGTTGATTGACTTAATCAGAATATTAAACAATGGATTCTGTAATAAACATAGTAGAACAATAAAGTCTGAATTAAGTCTCCATGTGATAGAGTGACTGTCTGTACGCAGTGATATTCGTGTCCATGTGACTGTGTGTACACACTGATGTCCATGTGACTGTGTACACAGTGATATCCGTGTCCATGTGACTGTCTGTACACATTGATATTCGTGTCCATGTGACTGTCTGTACACATTGATATTCGTATCCGTGTGACTGTGTACACAGTGATATTCGTGTCCATGTGACTGTCTGTACACACTGATATCCGTGTCCATGTGACTGTGTACACAGTGATATTCATGTCCGTGTGACTGTGTACACACTGATATCCGTGTCCATGTGACTGTGTACACAGTGATATTCATGTCCGTGTGACTGTGTACACATTGATATTTGTGTCCATGTGACTGTGTACACATTGATATCCGTGTCCATGTGACTGTGTACACAGTGATATTTGTGTCCATGTGACTGTGTACACAGTGATATCCGTGTCCATGTGACTGTGTACACAGTGATATCCGTGTCCATGTGACTGTGTACACAGTGATATCCGTGTCCATGTGACTGTGTACACACTGATATCCATGTCCATGTGACTGTGTACACAGTGATATTTGTGTCCATGTGACTGTGTACACAGTGATATCCGTGTCCATGTGACTGTGTACACACTGATATCCATGTCCATGTGACTGTGTACACAGTGATATTTGTGTCCATGTGATTGTGTACACAGTGATATCCGTGTCCATGTGACTGTGTACACAGTGATATCCGTGTCCATGTGACTGTGTACACATTGATATTTGTGTCCATGTGACTGTGTACACAGTGATATCCATGCCCATGTGACTGTGTACACAGTGATATCCGTGTCCATGTGACTGTGTACACATTGATATTTGTGTCCATGTGACTGTGTACACATTGATATCCATGTCCATGTGACTGTGTACACAGTGATATTTGTGTCCATGTGACTGTGTACACAGTGATATCCGTGTCCATGTGACTGTGTACACAGTGATATCCGTGTCCATGTGACTGTGTACACAGTGATATCCGTGTCCATGTGACTGTGTACACAGTGATATCCATGTCCATGTGACTGTGTACACAGTGATATTTGTGTCCATGTGACTGTGTACACATTGATATCCATGTCCATGTGACTGTGTACACAGTGATATCCGTGTCCATGTGACTGTGTACACATTGATATTTGTGTCCATGTGACTGTGTACACATTGATATCCATGTCCATGTGACTGTGTACACAGTGATATCCGTGTCCATGTGACTGTGTACACAGTGATATCCGTGTCCATGTGACTGTGTACACACTGATATCCATGTCCATGTGACTGTGTACACAGTGATATTTGTGTCCATGTGACTGTGTACACAGTGATATTTGTGTCCATGTGACTGTGTACACATTGATATTTGTGTCCATGTGACTGTGTACACAGTGATATCCGTGTCCATGTGACTGTGTACACAGTGATATCCATGTCCATGTGACTGTGTACACAGTAATATCCGTGTCCATGTGACTGTGTACACAGTGATATCCGTGTCCATGTGACTGTGTACACAGTGATATTTGTGTCCATGTGACTGTGTACACAGTGATATCCGTGTCCATGTGACTGTGTACACAGTGATATCCGTGTCCATGTGACTGTGTACACACTGATATCCGTGTCCATGTGACTGTGTACACAGTGATATCCGTGTCCATGTGACTGTGTACACAGTGATGTCTGTGTCCATGTGATTGTGTACACAGTGATATTCGTGTCCATGTGACTGTGTACACATTGATATTTGTGTCCATGTGACTGTGTACACAGTGATATCCGTGTCCATGTGACTGTGTACACAGTGATATCCGTGTCCATGTGACTGTGTACACAGTGATATCCGTGTCCATGTGACTGTGTACACAGTGATATTCGTGTCCATGTGACTGTGTACACATTGATATTTGTGTCCATGTGACTGTGTACACAGTGATATCCGTGTCCATGTGACTGTGTACACAGTGATATCCGTGTCCATGTGACTGTGTACACACTGATATCCGTGTCCATGTGACTGTGTACACAGTGATATTCATGTCCGTGTGACTCTACACATTGATATTTGTGTCCATGTGACTGTGTACACATTGATATCCGTGTCCATGTGACTGTGTACACAGTGATATCCGTGTCCATGTGATTGTGTACACAGTGATATCCGTGTCCATGTGACTGTGTACACAGTGATATCCGTGTCCATGTGACTGTGTACACAGTGATATCCGTGTCCATGTGATTGTGTACACAGTGATATCCGTGTCCATGTGACTGTGTACACAGTGATATCCGTGTCCATGTGATTGTGTACACAGTGATATCCGTGTCCATGTGATTGTGTACACAGTGATATCCGTGTCCATGTGACTGTGTACACAGTGATATCCGTGTCCATGTGACTGTGTACACAGTGATATCCGTGTCCATGTGATTGTGTACACAGTGATATCCGTGTCCATGTGACTGTGTACACAGTGATATCCGTGTCCATGTGACTGTGTACACACTGATATCCGTGTCCATGTGACTGTGTACACAGTGATATTCATGTCCGTGTGACTCTACACATTGATATTTGTGTCCATGTGACTGTGTACACATTGATATCCGTGTCCATGTGACTGTGTACACAGTGATATCCGTGCCCATGTGACTGTGTACACATTGATATCCGTGTCCATGTGACTGTGTACGCAGTGATATCCGTGCCCATGTGACTGTGTACACATTGATATCCGTGTCCATGTGACTGTGTACACAGTGATATCCGTGTCCATGTGACTGTGTACACAGTGATATCCGTGTCCATGTGACTGTGTACACAGTGATATTTGTGTCCATGTGACTGTGTACACAGTGATATCCGTGTCCATGTGACTGTGTACACAGTGATATCCGTGTCCATGTGACTGTGTACACAGTGATATCCGTGTCCATGTGACTGTGTACACAGTGATATTTGTGTCCATGTGACTGTGTACACAGTGATATCCGTGTCCATGTGACTGTGTACACAGTGATATTTGTGTCCATGTGACTGTGTACACAGTGATATCCGTGTCCATGTGACTGTGTACACAGTGATATCCGTGTCCATGTGACTGTGTACACAGTGATATTTGTGTCCATGTGACTGTGTACACAGTGATATCCGTGTCCATGTGACTGTGTACACAGTGATATCCGTGTCCATGTGATTGTGTACACAGTGATATCCGTGTCCATGTGATTGTGTACACAGTGATATCCGTGTCCATGTGACTGTGTACACAGTGATGTCTGTGTCCATGTGACTGTGTACACAGTGATATCCGTGTCCATGTGACTGTGTACACAGTGATATCCGTGTCCATGTGACTGTGTACACAGTGATATCCGTGTCCATGTGACTGTGTACACAGTGATATCCGTGTCCATGTGACTGTGTACACAGTGATATCCGTGTCCATGTGACTCTGTACACAGTGATATTCGCGTTCGTGTGACTGTCTGGACGAGGAAATTTCCTCCCTTATCTCTCTGATTTTTCTGGCCCCTTACAACAGAATTAAAGTTTTGGAAAAAGCGGACAGCTGAGGGATGGGCGGAAATCTCCACCTGTGCATAAAATATAATGGAAACCAAACATGGAATCAAAACAGAAACCCATAAAACAGAACAAAGCGATTTTCATGCACTTAGAGAATATCGAGCGAATGTTTTTCTACTCCAAGTGAAGGGCTTATCTCTATATTCCACAGGGTCTCATCAGACTTCCTGTGCATCCCCCGATTCTAGCAGGTGCACTGACCCACTGGGGACTGCGATTCCTTCCTGAGCTGCTCAATTCCTCCCAGTTTTGGCAGACAGTTTTCTGTTCAAACTCTGGTTGATTTTCCATCATGTTACATCGAGAGGGAGGGGGAAATCAAAAGGAACTGAAGCATTCAGGCCAAGCAGAGATACAAGAACCTGGCTGGGACTCAGACAGAGGAAGGAGCAAAGGGAGGAGAGGGAAGAGGAAGTGAATGGGGTGAGGGAGGGAAGGGGGAATGGAGAGGTAGGAATGGGCCTGGAATGGGGGAGGGGTGTAAAGGCAGAGCAAACATCTCAGCAATAGGTCTAAGTCCTGTGAAAATTCTCTGTGAGATTTTTAATATAGTGTTCAATTCTGGTCACCACACTACCAGGAGGATGCAGAGGCTTTGGAGAGGGTACAGAAAAGCTTTACCAGGATGTTGCCTGGTATGGAGGGCATCAGCTATGAGGAGAGGTTGGAGAAACTTAGTTTGTTCTCATTTGAATGGCGGAATTTGAGGGGGGACCTGATAGAAGTCTACAAGAGGGGCATGGACAGAGTGGATAGTCAGAAGCTTTTTCCCAGGGTGGAAGAGTCAATTACTGGGGAGGGGCATAGGTTTAAGTTGCGAGGGGCAAGGTTTAAAGGAGATGTACGAGGCAAGTCTTTTGCACAGAGGGTGGTGGGTGCCTGGAACTTGCTGCTGGGGGAGGTAGTCATGATGTGGAGATGCCGGCGTTGGACTGGGGTGGGCACAGCAAGAAGTCTCACAACACCAGGTTAAAGTTCAACAGGTTTATTTGGAATCACGAGCTTTCGGAGCGCTGCTCCTTCATCAGGTGGTGGGGGGGGGTGGCTGGGTCAGGGAGATGGGGGCGGTGGGGAGAATAAGTGAGGGCACTGTTCAAGGGTTGGATTTTCTCTTCAGTAGGAGGGGAGGAGGGAAGGTGTGGCATTGCTTCAAGACTGCCTTGGCAGAAATGGTTAGAATTGGTATAAGAGGTGATGTTTTCTTGATCATTTCGGTGAGAAGGATTAGCTTGGCGCATCTTGGCCCATTTTTAGCTATGTTGAAAAAACGGACAATGACGTTTTGGAGCAGAAAGTACGCTTGAGCTGCTTTGTACATTGGGGGTCTTTGAGGGGGGGTGGGACATACTTGAAGCAGAAGTTTGATGTTCATAAATCATTATTTGCCAGCAGAAGGTGACAGCGCTCCAATAACCTGGAAATGTGTTGCCATAGAGATTGGTTTCCAGAGTATTGAAGAGGCATGATCATTTTTTCAGTGCTGGTGAATAGCAGATAAGTTGGGCAGGAATTGTAGTGAGCGGGACACAGACCGTGCAAAGGTCCATTGACCTCGGCTGGGGTTTTCTGGCCACATTCGCCCCAAGAATGGAAATCCCACCTTAATGCGTATGAGGACTTTTAAAGAGGATAGGCAGGGTAGATTCAAAAGAAAAGTTCCCAATGATGGGGGAGTCCAGAACTAGGGGTCATAGTTTGAGGATAAGGGGTAAACCTTTTAGGACTGAGATGAGGAGAAATTTCTTCACCCAGTGGATGGTGAATGTATGGAATTCACTATCACAGAAAGTAGTTGAAGCCAAAACGTTGTCTGATTTCAAGAAGGAATTAGTTATAGCTTTTGGGGCTAAAGGGATCAAGGGATATGGGGGGAAGGCGGGAACAGGATATTGAAAATTATGATCAGCCATGGGCAGCACGGTAGCACAGTGGTTAGTACTGCTGCCTCACAGCGCCAGGGACCTGGGTTCAATTCCCAGCTTGGGTCACTGTCTGTGTGGAGTTTGCACATTCTTCCCGTGTCTGCCTGGGTTTCCTCCGGGTGCTCCGGTTTCCTCCCACAGTCCAAAGATGTGCGGGTTAGGTTGATTGGCCATGCTAAATTGCCCCTTAGTATCAGGAGATTAGCAGAGTAAAATATATGCGGGAATAGGTCTTGGGTGGGATTGTGGTCGGTGTAGACTTGATGGGTTGAATGGCCTCCTTCTGCACTGTAGGGATTCTATGATTCTATGAATGGCGGAGCAGGCTCGAATGGTCTACTCCTGCTTCTAGTTTCTATGTTTCTATGGGGGACTTCCACATCTGCCATTTTTAAAGGTGTCTCCAGTCATCCTGATCCAGGCCGAGGTGTCTCATGTCTTGTCGTAAGTTTTTGCTTTCAAGTTCCCAAGCTCTCCAACTTTATTTCTTTTACAATCTTCTTGAAACTCAGTTGGTTGCCAAACTTCCCACTACTATCTCTTTTGGTTTTGACTTCAATCGGGTCATTGAGGTTGGCCTATGGGAATATGAACTCCCTGATTAAGGAGTCAATTGATGGGCCAATCAGGGAGTCTTTTCCTTGTATTTAACCGGGCGTGTCAGTTCCTCTGGCACTCCTGAAGGTAGACTGCTGACTGATAACACTCTGTGCACTGTTGTTAGAATTGTAAATAAAGGGATTTTGGTGAAGGGACTTCTGCCTTCGAAGACTTATCACAGTATGGTGTTTACATCTTTTACCTTGGTGAAGTTTTTTGGGACTTGTTAACGTTACGGATGTTATTTCAATGCAATGATTACACCATTGAAATAGCTTTAACTTATTGTATGATCAGTGACCCGATGTGAAAGTGGGAAATAGCATGTCATTGGCTGAATGGATAACACTGAGATATCTGCAGTGTTTGGAAACTATTCCACACATATCTCAGGAGCTCTTTACACATGCTTAAAACTTAGCTTACTCTGCACGCATCTGTCTTGGTTCCTTAATAAAAAAAATAATTCTGTCACGCGAGATAAAGTGGGAAAGTTCTCCTTGATTTAGCGAGGAAGTAGGTATTTTGGTTGGGGCAGATGTGTTTCCATTCGGCCTGTGAGATACTTGGACAATGTTTTACTGGAAGTAATGTCATGAAATCATAGAATCATTGAATCCCTACAGTGCAGAAGGAGGCCATTCGGCCCATCGAGTTTGCACAGAGCATCTTACCCAGGCCCTATCCCCGTAACCTCACGCCTCCCCAACTATTCCCCCGAAACCTATATATCTTGGAACAATAAGGGGCAATTTAGCATGGCTAACCCACCTAACCTATATATCTTTGGACACGAAAGGACAATTTATCATAGCCAATCAACCTAACCCGCACATCTTTGGACTGTGGGAGGAAACCAGGGCACCCGGAGGAAACCCACATGGGGAGAATGTGCAAACTCCACACAGACAGTCACCCAATGATCAAATTGAACACGGGTCCCTGGCGCTGTGAGGCAGCAGTGCTAACCACTGTGCCACCATAGAAATCATTATACAACTCTGCCTATCAGTATCTACACTGGAGGTTTTAAGGTCTATAAGTTTGGGATGTATCTATCGCTGCCATTATATGTGTGTGGGTGCCTGCGTGCTATCAATGTGAATCCATGCCTTCTTTTGTCTGTGGAAATATATGTAATGAAAATACAATATTGGGAAAACTGAATCCAAACTGGTTTTCCTGCATCTCAATGTATCTCCTTGCTTGACGATAGATCCAATGCTTCCTGTCCCTCATTTCTCACTCAAACCCTTCCTGAGGAAGATGTGAGTCCTCATCACCACCGGACTCAAAATCTGAGACTCATGTCTCCATTGCCAGCTGCTGGCTTACTAGTGCTCAGTTGACAACTCCCCTCTACCTCCCCCCCCGCACCCCCCCCCCCCCCCACCCCACCACCACCACCACCCCCCCCAACCCCTGACACCACTACCCCCTGCTCCCATGCCACTTGACTCCCCATTATGTTTGGCAACTTTACCCCCTCGTTTTCTGGTTCGGCGGAATCAGCAGGGTGTGACCTGCCGTGCAGCCCGAGTACCAACTGGCCATTTTCCCTTTAACCCGCGCTGGCCCAAGCCACCTGTGCGCCAGTGGATAGGGTCCCCCTCTGTGTGGGGGAGGGGGGAGACACAAACCTATTTGTGGAGTCCAGCCAAGTCACTACGCTGGCCTCGACTGGCTCCCAGCTGTGTACCTCAATCAGATGCCTGGTCCTGGACCGATCATGCAGCACCTACACCCATGTCAAAATCTGAAACAGCCCCTCAATAAAGTCTTTATTAATCTTAATCGTAACCGTTAATGAACTGGATGGGCCCCCAGTGTTCCCCCTCCCCCGTATCCTGTTTAAACTTGTCGGTATAATGACTTTAACCAGATCCATGAGATGGCTCTGTTAGAATATGAGCTCCCTGATTGAGGCGGTTAATGCTGTCCAATCCGGGAGCCCTGCAGAGGTCCATAATGTGGAGTGACCGGGTTCCCGGTACTCAGAGTGTATACTCTGTACTGGGAGGTACCTGTCTGAGTATTACTAACTCTGGTGAAGGGGCGCTGGCCTTGTGGGACTTATTACAGCCAGCACCAGGGACGCTATTGGGAACCAGTACACTGACGAACGCCAATATTTTTATCCCCCTGCCTGTGTTTCTGAACTTCTACCCTCTGATAACAGTATTTTATGTTTTTGTTCCTGATTGCTAGCTTTCAAAGGTTTGATTTCTTTTTTATGGTGGGTTTCAGCGGCTGAATTTGTTTCCTGGTCGGAATCTGCTTTTCGCACTGCTCCCTTATCAGTGAATTGTCATTTATATCCTTTATTTTCCTGTGGAGGCAGCACGGTGGTTAGCACTGCCGCCTCACAGCGCTAGGGACCTGGGGCGGCACGGTGGCACAGTGATTAGCACTGCCGCCTCACAGCGCCAGGGACCCGGGGCGGCACGGTGGCACAGTGATTAGCACTGCCGCCTCACAGCGCCAGGGACCTGGGGTGGCACGGTGGCACAGTGGTTAGCACTGCCACCTCACAGCGCCAGGGACCTGGGGCGGCACGGTGGCACAGTGGTTAGCACTGCCGCCTCACAGCGCCAGAGACCCGAGTTCAATTCCCGGCTTGGGTCACTGTCTGTGTGGAGTTTGCACGTTCTCCCTGTGTCTGCGTGGGTTTCCTCCGAGTGCTCCGGTTTCCTCCCACAGTCCGAAAGACGTGCAGGTTAGGTGGATTGGCCATGCTAAATTATCTCTCAATGTACCCGAACAGGCGCTGGAGTGTGGCGACTCGGAGATTTTCACAGTAACTTCATTGCAGTGTTAATGTAAGCCTACTTGGGACACTGATAAATAAACTTTAAACTTTCGACAATGGCTTCACGACCATCAGAAGATTCTTAATTCCAGATTTTTAAAAAATTGAATTCAAATATTTGCTGTGATGGGATTTGAATCCAGGTCCCCAGAGTTTCTGGATTAATAGCCGAGCCATAATACCACTCGGCCATCACCTCCCTCCAAGGTAAGGAAAGTGGAACATTTCCAAAACAAAGCACCCAGAACTTCAAACCAGTAACTTCATTGCAGTGTTAATGTGACTAATAAATAAACTTTTTTAAACAATCAACTACAAGGGGCGGCAGCTTTATAACCCACTCAGATTGAATAGATGTTCCCCTTGGAATAAACTGCCAGTCGGATACCAACTTAATTATTACTAGATGCTCTCGAGGTGAGAAAACATAAGTGACTGGTGCTGAATACAATTCTGAATACAATTCTGAATACAATTTGAGCTTGCAGCATCAGTTCCTGGAATTAGCACTTGTCAATGTGTGCCCTTGTCAATGCAAGTTAAAATTAAACATCATGCTCAGGTTATATCCAATAAACCATACATACCCACAGAGCAGTAGACATGTGCTGTCTTCCTCGACTTTCTATTAATGTTTAAATAGAACTTCTGCCAACTTTTTGAGTTTGGACTTGCAGATGAAATAACACAAAACATGTTGATTCAACACTTCTTAAGTGCAGTAATAATATAATTCATCTCCTCATTTTCCACTTTCGGATTCTGGTCATCATGTTTCCATCAATATGAAGCAAGGTGGGAACAAACCCAGCTGTGAGTTTGCTATGGTTCTTTTTTCGTTTTAAAGTTTATTTATTAGTGTCACAAGTTGGCTTACATTATTTTGATTTGATTTTGATTTGATTTATTATTGTCATATGTATTAACATAGTGAAAGGTATTGTTTCTTGCGCGCTATACAGACAAAACATACCGTTCTATAGAGAAGGAAACGAGAGAGTGCAGAATGTAGTGTTACAGTCATAGTTAGGGTGTAGAGAAAGATCAACTTAATGCAAGGTTAAGTCCATTCAAAAGTCTGACAGCAGCAGGGAAGAAATTGTCTTGAGTCGGTTGGTACGTGACCTCAGATTTCTGTATCTTTTTCCTGAAGGAAGAAAGTGGAAGAGAGAATGTCCGGGGTGCGTGGAGTCCTTGATTATGCTGACTGCTTTTCCGAGGCAGCGGGAAGTGTAGACAGAATCAATGGATGGGAGGCTGGTTTGCGTGATGAATTGGGCTACATTCACGACCTTTTGTAACTTATTGTTGTCTTGGGCAGAGCAGGAGCCATACCAAGCTGTGATACAACCAGAAAGAATGCTTTCTATGGTGCATCTATAAAAGCTGGTGAGAATCATAGCTGACATGCCAAATTTCCTTAGTCTTCTGAGAAAGTAGAGGCGTTGGTGGGCTTTCTTAACTATAGTGTCAGCATGGGGGGATCAGGACAGGTTGTTGGCGATCTGGACACCTAAAATGTGAAGCTCTCGACCCTTTCTACTTTGTCCCCATTGATGTAGACGGGGGCATGTTCTCCTTTACGCTTCCTGAAGTCGATGACAATCTCCTTTGTTTTGTTGACATTGAGGGAGAGATTATTGTTGCCACACCAGTTCACCAGAATCTCTATCTCATTCCTGTACTCTGTCTCGTCATTGTTTGAGTTCCGACCCACTATGGTGGTGTCGTCAGCAAACTGGAAAATCGAATTGGAGGGGAATTTGGCCGCACAATCATAGGTGTGTAAGGAGTATAATAGGGGGCTGAGAACACAGCCGTGTGGGGCACCGGTATTGAGGATTATCGTGGAGGAGGTGTTGTTGCCTATCCTTACTGATTGTGGTCTGTGGGTTAGGATGTTCAGGATCCAGTCACACGGGAGGTGCCGAGGCCCAGGCCATGGAGTTTGGAGATGAATTTCGTGGGAAAGATCGTGTTGAAGGCTGACCTGTAGTCAGTAAACAGGAGTCTGACATAGGTGTCCTTGTTATCTAGGTGTTCCAGGGTTGAGTGCAGGGCCAGGGAAGTGGCATTGGTTGTGGACCTGTTGCGGCAGTAGGCAAACTGTAGTGGATCCAGGCAGTCCGGGAGGCTGGAATTGATTCATGCCATGACTAACCTTTTGAAGCACTTCATAATGATGGATGTCAGAGCCACCAGCCGATAGTCATTAAGGCACGCTGCTTGGTTTTCCTTAGGTACTGGGATGATGGTTGTCTTCTTGAAGCAGATAGGGACCTCGGATTGTTGTACATAAACACTGCAATGAAGTTACTGTGAAAAACCCCCAGTTGCCACACTCCTGCGCCCGTTCGGGTACACTGAGGGAGAATTTAGCATGGCCAATGAACCTAACCAGCACGTCTTTCGGACTGTGGGAGGAAACCGGAGCACCTGGAGGAAACCCACGCAGACACAGGGAGAATGTGCAGACTCCACACAGACAGTCATCCAAGCTGGGAATTGAACCTAGATCCCTGGCGCTGTGAGGCAGCCGTGCTAACCACTGTGCCACCATACTGCCGCGTTCTGTTATAAGCAGGAATGACCGCCACTTTTCCTTCTCTCTTTCTCTCCTTCTCTCTCTCCCTCTCTCTCGAAGTTTCACTGTGTCATCGTCGTGAAGCATTCCGTCCAGCCAACAGCTGACGGAACTCTCCGACTGGCCTGAAGCATCAGTCCAGGCTTCCAGCACACGCCCCTGTGATTGAGTATACTGCCGGTGATAGCCAAAAGTTACAATTACAGCCAGCCCATCTTGAGTTTGCAGAGACGAGGAGTGTGGTCTTGGTGGAAATTATGATCCTAATGACAGATGTCTTGACATCATCTACAGGAAGAGCTTTGATGTACCTGGAGAGTAGTTGGTAGCCCAAGTTGGTTTTGAAAGGTTTATCTGCAAAAGGGGCCACATGCACTCAATTTGCCTGAAATCAGCTCGATTGGAATCTCCTCCATCGTTTAGCT
The DNA here is from genome assembly GCF_964213995.1 of Mustelus asterias. NCBI lineage: Eukaryota > Metazoa > Chordata > Chondrichthyes > Carcharhiniformes > Triakidae > Mustelus > Mustelus asterias. Next base: position 6,365,771 of record NC_135818.1, on the reverse strand, counting down.
TTTAAAATCAAGCGTTCGCTCCCATTGGCATGTCAGAGATCAGATGCCCAACCTTTTTTGGAAGTGTTAACTTTGTCCCTACCTTCTCTAATGACAAATGGAAACTCCCCCATTTGGAGAGAGAACTTACTGCTTGCTATGGTAGGAGGTACATGTTGAGTGATGACTTGGAGCTTTACACTACCATTTCTTTTTGGTATGTAGATCAATCCATAGTATTGGAATTGGAACTTTTTTTTTAGAGTCATAGAATCATAGAATCATACAGTGCAGAAGGCACCCATCGGCTCATCGACTCTGCACCAACATGTGAGAAACACCTGAGTTCCCACCTAATCCCATTTACCAGCACTTGGCCCATAGCCTTGAATGTTATGACATGCCAAGTAGTCAATCAGATACTATTTGAAGGTTGTGAGGCAACCTGTCTCCACCACATGCCCAGGGATGTGAACTGAGCACGAGCTGATTCTATTCGAGTCACATATTTAGACTGCACGGTGGCACAGTGGTTAGCACTGCTGCCTCACAGTGCCAGGGACCCAGGTTCAATTCCGGCCTCGGGTCACTGTCTGTGTGGAGTTTGCACGTTCTCCCTGTGTCTTCGTGGGTTTCCTCCGGGTGCTCCGGTTTCCTCCCACACTCCAAAGATGTGCGGGTTAGGTTGATTGGCCATGCTAAATTGCCCCTTAGTGTCAGGGAGATTGGTGGAGTAATTACGTGGGGTTATGGGGATAGGGCCTGGGTGGGATTGTTGTCGGTGCAGGCTCAATAGTCTGAATGGCCTCCTTCTGCACTGTAGGGATTCTATGAATTATCAGAGTAAGATTGAACACTGTTTAGCATATCTGTAACTCAGCACACGCTGAATCACTCCTGACAACTAACATTCTTCATGATTTTCTACAAAGCAGAATCCATGTAAAACACTCTTAGAATGTCATCTATTTAACACAGGCACCACAATCCAAGGTGGTAGACATTATATTTCAGAAGACCTCCCCAATTGATTCTTTCATTGTAACATTTATATTGTGTCCTGGGCGGCACGGTGGCACAGTTGTTAGCACTGCTGCCTCACAGCGCCAGGGATCAGTGTTCAATTCCAGCCTTGGGTCACTGCCTATGCGGAGTCTGCACGTTCTTCCCGTGTCTGCGTGGGTTTCCTCCGGGTGCTCCGGTTTCCTCCCACAGTCTGAAAAACGTGCTGGTTAGGCGCATTGGCCATGATAAATTCTCTCTCAGTTTACCCGAACAGGCACCAGGGTGTGGCGACTCGGGGATTTTCATAGCTACTTCATTGCAGTGTTAATGTGAACCTAATTGTGACACTAATGAAAATCCAGAAACTCAGCTAATGTTCTGGGGAACTGGGTTCGAATCCAAACAAGTCAGATGGTCCGAAAGATGTGCTGGTTAGGTGCACTGACCTGAACAGGCGCCGGAGTGTGGCGACTAGAGGAACTTCACAGTAACTTCATTGCACTGTTAATGTAAGCCTACTTGTGACTAATAAATAAATTTAAAAATGGTGGCATTTGAATTCAATAAAAAGTATCTGGAATTAAGAATCTACTGATGACCATGAAACCATTATTGAATGTTGGAAAAACCCATCTGGTTCACTAATGTCCTTTAGGGAAGGAAATCTGTCATCCTTACCTGGTCTGGCCTACATGTGACTCCAGACGGAAAGCAATGTGGATGACTCTCAACTGCCCTCCAAGGGCAACTAGGGATGGGCAATGAATGCTGGCCGGACAGCGACGCCCATGTCCCACAAATGAATTGAAAAAAACCTCATTATTTGATAATAAAGGATTCTATTTCAATAGCATATCACTCATAGTCAGCCTTTGACAGGCTTGTAACATGAATGTCTGTATGGAACGGCCTGGAGCCAAATGGGTTATTAATTGTATGGGAACTACAGTAAGGTGACAAAAGACAACAAAAAATGTCAAGCTGTGTGGACTCCTTCACTTTCAATACAATCCTTCTTTCGCACTGGGGAAGGCAAATCATGATTGGAAATGTCCATTGATTTTCAACAGTTGCCTACTAATTTGGAACGAAATCTTTTGAATTGCAAAACCATTACAGCATTGAAGTTAGCCATGGCCATTCCGGGTCTTTTCCAGGTCTCTGAAGTGTTCGAAGCCCTTTTCCTTTGAATGCTGAGGCTTCGGTAGCCCAATACCCTACATTTAAGTATTGGTTAGTTTGGTTACCATGGCTGCTGTTAAATACAGTACTCCAAAGCAAATAATTATCCATAAACATTGAGAATACCACATATTCTTCTGAATTGCTAAGCCTCTTTATTTACAAAGTTAGCTTTTAGGGGTCTATTTGTGTGGCCTTGGCTGCTCGTGCCGAGAGCATGTGTGAATTGCTGGATTATTGAAGATTGATATGTCACATGTTTATCCAGAAGGAACCCTTCCAGTGTAGACAATAAAAATATAACAAAACTTACTCCAACTTATAAATCAAAGAAAAGATGTAATAAAGACACTTCATTACTCCAACACTTGATTCCTCACCCTGAGCCATTCCAAGTTCCCCACAATTCCCAACATGTTCTAATTTGTACTGAGTCGGCTGATCATCCCATCATTCTGTCATTGGTTACACCTGGAGTACACCAGGATACAAAGGGGCAATTTAGCATGGCCAATGCACCTAACGTCTTTGGACGATAATAAAGACTAATAAAGTAATATAGACAGCATTATTTCTGGGCGAAGGAAGATGAGAATCTGATGTAAGCTGGCAGGTTGGATTTAAAGAGCATTTTGTATTTGCCAGAAGAGTTTACTGCTGAAGTTGCCTGCAGGACAAAACTTGACTATAATGAATAGAAAAATAAATTCAAATGGAAACATTTCCAAGTATTCTAGGATATGCTTTCACAATCAGCAGGTTAAAGTTTTTCAAGTTCATTTATTAGTGTCACAAGTAGGCTTACATCAACACTGCAATGAAGTTACTGTGAAAATCCCCCCATTGCCACACTCCGGTGCCTTATTGGGTACAGAATGGGGAGAATTGGGGGAGAATTTAGCATGGCCAATGTACCTAACAAGCATGTCTTTCAGGCTGTGGGAGGAAGCCGGAGCACCCGGAGGAAACCCATGCATTCACGGGGAGAATGTGCAGACTCCGCACAGACAGTGACCCGAGCCGGGAATCGAACCCAGGTCCCTGGCGTCTGAGGCAGCAGTGCTAACCACTGTGTCACCGTGTCTGTGGTAACCGGAACTTTCATCTTGGCCAACCAAAGCTCTTCCTCCTGGCTTTGAAATTCTGTTACTTTAAAAACAGGGCCCTTAAAGTATCTTCTATCCCCATCTTCCAGTTAGCTGGTCTGTCTCTGCTAGGTATGCATTTGCATTAGAATTATCGAATCCCTATAGTGCAGAAGGAGACATTTTGGTTCATTGAGCCTGCGATCCCACCCAAACCCTGTTCCCATAAGCCCATGCATTTACCGTGCTAATCCTCCGACACTAAGGGCGATCATTCAAGATGGCACCGGAGTGTGGCGAATTCTTGCGAGCTGTCCCCAGCATAGTCTCTAATTCTATCTTTTACTCTCATTCTATACTCTAACTCATATAAGATCTCTAACAATGCTACATTCTGCACCCTCTCCTTTCCTTCTCAATGAACAGTATGCTTTGTCTTTACGGCATGCTCGAAACAATACTTTTCACTGTATACTCATACATGTGCCAATAATAAATCAAATCAAATTTAGCATGGCCAATCAACCTAAACTGCACATCTTTGGACTGTGGGAAGGAACCGGAGCACCCGGAGGAAACCCACGCAGATACAGGTAGCCCACACAGACAGTCACCCAAAGTCCAGAATTGAACCTGGGTCCCTGGCACTGTGAGGCAGCAGTGCTAACCACTGTGCCACCATGCCGCCCTAATACTTCCAGGAATCCTCGCTCCAATTATTGATGAGGTTTTGAGATTCAGTCAATGATAAAGTTAACAATCGACAAAAGATGTTGTGTATTTTTGCACTCATGCTTAACATAACTCTGAAAGTCAATGGATTTTTGGCTGTTAACTCATCTGTAAAATTCCTTTACCGTGTTTCTTTCTTTGAGCCAAGTCACTGATTTGCAGTGGTCATGTTTCATAAACATGCCCTTTGGGTTTCCATAGTTACTAAGAGCGCTTGCAATAGTCTATGACAAGCTGTTGTCTCTTCTGTGTTGCTTCCCAAATAAACACTTGGTAAACTCTTTAAATATGTCAGGCAAAATCAGTATCATTGAATGACTTACGCACGGCTAGTTTCAAAAATTAGATTTAAAAGGCGAGAAATAGGAATCCAAGTACGCATCTGCCTCTTTGATATGAATGAATTTATTTGGATACTTTAGACTTCTGAATGAGGAAGGGGGAGCAGCTTCACTGGAAACAGGCATGCATGAATGCATTCTTATTGTCAACAGATACGGGAGTCGATGGCCGAGTGGTGTTATCGCTAGACTATTAATCCAGAAACTCAGCTAATGTTCTGGGGAACCCGAGTTCAAATCCTGCCCCGGCAGATGGTGGAATTTGAATTCAATAAGAAATATTTGGAATTAAGAATCTACTGATAACCGTGAAACCATTGTCAATTGCCAGAAAAACCCATCTGGTTCACTAATGTCCTTTCGGGAAGGAAATCTACCGCCCTTACCTGGTCTGACCTACATGTGATTCCAGATCTACAGCAATGTGGTTGACTCTCAAGATAGAAGTAGGGTGGTTGTTTCCACTGGCAGGTGAAACTAGAACTAGGGGGCATGGCCTCAAAATAAGGGGGAGCAGATTTAGGGCTGAGTTGAGGAGGAACTTCTTCATCATAAGGGTTGTGAATTGTGGAATTCCCTGCCCAGTGAAGCAGTTGAGGCTACCTCATTGAATGTTTTTAAGGCAAGGATAAATACATTATTGATCAGTAAAGGAATTAAGGATGATGGTGAGCGGGCGGGTAAGTGGAGCTGAGTCCACGAAAAGATCAGCTATGAGCTTATTGAATGGTGGAGCAGGCTCGAGGGGCTACTTCTGCTCCTAGTTCTTATGTTCTTATGTTCTTATGCCCTATGAAATGACCCAGCAAGCCACTCAGTTCCAGGGCAACTAGGATTGGGCAATAAATGCTGGCCAGCCAACAAAGCCCATATCCCGCGAATGAATAAAAGAAAGCCAAACTTCAGCCTGGATTTAAGGGGCGTAACACCCAAAGCTTTGATCCAAGCTGATATTTGGGAGTAAGACTCTTTTCTGACAAAGACTGGGAGGATATCTGGTTTCCACATGGATCGATGAAGTCAGCACAGTTTTGGAACATGCCAAATTCTGTCAAGACAAATGAAACTGCAAATTTCTCATGGCTGGGAAAGCTGAGAATTAGAAATCATAGAAACCCTACAATGCAGAAGGAGGCCATTCGGCCCATCGAGTCTGCACCGACCACAATCCCACCCAGGCCCTACCCTCACATATTGACCCGCTAATCCCTCTAACCTACGCATTTTAGGACTCTAAGGGGCAATTTTTAACCTGGCCAATCAACCTAACCCGCACATCTTTGGACTGTGGGAGGAAACCGGAGCACCCGGAGGAAACCCACGCAGACACGAGGAGAATGTGCAAACTCCACACAGACAGTGACCTGAGCCGGGAATCGAACCCGGGACCCTGGAGCTGTGAAGCAGCAGTGCTAACCACTGTGCTACCGTGCTGCCCTGTTCGATGTCAAAGCTCTTTCCCTGAAGTGTAAAAGGAATCCTAGGTCAGAGAGATCCGCTGATCAGGGAAAGCCAGCGTGGATTTGAAAAGGGCGGTTCTGCCCCCGCGAAGATGAGTAAATTCTTTGAAGAGGTCACTGAAGTAACGGACAGGGGAATGTCTATGGATGTTACTTACATGGACTTTCAGAACACATTTTATTGAATCCCTCTAAAGGGGCTCCTTGCTAAAGCTGAAGTTAATGGAATTGAAAGCAAATCATTGACCCAGTGGGGAAATTGATGGAAGAGTAGGAGACAGAGAGTAGGGAGAATGGGAAGATGCTCCAGTTGGCAGGATATAATTCCCAGTATCCTCAAACGTCTGTGTGGGAGCCTCAACCATTCACCATATTTATTATGACTCGGATGACGCAGATGGCATTATATAACGATATGGCTGGAGGCGTAAAGAGATATTAGGAGGTTAAACGAGGTTAAACGGGGTGGGCACAGTAAGAAGTCTCATAACACCAGGTTAAAGTTCAACTGATTTATTTGGAATTATGAGCTATCGGAGCGCTGCTCCAAAAGTTTGTGCTACCAAATAAACCTGTTGGACTTTAACCTGGCATTCTGAGACTTCTGACCAGGAAAATATAAGACCATCCATTCTGAATCTGAAAAGGATAGAATAGAGTTGGTGAAAGGCAAGAAACAGTGAAGATCAAAAGAGATTTGGGCCAAAATTTTCCAGCCGTTCATGACAGCGGGATTCTCCAGCCTCGCTGGAGTGAATGAAGATTTGGCTGAGTGCCAAATTCCCTGTCCCTACTTGCAGCAGCGATGGGGTGTGAATAGTTAGAAAATTATAGCCTTGATGTTCTATGTGCATGAGAATCGTAGAATCATAGAAACCCTGCAGGGCAGAAAAAGGCCATTCGCCCCATCGATCTGCACTGCTAGCAATCCCACCCAGGCCTTATTCCCGTAACCACATGCATTTACCCTGCTCATCCCCCTGACATTAAGGGGAAATTTAGTATGGCCAATCCAACTGGTCCACACATTTTTGGAGTGTAGGAGGAAACCAGAGAACCCGGAGGAAACCCACGCAGACACGGGGAGAACGTGCAGACTCCACACAGACAGTGACCTGAGGCCAGAATTGAACCTGGGTCCCTGGCGCTGTGAGGCAGCAGTGCTAACCACTGTGCCACCATGCTGCCATGGATCCCTAAAAATCATAGGTACAGAATATAATCAGAAAGGCTAATTGAATATAGGCCATTGTAGTTAGAGGATGCTACATTTATAAAGCCTGTCCAGTTAGACCACAGTGGGAGAACTCTGCGCAGTTAGGGGCATCGCACATCAGGACGGTATGGTGGCACAGTGGTTAGCACTGCTGCCTCACAGCTCCAGGGTCCCGGGTTTGATTGCCGGCTCGGGTCACTGTCTGTGTGGAGTTTGCACATCCTCCTCGTGTCTGCGTGGGTTTCCTTCGGGTGCTCTGGTTTCCTCCCACAGTCCAAAAATGTGTGGCTTAGGTTGATTGGCCATGCTAAATTGTTCCCTAGTGTTAGGGGAATTATTGGGGATTATTGGGGTTACGGGGATAGGGCCAGGGTGGGATTGTTGTCGGTGCTGGCTCGATGGGCTGAATGGCTTCCTTCTGCACTTTGTAGGTAGAACATAGAACATAGAACATTACAGCGCAGAACAGGCCCTTCGGCCCACGATGTTGCACCGACCAGTTAAAAAAAAAACTGTGACCCTCCAACCTAAACCAATTTCTTTTCGTCCATGAACCTATCTACGGATCTCTTAAACGCCCCCAAACTAGGCGCATTTACTACTGATGCTGGCAGGGCATTCCAATCCCTCACCACCCTCTGGGTAAAGAACCTACCCCTGACATCGGTTCTATAACTACCCCCCCTCAATTTAAAGCCATGCCCCCTCGTGCTGGATTTCTCCATCAGAGGAAAAAGGCTATCACTATCCACCCTATCTAAACCTCTAATCATCTTATATGTTTCAATAAGATCCCCTCTTAGCCGCCGCCTTTCCAGCGAAAACAATCCCAAATCCCTCAGCCTCTCCTCATAGGATCTCCCCTCCATACCAGGCAACATCCTGGTAAACCTCCTCTGCACCCTCTCCAAAGCCTCCACATCCTTCCTGTAATGTGGGGACCAGAACTGCACACAGTACTCCAAGTGCGGCCGCACCAGAGTTGTGTACAGTTGCAACATAACGCTACGACTCCTAAATTCAATCCCCCTACCAATAAACGCCAAGACACCATATGCCTTCTTAACAACCTTATCTACTTGATTCCCAACTTTCAGGGATCTATGCACACATACACCTAGATCCCTCTGCTCCTCCACACTATTCAAAGTCCTCCCGTTAGCCCTATACTCAACACATCTGTTATTCCTACCAAAGTGAATTACCTCACACTTCTCCGCATTAAACTCCATCCGCCACCTCTCGGCCCAACTTTGCAACCTGTCTAAGTCTTCCTGCAAACTACGACACCCTTCCTCACTGTCTACCACACCACCGACTTTGGTGTCATCAGCAAATTTGCTAATCCACCCAACTATACCCTCATCCAGATCATTAATAAATATTACAAACAGCAGTGGCCCCAAAACAGATCCCTGAGGTACACCACTTGTAACCGCACTCCATGATGAATATTTACTATCAACCACCACCCTCTGTTTCCTATCCGCTAGCCAATTCCTGATCCAATTTCCTAGATCACCCCCAATCCCATACATCTGCATTTTCTGCAGAAGCCTACCATGGTGAACCTTATCAAACGCCTTACTAAAATCCATATATACCACGTCCACTGCCTTGCCCCCATCCACCTCCTTGGTCACTTTCTCAAAAAACTCAATAAGGTTAGTAAGGCACGACCTACCTGCCACAAAACCATGCTGACTATCACCTATCAATTCATTACTCTCCAAATAACTATAAATCCTATCCCTTATAATTTTTTCCAACATCTTGCCGACAACAGAAGTGAGACTCACCGGTCTATAATTCCCGGGGAAGTCTCTGTTCCCCTTCTTAAACAATGGGACAACATTTGCTAACCTCCAATCTTCTGGTACTATACCAGAGGCCAACGACGACCTGAAGATCAGAGCCAGAGGCTCTGCAATCACTTCTCTTGCCTCCCAGAGAATCCTTGGATAAATCCCATCCGGACCAGGGGATTTATCTATTTTCAGACCCTCCAGAATATCCTGCACATCCTCCTTATCAACTGTAATACTGTCTATTCTACTCCCTTGCAACCCAGTGTCCTCCTCAGCTATATTCATGTCCCCTTGCGTGAACACCGAAGAGAAATATTGGTTCAATGCTTCACCAATCTCCTCCGGTTCCACACATAACTTCCCTCTGCCATCTATAACTGGCCCTAAACTTGCCCTAACCAACCTTCTGTTCTTGACATACCTATAGAACGCCTTAGGATTCTCTTTAACCCTATCCGCCAAAGTCTTCTCATGTCCCCTTTTAGCCCTTCTAAGCTCGCTCTTCAACTCCCTCTTAGCCAATCTAAAGCTTTCTAGTGCACTACCCGAGTGCTCACGTCTCATCCGAACATAAGCCTCCTTTTTCTTTTTAACCAACAAAGAAACTTTTTTGGTGCACCACGGTTCCCTAGCCCTACCAATTCCTCCTTGCCTGACAGGGACATACCTATCACAGACTCGCAGTAGCTGCTCCTTGAAAAAACTCCACATGTCGGACGTTCCCAGTCCCTGTAATCTCCTAGTCCAACCTATGTTTCCTAATTCTCTCCTAATAGCCTCATAATTACCCTTCCCCCAGCTAAAACCACTGGCCCGAGGTTCATGCCTATCCCTTTCCATCACTAAGGTGAACGTAACCGAATTGTGGTCACTATCACCAAAATGCACACCAACTTCCAAGTCTAGCACCTGGTCTGGCTCATTTCCCAGCACCAGATCCAATATAGCCTCACCTCTAGTTGGCCTGTCTACATACTGAGTCAAAAAACCTTCCTGCACGCTTTGAACAAAAACTGACCCCTCTAACGAGCTAGAGCTATAACAATTCCAGTCAATATTAGTCAAGTTAAAATCCCCCATAACAATTGCCCTATTACTTTCACTCCTAAGCAGGATTGACTCCGCAATCCTTTCCTCAACCTCTCTAGAACTTTTAGGAGGTCTATAAAAGACTCCCAACAGGGTGACCTCTCCTCTCCTATTTCTAATCTCCGCCCATACTACCTCAACAGATAAGTCCTCATCAAACCTCCTCTCTGACACTGTGATACAATCTCTGACCAATAATGCTACCCCTCCCCCTCTTCTACCTCCTTCCCTACTTCGACTAAAACATTTGAACCCCGGGACCTGCAGCATCCATTCCTGCCCCTGCTCTATCCATGTCTCTGAAATAGCCACAACATCGAAGTCCCAGGTACTGATCCACGCTGCAAGTTCACCCACTTTATTGCGAATACTCCTGGCATTGAAGTATACACATTTCAAACCCTGCTCCACCCCACCTCTGCAATGCCGTGCATTGCAGTCCCCATCCATGCATCCCTCACTTTCAGCCCCACTACTCAGGATCCCTCCCCCCCCCCGAATCAGTTTAAACCTCCCTGCATGGCCTTAGCAAATTTACCCCCCAGGATATTGGTCCCCTTCTGATTAAGGTGTAGACCATCCTTCTCATAGAGGTCACACCTTCCCCAGTACGAGCCCCAATTGCTTAAGTACCTGAACCCCTCCCTCCTGCACCATCCCCTCAGCCATGAATTCAAACCTTCCCTCTCCCTATTCCTCTCTAAACTATCCCGTGGTACAGGCAAGAGTCCAGAGATAACCACTCTGTCAGTCTTGGCCTTTAGTTTCCACCCCAACTCCATAAATCCCTGCCTAATATCCCCTTCCCCTATCCTCCCTATGTCGTGTGTCCCCACATGTACAATAACTTGTGGTTTATCTCCCTCCCCCCTAAGAGTCCTGAATACCCTGTCAGACACATCCCGGACCCCAGCCCCTGGTAGGCAACACACCAACCCTGAGTCCCTACCTTTAGTTCCGACCCTCCTATCTGTCCCCTTAATTGTGGAGTCCCCAATCACAAGGCCCAGTCTTTTACAGCCCCTAACCACCTGAGCTTTCTCACTCGGCTCACCCCCAGAGATCTGCTCTCTATGCTCAGTTGATTCCTCCTCAACTGTAGCCTCCAGCACCGAAAACCTATTATGGAGGGGAACCGCCCCAGGGGATTGTCTTCCCGATTGCTTCTTACCCCTCCTCCTGGCATTGACCCAAGCCTCATTTCTAGGAGTTACTATTTCTCTATAACTCCTATCAACTTCCACCTCCGCCTCCCGAATTATGCGGAGTTCCTCTACCTCCCCCTCCAGCTCCTTTACACGCTCCTCCAGAAGCTGCAATCTAATGCACTTCTTACAACTAAAATCTCCTGAAACACTACTGGATTTCCTCACCACATACATCCCACAGGAGATGCAGCATACTGCCTGAACTGCCATCCCTGAAGCCATTACCAGCAAGAAAAAAAGAAAACAAAAAACTTCCCCACACTTATAATTAGGTTAGAGGAGGATGGAAGGGTGGGATCCTCTACCAGTGTAGAGGATCGGGTATCTCCTCTGCACCAATTTATAGGGCTAGGGGCCCGAGAGAAAAAAAAAAACTACTACTGAGGGGGAACCACCCAGGTAACTGACTTTTAAAGTTAAAATAAAAACCCTTCCCAGACTCCTTTGCTGCCCACTTCTAGTTTTCACATTAAACTTGAAAAACTGCTGTTAGAGTAAAGGCCAAAAAAATACACACACTAGCTGACTAATTAAATAAATAAACAATTCAATTAATCCAATTAATCTCTTACCAGCACTGCTGCTTTTCAATCACCCCTCTCAGCTTGCTCCAGTGGATCAATGAGGGGGAACCTCCCAGGTAACTGACTTTTAAAGTTAAAATAAAAACCCTTCCCAGACTCCTTTGCTGCCCACTTCTAGTTTTCACATTAAACTTGAAAAACTGCTGTTAGAGTAAAGGCCAAAAAAATACACACACTAGCTGACTAATTAAATAAATAAACAATTCAATTAATCCAATTAATCTCTTACCAGCACTGCTGCTTTTCAATCACCCCTCTCAGCTTGCTCCAGTGGATCAATGAGGGGGAACCTCCCAGGTAACTGACTTTTAAAGTTAAAATAAAAACCCTTCCCAGACTCCTTTGCTGCCCACTTCTAGTTTTCACATTAAACTTGAAAAACTGCTGTTAAAGTAAAGGCCAAAAAAATACACACACTAGCTGACTAATTAAATAAATAAACAATTCAATTAATCCAATTAATCTCTTACCAGCACTGCTGCTTTTCAATCACCCCTCTCAGCTTGCTCCAGTGGATCAATGAGGGGGAACCTCCCAGGTAACTGACTTTTAAAGTTAAAATAAAAACCCTTCCCAGACTCCTTTGCTGCCCACTTCTAGTTTTCACATTAAACTTGAAAAACTGCTGTTAAAGTAAAGGCCAAAAAAATACACACACTAGCTGACTAATTAAATAAATAAACAATTCAATTAATCCAATTAATCTCTTACCAGCACTGCTGCTTTTCAATCACCCCTCTCAGCTTGCTCCAGTGGATCAATGAGGGGGAACCTCCCAGGTAACTGACTTTTAAAGTTAAAATAAAAACCCTTCCCAGACTCCTTTGCTGCCCACTTCTAGTTTTCACATTAAACTTGAAAAACTGCTGTTAAAGTAAAGGCCAAAAAAATACACACACTAGCTGACTAATTAAATAAATAAACAATTCAATTAATCCAATTAATCTCTTACCAGCACTGCTGCTTTTCAATCACCCCTCTCAGCTTGCTCCAGTGGATCAATGAGGGGGAACCTCCCAGGTAACTGACTTTTAAAGTTAAAATAAAAACCCTTCCCAGACTCCTTTGCTGCCCACTTCTAGTTTTCACATTAAACTTGAAAAACTGCTGTTAAAGTAAAGGCCAAAAAAATACACACACTAGCTGACTAATTAAATAAATAAACAATTCAATTAATCCAATTAATCTCTTACCAGCACTGCTGCTTTTCAATCACCCCTCTCAGCTTGCTCCAGTGGATCAATGAGGGGGAACCTCCCAGGTAACTGACTTTTAAAGTTAAAATAAAAACCCTTCCCAGACTCCTTTGCTGCCCACTTCTAGTTTTCACATTAAACTTGAAAAACTGCTGTTAAAGTAAAGGCCAAAAAAATACACACACTAGCTGACTAATTAAATAAATAAACAATTCAATTAATCCAATTAATCTCTTACCAGCACTGCTGCTTTTCAATCACCCCTCTCAGCTTGCTCCAGTGGATCAATGAGGGGGAACCTCCCAGGTAACTGACTTTTAAAGTTAAAATAAAAACCCTTCCCAGACTCCTTTGCTGCCCACTTCTAGTTTTCACATTAAACTTGAAAAACTGCTGTTAGAGTAAAGGCCAAAAAAATACACACACTAGCTGACTAATTAAATAAATAAACAATTCAATTAATCCAATTAATCTCTTACCAGCACTGCTGCTTTTCAATCACCCCTCTCAGCTTGCTCCAGTGGATCAATGAGGGGGAACCTCCCAGGTAACTGACTTTTAAAGTTAAAATAAAAACCCTTCCCAGACTCCTTTGCTGCCCACTTCTAGTTTTCACATTAAACTTGAAAAACTGCTGTTAGAGTAAAGGCCAAAAAAATACACACACTAGCTGACTAATTAAATAAATAAACAATTCAATTAATCCAATTAATCTCTTACCAGCACTGCTGCTTTTCAATCACCCCTCTCAGCTTGCTCCAGTGGATCAATGAGGGGGAACCTCCCAGGTAACTGACTTTTAAAGTTAAAATAAAAACCCTTCCCAGACTCCTTTGCTGCCCACTTCTAGTTTTCACATTAAACTTGAAAAACTGCTGTTAAAGTAAAGGCCAAAAAAATACACACACTAGCTGACTAATTAAATAAATAAACAATTCAATTAATCCAATTAATCTCTTACCAGCACTGCTGCTTTTCAATCACCCCTCTCAGCTTGCTCCAGTGGATCAATGAGGGGGAACCTCCCAGGTAACTGACTTTTAAAGTTAAAATAAAAACCCTTCCCAGACTCCTTTGCTGCCCACTTCTAGTTTTCACATTAAACTTGAAAAACTGCTGTTAAAGTAAAGGCCAAAAAAATACACACACTAGCTGACTAATTAAATAAATAAACAATTCAATTAATCCAATTAATCTCTTACCAGCACTGCTGCTTTTCAATCACCCCTCTCAGCTTGCTCCAGTGGATCAATGAGGGGGAACCTCCCAGGTAACTGACTTTTAAAGTTAAAATAAAAACCCTTCCCAGACTCCTTTGCTGCCCACTTCTAGTTTTCACATTAAACTTGAAAAACTGCTGTTAAAGTAAAGGCCAAAAAAATACACACACTAGCTGACTAATTAAATAAATAAACAATTCAATTAATCCAATTAATCTCTTACCAGCACTGCTGCTTTTCAATCACCCCTCTCAGCTTGCTCCAGTGGATCAATGAGGGGGAACCTCCCAGGTAACTGACTTTTAAAGTTAAAATAAAAACCCTTCCCAGACTCCTTTGCTGCCCACTTCTAGTTTTCACATTAAACTTGAAAAACTGCTGTTAAAGTAAAGGCCAAAAAAATACACACACTAGCTGACTAATTAAATAAATAAACAATTCAATTAATCCAATTAATCTCTTACCAGCACTGCTGCTTTTCAATCACCCCTCTCAGCTTGCTCCAGTGGATCAATGAGGGGGAACCTCCCAGGTAACTGACTTTTAAAGTTAAAATAAAAACCCTTCCCAGACTCCTTTGCTGCCCACTTCTAGTTTTCACATTAAACTTGAAAAACTGCTGTTAAAGTAAAGGCCAAAAAAATACACACACTAGCTGACTAATTAAATAAATAAACAATTCAATTAATCCAATTAATCTCTTACCAGCACTGCTGCTTTTCAATCACCCCTCTCAGCTTGCTCCAGTGGATCAATGAGGGGGAACCTCCCAGGTAACTGACTTTTAAAGTTAAAATAAAAACCCTTCCCAGACTCCTTTGCTGCCCACTTCTAGTTTTCACATTAAACTTGAAAAACTGCTGTTAAAGTAAAGGCCAAAAAAATACACACACTAGCTGACTAATTAAATAAATAAACAATTCAATTAATCCAATTAATCTCTTACCAGCACTGCTGCTTTTCAATCACCCCTCTCAGCTTGCTCCAGTGGATCAATGAGGGGGAACCTCCCAGGTAACTGACTTTTAAAGTTAAAATAAAAACCCTTCCCAGACTCCTTTGCTGCCCACTTCTAGTTTTCACATTAAACTTGAAAAACTGCTGTTAAAGTAAAGGCCAAAAAAATACACACACTAGCTGACTAATTAAATAAATAAACAATTCAATTAATCCAATTAATCTCTTACCAGCACTGCTGCTTTTCAATCACCCCTCTCAGCTTGCTCCAGTGGATCAATGAGGGGGAACCTCCCAGGTAACTGACTTTTAAAGTTAAAATAAAAACCCTTCCCAGACTCCTTTGCTGCCCACTTCTAGTTTTCACATTAAACTTGAAAAACTGCTGTTAAAGTAAAGGCCAAAAAAATACACACACTAGCTGACTAATTAAATAAATAAACAATTCAATTAATCCAATTAATCTCTTACCAGCACTGCTGCTTTTCAATCACCCCTCTCAGCTTGCTCCAGTGGATCAATGAGGGGGAACCTCCCAGGTAACTGACTTTTAAAGTTAAAATAAAAACCCTTCCCAGACTCCTTTGCTGCCCACTTCTAGTTTTCACATTAAACTTGAAAAACTGCTGTTAGAGTAAAGGCCAAAAAAATACACACACTAGCTGACTAATTAAATAAATAAACAATTCAATTAATCCAATTAATCTCTTACCAGCACTGCTGCTTTTCAATCACCCCTCTCAGCTTGCTCCAGTGGATCAATGAGGGGGAACCTCCCAGGTAACTGACTTTTAAAGTTAAAATAAAAACCCTTCCCAGACTCCTTTGCTGCCCACTTCTAGTTTTCACATTAAACTTGAAAAACTGCTGTTAGAGTAAAGGCCAAAAAAATACACACACTAGCTGACTAATTAAATAAATAAACAATTCAATTAATCCAATTAATCTCTTACCAGCACTGCTGCTTTTCAATCACCCCTCTCAGCTTGCTCCAGTGGATCAATGAGGGGGAACCTCCCAGGTAACTGACTTTTAAAGTTAAAATAAAAACCCTTCCCAGACTCCTTTGCTGCCCACTTCTAGTTTTCACATTAAACTTGAAAAACTGCTGTTAAAGTAAAGGCCAAAAAAATACACACACTAGCTGACTAATTAAATAAATAAACAATTCAATTAATCCAATTAATCTCTTACCAGCACTGCTGCTTTTCAATCACCCCTCTCAGCTTGCTCCAGTGGATCAATGAGGGGGAACCTCCCAGGTAACTGACTTTTAAAGTTAAAATAAAAACCCTTCCCAGACTCCTTTGCTGCCCACTTCTAGTTTTCACATTAAACTTGAAAAACTGCTGTTAAAGTAAAGGCCAAAAAAATACACACACTAGCTGACTAATTAAATAAATAAACAATTCAATTAATCCAATTAATCTCTTACCAGCACTGCTGCTTTTCAATCACCCCTCTCAGCTTGCTCCAGTGGATCAATGAGGGGGAACCTCCCAGGTAACTGACTTTTAAAGTTAAAATAAAAACCCTTCCCAGACTCCTTTGCTGCCCACTTCTAGTTTTCACATTAAACTTGAAAAACTGCTGTTAAAGTAAAGGCCAAAAAAATACACACACTAGCTGACTAATTAAATAAATAAACAATTCAATTAATCCAATTAATCTCTTACCAGCACTGCTGCTTTTCAATCACCCCTCTCAGCTTGCTCCAGTGGATCAATGAGGGGGAACCTCCCAGGTAACTGACTTTTAAAGTTAAAATAAAAACCCTTCCCAGACTCCTTTGCTGCCCACTTCTAGTTTTCACATTAAACTTGAAAAACTGCTGTTAAAGTAAAGGCCAAAAAAATACACACACTAGCTGACTAATTAAATAAATAAACAATTCAATTAATCCAATTAATCTCTTACCAGCACTGCTGCTTTTCAATCACCCCTCTCAGCTTGCTCCAGTGGATCAATGAGGGGGAACCTCCCAGGTAACTGACTTTTAAAGTTAAAATAAAAACCCTTCCCAGACTCCTTTGCTGCCCACTTCTAGTTTTCACATTAAACTTGAAAAACTGCTGTTAAAGTAAAGGCCAAAAAAATACACACACTAGCTGACTAATTAAATAAATAAACAATTCAATTAATCCAATTAATCTCTTACCAGCACTGCTGCTTTTCAATCACCCCTCTCAGCTTGCTCCAGTGGATCAATGAGGGGGAACCTCCCAGGTAACTGACTTTTAAAGTTAAAATAAAAACCCTTCCCAGACTCCTTTGCTGCCCACTTCTAGTTTTCACATTAAACTTGAAAAACTGCTGTTAAAGTAAAGGCCAAAAAAATACACACACTAGCTGACTAATTAAATAAATAAACAATTCAATTAATCCAATTAATCTCTTACCAGCACTGCTGCTTTTCAATCACCCCTCTCAGCTTGCTCCAGTGGATCAATGAGGGGGAACCTCCCAGGTAACTGACTTTTAAAGTTAAAATAAAAACCCTTCCCAGACTCCTTTGCTGCCCACTTCTAGTTTTCACATTAAACTTGAAAAACTGCTGTTAAAGTAAAGGCCAAAAAAATACACACACTAGCTGACTAATTAAATAAATAAACAATTCAATTAATCCAATTAATCTCTTACCAGCACTGCTGCTTTTCAATCACCCCTCTCAGCTTGCTCCAGTGGATCAATGAGGGGGAACCTCCCAGGTAACTGACTTTTAAAGTTAAAATAAAAACCCTTCCCAGACTCCTTTGCTGCCCACTTCTAGTTTTCACATTAAACTTGAAAAACTGCTGTTAAAGTAAAGGCCAAAAAAATACACACACTAGCTGACTAATTAAATAAATAAACAATTCAATTAATCCAATTAATCTCTTACCAGCACTGCTGCTTTTCAATCACCCCTCTCAGCTTGCTCCAGTGGATCAATGAGGGGGAACCTCCCAGGTAACTGACTTTTAAAGTTAAAATAAAAACCCTTCCCAGACTCCTTTGCTGCCCACTTCTAGTTTTCACATTAAACTTGAAAAACTGCTGTTAAAGTAAAGGCCAAAAAAATACACACACTAGCTGACTAATTAAATAAATAAACAATTCAATTAATCCAATTAATCTCTTACCAGCACTGCTGCTTTTCAATCACCCCTCTCAGCTTGCTCCAGTGGATCAATGAGGGGGAACCTCCCAGGTAACTGACTTTTAAAGTTAAAATAAAAACCCTTCCCAGACTCCTTTGCTGCCCACTTCTAGTTTTCACATTAAACTTGAAAAACTGCTGTTAAAGTAAAGGCCAAAAAAATACACACACTAGCTGACTAATTAAATAAATAAACAATTCAATTAATCCAATTAATCTCTTACCAGCACTGCTGCTTTTCAATCACCCCTCTCAGCTTGCTCCAGTGGATCAATGAGGTATTCTATGGTTAGGAAGGATGTGTTGGCCTTAGAGGCAGTGCTGCTTAGATTTACCACAATGATACCTGGGCTCCAACGGCTAACTAAGAACAGCGATTGCACAAACTAGGATTGTATACCCTAGAATTTAGAAAGTTAAGTGTCATTTGAACAAAGCATGAAGGGTGGATGGAGGGAAATAATTTTTCAGGCTGACGAGTTCTGGAATCGGGGTCTGTAGACTGAGCTCAGTTATCAGTGGATAGTTGATACCAATGGTCTCCTATATATGTTGTAGGACTCAAACTCAGGAAGCAGTTGCTAAAATAACTTTTTTAAAAATCCAATAACCAGAGGAGTGTTGGAAAGAATTTGACTGTTAAACCAACCCTGTTGACTGTTAACCAGAACTGTGGACTATTAATCAGCCCTGTTAGACTGGCTTTCTAGCTTGTTAACTAATCCCATCAAACTTTACTCCAAAGGCCTTTAACCAGCCCACAAAAGTGGCAGGGCAAATGCAGATGCTCAAGGTTTTCAGAAGCTCCAGATGTTTTGCGCCCTCAAGAGTAGCTCTGTCCTAACAGTTTGCCAGCTTGAGATGTTTGCCTTTGCCTGATGTTGACACCTCCATTAAGTGGCCATTTATTACAAGTTGCAACTCAGCGCATCCAGAAGGTGGAGAGAAAAGTTTATTTTAATTGGAACAAGAAGTGCTCAGTTTGGACGTACGTCAACGTGTTCCAACGTTTAGTTAAATGGATGGTTCAGAAGAGGATATTATGAAATGCTGTGGACACACTCATTCTGAAAATGCCTGAACAGCGTAGACAGATAAAGATCCAGAAATTGTATCACCTAGACTACCGAGGCCAGACAATTATAGCAATAAATTGTGTTGCTTTTGAGCTACGTCTGCTCAGCATCCTCTCCATTGTGTACAGTCCTGTTCCCTTCAGCAAGGTTTAATTTTCCAGCTGCTTTAGAATGCATGATTCATCTGAAATTTACCTATGAGCGGAATCATTTATTGGGGAACGAAAGGGCGTTTGCATCTGAAACTTCGTAAAAACATTAGGTGAAAAGAACCTGGAATACAAAGGATTGGCTTTGTTTGATTGGATGTGAAACAAAAGGTCAAAAAGGCCACTTCTGTCCAATGGTTAGCTGCCAGGAATCAACGAGAGTAGAGAGGTGGCACAGTGGTTAGCACTGCTGCCTCACAGCGCCTGGGACCCGGGTTCAATTCCGGCCTCAGGTCACTCTCTGTGTGGAGTTTGCATGTTCTCCCTGTGTCTGTGTGGGTTTCCTCCGGGTGCTCCGGTTTCTTCCCACAGTCTAAAGATGTGTGGGTTACGTTGACTGGCCGTGCTAAATTGACCCTAGAGTCACGGGGATTAGCAGAGTAAATAGAAATTAGCAGGGTTACGGAAATAGGGCCTGGGTGGGATTGTGGTCAGTACAGACTTGATGGGTCAAAAGGCCTCCTTCTGCACTGTAGGGATTCTATTCTAAAAAACGGATCACTTTTGGAAGGTTATCCTAATCGGAATGCCACAGGGATCGGTGTTGGGCCCTCAATCTACATCATTGACTTGGATGAAGAGACCAAGCGTAGGATTTTTTAGCCGTGCTCGCCCCAAGACCATAAAATCCTACCCGTGGTCAACGGACCTCTGCATGGTCCTGTCCCACCCACTACGATTCCCATGGCGGGCGGGACGGGAAAATTCCTCCCCAAACATGCTGTTGCCAAATTTGCTGATGAGACAAAGATGGACAGTTGTGGGCGGCACGGTGGCACAGTGGTTAGTACTGCTGCCTCACGACACCAGGGACCCAAGTTCAATTCCGGCCTCGGGTCACTGTCTGGTTGGAGTCTGCATGTTCTCCCCGTGTCTGCGTGGGTTTCCTCTGGGTGTTCCGGTTTCCTCCCACACTCCAAAGATGTGCGGATTAGGTGGATTGGCCATGCTAAATTGTCCCTTAGTGTCAGGGGGATTAGCTAGGGTAAATGCATGGGGTTATGGGGATAGGGCCTGGGTGGGATGGTGGTCAGTGCAGACTCAATGGGCTGAATGGCCTCTTTCTGCACTGTAGGGATGCTTTGATTCTATAAGTTGTGGGGAAAACATAAAATGTAGTCTGCAAATTGATACAGAAAGGTTAAAGGTGAGTGGACAAAAATTTGGCTGCTGGAGTATAATGTGGGAAAATGGGAACTTTTCCACTTTGGCAGGATTTTATTTACTGGAGAGATTGCAGAGGTACAGAGGGATCTGGGAGTCCTGGTGCATGAATCACAAAATGTTAGTATGCAGATACAACAAATGATTAGGAAGGCAAGTAGAATGTTGACATTGATTGGCTCATCCTGACTTGAAACATTGGCTCTACTCTCTCTCCACAGATGCTGTCAGACCTGCTGAGATTTTCCAGCATTTTCTGTATTTGTTCCTCTGGAGTAAGCCACAAAGCGCTAGTGAAGTGAATTCAACGGGGAGCGTTCACCATGGAAACATTGCATTTTATTGTCAGCATTGTTGACTGCATTGCAGCGAAGCGAGACATTGGCGAATGAAGGCTGTTTATTCAATGCAACTCAACTATATGGAATTAGCGGTGTTCAACCCAGAAGATCGCTTTAAATGGGAATATGCCTTAATTAAGGAATAACTTTGAATAATGCGAAAGCACAACTGTTTTTATATTCCCAGGACCTTTCTCAGACTGAGGCTGCCCTACAAATAAACCCCTTTGAAATTCAGAATGCAGCAATGTTGAAAGTATTTCCTCCCTCGCCAAGAAGATTTTATTCCAGTTTGGAAGCAAGGCATTCAGTTGAAATGTTTCTCTCCATCATGCTCCATGTAAGGTATCCGTTCACTGATAATGTCGTGAGCAATTTTGGGGACTCGGCCTCAAAGGGTATCAGTGCGTTGGAAAATTCCGTGAACGATGAAGATTACTCAAGGATTAGGTCACTAGTCGGGCTTATAGCTTGAGGGGCGTCACTCCACATCAAGCGTGATTGACCAAAAGTCTCTCCTGCCATTGGTGCATTTGGAAGGATTTTGCAGATTGACACACTAACACAGTTTGGCCACATTATGAATACGCCTTCCTTGACCATCAAGTCCTGGGGCGGGACTCGAACCCAGAGCTCAGAAGCAGAGATGATAACTCACTGTGCAACAGGACCTCCGAAGGGGGAAATTATTATGTAGAATTATTATGTAGAAAAGCAGTTGAGGCTACCCCATTGAATGTTTTTAAGGCAAGGATAGATACATTTTTGAACAGTAAAGGAATTAAGGGTTATGGTGAGCGGGCGGGTAAGTGGAGCTGAGTCCACGAAAAGATCAGCCATGATCTTACTGAATGGCGGAGCAGGCTCGAGGGGCCAGTTGGCCTACTCCTTATGTTCTCATGTTCTTTAATATAAACAGGCCATTGGACTTGCACTGATGACATAGAATTACTGGATCTGAGAACCAAATCAAACACTCGTGTGTGGGAGATAAGACACCAGAAGGATTTTTTTTTGAACAGAGTGACGGAGATGCAAAATATGCCACACTCAATTTCCCTGAAGTCAATTCAAGTCAATTCAATTTCCACTCAAGTCAAGTCAAGTCACTCAAGTCAATTTCCCTGAAATAAATTTAGTCTAAAAGGCCGAGAGAATTAAAGGAATGAACTGAAATGAAGGCGGATAAAGATCAGCAGATAATCAAATACACCAAACCACGCAATGATTCATTTCCCTCAATCTTTAATTATGTTAGTTTGTTATGAATTTGTTCTGTTAACTGAATTAGGTTCTGTTCGACACAACAGCAATTTGTATTTAGGTCCTGCCTCTGACACATTAAAATGTAGTAAGAAGTTTAACAACACCAGGTTAAAGTCCAACAGGTTTATTTGGTAGCAAAAGCCACACAAGCTTTCGGAGCCCCAAGCCCCTTGGGGCTCCGAAAGCTTGTGGGCTTGGGGCTCCGAAAGCTTGTGTGGCTTTTGCTACCAAATAAACCTGTTGGACTTTAACCTGGTGTTGTTAAACTTCTTACTGTGTTTACCCCAGTCCAATGCCAGCATCTCCACAACATTAAAATGTCCCAAAGGGATTCCCAGGAGGAATGAAGCAAAATTTGACAGCAAGCCGCAAGAGGAGATAGAAAAGGTGGCCAAAATTCTGGTTGAAAGCGGTAGGTTTTAAAGAGAATCTTCAAGGAGGAAAGGGTAGAGAGGCAAAGTGTTTTACAGCTTGGTATGGCTCCTGCTCTGACCAACAAAAGGTGGTGAATGTAGCCCAGTTCATCACGTAAACCAGCCTCCCATCCATTGACTCAGTCTACACTTCCCGCTGCTTCGGCAAAGCAGTCAGCATAATTAAGGACCCCAGACATTCTCTCTTCCACCTTATTCCGTCGGGAAAAAGATACCGAAGTTTGAGGTCACGTACCAACCGACTCAAGAACAGCTTCTTCCCTGCTGCTGTCAGACTTTTAGAAAATTCATAGAAACCCTACAGTGCAGAAGGAGGCCATTCGGCCCATCGAGTCTGCACCGACCACAATCCCACCCAGGCCCTACCCCCACATATTTACCCACTAATCCCTCTAACCTACGCATCCCAGGACTCTAAGGGGCAATTTTTAACCTGGCCAATCAACCTAACCTGCACATCTTTGGACTGTGGGAGGAAACCGGAGCACCCAGAGGAAACTCACGCAGACACGAGGAGAATGTGCAAACTCCACACAGACAGTGACCCGAGTCGGGAATCGAACCCAGAACCCTGGAGCTGTGAAGCAGCAGTGCTAACCACTGTGCTACCGTGCTACCGTGAATGGACCTACCTCGCATTAAGTTGATCTTTCTCTGCACCTTAGCTATGACTGTAACACTACATTCTGCACTCTCTCCTTTCATTCTCTATGAAAGGTATGCTTTAGACTGTATAGCACGCAAGAAACAATACTTTTCACTGTATGCTCATACATATGACAATAATAAATCAAATCAAAATCAAGACCACAAGAAACTAAAAAGGGTTGTGAATGTAGACCAATCCATCACTCAAACCAGCCTTCCATCCATTGGCTCCATCTACACTTTTTTTTAAGTTTAGTTTTAGTTTATTTATTTGTGTCACAAGTAGGCTTACATTAACACTGCAATCAAGTTACTCTGAAAATCCCCTAGTCACCAAACTCTGGCACCTGTTCGGGTACACTGAGGGAGAATTTAGCATGGCCGATGCACCTAACCAGCACATCTTTCGGACTGTGGGAGGAAACCGGGGCACTCGGAGGAAACCTGTGCAGACACGGGGAGAACGTGCAGACTTCACACAGACAGTAACTCAAGTGGGAATCGAACCTGGGTCTCTGGCGCTATGAGGCAGCAGTGCTAATCACTGTGCCGCCATGCCACCCACAGCCTCGGCAAAGCAGCCAACATAATTAAGGACCCCACGCACCCCAGACATACTCTCTTCTACCTTCTTCCATCGGGAAAAAGATACAAAAGTCTGAGATCGAACTGACTCAAGAACAGCTCCTTCCCTGTTGCCATCAGACTTTTGAATGGACCTATCATATGTTAAGCTGATCTTTCTCTATGCCCTAGCTATGGCTGTAACATTACCTTCTGCACCCTCTCATTTCCGTCTGCCCTATGTACTCTATGAATGGTATGCTTTGTCTGTATAGTGCGCAAGAAACAATACTTTTCACTGTATCCCAATACCTAGGGTGACACGGTGGCACTGCTGCCTCACAGCGCCAGGGACCCGGGTTCAATTCTAGCCTCGGGTGACTGTCTAGCAGAGTTTCCACGTTCTCCCCGTACCTGCGTGGGTTTCCTCCGGGTGCTCCGGTTTCCTTCCACAGTCCAAAGATGTGCGGGTTAGGTGGATTGGCCATGGTAAAATGCCCCTTAGTGTCAGGGGGACGAGCAGGGTAAATACATGGAGTTGCGGGGATAGGGC
Organism: Mustelus asterias; assembly: GCF_964213995.1. NCBI lineage: Eukaryota > Metazoa > Chordata > Chondrichthyes > Carcharhiniformes > Triakidae > Mustelus > Mustelus asterias. The sequence continues at coordinate 6,341,315 of NC_135818.1, read as the reverse complement.
CTGGGTGGGATTGTGGTCGGTGCAGACCCGATGGGCCAAATGGCCTCTTTCTGCGCTGTAGGGATTCTATGATTCTGTGTGACAATAATAAATCAAATCAAAAAGGAAGAATTCCAGAGCTTAGGGCCTTGGTTTGGTTTATTTAAGAACATAAAAAAATAAAAGTTGGCCACTCGGCCCCTCGAGCCTGTTCTGCAGTTTAATAAGAACATGGCTGATCTGCTTGCTGCCTCAACTCCGCTTTCCTGCCTGTCACCCATAATCCTTAACTTCCGCTGTCTATCTAAAATCTGTCTAACTCAAACTGGAGTATATTCAATGAGTTAGCCTCTACTGTGCTCCGTGGAAGAGAATTCCAACGACTAATAACCCTCTCGGAGAGGAAATTCTTCCTAATCTCCAGCTTAAATGAGAGATCTCTTTTTTTGAAATGGTGCCCCCCTCCCCCGGCCCCCAGGTCCAGCGTCCCCTTGAGGGGAAACATCCTCTCAGCATTTGCTCTTTCAAACCCCCTCAGAATCTTATTTGTTTTAATAAGATCACCTCTCATTTTTCTAAGCTCCAATGAGGATAGGTCCAATCTATCCAACCTTTCTCAGGAGATGACCTCTTTTGACCCAGGAATCAGCTTAGTGGATCTTTGTCAAACTACCACCAGTGCAAGTAAATCCCTCCTTTCGTAAATGTGTGGGGTTACAGGGATAGAGTGGTGGAGATAGGGCCTGGGTAAGATTCTCTGTCAGAGAGTCAGTGCAGACTTGATGGGCCGAATAGCCTCTTCTGCACTGTGTGGATTCTAAAGACCAATATTTATATGGCATTGAATTATGACGTTAAATAACTACATCTGCTGTCCTTATAGAATCCCTACAGTGCAGAAGGAGGCCATTTGACCCATCGAGTCTGCACCGACCACAATCCTACCCAGGCCCTATCCCCATAACCCACGTATTTACCCTGCTAATCCCTCTAACACGAAGGGACAATTTAGCATGACCGAACCACCTAACCTACACATCTTTGCAGTGTGGGAGCAAACCAGAGCACCTGGAGGAAACCCACGCAGACACAGGGAGAATGTGCAAACTCTGCGTTGAGATTGACCCAAGCTGGGATTCGAACCCGGGTCCCTGGCGCTGTGAGGCAGCAGTGCTAACCGCTGTGCCACCTTGCCGCTTATCTTCACTTTGCTGAGAAAGCTATTTCTTCCAAGATTTGAAATCTATAATCAGCCAATGATCACAATGAATGGTGGAGCAGGCTCGAATGGCCCTCTCCTGCTTCTACTTTCTATGTTTCTATGAACCCACATGTTTAGTGGTCTCTTTTTTTGTCCTAATGTAACATTTAATGTGTTACAGCACGCAACTCCTGCTCAACTTTGCCTGACCACATCTGTTGCCACGATGAATCCTTCCCATACCAGCCTGCCACTGAAGATACATTGCTTTCCAAAAAGATGTGAATGTACTAGAAAGATATAATTGTGAATTGGTTCAATGATAATGCAGTGATCTATGCACCTTCTCAATGTGATACAAAGATGTGTGTGCCCGGGTCTATATGTACATTGTCATGTACTGTCCTGTCTTCCTTTCAGAGAATCGGAACTTGACCTCACAAATGGACTGACTTGAGTCAAGACTGAGCAGCACATTGAGCTGGGAACGGTGACATTGCCAAGTCTATCTGTTTATAATATCACAAATTGTGCCAGGAATGTGTTTGCCTTCATTTTTAAGCATTTCAAAGATGTGATCTTCTTACGAACGATCTTTCTTTGAAGATTTCAAGTAACTGCATTACAAAATCTGTAGTGACTCACTGCTCCTGGCGTTGAGTTTGACACTCGCTCTCGGACTGATGCAGGTTCTGAAAGTCGGAGTGACATTTCCGCCTTCTTGAAACACTGCCTCATTAATGGGCCAATGATAACTGCCTCGCAAAGGGGGAAACAAAATGTTTCCTCCTTTCAAAACCTTTATACCTTTGCAAAATCTCCAAGCTGTGAGGAAGACTGTTTATCTGAATCCAATTCCAGACTCTTTGGCGATTTGATATTTTGCAAGGGGAGAACGCACAGATTCCCAGTCATCTGGTGTCAATGTGGAACTCTGTCAGTGCGAGGTTACTTTAAAAACACATTTGTTGATACACTGCCTCTTCTGTTGAAGTTCCCAACATTGTGCTAACCCCTATCTGATCCGAACACAGTTAAAAAAATAACCTTCACAAGAATTCTTTCTTCAAATCATTGTTTGGAGGTAAGACAGGGAAACTAGTTGTTTTAAAACACATTTCACTGCACAATTCTTCAGTAATGTATGCTAGATAAAATTCACATTTTGTGTATAGGTGGTTCAAACAATTTATATATACCAGTGACACCCACACACACACACTCACACTCTCTCTCACACACACACATACATGCACATTCGCACTCACTCTCACACGCACACGCACGCACGCAAATGCACACCCAGACACACACATGCACATTCTCACACTCTCACACATGCACACACTCACACTCACTCTCGCTCACACACACACACACACACACACACACACACACACAGTTACACTCATTCACTCTCACTCACACATGCACGCTCACACACATATAACCACACTCACTCACACACTTACATACACACATAAGCGCACACACACACTCACTCACTCACTCGCATACTCACATTCTCATACACACGCCCTCACACTCACTCTTACACACACACATGCGCGCACACTCACACACACACACAGTCACACTCATTCACTCTCACTCACACATGCATACTTATACACACAGGGCCTGATTTTATCAACAATTTGCGCCCGTTTCCGGGCGTGAAATCACGGTAAAGTCGGGTGTGAGGCCTTTACGCGTCCGCGCAGATCGCCACTTTACCGAGACCCGCGAATGGCGGGGATCCATTCCGCACCCAAATCGGGTGCAACGACGATTTAAATGCATTTGCATGCATTTAAATTGAATTAATGAACTGCCCGCCCAACTCTATCAGCATTTCCCCCTTTACCACCGCGTTTACCAATCCGGAACCGCGCTTTTAGGGACCTGCCGAATAAAAGTCTGAATCAGGCGCTTCCTCAGTGAGGGTTGGCGAGGGGGTAGGTGCATGGCGTCCGAAAGCTCTCCGCTACTCACAGGTGTCCTGTTGTTGCAGCCATTTCGCTGTCTCGGGTCGGTGGCGGCTCTGCGAGTGTGTGGGGTGGGGGGGGGGGGGGGGCTGTTGCTCTGCACGATCCCCGATGTCTGTCTGGCAGCACGGACCTGGGTCTCAGCACTGACCTCGGGTCCTGCAGTGCTGCTGGGCCCGAGCACCGCAGCTCACTTCAGGCTGAAGGATGTGCACAAAGCCCTTTCAGATAGCATTGCTGCAGCCTCTCAACGTTACCAGGGGCTGTGACTGTGTGGAGCATGTGGCTGGGGGGATTGAGGGGCATGGGGGGGCTGTGACTGTGTGGAGCATGTGGCTGGGGGGATTGGGGGGCATGGGGGGATTGGGGGGCATGGGGGGATTGGGGGACATGGGGGGGCTGTGATTGTCGGTGTGCTAGGGGCAAGCAGCGTTGCATGACTCCAACATTTGTTCATCCCCGCCTTTCAGAGTGACGAGATGGCTTTTGCAATGCAACCAATCGATCTTGCTGTTCTTCTGGTTGCTGCTGGAGCTGAGGAGGAGGACGTGGAGGAAGAACTGTGGGCCCAGGAGGCCCGGGCCGTACCACTTGTAGGACCAGAGGGAGCCGACCATCAGAGGCAGGAGGTGGCCGCCATTCACCCAGAGCGGGTGCTTCGGAGAAGGAGGGAGCAGAGACCCCGGCAGTTCCGTGCACGAGTGCCCTTCGAGGAGATGTCGGATACCGTGTGCCGCCGACGTCTCCGACTCCGAAAGGATACCGTGCGACACCTGTGCGACCTGTTGCAGGACCTGGCGCCTAGGGGCAGGGGGGGGGGGCACCCACTCTCAGTGGCTGTCAGATTGACGGCTGCTCTGAACTTCTATGCGACTGGCGCCTTCCAGAGCCCGAGCGGAGATGTCTGTGGCATCTCCCAGTCTTCAGCGCACACCTGTGTCAAGCAGGTCACTGAAGCCCTGTCTGCCCGGGCTGGGCAGGACATCAAATTTAACCTGGACCCGGCCCATCAGGAAGCCCGGGCTGCTTGGGTTCGTTGCCATTGCGGGGATGCTGAATGTGCAGGCGGCGGTCGACTGCACCCACGTCGCCCTCAGGGCCCCCCTACAGAATCCACGATGATTTGTTAACAGAAAGGGGTTCCACTCCCTGAATGTACAAATCGTGTGTGACCACAATATGACCATCATGCAAGTCTGCACCAGACACCCAGGCAGCGCGCACGACAGCTTCATTCTGAAGAGGTCGGACATCCCGCAAGCATTTGAGGAGGGGCCCAGGCTGCGGGGGTGGCTCATGGGTGATATGGGTTACCCGCTTCGGACATGGCTGATGACGCCTGTGCGGAGGTCTGTGACTGAGGTGGAGACCCGCTATAATGGGGCCCATGTAGCCACCCGCGCGACAGTAGAGAGGTGCATTGGGCTCCTCAAAATGCGATTCCGGTGCCTGGACCGATCCGGAGGGGCCCTCCAGTACAGCCCCCTGATCTCCTCCCGCACAGTGGTGGTGTGCTGTGCCCTGCACAATCTGGCTCTGCTGCGAGATGACCCCTTGGAGGAGGAAGAGGACGTGGAGAATGACCAGCCGGCCGTCACTGAAGAGAATGACCAGCAGGAGGAGGAGGAAGGGAGGAGGAGGAAGAGGAGGATGAGAACAACTTGGAACACCTGACAGGTGGTACAGGGCTGGCATCTCAGCTGAGGCATGCGAGGGTGGCTAGGGAGGCTCTGATAACCAGGCGGTTCAGTCGCTGGGGATGGTGATTGTGGGTTCCATTCCCCTCCCTCCCTCTCAATGGCCGCAACAAGTGCCCTCTGAGACTGGGCCACGCTCTGCAAGCCCTCGGCCGTGGCCCTCTGAGACTGGGCCACCTTCTCAAGGGTTGCTGCCATTGCCCGCTGTGTCTCAGTGCTGTCCCTCTGGGTCTCCTGCAAGCTCTCGAGCCTCTCAGCCATGGGCCGCAGAATCTCAAGAAGCCTGCTCAGTCCCTCCGCTGTGGCCTGCTGTGACTCGGCCATTGCTTGGAGCCTGCCACCCATGGTGAGGATCCCCTGCCCCAGGCTTTCCACTGCAGACGCCACACTTGCAGTGTTGGCATTGGAAGCACGCATGACAGGCAATAGCTGGTCCACCTGAAAGCCTTGGGACTCCTCCCAGCAGCCTCGCAGTTGGTCTAGTGTGGCCGTCAGCCCCTCCTGCATTCCCTGGCTCTGTTGCTGCATCTCCAGCAGCTGAGGGAGAAGTGATCTCAGAGGCCCAGCATGTAGCCTGGGGCCAGCTGTGTACTCGCCTCCAGCAGGCCCCCGCATGCCAGAGGCATCGGACGTTTCCTCCTCCACCCGATGTACATCAGCAGATGTGTCGTGCTCACCAGAGAGTGACCCAGAAGCCTCAACACTAACCGGACCCACCGACGTGTCTGTTTCTGCGATGGTGATTTGTGGGGTAGAAGCTGACGGATAAATGGTGCCACCCTCGGAGGTCCCTTCACCCACATCCTCCGAGGACTCGTCCGAGGTATCGTTCCCAGGATGGATGGGAGCTGTAGCCGGGGCTTGCGGTCCAGAAGGACCTGAGGCATCAGGGTCTGTGCCTGAATCACAGGACACAAGGTTAAGTGCAAGGGAGGGAGAGGAATCCGGGATGCCAAACACATGAAGCACATGGCTCTCTTGAACATAGAACACTGAACCCAGACAATTACATCACAGGGACAGGCCTTTCGGACATCCAACCCTTGGCGACCAGGCTGCCCATCTGATTTGTTTGCCCCCATATGCCTCTGTTCCCATCCCATTCAGATAGCTGTAGAGATGCCCCTTAAATGTCCCTATAGTTTCCGCTTCCAGGACCTCCCCGGGCAGTGAGTTCCAGGCACCCACTATCCTCTCAATGCAAATACAATGCCACATACATCTCCTTTACACCTTGCCCCTTGCACCCGAAACCCGTGCCCCCAAGAAGTTGCCTCAAAGTGAGTGTAGGAATGACAGGTGCTCACGTCTGGATGGCAGACCGACCATGCTGTCACTGACAGCCCGCGTCTCCCCTTCTCTGGTGAGCTCCAGCGCCCGCTCCTCGAACGGGGTGAGGATCTGGAGGTCTGGCTCATCACCCCCTGTCTTCGTCCTCTCACGAGTGTTGTGCTCGGTCTCCCTCTGTGGAGACAGAAGGAACCATGAAATAAATGGTGGCGTGACTCATGCAGAGAATCAGGTGGTGACCCTTAGAGGGCAAACACAGTGGGACTCATTGGGGGGAAAGGACGGAGGTGCTTGGGGGTCAGGAGCTGGAAGCACGCAGGGTGCTGGGAATAGGAGGATCTGGGGGAGATATGGGGGAACATGCTGAATGGGGTTCAGCACCCTTGCTGCACGGATGAGGTCATTGATTTTTTCCGGCACTGCCTCAGGGTTTGGGGGGGCCCAGTGCCCTGGCAGTGACCGAGGAGGCGACTGCCTCCCAGGCCGCCTGGGTCTGCATCCTCCTGGGAGGAAGAGGGTGGCCCGCCTCACCTCAGCTACATCCAGCAGCCTCCCCAAGTCGTCCTCAGAAAATCGGGGGGCTGGTCGAGCGCTCATTGTCCTGTACTGCCCGCCCGTCCATTCTGGAGTTTCTTATGGAGCTGTCCTTCCTTAGGGCAGATCAGCTGCAGGCAGTTTGACAGAACATTCCAGCAAGTTCCATGCAGTTTGCTTGTTCACATTGAGGGGAAGGCAAGTGAGCACGAGCAGGTGTGCTGCTGGGGGGTGGGGGGGGGTGGGCGGGGGCGGTGGTGGGGGATGAGTGCCTCAATGATTAGCGACAGGGGAGAGAGAGGGGGTGTCACACAGCCATCAGAGTGTAGGTGGGATGGGGCCTTGTGCGGGATTATCCGGCCCGGCAGTGATGTGACGGGCGCGCTTTTTCGATGTTTTTTCAAACTGCGCATGCGCGGTTCGGAGCTCCGATCGTACCGGCAGCGCTAAGCCCCGCCCACAGCGCGGATCGGACTGGAGATGGCTGAGAGCGAATGGGGGCGCCTGAAAGCGGATTTCTCAGTCGGATCTGCATTCCGCCCAGATTCGGCACTTAGAATGAAAATGGTAAAATCGGGCCCACACCCTCACACACACACAGCCACACTCACTCACTCGTACACTCACACACACACACACACACTCACACACACACAGCCACACTCACTCACTCGTACACTCACACACACACACACACACTCACACACACACACACACTCACACACACACACACACACACACACACACAGCCACACTCACTCACTCGTACACTCACACATACACAGCCACACTCACTCACTCGTACACACACACACACACACACACACAGCCACACTCACTCACTCGTACACTCACACACACACACACACAGCCACACTCACTCACTCGTACACTCACACACACACACACACAGCCACACTCACTCACTCGTACACTCACACACACTCACACACACACACTCACACACACACAGCCACACTCACTCACTCGTACACTCACACACACACACTCACACACACTCACACACACACTCACACACACTCACAGCCACACTCACTCACTCGTACACTCACACACACACAGCCACACTCACTCACTCGTACACTCACACACACACAGCCACACTCACTCACTCGTACACACACACACACACACACTCACACACACACACACAGCCACACTCACTCACTCGTACACACACACACACACACTCACACACACACAGCCACACTCACACACACACACTCACACACACTCACACACACACACACACACACACACACACACACACTCACACTCACACACACACACACACACACACACACAGCCACACTCACACACACTCACACACACACACTCACACACACTCACACTCACACACACTCACATTCACACACACTCACACACACACACTCACACACACTCACACTCACACACACTCACACTCGTACACTCACACACACACACACAGCCACACTCACTCACTCGTACACTCACACACACACACTCACACACACTCACACACACACACACACTCACACACACTCACACTCACACACACTCACACACACACACACTCACACTCACACACACACACACTCACACTCACACACACACTCACATACACACACACACACACACTCACACATATAAGTGCACACACATATTCACACACACACTCATTTTCACTCACACACACACAGTCACACTCACTTGTGCACTCAACCACGCATTCACACACACACTCACACACGTTTCCCCCCACAGTCCAGAGATGTGGGTTAGGTGGATTGGCTGTAGTAAATTGACCCTTAGTGGGGGATTAGCAAGGTAAATATGTGGGATACGGGAACAGGGCCTGCATTCCACATCAATCCAGAGGCTTATGCAGAAATGACAGTGAAGTCTTGGAAATTCCCTGATCCTTAAAAATAGGCAGTAAATTGCAATGAGGAAATAAGAAATGGATATGGATATGGATAGGTTATCATAGAAATCATAGAAACCCTACAGTACAGAAAGAGGCCATTCAGCCCATCGAGTCTGCATCGACCACAATCCCACCCAGGCCCTACCCCCATATCCCTACATATTTTACCCGCTAATCCCTCTAATCTACGCATCCCAGGACACTAAGAGCAATTTTAGCATGGCCAATCAACCTAACCCTCACATCTTTGGACTGTGGGAGGAAACCGGATCACCCGGAGGAAACCCACGCAGACACGAGGAGAATGTGCAAACTCCACACAGACAGTGACCCGAGCCGGGAATCGAACCCAGGTCGCTGGAGCTGTGAAGCAGCAGTGCTAACCACTGTGCTACCGTGCCGCCCCTTAGGAGGTTAGGAGAGTGGGCCAAAATGTGGCAGATGGAGTTTAATGTGGGTAAGTGTGAGGTCATGCATTTTGGTCGGAAAAATGGGAAGGCAACTGTGGCCAAACGGGCCATCTAAAATGGCGATTTGCAAAGCACTCTGGGACAATTGGGCAAGAACTATAACGACAGGCTGCAGTTTACAGGACAGAGATAAACAGGCTGCAACCCTGACGAGTGAATAAACAGGATATGTTTCATCTCCAGGATGAAAGAGACTTTCTGGTCACCCTGGGTTGTGTACCAGACATGAGGGCGCCGTGGCCCCTTGTTTGGGGGGAAGGTGTGAACTCTATGTGCCCCCAGTACCTACAGGCATGGCCGTTGGGTACACACCCAGAGATGGGTGTGGCAGCACCTGATTGGACCCTTATCGATCAGGGTGATCAAGCCCGATCGATTGATTGACAAGAATCAGGAGACCGCCCAAAAAGGACACAAAACCAAGGAGGGATAAAAGCTGCTGCACAACAGAAGAAGCTCTCTCTCGCTCTCTCTCTCGCTCTCTCCCTCGCTCTCTCACTCTCTCGCTCTCTCTCTCGCTCTCTCTCTCTCGCTCTCTCCCTCGCTCTCTCACTCTCTCGCTCTCTCTCTCTCTCTCTCTCGCTCTTGCTCTCTCTCTCTCTCTCTCGCTTTCTCTCTCTCTCTCGCTCTCTCTCTCTCGCTCTTTCTCTCTCGCTCTCGCTCTCTCTCTCTCTCTCTCGCTCTCTCTCTCTCGCTCTCTCTCTCTCGCTCTTTCTCTCTCGCTCTCTCTCTCTCTCGCTCTCTCTCTCTCTCGCCCTCTCTCTCTCGCTCTCTGATCCCACGGAAGAGCTACAACAACAGTCACCATCGCCAGCGACGACCAGCATGAGGAGGGAAGGTTTGGAAGGAAGACCAGAGCCAGAGTGCCAGACCAGACCAAAGGACCAGATATACAGAGGACGACCGAGACCAGCGCACAGATAAAGGCCAATATCTGCCTGGGTACTTGCCGGTCACGCAAAGTTAAGTCAAGGTCTTGTATTGGACTTGAACTTTAGTATTTTCCTGTAAGACAACTTATCGTTGGTTGGGTGGGTGATTATTGATTGTGTGGGTTTAAATAAATATTGGTTGTACTAATAAGACATCTACTCATAGTTATTTGTCCACCGTATAAGGGCTAAAACAGACTGTGGCAGATAAGAGGCAACAGTGACTTATTATCTAAATGGGGAGGGTCTTTGGGGTGCTCCGGTGCAGAGGGATCTGGGTGTCCTTGTTCATGAGTCACAGAAAACTAGCATGCAGGTACAGCAGATAATAAAGAAAGCGAATGGAATGTTGGCATTTGTAGCTAAAGGAATAGAATATAAAGGTAAGGAAGTCTGTTGCAACTATACAAGGCATTGGTGAGGCCGCACCTGGAGTATTGTGCACAGTTTTAGTCCCCTTATTTGAGGAAAGATGCAGTGACATTGGAGGCAGTTCAGAGGAGGTTCACTAGATTGATTCCAGAGATGAGAGGTTTGTCGTATGAAGAGATTGAACAGTTTAGGCTCTGGAATTTAGAAGAATGAGGGGAGATCAAATTGAGATATTCAAGGTCCGGATAAAGTAGACGTGGAGCGGATGCTTCCTCTTGTGGGGCATTCTGGGACGAGAGGTCTTAGGATAAGGGGCAGCAAATTTAAAACTGAGTTGAGGAGAAACTACTTCTCCCAAAGGGTTGTGAATCTGTGGAATTCGCTCCCCCAAAGTGCGGTGGATGCTGGGACAGTGAGTAAATTTAAGGAGGAGTTAGACAGATTTTTAATTGGTAATGGGGTTGAAGGGTTATGGGGAGAAGGCAGGAAAATGGGGATGAGGAGCATATCAGCCACGATCGAATGGTGGAGCGGACTCGATGGGCTGAATGGCCTAATTCTGCTCCTATATCTTCTCCTGCGTTTTAAACTCTCCACCAGACACAGGAATTGCCTTTTATCGATGCGCAAGTGAAAATGCAGTTATCCAGATCTACCTTTGTTCCCAGATATTACAATCCCGAACAAAATCAGATCCAGAGGGGGAGTGGCATTGCGCAAGTGGGGCATCATGGGCTGAGGTAATTCACTCGTCACATCTAATTTCAGAATATAAAAACCATTCAAGCCTTCAGGATTAAGCTGGATGTGATGTTTGTAAAACGGTGGCGTGGTGGTTAGCAACGGTGAGATTCCTGGCTTGGATCACTGTCTGTGCAGAGTCTGCACATTCTCCCCGTGTCTGCACGGGTGCTCCGGTTTCCTCCCACAGTCCGAAAGACGTGCTGGTTAAGTGCATTGGCCATGCTAAATTCTCCCTCAGTGTACCCGAACAGGCGCCAGAGTGCGGCAACTAGGGGATTTTCACACTAACTTCATTGCAGTGTTAATGTAAGCCTACTTGTGACTAATAAATAAACTCAAAACTTAACTGAAACTAAAATCATAGAAACCCTACAGTGCAGAAGGAGGTAATTTGGCCCATCAAGTCTGCACTGACTACAATCCCACCCAGGCCCTGTCCCCGCAACCCCACATATTTACCCTGCTAATTCCCCTATCCTATACATCTTGGGACATTAAGGGGCAATTTAGCACGGCCAATCCATATAACACATCTTTGGAGCATGGGAGGAAACCGGAGCACTTGGAGGAAACCCAAGCAGACATGGGGAGAACGCGCAAACTCCACACAGACAGTGACCTGAGGCTGGAATTGAACCCGGGTCCCTGGCGCTGTGAGGCAGCATTCCATTCAGTTCTTTCTTCCTCCTATGCTTTTGACCTTTAACTTAAAACGTAATGCTTTGAGAAAGTTGTCCCTATGCTACAGAATAAGAGCATCATATAATGTAGATAATTGTGAGGTTATCCACTTTGGGAGCAATGAT